>NW_024543060.1:84562500-85297500 GCF_018167655.1 Microtus oregoni | reverse complement strand
CAGGGTTTCTCCGTAGCTTTTGGTTCCTGTCCTGGAACTAGCTCTTGTAGACCAGGCTGGCCTCGAACTCACAGAGATCCACCTGCCTCTGCCTCCCGAGTGCCTACATGTCTTCTTGTCCCCTTGATTTTTTAATTCTCCTGGCTTCCAGTTGATGATAATTTCATCTATTAAAAAGTTTGAAAGTAGCCTGGAGAGATGGCTCAGAGGTTAAGAGCACTGGCTGCTCTTCCAGAAGTCCTGAGTTTAAATCCCAGAAGCCACATGGTGGCTCACAACCATCTGTAATGAGACCTGGTGCCCTCTTCTGGTCTGCAGGCAGAGCACTGAATACAAAATAAATAAATAAATCCTTAGGAAAAAAATTTGGAAGGAACAATTAGCAAACATGATGGGAAAGGAGAATCAAGCCATACAAGAAGCAAGAACAGTTTTTCCCTCTTCAGCAAGTTTGTAAATGCGCATTCCTGTGCTTCAGCTGCATCCAGCACTTCCGGCATGCTGACTACACTTCCTGTAAAGCCCCTGCATACAGCTTCCCTTCCTGGTCGTTTCTGTGAGCCAAGTCAGCTACCAAAACATGTCAGTAGCTCGCCAGCAAAGACAAGACAGGTCAGCAAAAAACCCTAAAGAAATAAAAGACTAATGCTTGATTCTGAAGACATAGATACATAGAAGACAGATTAACAGGCTCGCAAAGTGGCTGCGTGCGTCACACTAAACACTGGCCTGTCCCGACTTTGATGTTGAGATGAAATCGAGATGACAGGACCTGGAATCATTTCAAAGGCTGAGGAAGCTCTTTCAAAAGGTCGTTCCGCCTCTCAACAACACTAGTTTAAAAGTTGGGAAGGAAAGATTAGGAGGCATGATGCAATTTTCTGGCCTTTTAATTGAACGTCTCGTTCCAGGACACTGTAAACAGAACAGAGAAGTAATAATTGCTTCTCCAAGAGCAAATGCATTTCATTTGGTCTTTTTGAGGGTTGGTGGCGGTGGTTTTATTTTTGTTTTTTTGAGAAAGTGTCTCAGTATGTAACAGGGGCTGTTCTTGTTATGCCCGAGTTTCTGGTCCCCAAGTGAATTCACAGAGCCGGATCTCTGATGCAAATTACATGAGGGTTTTTAATAATATTCCAACTCGAGTTTGGACTACACCTCCCCACGCCAATGCAGTGGGTGAGAGAAGTGTAGAGCAAACTTTTAAAGGGGAAACACCATAATCAGGGGAGTTCGAGTCTGGTTGTCTTGGGATTGGGTGAAGAGTATATAGGATGAGGTAGTTTTTGAAACCCTTGGTCAGTTTTTAGGTGTGAAAACCCTAACAAAGGGCCATTAGTAACTGACAAGGTATCTTCAAGAACAGGATGCCTCCCAAGAATATCTGAACCTCGTGAAATTTTATGGCCCTGCTCCCTATCTTCTTAATTGGCCAGTTTTAGGGTAGCTGTTCAAATTTCTGCTATGGCAGCCCATTTCTGGAGCCAGGGTCAAGGCTCGGTTGTATACCAGGTGGTCTTAGGGAAAACGGAATCCCTTTAAGATTAAGGTTCAATTAAATCTTTGGTCTCTCAAACTCCCTGTGTAAGGCCAGGTTGTCTTCAAACTTTGTGATCCTCCTGCTTCAACTTCTAAAGTGCTAGAATTACCAGTTTGTGCCACGAGGCCAGAATTTCCAAGTATTGCTGTGTGGGGGGAGGGAGGGTTAAGTAGAGAGCACCCTCTAAGTCTTATTTAATTTTCTCAGGAACCCTATGATTTAAGCATAATTCTCACCAAAGAGAACCGAGGTCCAAACAAGATGAATAACTTTTGCAAGTCCACATGGTTACAGGGAGTACTGAAAGGTCTTAGCCTTTAATCCAGGGCTCTCCTCACCCTTTCCAGCCCTTAATAGGTTGAGAGAAGGAAAGGCAGAGCTGAGTCCATGTCGGATGAGTAACCATGAGTCACGGTAATGGTGATCCTGAGATTCCGAGCCTGGACTTGGAGCGAGATGACTGATGTATCTGGCTGGCTGCCAGAGCTTGCTTGGAGGCAGCTTGGCTGGGCATCTTACAGGCCAGTGCAGGCTGCTTCCTGGGATGGCTGGGTTGCAAAGCAGTAGGAATGAAGAAGAACCCCACTGAGTACTTTCAGCCTGGTGATTAAAATAAGGCAAGTCACGTGACCACATCTAGATTCCCGAGCATGGAGAAAGAGACACGTGTTCTCTTGAGACATTGTACGATCTTGCCTTATATTTTGTTCCTAATAAGCTACAAAAGAAGTGTCTCTCTTTCTTGGGTCTTTTCTTCGGTTCTATTTTGGCCAATCATTTTCCATTACCTTGAGATGTGCATACACAAAAGAGAGATGAGCAGCCGGGTATTAGTTTGCCATTCAAGGGTATTGCTGAGAACTTGTAGGGACTGGTTATTTTCTCCCTCCCGATTCTGGACCACATATTCTTATATTCTCACTCCAACTCTGAATGCTGTGTTGGCTCCGCCTGGCCTGGCCACCATCTACGATTTCAAGCGTCACATCTACCGCCTGCAACTAGTCCCAACGTTCAGACCCTGAAGTCTAACTTACATTGCTGTCTTCGTGTACTTTCTGCCCCATAATGGAATACCTGAGACCATCTCTCCAGCTCCCTTCTATAAATTCTTTACTGTTCCTTCGTGTTGCAAATGCTTGCTCTAGAGGTTGCTGTAGATCTCAGCTTTTACTGTTGGCCTCTTCTCAGTGAGAAAACCCATTAAATGGGGCTGTTAACAACATACTGATATTCATATATGTGGATTATTATTTTTGTATTTTAAATTTGTATTTATTATTTTGTGTGGATGACGGGGACACACGTGTTATGGCACATATGTGGAGTTGGTTTTTTCCTTCCACCTTTATGCGGGCTCTGGGGATCTAACCCAGGTAATCAGGTTTGCAAAACTCTCACTTTTGTCTGCTGAGCCTTCTCAGCAGCCCCTAGATCAGCGGTCATGAACCCTTTAGTGGTCGAATGACCTTTTCACAGGGGTCACATATATCAGATATCCTGCATATCAGATATTTACATTACAATTCACAACAGTAGTAAAATTATAGTTATGAAGTAGCAACAAAAATAATTGTATGGTTGGGGGTCACCACAACATGAGGAACTGTATTAAAGGGTCGCAGCATTAGGAAGGTTGAGCACCACTGCTCTGGATAGACAGTGTGTGAATGTCTCTCTCTCACCTATATCCTAGTCTGAGCTAACATCTTCTCTCCTGAGTCATTTAACGGGTCTGACTTTCTAAGTCTCACAGTATAGACTTTGTTCCTTACCCACCCATTTAACCACTTCCTCGATTTGCTGTTTAAAGGCTTTGATGTCTCCCTGTTCTTGAAGACAGAATTCATGACTTAGCTTAGGATTGCAGCATATCCGGCCCGAGACTGCTAAGCTAATCACTCCGGAATCCGTGATAGTCCCACTAGATTGCTTTCACTTTCCCTTGCCCTTGAATGCCTTGTGCCTCCATGCTTTTCTGTGGCCTCCTGAAGCAGCAATCTGCAGGGAGCACATTCCTGGGTCAGTTGTCCCTGTACGATTCAGTCAGCTGTAGCCAAAGAATCCCGGTCACATGATATGATAGAGGCCAACAGGGCTCACAGTTGTTCCCGCTACGTGGGAGTGATGAACGGGAAAGGATGTGCATCCTCAATGTGCCGTCCGCATCCACTGAGCACTCTGGGCTCCCAAGAAGTACTGGGGCAGAAGTAGAGTAGCCATCCTCCAGCAATAGAAGAGAAGTGTTCTTTCGTTCTTGAAGGCACCATGCCGGTGGCTTCCATCACCTTAGCCAAATTATTAAATCCGTCATTATTTCCTTGTTCTAACTTGGCCCCATTTCTGTGTTTGTCCTAGGAAGACCATAGCAATGATGTTTAATCAGGACGGAGGCATATTGATCAGCAAAAAAGGAAGCATCATAAGGGAATGGGTGTGGCCTTCGAAGGGAAAAATTGACGATCCGATTGAAATTGGGGTACTGTTTTAGAATTCATTATTCTTTTCAAATGTGTGTGTGTTTGTGTACATTCATATGTGTAAGACATGGGTGAATAGGTGTGTGTGTGTGTGTGTGTGAATATAGAGACCACAGGGAAAGACCATCCACCTCCTTTCAGATGAGATCTCTCACTAGCCTGCAATTAACAATGAGGATCGACTGGCTGCCTGGTGATCCTCAGCGATCCCGTCTCTGCCTCTCAGTGCTGGGGTTCCAGCATGAGCTACCACGTGATATTTTCGTGTAAGTTCTGTTATAAAGTGAAAAGCTTGACTCCAGGCCAGAAGCCTATTGTCACCCACGGACACGAGACTGAAGTTAGTACATTTTACAATCTAACAGTAACATTAAGTCCTGTCACCCACGGACACGAGGCTGAAGTCAGTACATTTTACAATCTAACAGTAACATTAAGTCCTGTCACCCACGGACACGAGACTGAAGTCAGTACATTTTACAATCTAACAGTAACATTAAGTCCTGTCACCCACGGACACGAGGCTGAAGTCAGTACATTTTACAATCTAACAGTAACATTAAGTCCTGTCACCCACGGACACGAGACTGAAGTCAGTACATTTTACAATCTAACAGTAACATTAAGTCCTGTCACCCACGGACACGAGACTGAAGTCAGTACATTTTACAATCTAACAGTAACATTAAGTCCTGTCACCCACGGACACACGAGACTGAAGTCAGTACATTTTACAATCTAACAGTAACATTAAGTCTTGTCACCCACGGACACGAGACTGAAGTCAGTACATTTTACAATCTAACAGTAACATTAAGTCCTGTCACCCACGGACACGAGACTGAAGTCAGTACATTTTACAATCTAACAGTAACATTAAGTCCTGTCACCCACGGACACGAGACTGAAGTTAGTACATTTACAATCTAACAGTAACATTAAGTCCTGTCACCCACGGACACACGAGACTGAAGTTAGTACATTTACAATCTAACAGTAACATTAAGTCCTGTCACCCACGGACACACGAGACTGAAGTTAGTACATTTACAATCTAACAGTAACATTAAGTCCTGTCACCCACGGACACGAGACTGAAGTCAGTACATTTTACAATCTAACAGTAACATTAAGTCCTGTCACCCACGGACACGAGACTGAAGTCAGTACATTTTACAATCTAACAGTAACATTAAGTCCTGTCACCCACGGACACGAGACTGAAGTCAGTACATTTTACAATCTAACAGTAACATTAAGTCCTGTCACCCATGGACACGAGACTGAAGTCAGTACATTTTACAATCTAACAGTAACATTAAGTCTTCTAAAGCGTGTAAGCACCGGGCAGTCGTGAGTCACATTTCTTGGTGCGAAAGGGAATCGTATCAAGTTTATCATGCAGGGAAAGGCGGCTGTGTCTCGAGGCAGAATGAGACCTCAGAAGGACTGAACTGTCCTAGAATTTTCTCATTCTAAAATGGATCCAATCTTCTTTTTTAAGATATGACTATAGGACTTGCGAAATAGTTTCTGTCCACTCGCCCTCTTTCTGTAAGAGGACAGTGCTCACCGCGAACCCACCTCTTGTGTTTCTGGCATCTAGGTGGAAGCTGCCTGCAGATTACTCTTCCTCATTTCCTTCTGTAGCATCAGGCAAACGCTCTGCTTTCACTTGACTTGTCAAAGTAGATTCCACGCCCCCAAATGACCCCCCTTTCTGTTGCTTCCAGGTAAATAAATACATCACCGTGACTATTTCGGGGCGCTTCGCCATCACCCTGATCTACAAAAGGCATCCCCAAAGCCTGAAGCTGTCACTGGCACCTGTCAAACACAGGCCTCCACCGTTACCTGATAAGGTGGGCCAAATGTTTCTTAGTCATCTTAGACAGGTGGTTCTCAACCTGTGGGTTGCATATCAGATATTCGCATTATTTCATAAGAGTAGCGAAACTGCCGTTATGGCTGGGGGTCACCATAGCATGGAGAATTGTATTAAACGTTAGGGAAGCTGAGAACCATTGACTTAGGTATTTAGCCAAGTATAGTGGGGTATGTCTAGAAGTCCAGCCCTCAGGAAACCGAGGCAGGAAGACTATGGGTTTCCAGGCCAGCCTGGTCTACTCAGTGAGTAACAGACCGACCTCAGATGCATTAAGGAGACCTTACCTGAAAATAAAAATATTTCTGTTTTCATGTCACTAAGTAGTAGTAGAGCCTCAGTGGATTTTGATCAAACTTCAGGAACTTGAAAAATCTGGAGTGTGTTTATGTGAACAGTGCAGTTATTAAAAGAAAGCCTAAGAACATGTATGTGAGCTAAGCTTTACTTTGTAGAATTACTACAAACATTCTGAATATCCTGGATTGGCATGAATTTCTATAATTCATAATGCGTTTATGCTGAGCTCTCTTGCTTCCCTGGGTGTCATTAGCCATAGCTTCTGAAAAAAAAGCTCCTCTCTCTCCCAGTTGTTCCCCGATATCAACCCCTCTTCCCGGGATGCTAAGGAAATGTTGGCGGCCTACAAAAAGCAATGCAGAATGCAGGAGTTGATGGCCCAGAACAGAGATGTAAGTGCCAAGCTGTTGCTGTTTCCGTCTGGCTGGCTGGAAAAGCGGGGGGGGGGGGGGGGAGCTTTTATTCTAGTTACTTTCAGTTCTAACACAGACAGGAGTTGTTTGAGAAAGCCAGGGGGTGCTTGGTGGTCTCTGTCTCAGATGGGGGAAATACTCAGTTCATGCTTTCTGATTGGCCCAGGCATCTGTAGCTCCTCCCACTTACAGTGGGAGTGTTCACTCAAGTTGCCAAAGCTTGGACAGGTAAGCTATGCACTCCTGGTTAATATAAATCATGACTAGGAATGGTGTTCATTTTATTTATGAATGAACTGAAGCTAGGAATGGTGGATGAAGGATTGATGTTTGCTGGCCACACAGCAAGCAGTCCCCCTCACATACGTGTATGTATACACAGATATCAATGTGTATATTCATCTTCTCATTTAAAGGCTTTAAAGTTAGCAGACCCAGTGGACACAGACCCTGATGATCCAGGAGAGGACATAAGCCTTATGCATGACCTTGCGACATCCATCGAACTGAGCAGAATACAGAAGAAGATTAAGCACATCCTCCTTCACTGGCTGAACTACTACAGATCCACACTGGGTAAGTCCTGGAATCCACTGTATTATGATCCATTGCTCCACAGTCCATGTTTCACAATCCACGTTCCACAATCCATTGCTCTACAATCCAGTGCTCTACAATCCACATTCCACACTCCACAGTCCACGTTCCACAATCCATTGCTCTACAATCCAGTGCTCTACAATCCACATTCCACACTCCACAGTCCACGTTCCACAATCCATTGCTCTACAATCCAGTGCTCTACAATCCACATTCCACACTCCACAGTCCACGTTCCACAATCCATTGCTCTATGATCCACGTTCCACAATCCATTGCTCTACAATCCAGTGCTCTACAATCCACGCTCCACAATCCACGTTCCACAATCTATTGCTCCACAATTCATGCTCCACAATCCATGTTCCATAATCCATTGCTCCACAATCCATTGCTCCATAATCCATTGCTTCACAACCCATGGTCTACATGACCAACTGTTCTGATTCCTAGGAAAACCAACCTTTAAACACCTGCCCCACTAAGGCTCCAAGGTTGTCGGTTTGTAACTGCGAGGCTCTATGATACAGCTTCTTATCATGAAGTCTGCTGATGGCTTGCAGCAGGAAAACACAATGTAATTTTTAATTTTGTCTCCTTTTTTGGAGAAGAAAATCTCAGCCACTGCTGTGTTTTCATAGGGGGAGCTCACACCTCGAGTTCTATTCTCAGTCTCCATACTGAAACGTCAGTCTTTGTGTATATTGTTTGACCACTTATGTTGAGACAGTGTCTCATGCTCAAACCTTCTACTGAATGTGCATCAACTCATGGCTAGTATTGATTAGAACTTATCATAATCTTAGATCATGGCTGGTGAGGAAACATAATTTCTTCTCATTATTTCTGGAAGTTGGGTTCTATCCTCTCTACAAATACTAGGTCAGTGTGTTGGTTACTTTTTTTTTTTTTTTATCTCTGTGGCCATAGACCTAACAAATAACAACTCATGGGAAGGATTTACCTTGGCTCGTGGTTTGAGGGGTTAGAGTCCACTGTGATCGGAAAGGCTCACCGTGGCAAGACCCCATGGGTGGGACTCCCTACATCTCAATGGATAAGGAAGTATAAAGTGGAGATGTTAGCACTTAGCTGGTTTCTTCTGATTTCCTTTTTTATGGAATCGTTCAGAGTAGGTCTTCCCTCTTCAGCTAAACCTCTCTGGAAATGTCCTCAAAAACATCCAAGTTAGTTCTGAGCTCTTTGGCTAAGATCAGGTGTAAAGGATGTCCAGCGGTGTGTTTTCTGCTAATTCTAAATCCCCAGTCAAGTTAACAATAAAGATTTAATCATTAAACTAATCATCCAATGACTGTTTGCTTGAGATCTCTCTGTTCTCTGTTTCTCAGTGTAGCCCTGACTGTCCTGGAACTCACTCTGTAGACCAGGCTGGCCTCAAACTCACAGAGATCTCCTGCCTCTGCCTCCTGAGTGCTGGGATCAAAGGTGTGCACGACTGACCCCCGGCCCAGGCTCTCTAATCTTACTTTGTGTATTTCTGGCTGATCTTGTTCATTAGATGCTACTAGTCCTTTTGTTGTGTGCTCAAGGTCACTAGCGCATCTGCATGAAGCCTGCTCCACTTGTTTTCTTGGTGATACACATCAGAACCTTTGTGAGCCCGGGAGCTCTTGACAAGACTTCAGTTTACAACTATAGGTCATTTTATTACAAGAAAGAAAGCCAAAAAATTGCTAAGCACATGACACCAATCCATGAGGACAGTTATTGACAATATGAAATCTGAGATTTCAAACTAGAGCTTTGTTTGAGCTCGTCTGGGACTGCGCATAGCAGGCAGCTCAAGTTCTTTGTCACTCTGTGCCTATCTGTGGACACAGAAGTGCCATGGACATTGGTTTTGGGATTACGACTAAAATTTATCAAGTCAGCAAATTCACAGGGATGGAACAAGCATTGGTTATAGGCCAAATCAAAGGCAACTTTCTCCATCTGAGGAGTTACTTACATACTGCCTCACACAGCAGAGCTTCCCAAAGGCTTTGCCACAGATATTTTACACAAAAATGGAAAAATGCAAATACCCTTCAGGAGAGCCCACTGGGCTGGCATGATGGAGTCTTTGGGACAGCTGCTTCTACTTATAACCAGCCTAGTAGATTTGCCCAGTGTGCCAGATGAGTACAATACTTTACCAAAGTTTTTTTTTTATTTTTGAGGTTATAATATCGTCATCACCTCTCTCTTCCCTTTCTTCCATCTTATAAACCCCTCCTTGCTATTTTTCAAATCATGGCCCCTTTTATCATTAACTGTCGTTACATGATTATATGTATATGCATATGTATTCTTACATGTAGCCGGCTCAGTCTGCTTAATGCTACCCATACATATGTTTTCAGGGCTGACTGCTTGGTACTGGAGAGCCAATCGGTGTGCTCTTCCCTGTGCAAGACTGTTTCTCCCTCTCTCGGCGTGCCTTAGTTGCCTGTAGAACCTGGTGTAGGACTGAGCCCCCCCCCCCTGCCCGAGCTTTCCTCTGTCCATTCTTGTAACGGCGTAAACGAATGCAGACAGATTGTAAAAATATATATACAGCTTTAATGGCGAAATAGACTTACAGAACCACCGTTCCCGCGGAGACCAGGAAAGCAGAAGGAGCGGCTGGGAGCATGCTCGCCTAATTTATAGGCAAACATTAGCCCGAGGCGAACACGCCCCCTAAGGGGCGGGACTTATCCCTACATCTCCCCTTTTTGTCTAAATAAGACAGAACTAAACCAAATACAACTATATACAATAATAACAAATAATAAATATAACAAACAATATTGAGAACAAAAGTTTTGCTAAACATTCTATCTCAAGGAGTCTAAATAATGTAGAGAGTAACTACAATTATATAATCTTCAACTCCGTCAAAGATCTGAGAAGGGAATAAATATTACTTAACAAACGAGATATATCCAAAATGTGCAACAATTGACAGAGACAACTGACTACCTGGGCAATCACCCAAAGTCTCGTTTGCAATGTTGAGTCAACCAACTTTGGCTAAGGCCTAACATAACTGACATACCATTATTAAAGGCAAGGAACTTTTCAAAACTATCTTACCCTGTCTTGGCAGGATATGATAGTCCTGTTTTATCCATTGATGCATGCTCTGTATCTCTGTCAGTGGTTGAGGTACGGGCATTTCTTTGCCCAAAGGCCAGTTCTGCCAAAAAGAAAGACTCCAGGTGGAGTGTCTTTGGTGCTCAACATTCTCTCGGGAATAGAGCGGTGTTGCCAGGAGCAATTGTGTCTCACTATCACAAAACTCTGAGTTAGATTAAAGGCCATTTTTTACAGCTCTTTGAAGAGGTTGAAGATTATCTATCTATACTGAGTATAATCTCTATATGTCTAGAGAACCTGATTAGTCTAATTATAAATGACAAACTTAGATGACTATTTATCTATATAATTCTCAATATCTATCTAATTTAAAGACTAAGACAATAAACAACTGTGTAACAAATGAGGATAATGACCTCCAAATATAAACACTGTACAAATATACATTGCAATATGGTAAATATATATCAATACACAAACATTATATAAGTATCTTAATCAGAAGTAGAAATGTACACTGCAATATGGTAAATATATACAATATATATTTATCAATACAATATATGTCAATACATAAAAAATGTTTTAAACAGCCGGGCGGTGGTGGCGCACGCCTTTAATCCCAGCACTCGGGAGGCAGAGGCAGGCAGATCTCTGTGAGTTCGAGACCAGCCTGGTCTACAGAGCTAGTTCCAGGACAGGCTCCAAAGCCACAGAGAAACCCTGTCTCGAAAAACCAAAAAAAAAAATGTTTTAAACAGAGATAGAAACATGCATGCATACAATAGTCAATATAATTTAACTTTGTATCAATATAGAAGAATCGATACCAATATATTTGTCTAAAAGCAGTAACTCACAATTATAAATCTATTATCCCATCATTCCCTCTTTTTTTTTTCAAAATGATCCCTGAGCTTATAAAATTCCTCCCCCAACCTCCCAACCCCTAAATGATGTCCCTAAACCCAGGGGTAAACTTTACTGGGAGAGGGGACGTCATCCTCTAGAATTACTTCCAACTGTCATGGGGGCGACGTTCTTTCTGGGGGATCCTGTGAAAGTAAAATGATGGTTAAATTTCAAGATCAATGTCTTTTAAAATTGCAAATAGTCTCTGAGTATTTTGTGGAGGTCTGGCCAGAATGTTGTACAAGATGTGCACCATTTCAGCTAACCAAGTTGGAACTGTCTTGTGCAGCTGGTATCCAAAACAGGTCTTGTAGTAGCTCTATCAGTATCATGACGTCATATCAACCAGGTAGAGTTGTTGTTGTGGGGCCCCATCTTCTTCCTGGAAACTTCAAATGTCACTTCAGGAAAAACTCATTGTTCATTGTGAAAAACTTAAATATTAATCATATAGACATATATAGACATACATATATATTCAATGAAAGGCATGATAGATATATTCAACGAAAAGTATGATAGATATGGAGAAAAGCAAAGATGTTTTCTAAACTCATATTTCTTTCTGTCCCATATCATGGTTCTTGACATGAAACAGAAACTCCAGAAACTCTGGGTTTTTCTCTTACTAACAGGCTTGGAATTGGAGAGGGACTGAGCCAGAGTCCAACTTCAAAACCAGCTCTACATATTTATAAAGAAATGTTTAATAAGACATATATATATATATATATATATAAATTAATACTTACAAAATGTGTCCATCCATCAGTAACTAAATATTCAGGGTCCCTTAATTTCTTTGAAGATGAGTATTTTCCTGTGGAGATAAGAAAAGAACCCTGCCTCCAACCTATCTGTATTTCTTACCATCAGTATGCTTGCCATCCTTATGAAAGAATTGTTATTTATCTTTTCCAAGTGGCTTCTCTTCTTCAAACCGAACCTTTATTAATTTTGACGGTATCCACAATTTTTCCTCACCTGTGGAGATAAGAGCAAAACCCCTTCCCCAACGTAGCACATCTCCTGGCTTCCATTGTGAGGTCAGCACATCCTTGAAATAAACTGGGTGATGTAGTTCAGTAGACTTTTCCATTATCCAATGTCTTTCTGCAGCCATTGTTCCCTTCTCATTAGTGTTGAGAAAATTCAAGGTTAACAAAGCATTATGTAACCTATTTCTGGGGGTGTTTTCCACCCCTTTCTGTTTGTTCAACATATCCTTTATAGTTCGATTCGATCTTTCTATGACTGCTTGACCTGTAGGATTGTATGGTATACCTGTAACATGCTTGATATTGTAATAATCAAAAAACGATTTCATTTTCCTAGAAACATAAGCAGGACCATTATCCGTCTTTATTTGTGTAGGTATACCCATGATAGCCATGACTTCTAATAAATGAGTGATTACTGAATCAGCTTTTTCTGAATTTAAAGCAGTTGCCCACTGAAAGCCTGAATAAGTGTCAATGGTATGATGAACATATTTTAATTTGCCAAATTCTGCAAAGTGAAACACATCCATCTGCCAGATTTCATTCCTTTGGGTGCCCTTTGGATTAGCCCCTGCAGGCAGTGGCGTTTGGTTATAGAAAGAGCAAGTAGGGGATTTCTTTACAATCTCCTTAGCTTGTTGCCATGTAATTGAAAACTCTTTCTTCAAACCTTTGCTATTAACATGATGTTTTTTATGAAATTCAGAGGCTTGTAGCATACTACCAATCAATAATTGATCAATTTCTGCATTACCTTGTGCTAGAGGACCTGGCAGACCTGTATGGGATCGGATGTGTGTTATGTACATAGGGCAAAGCCTGTTCCTGATCAAATCTTGAACCTGGAGAAACAATGAGGTTAGTTCTGTATCATCAGGTATAAATTCAGCAGTTTCAATATGTAAAATAACTCTTTCTGCGTATTGTGAATCAGTGACTATATTAATAGATTCTTTAAAATCCCTTAGCACCATAAGAATGGCATATAATTCCACCTTCTGGACAGAATTATAAGGACTTTGTTCCACCTTACTCAAGTTTTCTGATATGTAACCTGCCTTCCCTGATTTATTGGCATCAGTATAGAATGTACGGGCTCCAGTTATTGGAGCATCACGGACGATTCGAGGAAGAATCCAAGAAGTTCTCTTTATGAAGTTAAGCCTCTTGCTTTTTGGATAGTTGTTATTAATGTCTCCCAAAAAATTAGCACACGCTCTTTGCCATGGTTCATTATCTTCCCATAATTTCTTTAGTTCATCAGCAGTGAAAGGCACTATAATTTCTGCTGGGTCTATGCCTGCTAGTTGACGAAGTCTCAACTTTTTACTCAGAGACTTTTTCCACATAAGTTTTCAGTTTCTTACTTGGTTTATGTGGTAAAAAGATCCATTTCAAAATAACATCATCTCTCTGCATTAAAATTCCTGTAGGAGAAATTTTTATGGTAGTATGACGAGAATACAATCGAGCTCTGGATTCACCCTGTCCACATGTGCCTGTTGTAATTTTTCCTCAGTCATTGTCAGTTCCTTTTCTGCTTCAGCTGTTAATTCTCTGGGACTGTTTAAATCTTTATCACAATCCAAGGTTTTGTTCAAATGAATTATTAGATCAGGTGTTATTCCAATAGCTGGTCGTAGACTGGAAATGTCTCCTAACAGTCTTTGAAAGTCATTAAGAGTCTGTAGGCGATCTCTCCTAATTTGTGCTTTTTGTGTCTTAATTTTTTGCAAACCTATTTTATATCTTAAATAATTAAAGAATCTCCCCTCTGAATCTTCTCAGGAGCGATTTGCAATCCCCATTTAGGTAAAAGTATCTTTATTTCTTCAAACAGTCTGTTCAAGGTATCCATGTTTGAATCGGATAACAAAATGTCGTTCATGTAATGGTATACTATAGATTTGGGAAATTTCTTGCGTATTATTTGCAATGGTTGGTTCACAAAATATTGGCACAGGGAGGGGCTATTTAACCTCCCTGGGGGAGGACAGTCCAGTGGTACCTCCTCGAAGGTTGAGAATTGTTATAAGTAGGCACTGTGAAGGCAAATTTTTCTCTATCTTCTTTTTGCAAAGGTATAGTGAAAAAACAATCCTTTAAATCAATAACTATGAGAGACCATCCTTTTGGTAATAAAGAGGGCAAAGGAATTCCAGATTGCAGAGGGCCCATAGGTTGAATAACCTTGTTGATGGCCCTGAAATCTGTCACCATTCTCCATTTACCTGATTTTTTCTTAACCACAAATACAGGAGAATTCCAAGGGCTGGTAGATTCTTCTATATGTCCAGCATCTAATTGTTCTGGTACCAGCTGTTCTAAAGCCTGTAACTTTTAATCAGCTAAAGGCCATTGCTTTGTCCATATTGGTTTCTCAGTCAACCATTTTAGAGGCAAGGCTGTTGGTATCTCTGAAGGGACATCAATTGCTTGTTCTTGTACAGCCCGAATGGCCGGTTTTCTCCATTTGTAATATCTTTTAATATTATTCTCAGAAAAATAGGCTCTAGAAGTAGCAGGAATGTTAATTTGGGTATTCCATTGTTGTAATAGGTCACGACCCCATAAATTCATTGTGATATTGGCTACATATGGCCTTAATTTTCCTATTTGTCCCTCTGGCCCTATACATTCAACCCATCTCGTGCTCTGCCTTACTCGAGATAGGGTTCCAATTCCCAGGAGCTGAACATTTACATTCTGAAGAGGCCAATACGGATGCCAAGATTCTGGGGTAATGATACTTACATCAGCACCTGTGTCCAGCAGGCCAGTAATAAAAATGCCATTTACACACACGCTCAGTTTAGGTCTTTGATCATTTATAGAAGTTTGCCAAAACACACGTAACTTATCTTTCTGATCATTATTGCTTGTAACAGTAGGCATGGGGCTTCCTAATTGTCCTGACAAGGCACGTTCTCTGCAGAAACTGGAAATGACTGAACCATGTTTGCCATGGGGGCCTGTGAGGCCCCCCCCTCACGTTTCCCGTCTGTATCAGGTTGCCTTGTCTATCTCTTGTAGACCTGCATTCATTTGTCCAATGTCTGCCTTTTCCACATCTTCTACATAAACCTGAAGGATGAGTCCTCCTATTCCTGTTATTTCTAGAAGATGCATTATTATTATTATTATTATTATTATTATTATTATTATTTCTGAAAGATGCATTATTATTATTATTTCTGAAAATCTGTTGTCTACAATTCCTTTTCATATGACCCATTTTGCCACAATTAAAACATTTGGTATTCTGGTGTCTCCTTTTACCATTGGAAATTGCTTCTTCTACCCATGCTTCAGTGCCATAATCAAATGTATCAACATTGAGTGTATGCAAGACCCATTCTTCCAAGGGCGCTGATCTGAGCTTTAAAGGGCCCAAAATCCTTTTGCATTCCATATTTGCATTTTCATAAGCCAAAGACTCAATCATTATACGTCTTGCTTCTGGGTCAGATATCCCTATTTGTACAGCCTTAGTTAATCTTTGTAAAAAGTCACTAAAGGGTTCTTCTGACCCTGTTTAACTCTGACAAATGATTCCATTCTCTGTCCTGGGTCTTGTACCCTGTCCCAAGCCCTTAAGGCTGCTGTAGTACACACGGAGAGTGTGTTTTCATCCAAATTAGCTTGTTCCTGAGGATCGGAAAAGAGCCCTTCACCTAGAAATTTATCTAGGGAAATGTCAATTCCCTTCGCTTTTTCCTGCTGTTCTAAGAGTCTAGCCTCTTGCCTGAATAAGCATTTCCATTTCAATTGTGGTCCACTCTCAAGTACCGCAGAGCTCAGCTGGAGCCAGTCCGAGGGGGTTGCTTTGCTTGTCGTGGCCCAAGTTCTTAGCATCTCTTTAACAAAAGAGGCTTGCATCCCAAAAGTCATGACAGCCTGTTTTATTTCCTTGAGATCATTCATACGGACAGGCTCCCATGTATCCTCCTTGATGACCCTAGGGTTTTTGGAACCAATAACCTTCTCTGTTGTTATTATTGGAAAGGCAGGTAGAGCTGTAGGTAGAGCTTTGTGGAAATTGTCCCAGAGAGATTTACCCACAGATGTAGTTAAAATTTGCCTTTCTACCCTTTGCTCTTCTTTATCAGAATTTAGAAATTCCTCAATCTTTTCAATTCTATTCACCATTGCCTTCTGCAATGTCTGAATCTCCTGTCCAGAATTATGTTCCAAAGCCTTCATTGAGGATTCTACAGTATGAAGTTTGTCCGTTAGAGATAACATCTCATCTTTGGACATAATTTTTATGGCATAAACCGTGCCTTCTTGTATTGACAATCTTTCCGTCAATCTGTCATAAGCTTTAGACAAAATCCGATTGTCACATTCAGCAATTTTGATTCTCTCAGTTAATGTTTCATTTCCTACAGAAAGGGACTGAAGCTTACGGTCCAAATCAGCTGTTCCCTCTTCCATAGTAATGAATTTCTCCTTAATATCAGCCACTAATGTTTCAGTTCCTACAGAAAGGGACTGAAGCTTATGATCCAAATCAGCTGTTCCCTCTTCCATAGTAATGAATTTCTCCTTAACATCAGCCTGGAGAACTTCAAACTGATTCTTGAGAAGATTGTTGTCATTCTCAATTGTTTTTAAGCGTTCAATCTCTGCCTTAAGAATCCTGGATTCATCTCGTAAAGACTTTATCATATTTCTATTATCAAACCATTTAGTGCCAATGAAAACTACGAATCCCAGAAGGATCCATAGATGTGGGGTGATAGACACCTCTTGTAAAATCTCCCACATGGTACAATTAAAAAAACTGTTAAATTCTTGAATACTAATGTGTTCAGACATTTTATTTATAAAAGAATTTTTTTTTTACCTGCAATGATCGGTTCCTGCCAGTGGTGGTCTCTGTGTTTTTGGAGCCTGTCCTAGAACTAGCTCTTGTAGACCAGGCTGGCCTCGAACTCACAGAGATCCGCCTGTCTCTGCCTCCCAAATGCTGGGATTAAAGGCGTGTGCTACCACCACCTGGACGGCCTCAAACTCACAGAGATCCACCTGCCTTTGCCTCCCAAGTGCTGGTATCAAAGGCGTGCGCCACCACTGCCCAGCCAAGTCGCTTTGTATCAGACCAAATCTGCCACTGTGGTGGCTTTTGTTGCAAAACCACAGGTACTTGAGCTTCTGCTAATTCAGGCAGTGGGGTTCCGCTGCAAACTTAGCCAAGGCAGGCAGAATCGGCCTGTGTGGTCGAGTATGTCTCGGACTCGGCACTGGGGCCGGAGTCACGAACTAAAAAACAGCACCTGGGAGGGTGCTGTGTTAGCTAGCGGGCTACCCACTTGAGTCGGGGGCAAAATAGCCCGACGTTGAGCGCCAAAATGTAACGGCGTAAACGAATGCAGACAGATTGTAAAAATATATATACAGCTTTAATGGCGAAATAGACTTACAGAACCACCGTTCCCGCGGAGACCAGGAAAGCAGAAGGAGCGGCTGGGAGCATGCTCGCCAAATTTATAGGCAAACATTAGCCCGAGGCGAACACGCCCCCTTAGGGGCGGGACTTATCCCTACACATTCTGATGTTTTTATCGGTGTCATCCTTGTTTGGCTCATGTTTAGGCAGCCGTGTTGGAGAGACTTTCTGGGTGTCACTTCTGCCATGACTAGGAGACCTAAATACATTGCTTTTTAATATCAAATTTTCTATTAACAGGAATCTGTGTCATGTGACTTTATGGTTTCCCACATGACAGAAACAGCTGGGGAAGCAGAAGTCCCTATGTAGCCTGATGAATGTGCAGTTATCAAAAGCCAAATAGACCTTTTAGTTCCTAACTCTTCCTTTCTCTAGCAGGGTAAATCTGGAATTATTGTGACATCATGAAAACAAGAATACCTTGGTATCCATAAGGGTTGGTTCTAGGACACCTCTGGATCCCAGAATCTGAGGTTGCTCAAGTCCCTCTTAGAAATTGCTGTTCTAGTTTCAGAAAACCTATAGACACCTTCCTCCATATTTTAAATGATCACTGTACCTTTAATTCCTAGTGCAATGTGAATGTTGTTGTATGGGGGTAGGGGGAACGCCTGTGTATTCAGTACAGATGTAATTGAAACATACAGGTTGTTAGTATTCAGGCATCTGTACTGGCCTGCCCTTGGGGTCCTGAGAGGATACGTCTTCAGCTGTAGCCACTAAGAACATCTCCTGTGCACATTCACTACGTTCCCTTTTAAAAGGGTCCTGCCCACCTCCTGTGTCTTCTCTTTCTCTCTGTCCCTTTTCTTTCTCTCTCTGCTTCTCTGCCTGTCTCTCTGTCTCCCCCCCATCTCTCTCTCTTGTTTCTCCTGTCCCCAGAAGCCAGTCTCCCCTCCTCCTCTTCCCTCTTTTTACATTCCCTTACCCCTAATTAAAAACCCCTCTACGTGAGCTCTGTTACAGGGCATCGTTTTTTCCCTCTCACACCACTTGTTTTCTAATTACAACACATGTAATTTAAAAATACATTTAAAAATTATTGGCAGAATCGTGATTGGCCAAATCATTTTGCGTTCTGCTTTTCTTTGCTCTGACGAATACCCGAGGAAAGCCATTTAAAAGACAGATGTGTTTATGTTCTCGGCTTGCTTTTAGAAGTTTCTGCTCATAGGTGGATGGCCCCACTGCTTTGGCCCTAAGGTGCTGAGGCAGAACAGCTCAGCCATGGGCATGGTGGAGGGGAGATGCCCACTCTCTCTATGGCAGACAAGAGCTGGGGGAGGAGAGAGGGAAGCAAAGAACAGACTGAAGAGACAATGTACCCTTCCAAGGTTCTCCTCCAATGGCCTATTTCCTCTACGGAGGACTTACTCCTACCTGCACGACCTCTCAATAATACCATCAAATTGTGACTCTGTTAATGGATTCCTCTGTTGAGTAGATCAGGCTTTTATCATCCAAATCACTCCCCAAAGTCCCATCTCTGAATATTTGTACTGGGGATCAAGTCTTCAATGAATGAGCCTTTTTTTTTAAAGGCGCAGATTGGGGGGATTTCTCTGTGTGGCCCTGTCTGTCCTCGAACTTGCTCTGTAGACCAGGCTGGCCTTGAATTCAGAGATTCACCCGCCTCTGCCTCCCAAGTGCTGGGATTAGAGGCATGTGCCACCACCGCCTGGCACAAATGAACTTTTTGAAGGGCACACTTCATACTGATAGAGCCTTCCATTCAAACCTCATGGATATCAAAGGTTGCATTCTGAGGATATTATTCCAGTAGGGTTAGATATTTAAATACATGGCTCATTCCCCGGCACAAGGTAAAGACGAACTCCTCTGGGTTGTATTTGTTGATGACCTAAATATCTTCCTTGCCTACCAACACCCATGCTACGTTTCCTCAGAGAAGACAAGAGGTCCTCATGGCAGTGATGTGGGAGTGTCATATATCAATCTGTTGATTTCATTGGTTAAGTAATAAAGAAACTGCTTGGCTGGCCCTCATAGGTTAAAACATAGGTGGGAGGAGTAAACAGAACAGAATGCTGGGAGGAAGAGGAAGTGAGCTCAGACTGACAGCTCTGCTCTCTGGAGCAGAGACGCCATGCTGCCCGCTCCCGGGCAGACACACGCGATGAAGCTCCGACCCAGGATGGATGTAGGCTAGAATCTTCCCGGTAAGACTGGTGCTCACAGATTATTAGAGATGGGTTGATCAGGATATCAGAATTAGCCAGTAAGGGCTAGAGCTAAAGGGCCAAGCAGTGTTTAAATGAATACAATTTGTGTGTTGTTATTTCGAGGCATAAGCTAGTGAGGCGGCTGGGGTGCTGGGGACGCAGCCCTGCCGCTCCTATTACTACACGGCAGGGGTGGTGGTGGTGGTGTCAAAGGAGAAAATTTTCTATGTGACAAAATAAATATCCCAGCTGTGGCATCCAGCAGAACGTCTCCAGCTCAGCCTCCAGGCATCTCCGTCCTCCTGAAGATGTTTAGTGAATATGTCCTGTTCTCATTTCAGGCCTGGAGTCCCTGCATGTCTGCCGACTGCCCATGTTTGCAAAGAAAGCCATCAGGAAGCCCAAGGTGTCGTTTACAATACCTGCTCTGACTCAAAGTGCAAAGGAAGAGGATTGGTACAAGGAATGTCTCCGGTACAGAAACAACTTCCTGACCCTGAAGGAGTTCTTCAAGCCTTCCCCTTACCACTACATCCATAGGACCTCAACCGTCAGCCCATGTCCCCGGTAACCAGCCTCCCTTATTTTCGCCGCCTGCCATCTGGTTCATGCTCGAGAGCCGTTAGATCAGTGGTTCTCAGCCTTCCTGATGCTGCAACCTTTGAATACAGTCCCTCGTGTTGTGGTGACCCCCAGCCATCAGATGATTTCGTTGCTACTCCATAACTCTAATTTTGCTACTGTTATGAAGTGTAATGTCAATACCTGATATGCAGGATATCTGGGATATGACCTCCCCCCCCCCCCCAGAGAGATCATACCCCACAGGTTGAGAGTCATGGCAATTAGGTCAGCCTTACTTACTTTCTGCTCTTTCATGTTGGCCCAGTAGGGCCTTCTAGGTGGTTTAACGCCATGCCAGCAGGCTGGGTTAGGGATTACCACCCGCAGGCTGCTTTAACGGCCTTTCTCACAGTTGTGGAAAGGTCTCATCGACACAGCTTAGGAGAGAAAGGGTTTATTCTCATACACAGTTTTAGGAGCTACCCCTCCACCAAGGCAGGGAAGGCACAGCAGGGGGTGTGGGCCAGTCTTCGGCGGGGGGGGGGGGGGGGGGGGGGGGGGGCTGGGGGCTTTTCCACATCTCGGTGCACCAGAAAGCAAAGAAAATGTAATCAGAAGCAGGGCCAGCCTATAACCCTCGATGCCCTACCCTGGACAGCCCACCTCTGCCAGCCGGACCCCCGCATCCCCAAACATATCACCAGCTGCAGGCCGGGAGCCTAAGACATAACAAGACTGTCGTGGGGGGGGGGGGAACGTTTCATATCTAAACCGTAACACGTACTTATTAATGACGATCCTAAAGCTGGGATCCACTTCCATGCGTAGATTCAAACCCCCGATTCAAACCCCCCGAGCTCGCCCTTCTCTGCTTTCTAATATGGCTTCTCATTTAGCAGCGGAATTTGAATGACTCGGGAACCAAATCTTACTTTGTCTTCACCTGTTCGGACAGACACGTGTTTAGAAACTAGCCGTGCTGCTCACCCGTCTTGCCTGTCGTCATCACGTGTGGCACGCGGGCCCGTTTACCTTTCCTCCTTCGCCAGCTCACTCGCCGCCTGGTAGAGAAGTCTGTGGTGTCAGCTCCAGCTGGATCTGGATAGCATGGGAAGGGGGTGTGGGGGGACTGCCACAAGGACAGCTTGGTCCCTTAACTGGGTGGAAACCTCGGAAGCCAGGGAAGGTTCGGCCTCCTTGCGCATGCACTGCAAACCGCCTCCGCACACACCTGGCGAGACCCGCCCCCCCCCCCGCCCCCCCCCCCGCCCCCCCCCCCCCCCCCCCCCCGCCTAAAACTGTTCCAATAACATTAAAAAAGAAAACAGCTTGAAAGAAAACTCATAAGTACGATGAGAATGTGTTTGGGTACGTTTCTAATTTTAATGGATTTTCAGCTTTTATTATTTTTAAAACTAAAACATCATTATGTCATTTTTTTTCCCTCCACCCTTTCCCACGTACGCTCATCTTGCTAAACATAATAAATACAACCTGTTCAGTCCATTTCGTGTTACTTGTATATAGATGATTTCAGGGCTGACCTGAAATTGGATAAGCAATTAGGGATCTCATCCCTGGGGCAGACTATGACCCCCCACTCTTGGCATTTCTTAGTTTCCTGTAGTTCTTTGTCTAGGGTTTGGGACCCCATTAACTCTCCCCTTCTGCTGTCACACTTCTTCAGGTCTTGTCTGAGCAGCCATGTCGCTAAGGTATCATGGATGTAGCCTCCCTGTGGTTTCTAGGAGATGAATCTCACAGCAACCTTCCTAGGGCCCTCCCTCTTCCAGTCTTTCTGCCCCCTTTTCAGCGCTGTCCTATGAGCCTCAGCTGCAGGAGTTGTGTTAGACAGAGACGGATCATCTGGGGCTTGGTACCCCATGGTCTCTTGTTCTTTGTATGTTGACTGTTTGTGGTTTTCTGTACTGGTTTCATTTTGGATTTTGCTGTTTTTTTTTTTGAAAAGGAGAAATTTTATTAAATAAACAATTGAACAATAAACCTTGGATGCAAAATGTGTCAAATATAATCCCAAATTTTCGATAATATACAGGTTCAATTATAGGAATAGATAGAAGAACAATTTATTAGATTTTGTTATAAATTCTATAAATCTATCTAGAGAAAAATGCTTTTGTAATTCACATTTGCAATA
This sequence comes from Microtus oregoni, assembly GCF_018167655.1. Lineage (NCBI taxonomy): Eukaryota > Metazoa > Chordata > Mammalia > Rodentia > Cricetidae > Microtus > Microtus oregoni. The sequence goes on along the minus strand of NW_024543060.1, from coordinate 85,274,928 downwards.
CAATGTAGATTATTTTAGTCTCATGGAGACTATGGTAGGTTTGAGAAAATAAACTGTCTGCTAAGGATATGGGTAAGGCATTCCAAAATTTCACTGTTCTGCTGGGAAATTACAAGAAATAATTTGAAATCCACAGACCAAGGCAGGAAGATATACAGTGAGAGATGGAATTAAAAAGAGTTTCTCTGTGTAACAGCCCTGGCTGTCCAGGAACTCACTCTGTAGACCAGGCCGGCCTTGAACTCACAGAATACCTAACTCAGAAGTAGGCTGTCGGAATGGCATCTTCAGGAACCATTGAGATGGCAGGGCCAGGGCGGGGAAACAGACATACAAGGTCAGGTTCCAACTCTGTTATTTATGTTTGTGAAGTTTGGGTCAAATTATTGACCTTTTAAAACCTCATTTTTCTTAGTGTAAGTGTCTGCCCTCTGTTTCTAGCTGTAAAAGAGGAAAAGCAATTGTCTCGCAGACCAGCTTTGAATGCATTCTTCCTGCACGTGTTAAAGAGCAGTCAACACCGATCTTAACGCAACTGGCCACTAGGTGTAATGTTTGGCCTGCGAGCTTAAAGGCTTACAGTTGTTTGTTTGTTTAGCATATTGACAGACGCTGTCCAAAAACGCTTTACCAACACACCTACCCGTGACTTGGGGTTCACTTTCTGCCCTTTCAGCTCTTTAACCTGACTCCCAACCGTTCTGTTTCCAGGTTTCCTCTTCTCACTAAAAGGAAGGATTTGTGGTTTTCTTCCCAGCTGGCTTGTCCCGTGGTCCTGAGGAAGATGATGTGTGGGGAGGATGGGGACATATGCAGATGTAGCTGTCACATCATCCCCAAAGTGACAGACCTAGAGTACGACCACCTCATCGGCACACAGCTGTCCTGCGTGGATCAGATCATTGTCGTCTGCGTCTTCTCGGCTAAGAGAGAGGACAGGACGATAGAAGAAGTGACCGACCTGTACAAGGAGATGAACAAAGGCAGAAACATGCCCTGCATTCAGGTGAGTGTTCCACGGTCAGAGTGTCGGGTATGTTGGCTTGTGTGTTTCCTTGTAAGACATCCCCTCAGACACATCGAGGATCATAGAACGACTTTTGGCTCCCCGTCTTTGTCTTCTGGCGTTATAATGTATTTGTAGATCAAAGGTTGTGAATCTTAGTGGCATTGCTCTGGTTTGGATATGCTTTTTCTCCCAACAAGAGTACTAGAAACTTAAAGAGAAAGGGCCTGGTGGAGGTGATTGCATCCTAAGGGCACAGTCCCTAGAAAAGGTAAGTGCTTTTCTTCTGGAATTTTCTAGGGCTCATGGGACCATAATAGTTCTTGTGAAAATGAGTCGTTGTAAAATTAGACCACCCCATGCATTTGGTTCCTTTTGCAGGCAGACATTTTCCCCTATATTTCTCTACCATGTTGCAAGGCAGTCAGGGAGAGACCCCTACTCAGAGAGCTCCTACAATTATGAGCCAAATAAACAACTTAAAAAAAATAGACATACTTTACCTAGTGTCAAGTATTTTGTTATGGCAAGACAAAAAGGGTTAAAACATGTAGTAATATGGACTATGTATAGTACCTATGTATTACCACTCAGATGAAGATATAGAATATTTCCAGGCCTGAAAAAACTCTTCTCTTTCCCGTCTCTTCCCAGTAAATAATCCATTAAACTAGCCAAGCACAAGGTAATCATATGCCTATTCCTTTGTATGCATAAATTAGTTTTATCTTTTCTAAAAGATTACTGTATGCTTTAAAAAAAACCACAAGGTATAACTTCCTCTGCCAGAAGATAGGAATAGTAAAAGCTATCCATCTGCCAATATTCTCCCATTCTGTGTCTGTGGCAGACATCACTAATCCATCCATCCATCTGCCAATGTCTTTCCATTCTGTGTCTGTGGCAGACATCACAAATCCATCCATCCATCCATCCATCCATCCATCCATCTTCCAATGTCTTCCCAATCTGTCTGTGGCAGATATCACTAACCCATCTATCTATCTGCCAATATCCTCTCATTCTGTCTGTGACAGATATCACTAATTCATCTTTCTTCTCAGCAGAGTCTAGTCTGGATGCTGTACTCTTTTCTACTCCAAGCAGTTACTGCCAACTGATCTTAGTAGCCTTGTGCAAAACCTCATCAATTCTTACTGGCTATCACTGTACCTTTCTCCTCCCACAAATGGCCCCTCTTTTCCATCCTACTGCTTCTGCTCATTGGAGAATGCCTTTGTCATCGCCTCTGTTGGCTCTGACTGGTTTTACTGTTTCCAGTCTTTCCTACTTCTTACAGGGACTTATCCTCTTCCTTCTCTAAGGCGTGGTTCTCAACCTTCTTAGCGCTTCAACCCTTTAATACAGTTCCTCGTGTTGCCTTGACCCCCAACCATAACATGATTTTGTTGCTACTTCATAACTGTGATTTTGCTACTGTTATGGACTGTGATGCAAATATCTGATATGCAGCCCCCCAGGTTGGGACCCGCTGCTAAAAAAAAAACTTCCCTGTGGATGCAGTTCAGGTTCCTCCTGCTTGACTCCCAGGCTAACCCCAGAACTGTTCTTAGGGGATGACTCATACGCACTGTGCTTGCTCTTGAGCGGGCTGACCCTGCAAAAGCCAAAGACCTGGACCCTGTCAAAGCACTCACTGCTTCTGCTGAGTTGTCTTTGGGGTGCTGCCCTCTGTGTTTCCTGAACAGCTTCTGGAAAGTGCGTCACTCTTCGCTACAGGTCCAGGGGCCTCATCTGGAACCCAGGAGGAAGACTCATCTCTCTGAATGAGAAACTAGAAGGCTTTTCTTCCCACGAGGGTTTCCTGTTTTGTTTTGTTTTGTTTGTTTGTTGTTTGTTTTTCTCCCCGGTTACAGAATGATTGGCAGTCATCTGGGCTTCTCCTTCACCTTCGCTCACACAGTCAGGGTAAAGCTCAAGGTTGCCTGATAACAAACAGACAAACAATAAAAACAAAACAGAAAAACGTACAGACTGCCGGGTGTGGTGGCTCAGGCCTTCCATCCCGCAGCTAGCGGCCAGGTATTTCTACTGGAGTAGGGGCAGGCAGAGTCTAGAATTTTGGGCTTATGGACGTGAATGCTGTTGAACGGAGCAAAAGGTCTTTAGGTTATGTTTTACTATGGTAGTGTAGTGCAGGCTTTTGTTTCCAGAACTCAGGAGGCAGGTAGACCTGTGTGAGTTCAAGGCCACATGGTCTACATAGTGAGTCTGAGGCTAGCAAAATAGATAGATAGATAGATAGATAGATAGATAGATAGATAAATAATAAAACCTAAAAAGAAAAAAACAACCAAACAAACAGAGCAGGCAACAATAAAACCCAAAGCCAACCTCTCTTCCTCTCTTTTCTTTTCCTGTAGAGTCATTTGGATTCCTTTCGGCTGCTCAAATACGATGTCACATCAGCGGCTAAGTTTATGAAACCTGGTTGCCCACTCCTAGTTCGAAGACACAATCTCACCCCGGGAATTTTTTTGGTATGTGTGTGAGATACATAACTCTGAGCCACCCGCTGACTGTGTGGATTGCCTGACTCAGAGCTCACTCAGGACCAATAGCGGGCTAAAGAGAAAGCAGAAGTAGCTCCGCCGGAATCCTTGTACTAGCGCTGAGCATAGCCCTTCTTGAGTGCTTGATTACTCTGACTGCTACTTCGATGAAGTTAGAAATTAGGCCCTCTTAAAATTGAGGGGTCAAATCATCCCCCCTTGTGAGCTGAAATGAGATTACTGAGGTGACTAAAGCCAGTTCTCGCCTTTAAGAAGTTTATGTAAATTGGGCGGTGGTGGCGCACACCTTTAATCCCAGCACTAGGGAGGCAGAGGCAGGAGGATCTCTGTGAGTTAGAGGCCAACCTGGTCTGCAGAGTGAGTTCCAGGAATAGGCTCCAAAGCTACACAGAGAAACCCCGTCTTGAAAAAACAACAAAGAAGCTTATGTAAGGGGGCTGGAGAGATGGCAGAGAAGTTAAGAGCACTGGCAACTGCTCTTCCTGAGGTCCTGAGTTCCATTCCCAGTCACCACACGGTGACTCACAGCCATCAATAATGGGATCGGGTGCCTTCTTCTGGTGTGGAGGTATACATGCAGGCAGAACTCTGAATACACCATTAATAAATCTTTTTTTAAAAGCCTATGTAATAAGACAGCTGAGGAAATACCGGTATAAAAATTTATATAAGGATATATAAAATCGAGTAGACTAATTGCATGAGTAAGACAGCCTTGTGAGGTAAAGTATGAACTTTGAAAGCAGACTGAGTTCCAACCTGGGTTCCAATACTTGCCTATGTGACCTCAGGCAGCTTACTCCACATCTTGTACAAAAGGGAGTGGTTGATAAACACATTTTCATAGCTCTATCTAAGGGAATGCAATATATTACTTTTCTTGTGTGATAAAAGACATGAAACAATTATCTTGTGTTTTTTAAAAAAGGATAAAAAGGATAATGGATTCATAAGATTACTAGAAAGATCCAGCAAAGCAATTAAGCTTGGTCAGCACAATATGGGCATCGAACAAACGTTAATCCCCCTGTTGGTTTGTCTGTCACCATGGATTAAGTTTGACTCCTCTAGCAACAATCATCTGACCAAGGCATGGTGGCACACACCTTCTATGCTAGCACAATGGAGGAGGCAGAGGCAGTTGGGTCTTGGTGAGTTCGATCGAGGCCAGCTTACTCTGCAGAGTGAGTTCCAGGATAGTCAAGGCAATCCTGTCTTGAGAAATTTAAAAAAGAAAAAAGGAAAAATAAAATGATATGGAGCCTCTTCATTAAATATAAAAAAAAAATCCTCTCTAGATGATTTTCATGAGACGCCACAGCCTGGATTGTTTTTCACCCTTCTGCATTTCGGACAAACTCACAAGCTCATCTCTAGTCAACAGAGCCGAACAGTGACGTACAACTTTATAATATAAAGCTGCGTTTCTGAAACACCAAGGAGCCAGGCACGGTGGCTGACACCTTTGGCCCTAGCACCTAGGAGGCAGAAGCAGGCAGATCTCTGTGAGTTTGAGGCTAGCCTGGTCTACATAATGAGACCCTGTCTCAAAGATGAAGGAGGAGGAGGAAAGGGAGGAGGAGGAGAAGAGAAGGAGGAGGAGGATGAGGAGGACTGCCCTTGTATTACTTATCGTTCTCAGTGCTGAGACAACAGTTACTTTGGGAGGTTTTGCTGTGGGCTCAGTCCGGGGATGCGGCCCATCATGGTGAACAGGACAAGGCATGGAGATCTTGAGGCAGCTGGTGGGTTAGGAAGCAGAGAGAGAGATAAATGCTGCTTATTTATGGGGTGGTGGCACCCACATTCAAGGTGGGTCTTGTCCCTTCAGTTAAACCTCTTCAGTAATGCTCTTACAGACATGCCATTGGCTCATCGACAGTTCTAAATCCAGTCAATTCCACCGAAAAAGATGAACCATCATGGCGATTAATATTCATGAGTTTTATGCTATATTCAGACACCATGCTAAGTAACTTCTGTGTATTTTATTACTAAATAGTCAAAGTAACTGGGGCATGGTGGTGTATGTCTTAATCCAAGCTCTCAGGATTACCACAGGTTAAAGGTCAATTTGTGTTATGTCAGCAAGATCCTGCCTTTCCCCTGCTGAAGAAAGGGAGGGAGGGAGGGAGGGAGGGAGGGAGGGAGGGAAGGAGGGAGGGAGGGAGAGATGAAAGAGGAGGGGAAGGGAGGGAAAGCAAGCAAGGAAGGAAGGGAGGGAAAGGAGGAAAGAGGGAGGACATCCTTACAGTAACTCAGAGGGTAGATGCAATTCTGACGCTGTTCCTGATGGAAAGAGGTCGAAAGGGAGACTCAGATTAAGCAATTCCTTCAAGATCCAGGAACTAGCAAGTGACAGAATCAGAGAGAGCTTTCAAGAGACAGAATCAGAATTCAAGTCCACATCGTCTCCCCCACACAGGGAACATTTTTAATGAAGGACTCTACAAGAGCGTCCATGAGGTAATATTCCAGCCCTGCTCCTTGGACAGCACAAAGCGACAGAAAATGCACGAGCCGTGTGTGGCCAAGCACCAGCCTGGGAGAAGGGGTGACCTGAAGCCCACACTTAGCAAGAAGGCTCAGAGCCTCTTAGCTTTGTGTGGAAAGCAAGCTAATTGCTGTGAGTGCCAAATGACAGTCAGACAGGAGAAAGGGACTCAGGAGTACGAGACAGGCCAGAAGTTTATCCTGCCGTCATCGAAGGCGGATGGAAAACGGAGAACGTTCACCTATTGATTTCACTATAGGGAAATCAATCATTTTTTCCTCAGATTTAACCCCCAAATATATTTTCAGTTTTTAAAATGCAGACTGATGTCAAAGTAAACAGCGAGTCATTCTGTGTGGTGGGACAGTCACTCGACACACCCGGCTGTCACCGATGATGGCCTAGCTCCTGTCTGCTTGTGAGATTCTGGGAGTCTTGGTGGAGGGGACTGATTGATCTGCAGCTTGAGTTTCTGTGACTTTATCATTGGGGAGCAAAACAGAAAGAATCGGCGCAATGGAAATGCATGTCTTGGTTAGGATTTACCTGTGACATCTCGAGCCAAGGCTTCCCCGCTGAAGTTGGCATGGTTCCCGGCAGAGGAAATGAACACTCACCCGTGATCCTCTGAAACAACCAGGCTCCTGTTTAAATCCTGGCTGTGATACAGAGAAGGCTTAGGCCTCAGCCTGCTGAACTCTCTGTCCACTGGGTGACAGTGTTGATCCATTGGAAAGAAATGGGCCTTGTTCCTGAGCCAAAACCTCCAGGTCCCTAAAAGGGAAGCCTGCAGGCAGATGGTGTGGAGCTGGGTGGACGCAAGCTCGGCTTTGGTTCTTGCAACGAGGCTGAGTGGATCAGTGTTTTACTTTCAGTGGGAAGTGTGGAGGAAGGAGCCTCTGTCTACGGTAAACGAACTTCCATTTTTCTAATAGTTTAACGAGGGCCGGAAGCTCGCAAAGAGCCCTGTGGAAGCTGAGCCTTGGCAGCTGTCACTCTTGGTCAGAGAGGATTTATTCTCTAGGCCTGCATGTGTCTGCTAGGTCATTCATCACCCAGGGCTCTGAGGAGGAACGTGACTGTCATTAGGAAATGCGGTCAAACCGCCAGATCGCAGTTAACATCATCCTGTCTCTTCTGGATTGATCCCTGTCTCTGGGGGGAAGCACACCCCAGTGGGACATATTGGGAAGCCCCTGACTCAGGTGACTGTGGAAATGGTGGAAGTGTGCTGTGAAGGAGGGGATCGCAGTGCCAGGCAGGCCCCATGTCAAGGGAATGAGGTGACTTGCTTCAGGGAGCTTTTGAAAAGGCCTGTAGGGGCTGCTGTTTGCTCTCCCCTCCACTTCCTTCTCCCCAACACGGAGTGGAAAGAATCATAATTCATAGCACACCGACGCATTACCGTGCTTGGTGAGTGACAGCATTTACGCTGGTGCTGCAGTTTTTGAATCAGGTTGAAAGGCTAGAATAGAATGCGCAAGAAAAAAGTGTACCCCCAAACCATTTTAGTCCATAAAACATTCTCTTTAATGTCATTTGGTCCAATCTATTTGTGCTAACCTAACATGTTTATATTTTAATACATTTAGTAAAGTTTTTTTGTTTGGTTGTTTTTTTTGTTTTGTTTTGTTTTTTCAAGACAGGGCTTCAGGGAGAAGTTCAAACAAAAGATCTGGACACAAGTGACAGAAACAATAAATTTAGGGACCAGTTAGGGGTTAGAGAAGTTGAAGAATGAAACGTGAGGTTTCTTGGAACACTGGTGGATGCAACATTCTAGCTATTCAGGGTGAAGAAGGGAAGGTTGACTTGGCCCAGGAGTTTGAGACCAGCCTGGGCAAAACAGACTCAATGAAGAAAGAGGAGGATAAGGAAAGAAGAAGGAAGGAAGGAAGGAAGGAAGGAAGGAAGGAAGGAGAGGAGGAGGAGAGAAAAAAGAGGAAGAGGAGAAGGTAGAGAAGGAGGAGGAGGAGGAAGGAGCAGCAACTGCTGCCAAAATTAATTATTTCAAGGTTGGTTAGTGGTGGGTAATACAATCTCTTGGTGATAATATTTATGACACCAAGAATGGAAGTCGACAGTCTTTGGAGTCATTAACACAACACTTCCTGTATCACCAGACCGTTCCTTGCCATTCTTAGGAAACAGTCTGAGGAACTCAGTTTCTTAAGATAGGTTATTTACATTCGAGGTAACATAAATACATACTTTATGCTAGCTTGAGTGTAAACAACCAATCTTTTTTTTTTCCCAAATCAAATATGCACTAGCTCAGATTGTTTAGCAGCAAGCAGTGGCTTCAACAATAGGTCACATGTACTATTGAACTGAGGAACGACAGGGTTTTAGAATTTCATTTCACCACAACCCAGTGAGAAACAAGTTGGGGGAGGAAGGAAAGACAGAATACAAATAGGGAAAATGGTCCTTTTGATCCAGACCTGGATCCGGCTCCTGGGGATGTCAAAGTACTTAAGAGGACGTTCCTAGGTGAGCTCTTCCCTGGATTCTGGCATCGGTCAGTGCTGGGCACTGGTCCTCTGAGAACTGTCCACTTGCTCACTCTGATGCACAGACCCACTGACTTCTCTTTCCGTGGGTGACACCCAGTGTTCTATCTCAGTACAGACCTCCTCATTTGTGCTTGGGACCATACACCTAAGTGCCTGGTGGACCTCTCTCCACTTGGAGGGGCTATAAGCAAGCACTTTAAAGATAACACGTCCAAAGCCTAAGTCGACCTGGACTACAAAATAAGGACAGTTGTAAAAGATGAGATGAGGCCAAATCTTGCAAAGCCTGTACATCAAGAGAAGGAAAAAAGGGGTCAAATTGGAAGATGAGAAACAGGGGAGAAGCATGGCTTGATCTGGGAGCAGTGAGGGGTACTGAAGGATTTTAAACATATAGCAACCTAAGCATATACCTGTGCGTTAGGAAGATCGCTATTGGTGCGATGCAGCCATGCGTTAGAGAAACATAAAGCTGTAGGAGAGTTATGAGATGAGGAAGGACGGCTGCACCAGGTGTGTAGAACGGCTGTGCTTGGGCCAGAACGTGGCCAGCCAAGGTAATGCTCTACTGGAAGCCACTGAGACTGGTCAGAGCCCTAGGGAAATTCCAGAGCACACAGTCCAGGCTACTTGGTCGCCTGCTCTAAGCAAACCGTCTTCTCTCACATTAAACATCCCTTATTCCTTCTCTCACAAAGTCTGTGCGGTGAGTGCCTTCTTCAGTAAAGGGATGCCGTCAGTAACGAGAGACAAAAATCACCTAGACTCCTGGAGAAGATACCCAAAGCACAGAACACAGCATATGAGAAAACAGGTCAGGGAGTGAACAATCCCTTCATTAAAAAATGAAACCAAGGGAGGACAAAAAGACAGTGGTAAAGGCGACCGAAGATGACCCAGGATGCTGCTTCCAAGGTTTTGGGTTTGTTTCCTTTTGCAATGAGTTTCCTGGACTGGGAAGATGGCCCAGGCAGCAAAGTGCTTGCACTGCAAGCTGAGAACCCCAGTTCAGTCCCCAGAATTTGCATATAATAAGCAGGGTACGGGGTGTGCTTGTAGTTCAGATCTTGCTGGGTCAGCCATCTCAGTAAGTCTGTGCTCTTTGTGAGATAAGATTTGATTGGCCTAAATACAGACCAGTGTGCAAATGCTATAAAAAGCCACATGTAGCCATGTGTGCACATCCGCATTCCATAGTAGACCGTGGAAGGAAAGGCACAGCTCCAAATGGTTTTGGAAGCTTGATTCTACTTCTATACAATAATATAGAAGTCTGGGTGATACTGGAAAAGGTACTGAAAGGGAATCATGTTAAATTCTTTTGAGTATTTTTTTTTCTACTGTTTCTTGCTTGGTATTATAGGGAGTGTCTAGGAACTCGAGAAAACGAGACAAAGGGTGGAAAGAAACCTTGCAAATGTAATAGGCTTAAAAGCTAAACGGTAACTCACTCTCAACAGCTTACCCAGTAAGAGCCCTGAAAGGCAAGTTCTAGCACTGGGGTGCAGCTCAGCAGCATAAACGTGGGGTGCATGTTTAGCCAGCCTAAGATGCTGGGTTCAGTCGTCAGCATTCCCTGAGCCCACCAGAGCGGGACACAGGCACAGGCGCTTACAGCTCTCTTATTGACTGTGCATATGTGTTGGGCATGTTTGTGCAGTTGCATATGTGTGCATACGCCTGAAATGGAAGCCAGAGGACAGCCTCGGGTGTGATTCCTTAGGCACTGTCCACGCCTCCCCCTTGAATGCTTCTTCTACTGGCCAGGAACACACTAAGTAGCCTAGAATAGCTTCCTTCCTCCGCCTCTTCAGCTCTGGAACTATAAGCACACACCACCATGCCTAGTTTTTTGGGCTCTGGCTTTATGGCAAGCACAAAACCCCTAGAAACAGCTGCATTGAGCCAATCTGCCTCCCCCCCCCCCCCAGGAATAAAGATGTGGGTCCTGCTTGATGAAGAGGAATATCCAGCAAAGCTGTACCCAGAAATTCCTCTGACCAGATTGAAAAAAGGGGAGCAGGAAAGAGGGCAAGAGAAAGCCAGAGAGGCCTTTACTTGGGGCATTATTTTCTGAGCCCTGTGCCATCAACTCGTGTATCCTTTTCCCCCTTAAATAAGAGTATTTTATTGTGGGTATTAAAAAGGTTAACAATAGTTGTGATGAGAAGCTGATAAACTGGGGTTACCTGACTTGGGGTGCAAGCAGAAGCCATGCACAGATAATGGACACACTCTGTCCTTGAAGGCCAGGGTGCCACATGAGTTACTAATGATTACTGGTTAGGCAGGCTTTTCTGCTTGGATAACTTCCAGTAGAAACAACGTCCTCTACACGATCAGGTGTGCACACAGCATAGATCTACCAGATCTAACTGTCCAGAACGTATACATTGCCCAATTTAGGTCTTCCTTCTGAACTTACGCTCATGCATGTATCAGTCTGCCCTATTCAACATTCCCACCTGCGGGTTGAGAAATATTTGTCACCTAACCAATCCCAAACCGGTGCCTGATATCTACTCCAATTCACCTTGCTGCCCTACCTCAATAATGATGACTGGACGCACAGGACCAAACCCTTGGGGTCGACTAGACTTCTTTCTCACCTGTACTCATGAAGTTGGCTGTAGTGATATTTTGTTGTGTTTTAACAAATGAAGCTTGCCTAAAGATCAGGGTGCAGAGCTAAGCCACTAGAGGCCAGGTGGTGGTGGCGCACCCCTTTGATCTCTGTACTTGGGAATCCCATGCCTTTAATCCCAGCACTAGGGAGGTGGAGACAGCAGTGATATGGCTGGGCAGAGAGGACTCTAAGGCGGGAGGAGAGGAGCTCAGTGCAGTCTGAAGTTTGGTGGAGACAGATGCAGCTTGAGGTGCAGTCTGAAGCAGTCAGTCAGGGCACAGTCTGAGAAGGCAGTCTGAGGACAGGGTTGTCCTTCTGGTCTGAGGATTTGGTAGAGATAAAAGGCCTCTCCAGTGGCTGGCTGTTCTGCTTCTCTGATGTCTCAGCTTTCACTCCCTCATATCTGACTCTGAGTTTTTATTAGGAACAATTAGAAAATGGTGGGAAGAGTAAGAGTGAGTGACAGAGTATGCAAGAGATGTAAAACTCTGGTCAGACCCTGAATCACATGATCTGGAGGTTTTTACTGTTTCCCTGGTCTAACATTTCTCTGCATGATTATCAAGATATGTTGGCAGGAATCAGGCATAGCAGCATTGTTACTCATTTATCACTAGGCTCTAGGCAATAGCTTAACACACATTGGATGGAAAGCAGTCTTCAAAATAGAATGGAAGACCAAGACCCAAACCAAGTTAAGAAGGAAGTGTTGCCAATTCATCACTTTTTAGAAATCACCATCCTTTTTTGTTTCTTCTTTAAGACAGGGTCTCACTGTGTATGGCTGTCCTGGAACTCTCTCTGTAGACCAGGCTGGCCTCGAACACACAGATATACACTTTCTCTTTATAAAGCGTTTTAGATTCAAGGGGAGAAGTGCTGGCTAAACATCATCCTTGTCACCACTGAGAAGCAATGTTTGGTGTTTTAGATCTTATAAAATATTCATATACATGTTCTCTGTTATAACTTTGCTATTGGTAATAATAAAAATAATAATAAAATACCTATTATTAGCCACCTGTATAGTTTCTCCTTCTAAGTTCAAGCAATATACATGCTTTCTGGTTAATAGGCAGGTATGAGTGTTAAAGAATAAGGCTAAAGACAAAGTATTTTGGGTCCAGGAACCACAGAGAACTCCATTTCATCCTGTAATGGGCATGTAGATGGACCTAGGAAATAGATTCTTTTGTTACAGAAATTATAAACCAGAAAATTCTATTTCCATAGAGGAAACCTTGTTAAAACACCCCTTCATGATGAAAAGATCATGTAATCTAAAGGGAAAGGAATAACGTGGAGCCATAGAATTTACAACGTCTAAGGCTTTCAGGCGCTTAGTGCTTGAAGCCACGAGGCATTCTTTGTTTTCAACACCATAAATTCTGTGCTATATATAATAAACTTTTAAAGTTTTAATTGCCTTCTCCTCTTGCCACCCTTAAGAGGAATTATATCCTCCCAGTCTCTAAAAGTTATTTTCTGCGTCTCAAGTTTTAATTCTCTTACACCTTAGTGTGGAATGACAAGTTTGGCTTGACATTGAAAAGCCGTAACTCTTCATTAACAGTTAGAGAAGCGGCTGGAGGGATGGCTCAGTGGTTAAGAGCACTTTAGGCTCTTGAAGAGGACTCAGATTCAGTTCCCAGCGCCTACATGGAGGCTCAAAACCGCTTTTAACTCCAGTCCCAGAGTATCTAACACCCTCTTCGACCTCTATAGCCTCTTGCACATATCTGGTGCACATAAATACATTCAGGCACATCTCCCTAAAGCCAGGTAAGCAATGTTTGGAACAGAAGATGTTTTTAGAGGTCTAGTTTAATTTCCAAATCATTAATGTGCCTTTTTCTTAAAGACGAGTGGCTCAATATGGTTACACAATTTGCAGAGTTCTTGTTTTGTTTGTAATTTGAATCTACTGACTTCCACACGCCAGGGCTCTGTACTGTCTTAGTGGTTAGCTGTAAAATAAAACAAACATGTTATAATGCTTAAGGACACATATTCGTGTCTTTGAACTTAGCATACTGGTTGACCGTTTTGAATGTCTGATTGACACAACTATGGAGCCTGTGCTCCTACCTTTAAACCTCAAACTCAGACTCTAGGAATATGTATGCTGTTTTCTGTGGATGAACATGAATACTTTTAGATTGAAGTTTTTCTTTCAAATTAATAGGACCACTCCTGGACTTAAATTCTGAAAACGTTTTATTAACTTTTTCCAGATGTACATCCGAGGAAAGTTACTCTTTGCCAACTTTATTTTCAATGGTTACAGTACCTCTGCTACTGACCTTCAAAAGCAAATTGTGAAGACCAGAGAGGATTATCACATGGGCTATTTCCTACCCAGCGACTTCAGGATACGGTAGAGTAACCACACATATCTTAGGTCATCTCACACTTTCTAAAAACAAATGTTATTATTTTGTGTGTATGGACGTTTTGCCTGCAGCTGTGTCTGTGTACCATGTGCATTCCTGCAGCTGGAAGAGGGCATCAGATGCCCCTGGAACTCGAGTTCTAGAAGACTGTGAGCTGCCATGCAGGTGCTGGGGACAAAGCTGGATCCTCTGGATCAGTCAGAGCCTTAACCACTGAGCCACGTCTCGGGGCCCAGTGAGATCTAGTTTGTTTATTTGTCTTTTTGTTTTTTCAAGACAGGGTTTCTCTGTGTAGCCCTGGCTGCCCTGGAACTTGCTCTGTAGATCAGGCTGGACTTGTACTCACAGAGATCAGCCCGTCTCTGCCTCCTGAGTGCTGGGATTAAAGGTGTGCGCCACCACCGCCCATTTTCATTACACACTTTTAGCCAGCAAATCTCAGACAAGACCATGTTTCAAACCTTGCTTTTTTGAGTACTTTTTCTCCTTGACCAAACAGTTTCTGGAGAAAAGTAGTTGATATTTTTAAAAGTTCCAAGAAAGACCACTTTCTCATTATCCATCGTTTTATTTACATAGCCATTCTAAGGAATATTCCAAGGCAAGGTCTGAACCGTCGGATACTAACTCCCTCCTTGATGCTGGCAGGCCTTCTCAGTCAGGAGGGTGGCAGATACAACCTTCTGTAACCAGGAGGAATGGTGAAAATGGAAATTTTAAACTCAAGCCAGGCACAGTGGTGGTGTACACCCGTAATCCTAGCAGTTAGAAGAAGGCTAAGGTAGGAGGGCGGCTGGGACTTTGATGCCAGAACTGGGTTACAGAGGCAAACAATGTCTCAACAACAAACAAACACAACAACCAACCACCCACATAAACAAAAACACCCTGAGCAAACAAAAGAAAACCCTGCAATAATAACAAAAACCTGGATAATCTAAATTTAAGCAGCTGTTTTCACTCTGATAAATTATCACCAGGTATTTCACAAGCAAAAGTTAGGCTAATTACTCCAAGGATAGCCCAGACAATACTGTCTTTTCTATTCTGTGTCAAGGATAGCCCAGACAATACTGTCTTTTCTATTCTGTGTCAAGGATAGCCCAGACAATACTGTCTTTTCCATTCTGTGTCAAGCGCTGGGGGATCCTGTAAAGGAAGAGAAGCAGTGACAGGAGAGAGGAAGGACTTCCTCCTTCTGGGTCATCGGTTGGTGTTGCAAACAGCAGGGAAGAAAAGAGACACACGACAATATACAAGGCATTTCAGATTTTATTAGAGGGGTTTTCGGCTTGGAATAGTTACACAGCACTTGCAAGCTTGTAAAAACAGCTGATAACAAATGGATGTGCTGGAACACAGACAGTGACTGATAAGGTACGTGTCTGAAAGGAGACACCTGCACACAGCCACAGCAGCATCACTTACAGTACCCAAGGGGGAAGCCATGTCCACCAGCAGATGGATGCCCAACGACATGTGGTCAATGTGTAGAGTATTCAGCCCTAAAGAAGGAATTCTGTCCCATGCTAAATAAGATGAACTGAGGTCACAACAGGAAACACAACAGGTGCCTGCCAAGGGCTGTGGGAAGGAGCAGGAGGAAGAGAAACCCTTATCTAAGTGATAGAAGAGTTTAAGATTTGCACAAGGAAAAGTTCTGGAAATACTTTATTAAAGGCACAGCCATTTCCTGAATTGAACATAAAAATGGCAATGGTAAAATTTTTGGTGTTTTATCCTAATTAAAAATAAACACCCCCCTCAAGATTTTATAACTTCAAGTCTTCAGTTAGGGTAGGAAATATAGAGTTCTAAGTTCTAATATATAAAGCATAAATAACTATAAAACAAAACTAAAAAATATCTGAAAGAATATTTCCAAAGGCTATTTTTGGGGGGTTGGAGGATGTCAGAGATAGGTCTCAGAGCCCTGCACTGCAGATGGTAGGTAGGCCAGCGCTCTACCACTGAGCAGACTTGAAAAGCTTTCTAAACAGCCAAACCTTGCCAAGAATGGTGGCACACATCTATAATCTCAGAAATCTAGAAGTGGAGGCAGGAGATTGCCAGAAGTTCAAGGTCAGCTTGGTCTATACAAGTTCTAGGCCAGCCTGTGTTACAAAATGTGTTGAAAAACAAAACAGAAAACAAAACATTTACCCAACAAAAATAATAGAACAGTCGGGTTTGGTGGCACATACTTACAAATACCAGAGCCTGGGAGTGAAAGCAGGACAGTCTGGAGTTTAAGGCTAGCCTTAGCTATATAGAAAATTCGAACCTAGTCTAGGATAAGAGGCCCGGTTTAAAAACAAAACAATACCCCCTAAACTCATTATAAACAGTCCATGCTTTCCTATTTTCAGTGCCCATAACAAATGCTGTAAACTAGTAAAGTGTCCTCCAGATACTGACAAAACACACCACACAGCAACCTAGTGCATGCACAGACATTTCAGGCAATGCCGAGACATACAGCTGGTTGTGCTCTCAGATAAGCAAATCACCCATAAGGAAAATAACGAGAGAGAAACACAGCATTGAATCTTCGGAACAAAAAAGTCCCATGGTGTGAACATGGTGTAGAACCGATGCACACCTGAGTCATTCACGTGAGCCTCAACAGGCACCAGGCACATTTTATTTTATTTATTTATTTTGGATTTTTTGAGACAGGGTTTCTCCATAGTTTTCTGGTTCCTGTCTTGGAACTAGCTCTTGTAGACCAGGCTGGCCTCGAACTCACAGCGATCCGCCTGCCTCTGCCTCCCGAGTGCTGGGATTAAAGGCGTGCGCCACCACCGCCCGGCACCAGGCACATTTTAAACTGAGACTTGGTGACCTACATTTGCTGGTGTGATAAAAATTGGTGGGACAGCACAGTTTCAAGTTCCTTACATATGAAGAGTTTATTAGTCTACACTAAATATCAAAAACATACATTTTTAATGCCTACCATAATTTTTGAGTTTGGGTGGGCATTTCTTCATGCCTTTTCAGAATTCTTGTCTTCCAAATCAAAAAACTACCCCCCCCCCGACACACACATGCAGCTGAGTACAGCAGTGCCAGCTATGCTATGGGGCCATATAATACATTTACTAGATCAGAATGGTTTAAAAATCTGGAGCAGCAAGGAAGAAAAACCAAGTTCTTAAAACATTCTTCTGTAAAATCCTGATGTAAAAACAGAGGGCTTACCCCACTTCTAATGACCCACCTTACCTTGCTATCACGAACCACAGACAACTCCTAAAGTGGGCTCTGATGTGCGGCAGTCAGTGACTGGGAGAAGATACTAGCTTCTGTGTGAGGTAAAATCACTTACATCAGGACCGAAAGGTAGAGACTGACGCCCTTCAGAAAGTGTGACTAACCACACGGTCGAAGGAGGCTGAGACAACATGACTGAAAGCAGCGGAGGAAACAAATTCCACTCCTTTGGGGAAAAGGCTGCTCTGTGGGTCAGTTGCTACTTCTTAAAATAGGCATTTTAGCCTATTTTATCTGATGACGAAAAGCACAAGGACAGTTCTCCTCACCGACAATTAATAACCACCACACAGAATTTCTACTATGGGAAGCACTGTAATATTCATGAGTCTGGGGAGACTTTATGTTGTCACCTTGATTTCAGATAGATTAACCAGCCAATACCTGCTAAACAATAGGCACAGGGGTAAAAGTGCATCTTGGTGCGTACAGGATGTGGTCAGCCTCAGTTCTTCTTCTGTCTTCACACTCTGGATGATCCGGGAATGATGCGCGGGTTTAGGTTGGTTCTAGGATAGGCCCAGGGGCCTGGTTTGATCTGGGATCCCTGGGACCATACCTAGAACAAACCCAAACAAAACCAAACTCCTTGGGAGTGCTTTCAGCTTGAAGGGGCTTCTGGGCTTCTCACCCATGTGGGCCTTCGGGGCTGTATCAGGGCTACACAGCAACCTTTAAGGGACAGGAGTGACATTCTTGGAGCCTTCCATACATTGTCACACGCTAGTACTGTGCCTAAGTAAGCACGGGTTGAGTCACAGCATTGAACAGAAGGTATAGACTAGTAGCGAGATGGGCAGAACATAGATTAGAGATCGAGTCCGTTTAACCATTTAACTGGGAAGGAAAAGAGGGCTATGGCGTTGTTGAGGCCATTATAAAGGAGTGAACTTACACATGACACTCTAGTTTCGGAAGAAATATTCAACAATAAGCTTATTCGTATGTAGTCAATCTTTAGGGGATGTTATAAAACTGAAAAGTCTATGGCCTAAAACAATACCATTACCTATTTTAAGAAAGTCTTAAGAAATAGGAACAAACATATCTATCTAGAACCACATCTACAGAGTCTCATTTTTAAGCTTGCATAGTCCAGAAGTATACACATCCTAAACACCATTTCTTCTTCTGCAACACACGTGCTAAGTGACTTTCAGTACACAGGGGCAAAACTAATGTCACTGCTGATAGACTGACGTGGATACCAATGCACTACATTTTAAAGACCCCATGTGAATCATTGCTATATAACCTTGGCTGGCATGGAACTCACTCTGTAGACCAGGCTGGCCTCGAACTTAGAGAGATACACCTGCCTCTGTCTCCGGAGTGCTGGGATTAAAGATGTGCGCCATCACACCTGCATTTATTAAACAATTAAAGATGTCAGTTCTTTCTGATTCTGCTAAATTTTGAATAAGTGAGCCCTGATATGAACTCCTTCTCTTTGGTCTACAGCAACTGGACTGAGTAGAACTGTGCTGCTCTAACAGCTCACTGAAAGAGAAGTGCCAATCATGTCTAGCATCACTCTGTCTTCTACAATGGTGTCAACACAAGAAACTGGTATGGACATTCTTTTTACAATTACTATATCCTAACTCCCTTCCTTAACATGGGTAACAGAAGGCCTGTGCATGATGAAGACATGAGTCCCAAGCATCGTACATCAGTGGCACAATGAAATGGAACTAGGAGAGTAGTTCTCTGCTAACTCTATTTCTACTTGAAGATGTTACATTCTTTTTTCATTTGAGAGAGAGTCATCTTGCTTATTTTATACATTAAAGGCTAGTTTAGGCACGTTAGCTACTGAGACAGTGGAAATTCTGTCACTCAGCTATTGGCCTTAGCCCCAACACTGGTAAGTCATGGGAAGCTTTCATTGTACACTTCCTTCAGCTGAATGAAAGAAAGCAAAGGTGCTGCTTAAAAACCTAGCATTTTAAAGAATAAAGTCTTTGTGGCCTAGAGTCTACAAGCCCATTACTTTTCAGATATTATCAATAATTAATGTTTTCTTGTTTTCCAGGCTTACTGTACTTCATTTTGGAAATGAAGATGCATTTCTCTTTAAAAAGCAGTCAAAGAAATTCGTAACAGCATATGGTATCCAATTCAAACAGAAAATATAAATGACAATGCTAACTCCAATGGATTGGTTTTAATTGCCGCCAAAGAATTACAACATAGAACCAACTGTAGAGAAGGCAAAATGTTGAAAAAAAAAAAAAGGATAGTTCTGTGTAGTAGCAAGTCTATTTTGAGAGCAGATATTTAACCAAATAATTTAACTAGATCAAAGACTGCAATCTAATAGGTGAGAGGAGGTGGTGAACTTAAGCAGTAGGTCTTTTCAGGCTGCCTCTATTTGCTCTTACAGTTTAACTAGCAGAGCCATCTAGTGTTCAGAGCAGGTATAAGAAACATGACTGTGGAGAAGATCTGCTAATTCCAGCACACTCAAGTAAACGAAAACATCAATGCAGGGCTGGGAGTAACTATCAAAACCAAACCCATGATAACTAAAGCTCAGCCAAATGGAGCTTAAAAAGGGACAGTTTTCAGTGTTCAGTGTATCGGAGTATAATAGCCAATGTTAATAAGTTCTCAGTGTTCAGTGTATCGGAGTATAATAGCCAATGTTAATAAGTTCTCAGTGTTCAGTGTATCGGAGTATAATAGCCAATGTTAATAAGTTCTCAGTGTTCAGTGTATCGGAGTATAATAGCCAATGTTAATAAGTTTTCAGTGTTCAGTGTATCGGAGTATAATAGCCAATGTTAATAAGTTCTCAGTGTTCAGTGTATCGGAGTATAATAGCCAATGTTAATAAGTTCTCAGTGTTCAGTGTATCGGAGTATAATAGCCAATGTTAATAAGTTCTCAGTGTTCAGTGTATCAGAGTATAATAGCCAATGTTAATAAGTTCTCAGTGTTCAGTGTATAGGAGTATAATAGCCAATGTTAATAAGTTTTCAGTGTTCAGTGTATCGGAGTATAATAGCCAATGTTAATAAGTTTTCAGTGTTCAGTGTATCGGAGTATAATAGCCAATGTTAATAAGTTCTCAGTGTTCAGTGTATCGAAGTATAATAGCCAATGTTAATAACCATCACTTTGAGCCAGATGTTGTAGTGCATGTCTTAATCCTAGCTCTTGGCAGGCAGAGACAGGCAGATCTCAAGGCCAGCCTTGTCTACATAGTGAGTTCCAGGACAGCCAAGGCTACAAAAAACAATAATAATGATAATAATAAAAACAATTTTGTGTATTTGTGTATACATGGTTGTGTGTACACGTATATATGAGGGGGTGTGTACACATATTTGTGTGTGTGTGTGCACGCGTGCTAAGCAAGCCAGGGATTGATGTTGAGTGTTTCCCTAGACCACTGACTCCAACCCCCTGGGCTGGGGTTACAGATGCACCCTGGGAATCTGAATGCTTGTGCAGAAGGGCTTTACCCACGGAGCCATCTTCCCAGCTCAGTAGTAGGAAGATTAAGGTGTAGGTCATATATTGTTAGAGAGCTGGGCTGTCTGAATGATTCACCCCCTGTCCCTAGCCAACTCTTACTACAGGAGTCATGTTTCATTTCAAGCCAGGAACTACTGTGCAGGGTTCACAGTAATGGCACGAACTTTAAACCTGTGGACTGAATGAAGACTAATTCACAAGAACAAACGACTAGCATTTTCTGAAATACAGACAATGATACACAAAGACGATAGACAATTTTTCTTTTGCAGTTGAATTCATTAGTGAGGGATCCTAGAACATCAGCACATAAACACCAAATTAATATTTCAAATAGATGGCAATCGTATTTTCAATCAAGTTATTTTTTAGCAATTTTTCAGTGAGACACGAAATGCACACACAGGAACGACAGGCAGCCAAACACGCATGACACAGTCCATGCACGTGACCGACAGAAAAGCTCTCAGCCTTTTCCGGTCTACTTACTCTTAGTTTAGACACTGTTCTAGCAAGCTTGGCAAGCTGGTTTCTCAGTCCACAGCAGCTTATAAGCAGCAAATTAAGGGCCTACTGCAGGAGGCAGGCACACAACACAGCGGCAAAAGTGACAGCTGATTATAGGGGAAGAGAGAGAAACTGTGGAGAGAACAGACACAGCTGAAAAAGCAAGCAGTATGAGATTAGGCAGCAAAGGGGTGCTTGACATTTTATGTCTCCGTTGTCCCCGGGAGTGGAAGTGCTTATTTTCCACCAGAGGAACTGGTATTCTTAAAGAAAAGGTTAAACTATTTCCTGTACAAGCTAGAATTAAGGGAGAGAAGTACAAAGTAGGTCCCCTTAGTAGACTGTTAAGTTCGGGGATTAAATGGATTTGCTTCCATTCCCTGAAAGATGAAGGGACTCAAGTTAGTCACTGCTGATGAGGACACTAGATGGTCGCGGGACCAGGCATTTTGCCGTCTCTTACCAAACCTGTGCTTTTTAATCTAAGCATAGAGAGCACAGACATGTCCCTATAAATATGCGTGAGAAACAAAATCAACCCTTTATGCTCGGTCTGGTTGTTGTTCAAGCTTTGTTACTCGTTTTAGCTCAACCAGGCTCAGCTACGCTACACTTCAGCCTCCAGTGTCTGGTTCTTATATCCTTGTTCTAGTTGGGCATAAGAACGATATACTACGATAAGCCAACCAGTGGCTCCCCATATTATTTCTGTTCATTTAGCAGCATGAAACATGATTCCTGTTTTACATGGGAAGAAAACAGTGGAGTGAATATGAGATCTGGAGCCATTTCTAATCAACACTCAGTCAAGCTATAGCTTTTAAAATGTACCAGAAGTTGACTTTTCCTATGCTTAATATTCAAGCACTGTGACTTTTATTATATGAATCAGGATATTACTATTTTAGTAAACTGAGATATATATTTGTAACCAGATCTTACTCTTCAGTCTGAAAAGCATTATTTCTTTTTAAATCTCTAAGAAATCAGAAATATCATTTAGCAATTCGGAGAACTTGAGAAAACTTTCCCAACATGATCCTGTGTACTTATGTCCCATGTACGAAAGGCCTGGGATTCAGACTCCAGCTGCTTTCTGCAGTAAAGCTGGCCCTTGCCCGCCCTCCTTCCCTCCCTCCCTCCCTCTCTCTCTCTCTCTCTCTCTCTCTCTCTCTCTCTCTCTCTCGTTCTCACTGTGCATCCAGTGGTCCCCCTGAATGTGCACCTGGAGTGCTGGCATTATAAGCATGAGTCAGGCCATGCTCTGAAATCTAGATTCTTACCCATTCTAATCAACTTGCTTTACATGTGTGTCTTTTTCCTGACTTGCTCATCATCCGGTCCTAATGAAATGGATCCGGACGCTGTGACTACAGTTAGCTTTAACAAGGGCCCTTTTGCAAGGGATAAAGAAACATAGCCGAGGATAGCAAATGAAACAACAGCCTGACCCCAGATCTGCCAGACATCAGAGGAAAAGGCTTTGGGGCACGGCGACGGACCCGGATCACTTCCTGTCCTGACGTTCCATCTGTAGACACACAGGGTAAACATTTGGTTTTCACGAGTGACCTAAACGGCATGCAGTTTCCCTCTGAGTTCTAGGTTAGTTCTGATAAAACAAACCTTGGCAATTTCTGTACTAGAAGCTGTCAGAATACGATTCCCAACAAGATTAATCATGCTGTAAAATTTGGAAAACACAACTATAAGTTATCTGCCAAAAAATGTTTTTTTTTTTCTTTCATCGAAAGACAGCTATTAAACCCAGTCAAGAAAAAGCGAGGTAGCCTTAGGAAAACACACGTAAGGGCGTCCACTTGTACCCCATCAGCCTGTCCACACACAAAATGAACTCGTGGCAAGAAGTACCTAAGAAGGATCTTAGACTTTATTGGGCATAAACAGTACCTCGGTCTCATATCAAAGCATCCAAGAATCACAGAGAGCATGGCTTAAAGTCTGCACTAAAAACAGTACTTCTGGTTCATTATGACCCAGGTGCCCACTAAAACAACCAAGGAACACCAACTCAGAATGTTATAAGAGAAAATTACTCAAGAAAATTTCAGAGAAAAAAAGAGCTTTATGTTGGAAATATTTTAAATGATGAAAGAAATATGAAAACTATTATCTAAAAAGAATTTCACTTAACATCACAATGTCCTTCATCATGACTTCAGAAAGCAGTTTGTATGAAACTAAATAAGAGCCTGTGAACAAAACAGATGAGCCTGGAAGACTGGGAATTCTGATTAAACTTCGTATTTCAGAGTCTGAAAGCATCAGCCCAGGGAGCAGAACACTGATAAAATAGTGTGAACAGGTTTCTGTTAAACTGGTGTGACTGACTCAAAACAGACTAAAAGAATTAAAATGATTAAACTCCAATTTTCCCTGTGTTATAAATTAAAAGAATTCTTAACAAAGTTTCCCTAATAACTTCTTTAACTAGGGAATTGGAAACAATAATTTAAGTCAGAAAGTAAGACTGTTATTTAGGAATACAGAAGTCAGTTACAACACAGGAGGCTCCCTTTTTCTTGAGATTTAGCTATTTCCTTGTCCAACTGAAGGTACTGCTCCTGACATGTTAGTAGTGCTAATTATCAGAAAGATGCAAAATCACTAACAGTCCAAAGCCTATTCATATAAAGTAGAAGATTTTCCTCAGGGTAAAACACAGTTACTAAAGCTAAAACAGTGAGACAAACATAAGTAAATTTCCTCACTAAAAGCAGACAGTAAGTTACAGGAATTCACACCCTTTCCTCCTAGAACAGCAGCATAAATTTAGTTTTTCTTACAGTCCTCCCAAATCATGTCTGCGAACTCGGTAAGTACACAGCAACGACAGGTTCCAGTGACAGAATGTTCCCAAAAATACTGCCGAGAACACAATCAAGGCAGACGAGACTGGTATGTGGACAGCATCGCTGTAAAATGGATTCACCACGAAATACAAAGGGACAAGGACGCTTTCCAAGAAAGCTGACATGTTTCCTGAGTCTTAGTAAGATAGGCCAGGCTGGAAAACAGTGCCATGACCTACGGAAGCAGAGGCACAGTTGTCTCCAAGTAAACGAGAGAAGGAGCTTTCTGCGGGGCTGGAGAGGGGCCTTTGATGTAGGGACGTTTCTTTGACATTGTTTCTTTGAGCTGCAACAGGGACCCACAACAACAACAACAACAAAAACTACAAGGGTGTTTCTTGAAATGGCACAGTATTTCCCTTTTGAAGGTGTATGACACCTTAAAATGAGCACACCTATGAAAATAAGGAAACATGAAATATGCCACAGCCCAAACACCTTTGAAACTGCTTTAAAGTTCCAAACCCCAGAACACATCAATTGTAGGAATTAAATATTTTTATTCAGAACCTGTATCTTTGTTTTAGGAGTGGTATAAACAAAATAAAATAAGAACAACATATTAACATGATCGCTGCAGTCACACACTGCAAGGACACAGCAGAAAGAGCTCGTTCTAATGCTCTGCAAGAGAAGAATCATCTCAGTTACCCTTATGGCAGCAAATTTTGGCAAAAAAATATTAAGTTCATTTCCTATTAAAATACTTAAAGAACTGCCTAGATTATCAGTCGTGCCATAAATAAAACAGCAGTCTATTCAAAAATGCCCTTACCTCCCTCTCCTATCCCTAAAAGACCTGCCTATACAGGTGTCTGCTAATTTCAGGTCAGGTTTCAAAGCAGTGCTTACCCTGTAAATCAACGACTTAGTGTTATATAGAGTAAACACACACTCATTCCCTTCCAGTCTTGAAGCTAAAACACTTGTAGGAGGGCCGACCAGAGATCACTTCATCTCCGTCTTTAGTTCTCTCCCACCTCGTTTTCACTTCCTTCAACTGTTGGTTCTTCCTCCTCATCGCCAAAAGTCTGTTCCTGCATGGTGGTGAACGACAGAGACCTGGCAGCCACCTCTGCAGCCAGGCCAGCGGTGAAGGTGAATTCTGGTGACAACTGTAGTCGGGCCAGCCTCTGCTTAATGGAGAGCTGGAGCGAGTCCCTGGGAGTTGGAGGGGCAGCGGCCCCAGCAGCAGCAGCAGCAGCAGCAGCCTGGGGAGACTCGGCTTCACTCTCACACTGGTAGAACATTCTTTCTTCAGCTCCTCGGAGGAAGGCTTCATTTCCACACGTGTCTTTGTTTTCCTCCTCTGGAGGACTGTCACATACAAACTCAGTCCTGTTTCCTTCAGGGTCACGTGGAGAGGGCTCACTACCTTCCTCTTCAGTACCATTCCTATTGACTTTTCCTGTCTCTGAATGCATGGGTGTTTCTGAATTACTTACAGATTCCACTGGGTCTACAGGAGACAAGGATTTCAACACAGCTTCAAAGAACAAAAAGAGGAAAAGAAAAGAAAAGAAAAAAACAACAAAAATAACTAAGGACCCAATAACTTTAAACTCCCAGTAACTTTTTAAAAAGGAACAATAAATAAATAAATGTTCAATAAAACTTTCCAGCAAAATAAATGTAAGGCTGTAAAATGGGGAATGTCATGACATAAAATGAGACAAAGGCAGTGGTCTTCCAAGCACGGCCCTAGAATCAGCAGGCCCATCTATCCTGGAGGAAGCTGCTGGAAACAGACCCTCGAGTCTGATCACAGGCAGGCATCTGGACACGGGCTGGGGCGGGCAAGTTTACAAGCCGCCCACTTGATTCTGATGCACACTAAAGCTTGGGGACACTGTTATTAAAGGACTACACCGTGTGGTCTTCGCCACACGGATAGAAAGCCTAGCGTGACCCAGACAACAGCAGCTTCATCACACGTATGTCCACAAGGTAAACAGCATGGGAAAGTGTAACAGAGAATCCAACTTACTTGTCCGCCACCTAACAGAACCTGAAGGGAAGTGGTCTACATTTCGTTGTGCTACGGAGAACACAGATAAAATAAATCTGCATTCAAGATCAACTACCAAAGTATAATACATAAATATCATGTAGATCCATACAGTAGACGTTGTCCTTGCAAGAAAAATGAAGGTTTAGTTAGCCCCTCTTGGTGTTAGTAGGCAGTGGGTTGCTGGCTAGGCAGTCTCTCCCAGCACGAGGGTTAGTACGATACAATCTATTATGAAGCATGGCGGAAGGAAAAAGTGCATCCTGGAGATCTGGCGTATGTTTAAAAAGCACTTGTGTAAAACGTGTCCATTTCCAAGAAACATCCCTACGCTGCAGTCACTCCACTAGGGAGGTAGCAGCAACAGACACATGGCCACAGCAGGTTCCAGAGCAGGCTTTCCCTCTCTAACTCCATTCGGACTTTACCCCTGTAGGCAGAGATGAAAACAACTCTGGAAGACACACTGAAACTTTTCGTGGGAAGGCATTTTCTGGCATCAGTAGAGTTTTACTTATTTTCACCGACTATACAGCATTATTGCCTTTTCAAATACAAATGGAATCAGACGCTTGTTTCTGAAAATGAGACACATTTCTCTCATCTGCCTACAATGTCATTTTACAGCTAAATACTATGAAGGAAACACTGGCAGTCACAAAAGACACAAGCGTATAGGTAGTACTATCCCCAGCACTTCTGCACACTCTTGTTCATCAGTCGGCTAGGTCTTTACAAGTG
The DNA here is from genome assembly GCF_018167655.1 of Microtus oregoni. Lineage (NCBI taxonomy): Eukaryota > Metazoa > Chordata > Mammalia > Rodentia > Cricetidae > Microtus > Microtus oregoni. The sequence continues at coordinate 85,248,471 of NW_024543060.1, read as the reverse complement.
GACCATGTTTCAAGCCATGATGGCTGCTAACTGAATGCGGGAGGCAGAGCATGTGGAGGGAAGGGTCAGCTGAGGACAGTGTCCGAATGGAAGTCTCTAGGGGAGTAGATATGTCTTGTCTGCTGATCTATGTGCTACACACAGCAGTAAATAGTGTCGGGGTCTGACAGGTACTCGGTAACAACTTGTGGATCAAAGTTTGCTGACTGAATACTGCTGGAGAATAAAAGCTAGAAAAAAAAGGACTGAAATTTAGAGACTGAAAACCTTGAACACAGAAACTGGCCATGTCTCTCTAACTCATGAGCAAGCTGATTCTACAAGTCCGCTATGCTTCTGGAATGGCCACCATTGCTCTGCTTTTACGCTCAAGCCTTCCTCTACACCCCAGCTACATGTCTCTCTGGGGTGAAAGTCTATGGTGGCCGCAGAGGTGGGGCAGTGGGGGGGGGGTCACAGAGGAAGCACTCGGAGAGGACAGCTTGGTGAGAAGACCGACTTGGTCAGAGACCAGCATCCATTTTCTTCGCGAGTGTAAGCAGCAAGTCTGTGGGACTATCTAATTAGATAACTAAGTTGAGAAGGGCACCTTTATTAGAAACACTGGGAAATACAAGTGGACATGGTGGATTCTTATGCTGGAAAGGTGGAACTACTGTAGTTTTGAGACAGAATTAATGAGCTGTTTGAGTCTGAACAAAGTCTGGAATATGTTACAGGAAAGCTTAGGGGATAAAGATACTGAAATTGGGGTCAGCTAAGGAGCTTTTCTAATGGACAAGCATAATCTAGTGGGGATTTAGGTTCTGAAGGGAGCCAATGGGATGCAAAGAAGATTGAAACCAACAAGTGTAGACTGGGCCGGAGAGAAGGAGAGGGTTCACAAGAGAAGACTGGAGAACCCCATGAGCTTTGCAGACTAGAGGATCTATGCACTTCCAGTGAGGGAGGGAAAGGCAGGCAACTGGATCTGAGGGTCCACAAAGACACTCTAAAATGGACGGAAGGCCCATTCTACTTTCTTCTAAATCCACAGGGATTAACTCAACTGAGGATAAACTCAGTTGACATTGCCAATAGCAAGTTTCTCTTCCTTCCTTCATTTGCCTCCCATGAAGCACGACTGAAGGAAAAAGTGAGAGCAACATGAAGAAGGTTAAGGCCAGCCAACAACACCCAGACTTGACTTAGGGAGTCAGTAACACCAGTACCCCCTCTGCTTCCAACTACTGAAGAAACTTAACCCAAGTGGCCAACGGGCCTTCATCTTTATGCATTTTCAGCATTAAACAGTTATTAATGGTGGGTCTTACTGAAATACTTTAAATAGAGAACAGAGCTTAGAATCTCAAATTTACTACTTTCTTTTATCTGTCCCTCCTACCCCCCAAAGGGTCTTGCTATGTGGCTTAGGTAGCACAAACTTGCGGTACCAGCTGGCCTCAAACTCAAGATCCTCCTTGCTGGGATTACAGTGCCATCATGGTTAGCTCAATATATTCAATTTGATGCCCACTATGAAAGAAATCTATCAAATAACTAAGTAACTGACAAAAAGGTGTAACTTCATAGTCTCAGTGTAAGTATAAGACATTCTTTTATGAATCAGATCGATTTTGCTTCTATATAAGAGTACTACACTAACTGTTTGATGCAGAGTTCTACAGCTAAGACAGCACTCATGATTCAGAAAGAAAGGACTCCTGTCATTGAAATAACCTGGACTCTGAAGTCGGAACTTACCGTGGTCACTAAACAGAAGCTGCTTCCACTTTTGCCTTTCTGCCTCTGATGCCTTGAATCCGAGCACAGACTTCAGCTCCTGCAGCACCCTTCTGGACTCTTCCTGCTCCCGCTTCTGCCTCTCTTTGTCCTCTGGGGTCAGGTGGTACAAATCCTCCTTCCGGAACTCACTTTCTAGGTCTATGTCATCCACATAAGCTTCTAGCTCCTGAAAATGGACCAAAGACAAAGGACTTCGGGCACACAGGATTCACTACTTGCAGCTACGCATTTTGGAGGACTTTCGGGACAATCATTATGGCAGTTGGAGAGGAAGGAAGGCAACAAACTTATCCATTGATAAATTAAAATCTTCCCAAAGCCTAACAGTGGATGCTACAAAGGGTTCTAGAAAGAGAGTTAACACCGTCAATGGCTATTTTCTACTCTGAGCCGACAAACCATATTCAAGGCACTAAGAGCTGATATTCTGATGTAAGTTTACATGACACTATAGTCCTAACCTCATTAGAAGCAGAAACACAGCAATTTATCCGATAGTACCCATGTCATCTAAAATAAAAGTAGGCAAATTGTTTGTGGACCTCGACTTCAGGGGAAACCAACGCCGCTCACCCTTACCTGCTCCTCAGGGATGGGGTCTCTGTCCTCAATGTGCAGAGTAGGCCGTATCAAGGGTGCTGCAGTGCAGTGTGGGTTTTCACACGCTATTTCAGGCTTGCCTTTAAGAAGAGGGTGGGGGCAGAATGAAGATGAGCAGCAGGCCCTCAGAAACGAATGAACATCTAACGATATGACAACCTTGGCACCAACACCTTGTTGGGTTCCTAGACCAACTTTCTGTTTTCCCCGATTTTCTTATTTTGAGGTCGGGTCTTCCCAGGAGCCCAGGTTAGTCTTAAACTAATGATGTTGTATCTAAGGTTCATGAGTTTTAGATTTTTGATGTGTACGTCCATACCTGGCTACCAAATTATTCTGGTTAAAATATCTTATTTGTGAAGATTAAAGACACCAAAGTTAACAGTAACAGCAGTATATTTAACATACGGCTTTAAGTTAAGCTTTGAAGAATGGCCATAGTATCTGCCACATGCTTGAGGACGCACAAATGCCCAACTCGCATGAAATATTTTGTTCACAGTGTTGGGAGGGCTTTAAAACAGATCATTATTCTTTCTCATAAAAAAAAGAACACAGGGAGTGGTGGTGCACCCCTTTATCTCAGCACTTGGAAGGCAGAGGCAGGTGGATCCCCACGTTTGAGCTAGCCAGGTGTACAGATTGAGTTCCAGGTCAGCCAGGGCTACAGAGAAACCCTGTCTCAAAAAACAAACAAAAAATAATAAAAGAAAACAAAGATCGATCTTATGTTATTTTTATTTTCCCATTTTCCATTATTTTAACTCAGAATTGGAAATAAGTTACACAAGTAAATATTTTCATGGGTTCACCCAAGCTGAGTTTAGCTTTAATTAACTGAATTTCATTTTGCTATATAATCACGTGATTACATATTTATATATAATTATACTTTTCATCATTATATACTTAAAAAGAAGTGGCATACTCCTGTAAAACCAGAGGTGGAGGCAGAAGGATTAGGAGTTCAAGGTCATCTCCAGCTAAACTGGTGAATTCAAGGACAGCTACAAGAGATCCTGCTTGAAACCACATCCAGCCAAAGCCATTCCTTTTGTTTTTTTGAGACAAGGTCTCTCGATGGAGTCCTGGCTGTCCTGGAGCTCACTATGTATACCAGGCTGGCCTCAAACTCAGAGATCTGCCTGCTCCTGCCCTAAGTGCTGAAATTAAAGTTGTGTGCCAACACACCTGGCTTAAACCAGTTCTTTTTTTTTTGGGGGTGGTGGGGAGATGGAAACAGGGTTTCTCTGTGTAGCATTGGAGCCTGCCCCAGTACTCATTCTGTAGCCCCGGCTAGCCTCAAAAGAAGATCCGTCTGCTCTGCCAAGTGCTGGGATTAAAGGTGTGCGCCCCCACCGCCCAGCCAGTTCCTTTATTACTCAACCTGTAAGAGTTTCTGGAAGTTCTGATAGTAGAAACGCTGTCGACATTTCTCTGTTCATTTCAGTTTTTTAAAAGGAGACATGATGCCCTGAACATTTAAATCATTGTGTATTTTATATTGAAATAGGAGTCAAGACTTTGGATTCATTTTGTGTTTGTGTGTGATGTCAACAGACAGGCCACAGAAGAGAAGCCCAGAAGAATGGATAAGCACATCTGACAAGCACAAGCTGAAAGGAATCCACCTTTTTTCTCTGTATTCCTCCGCAGCAGTTTATCCACTTGGGAGATGGCTTCCTCCCAGCAACTGTTGCTGGCCTGCACGTGGGGCTCAATCATCTTCAGCTTCTGCTCCAGTACCGGATAGGCCTCTGACAGCAGCTCTTGTGTCTCTTTAGTGCAAACAAGCTTCTCAAGCTCATCTTCAAGAATTATTACTCTGTGCAACACAGGAAAACAGAAACATTTTTAAAGTATGAAGTGGAAATTTTACCGTTTAAGAGGACTATTTTAAGAATCAAGCCCATAAAATCGAACAGTTCTAGAGACAGATAAAGTTGTTCAACAGTGCGTGCATTTGCTACCACTCCACTGCAGGCTTACAGATGATGGAGTGGGGCTGAGATGTAGCTCAGTGACAGAGCATGTGGTTGGCAAGCTAAACACCCTTCCCCCAAGAAACGAATGAAAATCTATACGGAGTAGTGTGTGATACAGTCCACAAGTATTTCTTACACACATACGAGACAATTTCTGATCTGAAAGAATAAATTAAGTCCATCTTCGAGTTTTAAGAATTAACAACAGGAAAATTATATACACCTATATATGTTGAAATTATATATAATTAAACTCATATATATTAATATATATGTTTAAATATATGTTTAAAATTATTTGTAGACTTCTTTATCTTACATGTATGACTATTTTGCTGCAAGGATATCTGCATCACAAGTGCAGAGTCAGAGGGGGATGCTGGATCTTTTGGAACTGGAGTTATGGATGGAAAGCTCTCTTACAGCTTATATCACGGGGCTGGAGAGATGGCTCAGTGGTTAACAGTACTAGTGGCTTACACCCATTTGGGGCAGCGCATAACCATTTGTAACTACAGCTCTAGCGTATGCAATGCCCTCTTCTGGCCTCTGTTGGCACCTGCACAGACATATGCATAAATAATAAATCCTTTTTTTGATATAGGGTTTTTCTATTGCTCTCTCTCTCTCTCTCTCTCTCTCTCTCTCTCTCTCTCTGTGTGTGTGTGTGTGTGTATTCATTCTTTTGGCTCTAGTGAACCCTTTCTCATACACTTGGATAATCCAACCTCTGCTCCCACACAGGTAGAAATGGCCTTATTGTTCATGTCACTATCTTAGGGTAGAATAGATAGGTCACTGGAATGCTCCCACCTCAGCTTCTTCCCTTCTCCTAGCCTATCTTTCCTATGTCTCCTATCAAGCTCTCAAAGGCCTTGGACTGAGGCAAAGCTCATCTTCTCACATGCTTCTCTGCTTCCAGGTCTGCGTCTATCTTTGTCTATCTTGTCTCCCTTCATCCCTCTTAAGCTTTTAGTTTGTGGAGTAGTCCAGGCCTTTGGGCCCACTTTAGCTCACACGTGATTTATGCATTTTCCCTTCGACTTCTTGACTGATAAGTCTACCAACTGCAATCTTATCACTTCACTAAGTCCCAGCGACCTTCCTCCTTGACTGCCAGCGCAGCTTGACCACCCATTCACTCCAGCCCTACACTATGAAAATTTCACATTTGTGGGAGAAATTCAGCGGGAATGACTACATTCAGATGTACTTTCATCAAGTCTTTCTTTTTCTTTTCCTTTTCTTTTTTAAGACAGGGTCTCTCTCTGTAGACCAGGTTGGCCTCAAACCCACAGAGATCCACCTGCCTCTGCCTCCCAAGTGCTGGGATTAAAGGCACCCATCACCAGGCTTGGCTTATTAAATTTTTAAAATGTGAAAATTTCCATTTAGAAACAGATGAGAAAAATGGTTAGAACTGATAAAAGTACACCAAAGCAGACTATAAACATCTGGAAACTATAGCTGAATGGCAATATTATGTAAAGTAGAGGATAAATAAATACAAAAATATGGACACTACCCTTTACTGAGGCCCAAAAGTCTATTCTGTGCTATAGAAATACTTCCAAACGTGCTGTGATGTATTGAGAAAGTAGTGAAGTATGACCCTTTACATAGTGATGCCTCTCATGCATACTGCTCCAGACTGTGGGTTCCAGTTTAAAGTCCCACCTTACGAGGGTTAAAAAGATGCTCACTTTTGATAATTCTCTCCACTTTATCTCTCAACAAGGAGCGTCTGCTTTCTGCTGAAACCAGGCAAAGGGAAAACTACAAATGATTCTCTTAAACCACGGTGCTTCTAAATCGTTGTCTCCCTGGTACCACACCCACAAACCTTCCTTCATGCTTCACTGTGTTTCTTCTTTCTAATGAGGACACAAGAAACAGCCAAAAGGGGATGAAAACGTTGGCATATCCGGGCGGTGTTTCCTTACCGAGTTTCTACACTTACTCATTCAGCAATGCTTTCAGGTGGAGCTGTAAGCTGCGCACTGCCGTGTGAACGTTATTCAGCTCTCTCGACTTTGGCTGGGTTTTGGTTGAACGCTGTGGTACTGACTGATGCTGAGTTTCAAAGTTCCGGAAGAACTCATAGCTGCGCTTCAGCTCCTCCAAGCAGGCAGAATGAGCGTGAGGTAGACCTTGAGTCACGTCAGACAGAACTCGGTGAGGCAGGAGGGCCTCAGTAAGTAGGGGCCCTGAGGGCGAATTGGCTGGAGAAAGCAACAGGGCTAAGCGCCTGAAGAACTCTGAACTCTGTGCCACCCAGAGCTGGAACAAAACCTGAAAGGGAAAGAGAGACAGAAGGGGGTGAGGGAAGGAGAGCAAGAACACACTGATCAATACAAATATCATCAATATTCAAACCACAAACTTATTTACCTTCCAACTTTTAACTTTTCACATTATCCTAAATAACCCCCCACCATTATCCTAATTGACGACTAAACTGAACCCAAATGAGTTCTGGGATTAGCCAAGGATGCTATCTGGAATTAGGTAGGATTCAGGATTCTAATACAGAAGCCAACACCTATATGTAATTTAGCACAGTTCTACCCTAGATAAAAATGATCTAAGAATGGATGGAGGGCTGGAGAGATGGCTCAGTGCTCTTCCAGAGGATCTGGGTTTGATTCCTACCACCCATAGCTGTCTCACAAATGCTTGTAACTGCGGCTGCAGAGGAACGGGACACCTCTAACTTCATGTGGAATCCAGACAGATAATTAAAAACAATAAAGTGAAGTTGGCTATGGTAGCGCACACCTATAATCCCAGCACTCGGGAGGCAGAGGAGGGTGGATCTGTTGAGTTTGAGGCCAGCCTGGTCTACATGGTGAATCTCAGAAGTCAGGGATATATACAGATAGACCCTGCCTCAAAAATTTATTGAAAATGAATTTTCCTTTTCAAAACCTTCCAGGCTGGTGAGACGGCTTAGCAGGCAAAGGCACTGGTTACAAAGCCTGGCCATTTGTCTCTATCTCCACTGCTCACGTGATACAAGGAGAGGACTCCTGCCACTTGCCCTCTGACCTCCACAGGAACGCTGTGGTATGTGTGCATCCATACACATACACTAAGAATTGGAGGTTGAAGAGCTCAACAGTTAGCAGCATTTGTTGCCAGGATAACGGCTATGCATTCACTAGTAAAGCTTATACTGTCAACACCTGTATGTGAGCTCTCTGTGAATCATCACTGATAACAATTCCTATTAGCTTCTCATATCCTTTGCAAAATGACTTAGTATTCCTTTCTTTTTATTTTTTTTGGAGTTTTATTTTATGTGCATTGGTTTTTGACTAGCATGTATGCCTGTGTGAGCATGCTGGATCCTCTGGAACTGGAGTAACAGACAGTTGTGAGCTGCCATATGGGAGCTGGGAATTGAATCCGGGTCCTCTGGAAGAGCAGCAGGCTCTTAACCACGAAGCCATCTCTCCAGTCCCAACGTAGTATTTCTATTTGTATTTCTTGCAATAGTATTATTAAAAATTCTATTGCATTGAATGGTTTTGCACTTCTGTTCTGTGAATTACCAGTCCATAGGTTCTGTACACTGCATTTTCTTACTTGCATTTGCAGTGCTGGGGATGGAACCAAGGCCCTCATGTATGTTAGGCAAGCAATCGACTGCTGAGATAAACCCCTACCCTTCTAAGTTTTAGTTACCTTATAATTCTTTATACAGAAAGAATTCAAATTATCATAGTTTTTACTTTATTGTACTTCAGATATATAGTATTTGAAGAAGAAATTTTATTTTTATATTGTCAATTATATTCTTTCATGAGGCTGTTTTAGTGAAAAAATTCTTTTTTAAAGTATGAAATAAAAATTGGGGGAATTTTATAAAGGGCTATACACCCTCCCCCAACATACACCGCTTAGCCCAGGCTTGTTGAAATAAGCTCATGCGGGCTTCCTATCAAGTAATTCACTTATTTCTAAACAAACTCTACGGCATTCTTAAGTTAAGAGCACTGACACCAAAATACAAAGGTCTCTTCATCCGATCTGTGTGCTCTCTCAGCTCTCAGTGTCATAATATAGAAACCACCGGAAACACAGCATCTAGGAACGCAGAGGGAAACAGGACGTGCGCACTCCCCAGTCCTCCATTCTAAATGGGTTACCTTCAAGGCCGGCAAGCTGAAGCCATCTGTCAAGTTACGAGCTTCCTCTTCTGATATCTGCTCTTCACTGAGGCCGAGCCCCAGCTCTTTAAAAGGTACCACACAGATGTAGTTGGTAACATTGTCACTCTCAGAGTTCAGGGGGTAGGTTAAATTAGGTTAAGGCAATCAACAACACCTCTTCATTAACACATAGACAAAAATATCCAAAACTATATTTACTAATTTTATTCTGAACCTAGACTGAAGAGTTTCACCAGTTGTTTTAAAGAAATTAATTATAGAAAGAAATTAATTATAGGAGCTAACATATTGATATAATACTCAGGTATCTTACAGGGTACTTTGAATAAGCTTTTTTTTTTGTTTGTCTAAATAGTTCAAAGTAGGCAGGCAGCACTCTAGTTACTAACCAGCTTGCTGCCATCTTCTCTGTATTCCATAAACCTCTTGCTATTCTGTAAGAAATAAAAACAACTTGTTCAGCCCTTCAAAACTGCTAAAATGCTGTTATTTTTGACACCTTTCTTCTAAAGCCGAATTTGTCCTTTATTGTGTTGTGGCTCAGGCCCTCACAGTGAAGTCTTCTCTTTGCCCTTCTAATCCACACCAGCCATCATTAGCTCAGCATGTCCTCACCAGCCTGCTCTGGCTTGTTACATACACACTGTCCCATTTTGTTATCTTACTCATGGATATATCAGTATCAGTTAAATTATTTTCCCTCTTTAATTGCTTTTCTATAATATTATACCTGTACATAAAAAAATCTTGTACTTGCATTTATTTCTCCTGAATTTATTCCTGTGTCATACATTTTGTTTGTCCCTCCAGTTCTTCTGAGCTATCTTTTTCTCCTGTGCAACCTCCTTTTCTGGCTTTGAACAAATTGGGCCTTTTCGGTGAGAATCGCCTCAGTGTGGCAGGAGAACTCACACACGACTGAATCTACTATGAACTCTTAACAAGGACAGCTATCTCATCTTGGGTGCTGTTCATCTAAACGTGGTCAAAGACTAGACAATCTGGACCAAACCCTCAAGTTCAACATTACTTTTGGCAACTTTAAGCACAGAAAGCAAAACTCCAGCATTCTTTTCAGGTCAATGGCCTTGTGTCTAGCCACACTGTTGGCCGGGGCACACCTACTGACTCTACCATTACACCACCGGACCGGCACACATGGAGTCCTTGAAGTAACATCATTCATCTACTCTTCAGCTACGCATACCCTTGACGGCCTGGGCAGTTTCGCGGATGCTCTTAAAGTGAACACCAGGGTCTATAACTTCGATCTGTATAGGTTTGGAGGGTGCTTTAAGATCAAAAGAATAGTAAATCATTTCACAGGTCCGTTACAGGAAGTCCCATGCAATTTTTTTACACTTATTTCTTTTTTAAAAATCACAGTTGGGGTGTAGGAGTGATATGAAAGTCAGCAGACTCCAGAGCTGGGTGTCCTGAGTTCAGAATGTGGCTATATCATTCTTTACTGCATGGTGACCAGTGAATTTAAGCTAGGTTTTTTTCCTAATCCAGGGCTCTGGAAACACCGTTAGCCTCATACAGAGACAGGAAAGGATATTTTTTCAGCATGTACAGGGTAGCTAGCCTTGCGGCCTGGAAGTTGGCTCTCACAGTCCTGTAGACGGCTTTCCGAAGGCCGATGAGATGCTGGCTGGGATGCTGTCCAGCTTTATTAAATGAGCAAGCAGCACTGACCCTGTCAAGCAAACTTGAAAAGTAAAATGTGATACAACTGTACAGGTGTCCTAAAGTTTGTGTTTCCTAAATCCATATTCTATTAAACTTAGAGAAAAATTCTTTCTTAAAATTATTCTAAGTATCTCAAATCAAGTGTTGTCTCCTTTTTCTTGATACATTACAAACCACTAAAATACACAAACAAAAAACAACTGAAAATTTAAAAGTTCACAGAATATTTAGTCAAATATAGAGAACATGAATTTTAATTGACATAGACTAGAGGTGAGGACCATTTCTGTAAGAATTTATGGCTTTCTACATAAAGATAAAATACACTACAGTAGAACTACTTTACAGTTTCAAAACCCCACATCTACAGGTTCTATGAAGGGCTTAATTATCAACACTTTCTCATGCTTAATATGCATCTACATTAAGTTCACTGATCACTTCTTTGGTCACGTGTACAGAGCACTTAACTACCATACATAAATCCATCTGTATGTCCATAAAAGTAGGCAGAATTACTTACCCACCTGCTGCCACTGGCACTTACCTACTCACAAGCAAGTAGGGGAGGCAGAAAGGCAACAGGACCAGTGGCCAACAGGGGAAGGCAAGCAGAAAGGCAAAGGAAGGATTACGATGCGGCAAGCCAGCTGCTCTCGAGCTCTCACATTCACGGCTTTCCCTAGGCCAATGGAAAGCATTTGCAGCACCGACAAGAAATGCGGTACTTCATGACTGAGAGTAAGCTGGGCTACTCTGATCAGTAACCTCCTCCAATGGCAAGACAAAACGTCGGCATTTGTAAACCTTCATAAACCCACAAATCTACAGTACAGACATTGAACTAGAATGTTGAAAATGTAAAATATATGGACAAAGATGGACAGACTTAATTTTAAGTAAGGGAACACAGGAAAGAAAGGCCAAATTCGTTGCTAGAAGGAAACACTGAGGCAGAAACAAACCAAGAAGCATTAGGGCTTGGGCTTTGCTGAATCCATTTTACAGATGGAAATATTTTTAAGACACCGTGAGGCAAGGTCGCTTGCCACTTTTCAGCCCAGTGTCCAGTTAGATGGAAACAATGAAATGACTTCTTCCAACACTTCTCTTTACCCACCTGTCACCTGATGGCACAAAGGCATGACCGGGGGGTGGGGAGCCATGCTTAATGGCTCACTTTACCTTTTCATGTTAAGTCCATGGAACAGATATGGGTAAAAGTCAGAAAACTGGCAAGTCATAGCGCCTTGCACACACGTGTGTCTAAGCACTGGTTGGGCATATAGCCACTTACCACTCAGGCCTCTCCAGAAAACGCTGTTATGTTGACAATGAGAAGGAGTTACTACTTAATTTAGGCGTGACTGTTTTAATTTTTAAAATTTGACAAGCAACTCAAAATTTGCTATGGACTGGCAAGAACTGAACCTAACCTATCGGAAGGACAAAATCAACATGCACAGGACTGTCAGGCTTTGCACTGAGCACAGAAGGCATGAGGTTGAGGTTCTTCCACATCATCGATACTCTCAGGATTGTTATGAGGAGCGCAGGGCGTGAAGACCATGGTGACCCCACAACTGTCCAGATAGAGCCTTTAGGGCCAGATGAAGTATTAGCCTAGAGCACAGTGAACAACGCAGAGGCTACAAAATGTGTCTCTCTCCTGAATTTTACTGTCTCCCAATCTCAACTAAGTTAAAGCAATTATTGTTCACTGCAGACTGACTTTTCCTAACTATAAATGGCAAGAGAAAAATGTTATATAGTGGAAAGGGGAAAAGAGAGGTGACGGGATGGCAATATGATTATATATATGTATGAAAATGTCACAATGAAACTCACTGTATGATATGTGCTAATTAAAACATTTAAAAATTACATAAATTATTGAATATACTATAGTCTATCCCTAACTGTCATTTGTGAGCATTTTGTAGGTAGCCTAGTGTATTGGAAATGGGCTTCTGAAGTCAGATAAGATGGATATGGATAATCGCTCTATGAATACCTCTAGTTGTATGGGAAACTGATTAGCACAGCACATGGAACATAGCTGCCCTGTGTGCGCTAAGTGATGTAGGCACTTGTCTATGTAGATAGATATGCCAGGGTACTCGGGAGGCCAGGGTCCTGCTGAGACGGTTCTATTATGAATCCCAGTAAGCCTCAGCAATGCCCCTGTCCCCACTCCCCTGCAGCACCTGCAGTGACAGCTACACCATGCCGGGTTTTTAACAGAGGTGCTGGGAATGTGAACTCAAGCCCTTATGCTTACGCAAATATTCTTACCTGCTGAGCCATCGCCCTAGTCCTGCAATTCTCCTTTTAGTAAGCTCCAGCATGTCCTGGAGCATAAGCATGGATAGCTTGACTGCTAACCGTTCAGTTTCTCATGGGAACATGCAGCATCGTTATTAACAGGAGACCCTGAAAGGTCTGGTGCTTCAGCAGCTGCTGGTGGTTACCCAGGAAGTGTTACTAACATAGGTTAGATTTTAATGTGAAATCACTTCAGATACGTCTGCCATCTGAACTGGGCAATGAGGCTTCTGGTAGGGAGTAAGGAAGCACACATCTCCTGGGTTGCCACGGCACATGCAGTCCAGGGTTAAATGCTGCCACTGTCTCACCCAGTCACACAGTAACAGGTCAGAGCCACTATGGCTCTCAAAACGTTTTCCACACAACAAAGCCCTACTACACATCCATCTAGCATATAATGACTTTGTCCCTTTATTAACAGACTACGTGGACTTCCTCTGCCATAACTGTAATGTAGAAATAAAAACAAGATATTCTCCTTAAAGTAAATAGCAGAATAGAATCATTTAAAAAATAAAGTGAGAAATGAACTCACAGAGTAAATCCCCTGGAAATGACTTCGGTTTCTTGAATAAGACGCAGGGACTTTCTCACAAGGTTAGTGAAGGCTCGGCTATTTGCTGCCATGTCTTCCAAACGGGCCCTATATTTTCTCAGAGTCATTTGCAGTTTGGCTGTCCTCCATAGTTTCAAAGCCCGTGTGATTGCGTAAAGAAACAGAATTATTCCCCATACCATCCAGGAAGACACAATCCACCACATGGGAAGCATAATGAGCAAACTAATGAAGGCAAGCAGCAGCGAGGCATCCCTGCGAACACAGAAGCCAAGAAGACACTGTCAGATGACAGAGGTCGGCTACTTGAGCTGGTAGAAATAATGACAGATTTCAATTTACTAAAACAAAATGCTAGCATCTTTATGAAGCAATACTTTAAAAATGTGGCACACATAGGATGATGTGGAATAGTTTTCAACACTGAGCATGTTGGCTAATGCCGCCTAGGTATTAAAATCCGGCTGGTGAATTTAGGTAAAGGGCACTTGTGAGAAGTGTAGTGTACAACTGGTTTAAAAAATATGGCATTTAAGGCCAGGCGGTGGTGGCACACGCCTTTAATCCCAGCACTCGGGAGGCAGAGGCAGGTGGAGCTCTGTGAGTTCGAGGCCAGCCTGGTCTACAAGAGCTAGTTCCAGGACAGGAACCAAAAGCTACGGAGAAACCCTGTCTCGAAAAAAATCCAAAAAAAAAAAAAATGCCATTTAACACGCAAACTGTAGGTTAACAACCCATTTTTACAGATTAGATTTAAAAGTAAAAATAGAATCTCAAAGATAGTTTGAGTTTGCTTTACCCAAAGCTTTTTGCACAGAAACCATATTCTGCACAGGCAGCCTGTGCTTTACCTACAGGCATTGTGGTGCATGCCCACAACTGAAGCACCTAGGAGGCTGGATATAAAAAGCTAGACAATAAAACCTTGTCGCTAAAAGATCAAAGTGAAAACAACAGCAATAAAACATAGTTGATAACTGAATGGTCATCTAACTTAATAATCATCACTAGCTTAAAAAACATTTTTGCCATAGATCATGAAGTAGATAAGCCCTGTACTTCTGTACTACATTAATGGAAATAAAGGTGTGCATCAAATTTTTATTTGAGTCAATTAAACAATGAAAACTTTGGTGAAATGTGTACACATAAGACAAAAGTGCAGGCGAGTGTATCTAGGCATCTGTAAAAACAGCATCAGCAATCCTTGGAATTCCAGGCACGCTCAGTCCTGTGAGAACATTTCCTGTGTGTTGCATGTGGCTCTCACCTTCCGCCTCACTTTCTGAAACAGGGTCTTTTACTGCACCTGAAGCGGATCATTTTGCCTACACTGGCTAGCATGGCCTCTGGGCCTGCTCATCTCCACCCGCCCATTGCCAGGGCAGCTACACACCTCCCAGTCTGGAGCCCTAACTTCTTCTAGAAACTATTACTTTTAGTAAAAGCTATTTGCTATGTAGACCAAGCTGGCCTCGAACTTAGAGAGATACACCTGCCTCTACCTCCTCAATGTCTGGATTACAGGCATGCACCATCACAACTGGCCCATTCTGTTTTTTGTTTTAAATCTTCCCAGACAGGCTATGCTGCCAGTCAACAGCTGCCTCCCCAACAGTGGTATTATAAACATATGCTGCCATGCCAAGCTTTTTAAAATGTGGTTGGTTCTGGGACTGAACTTAGGTCCTCATGCTTGCATGGCAAACATTTAGCAAATGCTGTTCTAGCCCTATAAATACATAACATCTATGGTTCAATTTGCTTATAATTACTTGTAATAATAAGTATCTATTTTGTGGGTCTTTTGGAGACAAGGTCTTCACTGTGTAGTCCAGGCTGGTCTTGAACTCTTGGGCTCAAGCAAGTGTCTTAGTAGCCTACACTATAATCACACTTGCGGGACTCCACAGCACTGTGCCAGGCAAATTCTTCTATTTTTAAAGAGAACGATGTTTATTTTTTCATGATGGTATTTCAGTGACTGCTGGCTTGGAAACACACTTGGCTATCCATTACAGCATGACAGGAAAGGGATTCAGAACACAGGACAGTTAGCCTAGTTACTTATGTAACTGGAATAATTTGAGCAGTGACTTTGTACATTTGATTCATTCATCCCTTCTCTGTCATACATAATAAAAACAGGAGAAAGGCATCAACAATTCCCATACACAATCGTACATACAGAAAATCTTTTAGTATTTATCTTTTCCTTGTTGAAAAAACTATTTTAAGACACACTGTTACCTAGAACTTTTGCATTATACTCAAATATTTCCAGTAGCGGAAAGGTTTCAGGACTGTTTTAGTTTGACTGTTTTTGTCTTTTGAGACAAGGTCTTTGCTATATTACCCAGGCTGGCCCCTAACTCCTGGGAGTCTGTGATTCTCCTGTTTCAACTTCCCAAGTTGAAGTAGTTGAAGTCATTGTCAGTTATGATCTCTTCTTAGCCAACACAGCAGTACCTGCCATTTTATCTCTGTGACACAGCCACGATCCTAGCTGACTAGGGCTGACATGCACACTGCACTGTGGTACTGATACTTTGGTATATTTATCCCTGACAGTTGAGTTGCTAAGCATACAACTAATTACATGGTAATTTCCCCCAGAACTTTGGTTTTGTTTTGTTTTTAATCTCTGGCATATCACTATATTTGCTGTAATTCTAAATATATGGAATGTTCATAAGGCCTTTACAATAGAGAATACTATGGTAGATTTCTTCTGCCAATATTCTACATGTAAGCAGACAAAATAGAAATGTTTTCCGGACAGTACCAAACATTAGGGGTTGCCAGGGAGCTGAGGGTTGGAAGGTGTCCATTTTCCTGTTGAGGTTGCCCTGCAGACAGGATGCTGGGATCAAGTAGCTCAATTAGCTCCACATCCTCTTGTAGCAGGACTTCCTGCTGCAGGATGATATGTAGTGAGTCCAGTCGGAATCCAGTGTCCTTGCCATCAAATCAGAGGAGGAGATGAATTAATACATAGGTAAGACTGCATTAAATGCTAAGTTTAATATAATTACAGCTGCAGGTATTTATTTACAAAGAAGAATCCTAGGAGAAACAACAATTAAACTTCTCCTTAGTGTGACAGGTACTTTCACTGTAAATAGAAAACAGAGATTAATGGACATTATTAAGCTATTAGATGTGAAAAGTAAATTTGTAGTAATGAGATATAAAGTAATACAGATCAATAAACTTAGTCACTTATGCCTGTTTGGTTAAATTACTGGTATGCAATGTGAAAACTATAATATACATAGAAAACATAATACAAAGGATGCTGACCATGGACACTGCACCAATAGAGCCAGTGTGGAGATCTAAATGGGAATGGCCCCCATAAGCTCCTATCTTTGAACACTTGGTCCCCAGTTGGTGGAACTGTTTGGGAAGGATTGGGGGAGGTGTATCACTGGGGATGAGCTTTGAGGTCTCAAAAGATTTGGGTCGTTTTCACTGGGCTTTCTACCTCCTGCTTGAGGATCAAGATGTGAACCTTGTCATGGATTCTAGCCCTCTAAAACCATAAGCTGAATTAAATTTGTGACAGCAATAGAAAAGTAACTAATATAGCCAGAATCTAAGAGATTTATCAGAGGGACCAAGGCCTTCTGAAAATGAACACTCAGACACTGAAGACACACAAAAAAACAAGATTCCATGTCTTCCTCCAGAAGTGCTGAAGATCATACCTCAGGCATGCCAGGCGAGTGCTCTGTCACCCAGTCATCCCCTGGCCTCTAAGTCTCTACACCAAAGAGGGACAGAAGCTGCTACAGAAGAGACACAGAAGTCAGAGCGAATACAAGAGGGAAGCCAAGCGCATCTAAAGCATGAGGAGAAGTAACAGGGCAGAGGGAAGGCTGCAGCGGACAGAAAGCCTGTCTAGTCAGTGGGAGTGGAATCTGCTGTCAACCGGGAGCACGGCCGAGGGTGAGCCGAGGCAGCGGCATCTAAACAGTCAGTCAGTTCTCACAGTGGCCTACGGTGAGCACTCACAGCAATGAGTAACTTTCACAATCCTCAGCTCAAAGCGTAAGTCTTTGGTAGTTGTTGGTTTAGTTTATTTATTTAAACTTTTAAAATTCAATTTATTAATTGTATATTTCAAATTCACATGTGAGTACACAAGGAGATCAAAGGACAACTCAGAGGAGGCCACTGCTTCTTTCCACTGTACAGGTCCTAGGATCAACCTCAGACTATCAGGCATGACAGCGAGGGCCTTGACCTCAGGAGCCATCTTTCTGGCCCTGGTTTGCTTAAGTAATAAGCAAACCAACATAAACTTAAAGTTTAAGAACATAAACTTAGGGAGGGCATGGTGACTTAGGCTTGAAATCTCAGCACTTGGAAGGTTGTTGGAACAGGAGGACAGCTAGATTTCTGAGGTGAGGGTGTGCTATTTAGTGAGCCCTGGGCTATCCTGAGCTACAGAGTAAGACCGTCACACAAAAATGAAACAAAATCAGAAGCAAAGTAAAACAAAACAACATAAAATTAATGGGTCTCCATGAGAGTTTAGATACATACATATTGTGGTATGCTCACGTCAGATGAGACATATCTATCTTCTCAAACATTTATCATTGCCATGTGGTGAGATTTTCAAGATCCTATGATATTTATAGACAGCCTGCTGTGCTCTATAGCTTAGCAAGTTGATGACTTCTCAGTGCTAATTTCCTTCTCTGCAAAGGGGGTAAACAACAGCACCTACTTCATAAGATGAAATAAGTTGACATCTGTAAATCATAAAGAGTTTCTATAGAAAGTATCATGTGTATTAGCACATATGAAATAATTAAAGAGTCAAAAAACATGTTATGCTTACGCAACATAATCTAACACATACCAAACATAAGCACAGGTAATTGTTACTAGGCTGGCAAAGGAAATAAGGTCTAATAGGATGAAAAGCTAGATGGCTTCCTGAAACGATTGCCACAGACTGAGAGAAAACAGGGAAGAATTCCACCACAGGGAAACAGCAGAAACACAACCCTAAGGGTAAAGGAGCTGGAAGACAAGGTTCACAGTAGAAATAACAACGACCAGCTGGCAGGGGAAGGATGCCAGGGTTAAACTGTGCAGACTCTAGTGAGAAGTGATGCTGAGCTGATGTGACGGATTACAGCAATTTTGATTCCTTAAAAAGTATCAATACTCAGGGCTGGCGAGATGGCTCAGGGGTTAAGAGCACTGGCGGCTCTTCCAGAGGACCAGGGGTTCAATTCCTAGCATCCATACGGCAGTTTACAACTGTCTGTAATTCCAGTTCCAGGGCAACCAATGCCCTCACACAGACGGACATGCAGGCAAAACACCAATGTACATAAAATGCAAAATTATATAAAAAGTATCAATACTCAAGCTAGAGAAGCAGTATGTTTTACTGGAAAGAGCACAGACTTTCGGTTCAGATCTGGGTCCAAATTCTCCCTTTATCATTTCCTTGCTGAACATTCTTGGACAATTCACTTAAAAAGTGATTAGGCAAAGCTGTCTAAACCTTGGCTTTCTCTCACTGGTACAACAGATCAAATCTTATAATGTGGTTTGGAGTAGCCAATCAAAATGTGAAAGCATTTTATCACGTTCTGTAAATGACTGCTTTACAAGAGTTAGTTTTAAAAGATGGATAATTCTTTGGGTCACAGACCAGCGGAGAATCCTAACACTTGCTCACCTGCAAGCTAATGACGTCTCTGAGAACCAAGAGAATTTAGCACGTTGAACATTCTAGATCTACTGCATGGATGCTACACTGGTAGGTTGTAAGGCTGACTGCACCTCTCTAGAGGCTGGGCTAAACAAGAGATACACTGCAGCAGAGAGAATGAGACAGACAGAGGTGGGGAGGGAGGTGTACAGGAACCACAGAAGCCATCAGGACTGACTCTGGGAAGTGTGATTTACAGTCCTGCAGGACTGAGCTGGTGCCAATCGGTGCATTAATTTCCTTCCTTCCTAAGAGGAATACCCGCCAATTACGGAGATGGCAATAAACTAACAGTCTAATAAGCAAGGCCCCAGTAACACCAGAACACTGGCTACTATTCCTTTTCTAAGAAATAGGAACAGTACCAGCAAGTCCCCTTTGAAGATCCCAGTTACTGTAGTGAGTGTCTAATAAAGACCGATCACAAATCACAGCAAGGCATAGCAAAACAGATTTTGATCTTTCAGTGCTTGCTGTTCCGCAGGACCCTGGAGAGAGAACAAAACCAAGGAAAGGCAGCAGACACTCACCAACTTGTGGAGTAAGTCATCCTTCTTACTGTACTGAGAAGAAAACGTCCAGCTCTTGATGCTTTCTGCCAGCTTGAACAGGATGCCTTGCTAAAGATTATGAATGATATGTGTAGAATTATTAATTAAATACACTCAAAAGGCAGGAAAACTACACAACTTACCTCTAAGTAACTAGAATTTTTAACAAAAATGAAAAACACTTGTTTAGGTTATACACTAGTGTCAGTGTGTCACAGTCTCCTCATTTATTTCCACTTTTAGCTGTGCAACAGAATGACCTAGAATTTATATTTGGAATTACTTTCCTGGGTCCCTAAACTAGAGGTTTGTTTTGGATTTTTGAGACAGGGTTTCTCCGTAGCTTTTTTTGGTTCCTGCCCTGGAACTAGCTCTTGTAGACCAGGCTGGCCTCGAACTCACAGAGATCCGCCTGCCTCTGCCTCCCGAGTGCTGGGATTAAAGGCGTGCGCCAACACCGCCTGGC
Source organism: Microtus oregoni (assembly GCF_018167655.1). Classification (NCBI taxonomy): domain Eukaryota; kingdom Metazoa; phylum Chordata; class Mammalia; order Rodentia; family Cricetidae; genus Microtus; species Microtus oregoni. The sequence goes on along the minus strand of NW_024543060.1, from coordinate 85,228,593 downwards.
TAAACTAGAGTTTTAATTAATGAATCGAAATGAAGCCTGTAAATCTGATTTTTAAAAAAACAGTCAGAAGTCACCATAACGTAGCGCATTTATCTTGGGAAGACTGCATTTACAGGACGATTATATTTATTTCAGAATGAAATTATAGCATGGTATAAATTCTCAGTATTAATATTATATTATAAAATAATAAAGCAGAAAGACATTTTATTCCTTTTATAAAAACTGTCATGTACCAGAACTTTTATTAATGAATCAATTAAATATGTAATTTACCTTAATAGCCCCATTCCCTGAACATGCCAGTAAATGCAGTTTATAACCAGTTAGTAGGGCTGGAGAGATAGAGATTTAAAGAAGCTTAGAAGACATACTGGCCCCATAAGTATGTTCATTTGCTTCCATGATTACCAGACTATTTCTTTATGCAAGAACGGAGAGGCTTCCTTGACTAACTTAACACAAGATGTTAAATGTTGGGTCCAACTTCTCCTCTGGGATTCATCTCACCCAACCTGTTGTTTTGAAAACATAAAACCCGATTCTACCTGACTTGTAAGAGGGAGTTCTGGAGAGTGGGCTGGAAGTTGGGATAGATATTTGCTGATATTGTATGAGCTGAGTCAAAGTAGATGTGTCGTGGTATGGTGTTCAGGGCCATTGAAGCAGATACTTCCATTTAAGCCAGGATCTTAAGGTCAACCCCTTGGCTTGGGCCTTTTGCATTTCCAGAGATTTTGTCACGTTCTGCTGGGTTGAGGGTACTTGGGAGTGTGTTCAGGGCCCAGGGCTTAAATATCACCAGAAACATCTTGGTATACTGCCATGCAATGGTACCTAACCGTTCAACTTTTACACGTAAGTTTACAGAAAACAAAAACCCAAAAAACCCAGTAGGGCTGTGTGTGTACACAAGTCGATGGTAGAATGTCTGCTTGGTATAAAGAAGAGCCATGTTTAAGCCACATCACCAAAACAAAAACAACCCCAAAGAACAACAGAAATTGTCTGGCAAGATGGCTCAGCCAATAAGGCCTCTTGCTGCCAAGCAGGACCACCTGAGTTCAGTCCCCAGAACCCACAGTGGAAGGAGAGAACTGATCCTTGCAAGTTGTCAGTGTAGAAAAGGGAATTAAAAAACAAACCAAAATGATTTAATGAACATGCCACTTAAGAGAGAACTATCACTGGCAAAGTTCCAACTAAGGTTTCAGTACATTTCTTTGATCCTCTTCAGACAATTTCAATATTTAAGAAGCAATATATGCTAACTCTCAAATCATTTTCATTTGCTCAGTTCATACAACCTGCTCACAAAAAAATTCCAGAGCAGCAGAAAGACTGAGGTTTACCTTTGACAGCTGTATCCTATCAGTGAAATAAGGAAGTCTTATCAGTGTGAGGAGGAATTGAACTCAGGGCCTCTTATGCTGGGCAAGCAGTTACCACTGAGCTACATCTCTGGCCTTAGAGGGTATTTTAATCATTAAAGTAAAGAATAAAAGATGAAGGCAGAAAAGTGGAGCATGCTTCCTTACTTTTGGTAGGACTCTTGCGGGAGGTTTGTGAGGTCCCTCTGTCGGCAAGCAGTTTTCTGTTTTTGGTGGCAAAGAAGAACATATTTCAAAATCCGTGTGTCCCAAATCCTGTAAGTACTGGTAAAGGGGAGAGTTCTGAAAGAAACAGGAAATGAGGCAAATCTCAAGATCACTGATGTTTCCAAAGTTTTAGGATCAAATTCAGAATTATACCTGAATAACAGCTTATGCCACATTTTTATGGCTTCTCTTATGAAAACTGAAATGATCTGCTAATTAAAGTCCCACTGAACACCAAATAAATCAACCACCATGCAACAAAAAGACCTAAAAAGGAAAAGCTCTAAACAGACACACATTTTTTGAGTGAGCACTAGCAAGAAAAATGAACTCAAAATTAAAAATAGATTTAAGCAATTTTTTTTTTTTTTTTTTTTTTTGATTTTTCGAGTCAGGGTTTCTCCGTAGCTTTTGGTTCCTGTCCTGGAACTAGCTCTTGTAGACCAGGCTGTAAGCAATTTTTTAATCCAAATTTTTGTTGTTTTTAAGTACAGCGTTCCAAACAGGCGGTGCTGGCTACTGGTAACTGCTAAGAGGACCTGCAGTGAAACAGTTACAATTTAAAGCCAAGAATTAAATACATTCATTACAATCTTATGTGTAATGTTTTACCTAACACGCTTATTACTTTGTTTAGCACTACCATGCCTATTACCCACCATACCTGACACTACAAACAACTCAAGTTACTTTAGGAAAGTCCTCGTTCACATATTAGATAATGCAGAGATGAGAGAGGTTGGTTTAAAATAAGCAGGAGGTCACAGTGGTAACAACACAAAACATTTTGACATTGGGAGTGATATAACACCCTACGTTTCCCAGAAGAAAAAAAAAAAACCTCTGGAAGCAAAGCTTAAGCTCAGTTTCTAACTCTATTACTAGCTAAGTATCAGTTTCTAACTCTGACTATCACTAGCTAAGTATTTGTGGTAATTTACAAAGCACGGATGCTTCAACTGTCTCCCACAGGACAGGATACTTACACCAAATGCAGAGGGGTCTCAACATGGTGGTGCACATCTTTACTCTCAGTGCTTGGGAAGCAGAGGCAGGTAATCTCTTGAGTTTTAAACCAACCTGGTCTACATAGTGAGACTTTGTCTCAAAAACAAAACAAAACAAAACAACAAACCCAGGAAGCACTTAGAACAGTCCCTGGCAGACACCTTTTTGTAAGTTATATGGAAAGGGCATAAGTTACAGAACAGAGAGCCTTGGCCCTGGCCCCAGGCATTGTGTAACAGTTTCCTTCCTCCAAGACTGAGGCTTTGTACTTTGCGGGGAAGCTCTCTAAGCAAGGAGGCAAACAACTCAACATATATTCAGGAAGTCCCCAAAACTGACCGAATTCACTAGACCAGAGAAAGCGGTAAAAGCAGCGACTCCCTCACAGGCCGAGCTGCAGAGAAGACTCCTAGAGGAGCAAAGCTGTAAGAACACGCCGAGACCAGACTGGGGGAGAAGCTGACACCAGTCAAGATGTCTGGAGAGCTTTAGACCACCTGAGGCAGCTGGGAAGGAAAGCATCAACCGACGAGCTGCCTGCAGGCTGTGCTGTCACCCCTGCAGTGGTGGCTTTGGTGATGCAGCTGTCCATGAGTCATTTCTGTCCCTGTAAGGAGCCCCTCACCCATACTCTTATAAGTAACTCAATAAAATGTGTCAGTTCCCCAAATACTACTTCGGTCTGCCATGGGCTCCCTATTTGGGATGAGCAGACTTGTGTGGCGTTTCCCCAGGAAAAGTTTTGTCACACAACACCAAGTCACCCCAATTCCATTAAACAGAAACATACTGCTACTATCAGATGAAAATTTATTGAGAAACTTACCATGGATCAGTAGCAAAAATTAATTTTAACCTTCGAACTTTGCTCAAGTAAAAATTGGGCAACATGCTTAAAACTTAAAAAACTTCTTAAGGGGCTCAGGGGTCAAGACTTACTGTTCTTGTACAGGAGCTGAGTTTGATTTCCAGAGCCCCACATGGTGGCTAACAACTATGTGTAACCCCATGTGAGGGAATCCAACAATCACATACATGAATACATGCAAAACATCCTCATATATACAGTAAAATAAAGAACTAAACCAACTTTGAGAGGTAGAGAGATGGCTCTGCAGTTAAGAGACTTGTGTTCCTGCAGAGGACCCAGGCTTGTTTCCCAGCAGCCACCATGGCAGCTTACTATGGTCCATAACTCCAGGTCTTGGGGATCTGACACCCTCTTCTGACCTATGCAGACACCAGGCATGCGCTTGGTAAACAGATATCCATATAAAACACTCAGACACACAAAATAAACAAATCCTTTTTTAAAGCCTTGATACCATTCAGTGAAATACCCAAATCTTAAAAAAACAAACAAGAACATCAAAATCTGTTAAAAAAAAATCAGTGTTAGCGACAGCACAAAGCCAGCAACAGAGCTGCCAAGCTAAGGTGGGCAGGAAAGAAACTGACTCTCCAAAAGCACTCCAGTTTACTCAGGAATAGCAAAGGATTGACATCTAGGGTGCTCATGTGCCATGGTGGACATACTTAGAGGGTTGGAATCTGGGGTGCTCATGTGCCATGGTGGGTTAGGGCAGGGTTAGGGCAAGGAAGGGTTTTAAGGCCCAAGGAACCAATGGTTACAGGTGCTGCGGGTTGTGGCTAGTGGAGGAAGCTCTACATAGAATTGGCATAACCAGAAAACGTGAGTTCAGGGCATCTAATTGTTAACTGGCTTTGCAGTAGGTGCTGTTCTGGAGATAAGGTCTCCTGTAGCCCAGACTGGCCTGGACTTGCTATAGACACAAGAAAGACCTTGGTCTTTTGGGCCTCCTGCTGTTTCTGGTAGTTTATATGTGCTGGGGGTGAAACCCAGGGCTTTGAGTTAGACAAGCACTTTATTAGCTAAGCTACTTCCCAGCTTCCACCAAACGGCTCATTTTAAAATCACCTATAGTGCCTACTGAAAAAATGCCTAGGGTTACTCAATCTTTTTTCAGGTTGAACTGTGAGCCCTACCCTGCTCTGCCTTTAGGTTGGCAAAAGAACACTAGCTCACTTGCTTGGCTCGACCTTCTGAAAAGTTTACACACTAAAACAACAAAACTGAAAAACAAAACCTAAAATTTGTTTTTAGAACCCCTTCTTCAGAGGAACTCCTGGGGGAAGAAGAATGAATAGGATGGATCAAAGTGAAGTTACTCTGGATTTGCAGCCCATATGGTCTCTGTTAGAAGACTCCGGCCCACTGCTACAGAGTGAGAGCAATCAGAGGCAACTATCGCACACACCCACGAGTGTGGTTATGACTCAGGAAAACTACACAACGAAATCTGGGGTTCCTATCATTTTCGTGGTACAGAATGTAATCATTTTAGTCTTTTCTCTGATAATTTAAAAAGGGGAAACCATTCTTTGTACAGCAACTATTACAAAAACTGAGGTGGGGGAGAATCTGACCCAACAGTCTTAATTTACTGCCTCCTATTCCAATTATAGCCTCCAATGAGACTAGGCACTCTTCTGAGAAGAGGTATGGAGGATGGTGAGATAGGGACACATCCATACATGTAATTTCTAATGTTTTCCATTATATGTTTCATTTCTGCAGTTTTCTATTTGTGATTGGTAGTGCAAATTGTACCGCTTTTGCCCATACACAAACCCAGACCCTGCATGAACACCAAAGCGCTATTCTCTACCTTTGCATTCTGGATTGCAGCTTTATTTTTACTTGTATGCTTCAATGCCTTTTGAGCCAAAAGAAAATTTAAAATGTAAGCAACAACACACAATTAAAATGGTCTAACTGAATGTTGCCAAGATGAACTGACCAAGACAGTCCTTGGAGCATATAAACTTGGTTTAAGAACACAGGAGAAATTTTTTAGTGGAATGACATTTTACATTAATTTTTAATTTTTTATATATTTATTTATTTATTTTTGTTTTTCGAAACAGGGTTTCTCTGTAGCTTTGGTGCCTGTCCTGGAACTAGCTCTTGTAGACCAGGCTGGTCTCGAACTCACAGAGATCCACCTGCCTCTGCCTCCCGAGTGCTGGGATTAAAGGCATGCGCTACCACCACCTGATTTACATTAATTTTTAAAATGTATGTATTTTTAAGATTTATGTGGATAGGTGTGTGCTTGTGTGAGTTATATGTACCACCTGAGTACAGAAGCCTACAGGGGCCAGAAAGGACACCAGATCCTCTGGAAGTGAAGTTACAGGCGATTGTGAGCCACCACCTGGGTGCTGGTAATCAAACCCAAGACCTCTGCAAGAGAAGTAAGGATTCTTAACCACTGAGCCATCTTTCCAGCTCTACACTAATTCTTTAAAAAGGTTTGGGGCTAATATGTTGTTTTTTCTTAAACTGTTAAAATAATCTAGACGTTATCTGATAGCTCTCAGGAAACTACCTCTTCATCAGTGGGTCTCAAAGTCCAGACTCTTGAAGCCAAACACTGGTGCAAGCCTGTAACCCTAGTACTTGGGAGGTAGAGGCTGGGGGATCATGAGTTTATGACTAGTTTTAGCAACATAGCAAGTTTGATGCTGGCCTGGGCTACATGAGACCATGTTTGAAAAAAGCCCCAAACAAATAAACAAACAAACAGACAGACAATTGACTCCCTTCTCAAACAAAAGAACTTTCTAGCTTTAAAAACGGAAGAACCCAAAGACTGTCTTCTTTATATACTGTTTATTGGCATTCATCACATGAGAAATTAGAAGGGAAAAAATTAAAATACTTGCTTTATTTAAAAATAGCAATAAACTCATTAGGAGCAATAATGTAAGCAATGTATTTAACAAAAAATCCAAGTGAAAAATATTAATAACAGTGTATTGACATATTTGGCAACCTCAGTACTGTAATTTGGGTAATAGAGCTCTTGTAGAATGTTTTTAAAAGGCTTATTTATTTTTTTTATATGTATGTTTTTTTTTCCTGCATGTATGTTTGTGTACCACATGTATGAATGCCCATGAAGGCCAGAAGAGGGCGTTCGATCCTGTAGATGAGGGGTTTCAGACAGTTGTGTTGGGAGTTTATCAGGGCTCTCTGGACGATGAACCAGTTCTGGACCACACAGCTGTCTCTCCAGCCCACAAGGGCATGTTTGATCTGTTTTTGCATTCAATGTATTGTACCTTGTCTTGCTGCTGTTGCTTTTTTCCCCTTATGTTTTGCAATCTACTGAATGAAATATAAAAAGAAAAATAAGCTTTAAAAAGATGGTAAATGAAAAGCAAGAAGTACTTTAGCAGTCTTTTCTAATCCCTACAGCAGAGACAATGGCCATGACAAGGACAGCTTACCCTTCGTATAGAACACTAAACTCGTACTGCCGAACTGTGTAAGCATGAAAAGGGTGAAACTGTAAGCATCAAACGTTATCATTCCATATAAAATGCATTTTTTCTTTTATGGGGAGGTAGTGTTCCCATAGCAACTGTCCTAACCACTATTATTTGGAGGTCTTGGGCCATGAGGTCTAAGAACCAATTGCATCTATGGGAAGCCCTATTTTTCATATGACGGGTATCACACGTTGATGGTGACTTTGGGAAGGAAATGTGGAGGTAGGGCAAATGGTGTGCTTTTCTCCCTTGGTCCAGGCGAAACAGAATCACCCATGTTTCGGTTGTTTTATGCGGAGAAAGAAAGCATCAACACTGGAAACTCTGAGGTCCTGGAGAGGATCAGTGCTGCCAAATGGAATACGAGAGCTCAGACCCAGCATGTGGGAGCGCTCCTCCTCAGGAAATCCTGTGGTTCACTCTTCCTGTAAACCCTAGCTGGCAAACACAGCAGAGCACCAGGAAGAATTTTGCTAAGCGAAAAATAGCCACGAGTTTTGGGTTGAGCTAAGAATTTTTCTTTTTCTTTTTTGGTGACCGAAGCATATTTTTGTAAGAAAAATAAAAACAGACAAGAAACTCCATTTTTTAAAAACTGAACAAAAGTTCAAGAAAATAGCTCATTCAGGTCTTATTCTTAGGGTACTTCATGTTGTCCTCCACGTTCAGACTCGACAATGTCTCCATAGAGCCCAACCCCCTCGTTAAACCACTCGCAGATTGGTTGGAGGTGGATACAGCTGAAGTGCTGTATGGCAGAGGAGCCACGAAACTGGCTGAGACCAGCATGGCGAGAGGACCCGGCAATGGTCTTCTGCCTCGTTAGAATGACATCAACATTGCAGACTCCCGTCATGAACCTAATGGCACGCCATATCCAAAAACCTACCAAAGACAGAAACGGGGAGCAAATCCTAACCCTGGAACAGTGTCTCTCCATGTAGATGGCCTTAGACTTGAAGGGCTACCCTATTTGAGTTTTCTGAGTGCTAGGCTTACCATGGGCAGCAAGAAGATGAATTTCTTTATAAAATAGTATCATACCCTTAACTTCAACAGGTAAGACCTGCAAGAATTCTAGCTGAGCTACAGGACTAGTAGATTATTTCTACTTGAATTTCCTATAATTTAAGTGAATTCTGGTTTCCTAATAAAGCTATTCCCATATCAGAAGATTCCGTTGGAGTATCAACATAAAAAATGTGTGACGGACTGACTGGGTCACAGGTATAAACTAGGAAAGGCAGGTATATAAGCAAACCTTGCCTCCTTCAGAAGCGGCTCCTTCCTGGGTGATTTCCCTTAGTTACTGACACGAGAAACACATCAGTGTCAATGACTCGGCTCTTTATAGCCGTGGGTTTTACACTTGCAGATTTAAAGAACAATGGGTAGAAAGGAAAACAAAACCGGCATCTGTCTGCTACATTGCGAGACATCTTCTGCTTGTTATCACTCGGTAAACACACAGCACAACCATACGGTATCACCTTATATTCGGTACCTAAGTGTCTAGACAAGGTATAAAGTATCCTGGAGCATGTGAACACGGTACATACAAATACTATCTCATTTTACATAAGGGACCTGAGGTCTGTTGACTTTGCTATCCATGGGCAGGATAGAAGGCTCCATGGAACCGATCCTCCACAACTGTGCTCATCGGTCACGGCTTATCAAAACTTATCCCACAGGTTGGTGGCAGCGCACACCTTTAATCCCAGCACTCCGTAGGTGGGGTGGGGGGTGGGGGGTGGGGCGGGGGGGCAGATCTCTGTGAGTTCGAGGAGGCCAGCCTGGTCTATAGGGTAAATTCCAAGACAGCCAGGGCTACACAGAGAAACCCTATCTCAAAAAACCAAAACAACAACAATAAAAGAAAAACAAAAGCCTTTTTCCACTTGTATCCCATTCTCACTTGCCCACGTTTACACAGTATTAGATAGGTATATAAAAGAGATAAATAGTTTCCTGATAATAAGTCATAAATTTATTTTAAACAAGTTCTTAGTAGACATAATTTTACCATTTAATAAAACTTTAAGTAAATATGTATATGAATTAGATAGACGTTCTTGCTTATACAGAATGAAATCATGGATGACTATTTGATATTGCAGGACACATACAGCATCTTCAACGTTTTTCAGAGTTGATGGATATTTTGATTTACTATCATCAACACTGAGAATGCTGTTTCACATAAACATATAGTACAAAGTGGCAGAAGTACGTAGTGTAGATCATTTCAGAAAAATTTGGTAGCCGGGCGATGGTGGCGCACGCCTTTAATCCCAGCACTCGGGAGGCAGAGGCAGGCAGATCTCTGTGAGTTCAAGGCCAGTCTGGTCTACAGAGCTAGTGCCATGACAGGCTCCAAAGCCACAGAGAAACCCTGTCTCGAAAAAAACAAAAACAAAAAAAAAACAGAAAAATTTGGTAATTCTGTCCTAACAGCAAGTCAAATTCATTTAACATTATTTTAAAAATTTAAACTCTAATCAGCAACTGAACAAATTTTAAAACCAAACTCTCTAACAATACAATCCAAAAATGTATTGATACTTTCATGCTGAGGAATGATACTAAGAAAACACTCAAAGTCCCCACCATAATCAAACCACCACATTTCCATAGGAGCAGAAATCTCTGTAAAAAACAACAACACTGTAATTCATAACATATAAAAACAAAGAGCTCAAGGGAGGCGTTCCAGCAGTGTGGCGCTGTGCGGGCGATGGCAGGTGCGGCACAGAACACACATGCTGAGTGTTCAGAAGGGGCGCACACCTTCCTTCCCAGGGCTTGGGAGGGAGCAGAGAGGCAGGTGAGTCTCGGAGTTTGAGGTCAGCCTTTTCTGAGCAAGTTTCAGGACAGCCAGAGCTGTTTCACAGAGAAAGCCCATTTTGGAAAACCAAAAACCAGAAACAAGGCTGTGCTGAAGTTGCATGATACAGTTTGGGCAAACACTGATGGAAACACCTTAGATTCATTACATACTTGATTTTTAATTAACTTTTGGTCATCAATCATTCAGAAACTTTTACTGCTGTTATAGGCTTGCAATGCTCCTTTAAGTCACAACTCATGGTTTAGATGCCACATTATAAGCCCAGAGGTCACTTCAGAATGGTCAATGGTTCTGTCTGCTCTATCTTACAGCCAAGTAACAGCCCACCGTGGTGTTACAATGCCAAGTTTTACCTCGGTATCCTATAGTTCTAGCTTGGAATACTAATGATTGACTGCTAACGACATTCCTTGTAGAAAATTCAGCAGCCATTTATTCATTTAACACTAGCCAAATGTTTCTTTTTAAAAAATTTATTTATTATGTATAGTGTTATGTCTGTATGTGTGTCTACTCACCAGAAGAGGGCACCAGATCTCATTATAGATGGCTGTGAGTCATCATGTGGTTTCTGAGGATTGAACCCAGGACCTCTCGCTGGAAGCAGCCAGCAAGCAGCCATTGCTCTTAACCTCTGAGCCATCTCTCCAGCCCCTAGGCAAATGTTTCCTAAAACTCACTGTACCTCAGCTACTTCAGCAACTCTGGTAGTTTTCCACTGTCAACTTCTTTCTGTGGCTACATAACAAAAGGGAAACTTAGTTTATCTATAAAAGGAAACCAAGCTTCTTTGCTTATCCTCACAGATTTTTTTTAATGCTGTTATTTTTAAATTAAAAATTTAACTGAAAGATATAAAATGAGAAATAACTTTGTTTAGCCAACACTTAGTACTTAGCCCCCTCCCCCCTTTTTTCCAGAAGGGAATAAACATTCTTTAGCTTAGGAAGCCTTTCCTCAAAATGTAGTATATATTTATGTGTGTGTAGATGGCTTTTGAAATGTTTATACAAAATGGAAATGTACTTTCTTCACTTTTCTGCACCTGGCTTTCTTCACCTACACGGTGGACGTCTTTATATATTAGGAATGATATTCTATTTATTTCCTTCAGGTGTTCTCAGAGGATTTCAATTCCTTGTGTCACGACTTAACCAATCTCCTATTGTTGGGTGAAATAGACTATAGAATACATTTGTAGAAGCATTTAGTAAATGTTTAAATCAGACTAAAACTCAGTAGTGGCCCATGCCTGTAATCCCAACAAGTTGCTTTCTGATTCTATGAGCACTGAACATGCATGGAGCATAGACATACATGTAGGCAAAAGTTTCATATATGTAAAATCAAATAAATAAATAAATCTAAAAACAACAAAAAAGGAATATGGCAATCTATATCACTGGCAAGGGTGGGGGAACAGGTACTTCATATACTGTAAGTATAGGCAGTAAAATATAAATCTGTATATCCACTGATCTAGTACTTTTAATACTAGGTGTCTAGCATTGATCACCCTGTATTATATGAGCTACACATATATGTAAGTATGTAAAATAATATATTAATGTAAGACTTTCTCAAAAAATGTACTTAGCATAAGGACTACTGATAAAGAAGGTATCAGTATCCTATTAAGTGCTACTTTAGCAAATGAACAAAATATTAAAAGGAGATAAAATCTTGTGCTGTTTTCCATGCCCACACTAATCATTTGATACTATTAAATATGTTTTTATTTAAAGTATCAGTACTATATTTAAGCCACACTGTTGGACCTGGCAAACGCTAACCACTGTCAGATGTTAGTGCCTAGGCTTGCAGGCTACACTAAACACAAGAGCAACAGGAAAGCCGCCACACTTGTTACTACTGCTGCAGTAAGGAGCACAGCTTCTGCACAGAGACCTGCGGCTGCAATGTTTAGGAAGGAACTGTGTGGACGTCCCAGCTACCCGAATCTGTGCTCATCCTGGTTCTTAGGCCCAGGAAGGAGTTCTCCTCCCATTACTGAAGTTACCACACTTCCAACTTTTTTTCCAAATGTATATTAACTCATATGTAGTACAAAGTTAGTCAGTCACATTTTTTTTTAGAAGTTTATACCATGCCAAGAACACCTCTAAAAGACCCCGACTTCAAAGTAAAATTTTTAAAGAAAAGGCTCTGAAAATTAAATTGATTTGCTGGGAGCCTATTTGTTTGTGAATCACAATTTGTCATTTTAAGACACTAAAAAGATCTTTTATCTTTGAATGTAACTGGTTACACAGAAGTAAAGTCATGGCAAGGTAGCACAGCCTGAGGCTCTCAGAGAGTCAGTAGCTGAGGTGGGAGACTCATTTGAACCCAGGGTTTGATCCCAGCTGAGGCAACACGACAAGGACCTTTCTTAAAAAGTAGACAAGCCATAGGTCTCACCATGATCACCACATACAGAATGGGAACTCGTCTGGGGGAGGCAGCTAACGATGAAAACATTAAACACCTTCATTTGTATGACTTCCTTATGTCCACCAGGCTAACTTCTGAACACATGAACCAAGGAGGAAGACTATCATTACCAAATTATACAACCACTTTTTAAATTTTAAATGAAGGCTTTCCTTAAAGAATCAAAATTCAAGTCAAAATCAACAAACTGTTCAATGGAAAATCAATTTATGTTGCTATAGAAACCAGCATCTATTTGCTTGTTTTTAACCAAGTAAAGAATTGTAAAGTAAAATCTAAAATGTTCAAACTCCTCACTGCCTTCCCACTCCTAAATGACTGAGAAGTACCATAGGCTAGTATGCTGAAAGATTAAAATTATAAATACTTGTTGGAGGTTAAATATTTTAGCACAGCTTCTAAAATACCACTTATTTCAAAAGCCCCCAATGGAAGCATTTAACTGCTCTAAAACATGAACAGAGACAAAACCTAATAGGAGAATCTAAAAATATTAAAAGGAGATAAAACCTAATGGCAGAATTTAAAAATATTAAAAGGTCCCATAAAACAGCGTCCAACTAAACTACTCACAGACAGCATAGTTTTCTGAGCTCCGGTTTCCTCGGTGAAACATTCACTGCCTCCGCTCCATATCTGATGCAGACTTGATTCTGCGAGGGTTCCCACTTGTGTCTCCAGAGCTACAGTACAAAATGGCCACTGGATTGGAGGGCGTGTCTGTCATTACTAAGCATTTTTCTATCAGAAGCAGGGCTTTGAAAAGCCCTGGCCTTCATTTCCTTAGGGCACCTGCTACTCAGCACCAGCAGAAGGTAATGGGGAGGGGGAGCTTACCTTCAAAGGACGCCAGCGCACATTTGAAAGTCTATTTACACATGGAGGGGGGGCACAGATTCACACATCTTCTTGGCTGCCTGCCGGCTCTAACAATTTTCACTGAAATGAGTCCTACTCAACTGATCTTACATGAGGTACTATGAGCAAAAGTTTGTGAAGGAGACATTTTCAGCCCTTGTACACAGCATAAATGTTCTCTCTAAATTAAAATACTCTCTAAATAAAAAACAAAAAAAATCAAAGTCATCAAAAAGGGGGAACCGATCTCTGCAGCATACAGACTCAACCAACTAAAAATAAGGATCAACGGTGAGCTGTTCCTAACTGAGAGGTGCTGGGTCTACCACCAGCAAAGGTGGACTGAGTCCTCCCTGGCCTTGGTGCTACCAGGCTTTCAACTTTTAGAAATCTCGCTAATTAAGTGGTATATGTTTACTGAGGAGCTTGTAACTATCTACATTGTCCGTTGATCAAAAGGCCAGGTCAAACATATTTGACATAATTTTGGATGAGAAGAACACTACTAATAACACTAAAATGAAGTTTGAATGCACTTTATTTTTATAACAACTTTATTTTTTTCTTTGCCTACTACTCTAAGTTTGAAAAGTGAACACAAACACACCCAATGATAAATTAAATTAAAATGAAGTAAAAAAAAAATAACACAAAGGAGATTCTTTGTGGTTGTTATGCTTCTTTATCTATAAGGTGGTGGTGGCTGGCGGGCATGTGAGTGCCATGGCGTGGATATGGAAGCCCATTCTCGCCTTCCATCACGTGGAATCTAACTCAGGTCAGCAGGCTTGGCAGGAAACATCTGTACCTGATGAGTCATCTTCTCGGGCCTCCACGAGGCTCTCAGATACAAAAGAAACCTTTCTCTCAAAATGATTATTCCTTTTCTTAGAAAGTCTCAGATGCTAGGGATGGTGGTGCATGCCTATAATCTCAGCACTTTGGGAGTGGAGGAGGCAGGAGGATCAGGAGTTGGATACATATATATAGTTCAAGGATAGCCTTCATTAAAAATAATACCTAAATAAAAAACCAGTAAAGCAAGATATACGGAAGTAGAAAGCCCATTTTCAATAAAAGTCTTAAATTATATGAAGTTAAAGGTTTGTGGATCGGCTATATTCTATGAGCTACACTGACTGTAATGCGCATTGAAATACAGGATGTCTTCAAATACCTTATTTCAAATGAAATATAGTGGGCACTTTGGTTTGCTAACCTGTGATGCGTCTAGCACAGGGAGTCTCAATAGGTACTAGAAGCAAGATTCAGAAAGTCCAGAGACAAAAGACTTAATACATTCCTTGTAGCTTGGACCTTTTCCTCCTAAATCCTTAAGGCAATATTTATTGCTGGGAACTTGGGGGACACTTGGCACAAAACCAAAGAAAGCCAGCACTAAGTCAGGGGTTCCAACCCAACCTGAGCACACACTAAACATGAGTAGATTCTCTTTTTGTAGTTCCAAATTGATGTTTCCAAAAACCCAACCTCTCACTCTGTCCACCAGAGAGCTTCAGATCACTAGAGCAGAGGTAGGAAATGTTCCCTACTACGGAGTCACCTGACATAAAGGATGACGTCACTGTAACTGGGGACAAGCAATGGAAACGAAGTGATTCATTCAGAATCTCACCACCAATGAATGTAAGTCAGTTTCCTAACTCAGAGTCTTTCAACAATGCTTTGTAAAAAACAAAACATTTTAATTTAAGTACATAAAGTACCAAGGCAGTCATAAAAGTAATGTAGGCAAAGACAGGAGTGGTGTCACAGGCCTACAGTCTCAGCACTTGAGGCAGGCGGATCTCTTGAACCAGGAATTTGAGGCCAGCATGGGCAGTGTAGCGAGAGCCTGTGTAAAAACAAAACCCAAAGAGCAGACACTAGATGCATCACAGCCTCAGACAAGGAGACGGCACGTTAACAATGCAATACAAATACGGAAGATTGCCAGGGTGTGGCCGAGTGTGAGAGCTCCTTTGCAACAATCATGGGGCCGCTGGTTGCAGCAACAGGATCACAAAGCATTACCTGATGACTGCTTTCAAATGTCTAAATTGTAAAAATAAAAAAATAAATCTGTATTTGAAACCAGAGGATATGTAATAAAGTCAAAAATCAGAAGAAGCCAGCGGCAAAAGACAGACTTGCTCTTCAACACTAATTTTTATAATTCATATTAAATCTGTAGCTCTGTTTGATATGCCTGGTGATAAGCCAGTTTTAGTGGTGTACCTTCTATGACACTGGGTTGTGACTTAAGGCCAATGATCATCTTCTATACAGCAATCTGCCATGCTTCTCGGCTACTATTTGGAACTAGAATTTTTTTTAATAAGAGGATTTAGGGCTTTATGTTCTTTCTATAAACTGAAACAAAAGATCCAATTTAAGGAAACATTGGTTGTGTGTAATTATTCCAGACACCAAACTCCATCAACAAAATAGCAAATGCCACCCATGCCCATGCCCTTCTTTCCATTAGCCATTAGTCAAATCAATAATGCAAGCAGGAAAGAATTCACAACAACACTCTGCACAATGCCTCTTGTTCCGTAAAGAAGGATAATAGCTTTTAAAAACACGATGAAGGAAGATGTACTCGAGCAAGAGAGGGATTTTCAAATGACATTCAACCATTTCCAATGCGAGATGTTTGCGAGCATCATTTCCTCCATCTCCATGGATTTAGCTGAGTGCAGCCATGGGCAAAAAGGGCACAGGTGAATGCACTGCCAACAAAGGGCTAACCTTTTACAGTCTACAGGAAGTGTAAAAGATGGAGGTGAGGAAAACATCCAAAGATGAAAAATGATCTCTTCAGTCAAGAGTAAAGGAAAAAGGAAGAAGAAATTCAAAGAACACCTTTAAAAGCCTTGGATAGTAAAGGGTCAACTAGAGAACTGGGTTACCAAGAGCCAAAATGAGATGGAAACACAAAAGGTTCCTCAAGCTGAGCACAATGGAGCAAACCAGGAATTCCAGCTCCCAGGAGGCTGAGGCCAGAGTATCACAAGCTTAAGGAAAACCTGCGCTAAAACTGGTCTTTTGGATATAAAGGTCTTCTTGTCAAGAGCTTTCCTGTGTAGGAGTAACAAGGTTTAACAGTGAACGCAATCATCAAACTTTCTGCAACTGAGTTATGTAAAAAATATGAGCCAGGTATTGTGGTACACCCCCGTGAACCCAGGATTTGGGGGATAGAGAGGGAAGGATCTCAAGTTCAAGTCCAGCCTGAGTTATACAGTGAGGTCAAGAAGGCCAGCTTAGGTTATGTAGTAAAATCCTGTCTCAAAAGAAAAAATTGAGAAATTAAGAAAGACTAGCATCAGAACTTTAGTGCATCATCTCTTTCTTTCCTTCTTCTTTCCTTGTTGTTGTTGTTGTTTTTTTTTTTGTTTTTTTTTTTGAGACAGGGTTACAGGGTTTCTCTGTTTTGCCCTGGCTGTGCTGGAACTCCCTCTGTAGACCAGACTGGCCTGAAACTCTCAAACTCACAGAGATCCACCTGTGTCTGCCTCTCAAGTGCAGGGTTAAGGGTGTGCAATACCACCACCTGGTTTCTTTAAGGCATTTCTAAGGTGAGTAGAGAATGCTATCTCTCAAAATATCTTATTGACGCAGTAACAACCATCGTGGCATTTCAGTATTTATCATGTATCTACTCCTGTCAGATATGCTTCCTGCCCATCATTTTCCAAACATTTTTCCCTTTTCTTTCTGTTACCCAGGGCTGAATGTAGGGTCTATATGCTAAGCAAGTACTCTACCGCAGTATCTTCTAAATGAGGGTCTGCTGCTGTTTAGTCACTAAGTGTCCTTAGGGTAGGCAGAGAAAGCCCCCGAATTCTCTGCCCTTACTGGTAGAATGACTGGTAGAAGGTTCTGATTAAAATAAATAATCTTAAGGCTGGGCATGGTGGCTCATGCCTAGGCAGAGGGAGGCGAATCTTTGTGAGTTTAAGGCCAGCCTGGTCTACAAGGTCAGCCAGGACTACACAGTGAGACCCTGCCCCAACCCCTAGACAAAAAGAAATCATAGAGAAGGAACCATCAAGCTCCACTGTAAGGTATTAACTACTGTGGAGGTGCACAGGAATCTAGCCAGATGAACTGATGGTGCTCAGGTCCTAGGGCAAGGACTGGCCTGAGATTTCTCTTCTCTCTCTCTCTCTCTCTCTCTCTCTCTCTCTCTCTCTCTCTCTCTCGTTTCTCTGTGTAACCCTGGCTGTCTTAGAACTCACTCTGTATATCAGGCTGGCCTGAAACTCATAAAGATCCGCCTGGCTCTGCCTCCCAAGAGCTGGAATTAAAGGCGTGCGCCACCATGCCTGACATGGTGTCTCTTCTATACCAACATTCAGACTATGAAGACTCAAAGCTGAGCTCTGGGATGACTGAAAGCACAGTAAAACTAATTAATAATTTAGGAAGTAATTCATGAAATTCAGGACAGACACCCTGAGAAGAGGGTGGAGAGGTGGCACGGGTTAACAGTTCACATTGTTCCTCTAAAGGAGCCGTTAGGTGGCTCACAACTACCTGCGCCTCCAGCTCCCAGGGGACTCAAAGCCTCTGTCCCCACATACATGCCCACAGCACACATATACACATAATTACAAATAATAAAGCCAAAATCTTAAAAAGATACCTTAAGAGTTAAAAAGAAGGGATATCTTTGGGCTACTCTCCAAAACTAACCCTTTTTTATTTTAATGTGGTATGAGCCTCTCTGATAAAGTCTGTGATGTGTATGAGCTAGACCTCTGACAATGAAAAATCGTTAGTGTGCACAGTGCTACCCCAAACACATAAAGAACTACGGCGAACTTTCTCAGGGGAGGAGAGGCTAGGCCTCGGGCAGAGGTACAGTCTGGTTTATTGAGTCTCCTCTGCACCTCTCATATTCCAGTGTATCTCTTGTATTATAGACACAGGTAAGCTACACTTGACACTGACCAACCTAGTAGCTAAACTTGTGGGTGGAGATCAGACTTGTCCAAGCTGGGTGTACCTGACAGAGATCTGGAAGGTGGAGGGAAAGCAGTCCACATTCTCTCCCTCTCTGGGCGTTTTCTGAGACTGGGTTTCATTACCACGTTCAGGCTGGTCTCAAACTTGCAACCCTCCTACCTCAGAGTCCCTAGAGCTGGGCATTGCAGGCTGTATCACCATGCTGGGCTCTTCTGCTTTATGCCCAGGAATTCCTAGCTTTATGAGGACAGCAACAGTGACAGAGCCTAATCCGTCCTCTTTAACAATAAGCTAACCACTGACATCTAACATCAAATTCCATTCTGCTTTTGGGTGATAGATAGGTTTCTGTTTTCTGCATTAGGGTTTATGGTTGATAGAGATGCAAAATAGCTGTCATTTCAAAGGGATAAAAGATCATTTATTCTGGGGCTGGGGAGATGGCTCAGTGGGTAAAGCGATCCCACCCAAGCCCAAGGACACTGGTTCAAATCCTGAGACTCCATATAAACCAGGTATAGTCGCTCATGTCTGCAATTTAACAGACAGAGAGATGGGAGGAAGACCCGACTTTCCTGAAGTTAATGGGCTAGCTAGCTGGCATCCATAGTACTAAACAAGATACTATTGTCTCAAACAAGGTGGAAGGTAAGAACCTTTAACCCATCTGTCCTCTGATCTCCACAAGTACACATCTGCACCAATGCACATGAGTGCTTGCACACACACACACATGGAAATACACACGAAAGAGGAAATTTATTGTAGAACCAAATACCAGTGGCCGTGGCAGGAGAGCACAGTTCCCAGGTACCCCAGACACTATGGTCCCACATGGTAACAGTTTTGTAAAGTTCTTATAGTACGGAATAGCGGGTATTCTAAATCACGGCTCTTGATCCTGATCTGGCTATTGGCCTCAGATACTACCTGACATTCTTAGCCGTTGGGCTGGTGGAAGGCAAGGGTCTGTTTAAACATTCCAAATAGATTTATTTAATAATCACGAAGCTGTTATGTCACACACAGAGGTGGGCAATAAATCGTTATTTGGAGGGCCAAAGACAGCTCCCAGCCTGTGAGACTCTGGCTCTACAATCCGTCCGCTGGCCCTGTAGAATGTTTAGTGTGTGTGTAGCTTTGCTTTTCTGGGGACTTTGTTTCACACTGGTACAGTATTAAATATCTAGAACCAGGGCCAATTAGCAAAGCCTGAATACAGGCACTGGCTGGGTGAGAGTCAAATCACAGCTGGCAAGGAAACTTTGTGCCTCACAAGTGCCCAGCCTGGGTGAGCCAGGCCTACCTGAGTCCTTGGTGAGGAACCTCTGGTAGTGTTTGGGGCGTGAGGAATCCCAGATATAGTTTGAGACCTGCTCTGAATTTGTTTTCCCTCACAGACTCTGCAACTATTCTTTTTTTTTTTTTTTTTTTTTTTTTGATTTTTCGAGACAGGGTTTCTCCGTAGCTTTTGGTTCCTGTCCTGGAACTAGCTCTTGTAGACCAGGCTGGCCTCGAACTCACAGCGAATCTACCTGCCTCTGCCTCCCGAGTGCTGGGATTAAAGGCGTGCGCCACCACCTCCCGGCTCTGCAACTATTCTTAAAGTTGAACATACTGTAGAACAGATCTACGGCCACTGGTGGCTGAGTCGGCACTGAACATTCTTTGTGGTGTTCTGGGAAAAGGCTTTCGACTCACTGGCTGCCTATTCAGGCATTGTATGGGTGTAGAACTCATCGTGCCTGGTGTTGCAATGTGCTCCGGACCAGCAATGCAGTCTATAGTTTGAAATTTGCATACTGACTTTGCAAAAAAAAATCTTAGCTGACATTTTTATGGTATCCAAGAGGTGACAATGTAATTGGAAAACCCCCAACTAATCCAAAATCAAATATTTGTAACAAGTTTGGAGGAGGCAAAAGCCTAACCACTGGTCCATTAGATTTCTTTTTTTCTTTTTTAAAGAATTATTTATTCCTATTCTGTATGTATGGCTATTTTGCCTGCATGTATTTCTGTATATCACATGCATGCAATACCCTTGGAGGCCAGAAGACGGCACTGAATTTCCCATAATTAGAGTTATAGCTAGTTAATTGTTATATGGATGCTGGGGTTTATTTTCTTAAATAATCTATAGAATTCTACAGACTCCAGACACTATGGGCCTATAACATATGAACTAATAAGGGGATGAATCTTCTGTGAGGTTTGATCTTTCTGCCATTTTGGATTTCTGTGTGACGGTCCAATGGCTGCAGATTTTCTGATGATCAGCGAGCATTTATTACTCCTGATTACTGTCCCCGAGTCCAGATCACTGTGCCCTCTTACTGCAGTTGAGAGCCTGAAGAAGCAACAGTGCCATGAAAGCAGCTGACAGGACTGTCCACCTACACTGATTGGAGCTTGTTAATGTTATATTATGTTATTACATTTATATAATTATAGTATAATGTTGATTTGTGCCCTTTATTTTTATAGTCTATAGCTTAGAGTTTCAGCTTTCAGACATACTGCTCAAAAAATTGGTTTTTGGGCCGGGCGATGGTGGCGCACGCCTTTAATCCCAGCACTCGAGAGGCAGAGGCAGGCGGATCTCTGTGAGTTCGAGACCAGCCTGGTCTACAAGAGCTAGTGCCAGGACAGGCTCCAAAGCCACAGAGAAACCCTGTCTCAAAAAAAAAAAAAACCCAAAAAATTGGTTATTGGTTTTGTTGGATAGGGAATTATGACCTTCAGTAA
Organism: Microtus oregoni; assembly: GCF_018167655.1. Classification (NCBI taxonomy): domain Eukaryota; kingdom Metazoa; phylum Chordata; class Mammalia; order Rodentia; family Cricetidae; genus Microtus; species Microtus oregoni. The sequence continues at coordinate 85,207,740 of NW_024543060.1, read as the reverse complement.
ACCCAAAAGTTAAGGGAAAGAAGTGTGTCTGGAATCCTGTTGAAGTTCAAGTTAAAAGAGAAGAAAAGCCCTGTGAGAGTTGTGGCTTTAGGTAGTGGCCAAGTACGGGTGACAGGGTCCATACAGTTAGTACACTAGCTGAGTCCTGCAGGATGTAGATGCTGAGGGAGTGCGGGTGACACAAATCCCTTACCAATACTAAATTAAGTCATGAGTTAAAGAAGAAATCAAGATGGTAATCATAAAATTGTGAGGCAAAGGACACCTCATACTTCATGAAATACAGCCAAAGCAAGTACTCATAGGAAAATTTAGAATATTGTCAGTTATTTTCAAAACTCAAGGTTTTAACTAGGGAGAAAAAAGAAGACAAACACAAAGGCATAAAATACATAAAGCTGGCCATAAACTATGCATTTTTTAAAAAAAAATTGAAAATTACAAACTATATTAAGCTGATCAAACAAAACCAATATCTAATTCTTTGGTCTATCTGATAAACTGAAACTCTAATCTATGAAACATAAAAAGACAGAAATAGTTATTGCATATAATAAGTTCTAATTAATTCGGTCTCCTAAATGAGACTAAAAATGAAGGAATTACTCCTAAAAAGAAAATCCGGCTGGTTATGGTGGTGTCAGTCTTTAACTGTAGCACTTGGGAGACTCTGTGTGTTTGAAGCCAGCCTGGGCAACTTAGCAACTTCTAGGCCAGCCAGAGCTTCACAGAGAGACCCTCTCTCAAAACAGGCAGCTGGGTGTGGTGGTGCACACTTGCAGTCTTGGCAGGATGAATGTCACCAGTTCAAGACCAACCTGGGCTACATGTGGAAACCCTGCCTCAAAATAACAGGGGAAGAAAAGCATTGACTGAAATATAGGAGAGTTTGCTAGAAGATTTCAACAATACCTACTGGATGCTTATAATGTAGAAGGCCCTGGCCTAAGCAATTGGAGTCGGCCATTTACGATTCACGACGGCTCTCGGCAGACGATTTCACTATTTCCATGCCCTATGGAGAAACTTAGCTTAGGAAGTAACTTGCTCAAAGTCACATCAACTAGTACGTAGCTGAAATAGGAATTCCTGCTGTAGAGTCCACACCTTTCTCTTAGAATATCTCTCAAAGAAAAAAAATCAAAATATAAAATTATAACTAGAATCAGACTGACAGATTACATCCACTCTCCTTCTGAGGAAATGGCTATCTTTACAGGCTAATTTTGCTCTAGTTTCAAGGAAGAGATAATTCTCCATTTTTAAAATCAGTATTAGAACACAGAAAGAGATAGGAGGCTTCCTTACTCTTTTAAAGAAGCTGAGGGCACAGCTGGATGGCAGAGAATATGCTTAACATGTACAAAGTTCTTGGTTCAATATGAAACAACAAAAACAAAAACAAAAGGTAGGCAATTAAGTGTTTTGGATTAGAAGATTCAATATTACAAAAATGTCACATTTCCAAAAACCAATCTACAGATTTAACATAATCTCAAACACAATCTCACTGGGTTTGATAAGAACTGAAATTCACAGGCTCATCATTTTAGAAGTCATCTGGGACAGTGAGTCAAGAACATCCAGAGGCATAAAAGGAGAAGCACATGGCACAAGGGGGAAAAAGCAAAAGCTTGCCCAGCGGTGTATAGCACATGACTGCAATCCACCTCGGAGGCTGAGGCAGGGGGATCACAAGTTGTTGAGTAAAATCTGAAAAGGGTGGAGAGATGCCGGATGTGGCGGTGCACTGCCTTCAACCCTGCATTCACGGAGGCAAAGACACCATCTCTGGGGGTCTGACCCGGACTGGTCTACATAGTGAGTTCCAGGCCAGCTAGGGCTACTACATGATAAGGCCCATCTCAATAAAACGGCACTTTGATTTGTAATAAAGACAACACATTTTAATGCGGGAAGGGATTTTACCAGGCCAACCAAATAACGGTATGGAAAAATAATGGTAGATCAATTGCAAAGGGTCAGATAAAGCTTTTAGAGAAAACAGATTTGTGATTTTTAGGGTAGGCAGGGATTTTTTTTTTTTTTTTTTGAGCATTAACCATAAAAGAAAAAAAAACCTGTTAAGTGGATCTTAATGAATTTAGGCGATTCTGTTCTTTGAGAGAAACTATTAAGAATGAAGAGACTGCCAGGGAGATGGCTCAGTGGGCAAAGGTACTTGCTGCCAGGTCTGGGGGCCTGAGTCTGTTCTGAGGGCCTACATGGCGGAAGCAGAGAATCAGCTCCTGTCTTCTGACCTCCATGTGCAAACATATACCAACACAGAAATGTGATAAAATTTTATTTTATAAAATGGGTAAAAGTCACATACAGCCTAAGGGATGTGGGGTAGATATACAATTAAGGACTTGCAGTCTATATATATGTATATAGTTTCATTACTAGTAAGAGAGAACCAATGGGAAACTCACACTGGCCATTAAACTAGCATCAAGCATCTTAAGTTCCATATCAGAGACACAGAAGTGCAAACCACACAGAGACATTACTACACATCTACCAGACAGATACGAAGACCAAAAGAGCGCTGGTAAGGACGTACTGTGACGAGACCTCTTACACACCGCTGACAGGAGTTTGGATAACTGCTATGGAATGACGTGTGACAATATCTATGTAAGCCATATATGTATTTATATTATACAATATCTATGTAAGATATATGTGTTTCAGCCGGGCGATGGTGGCGCACGCCTTTAATCCCAGCACTCGGGAGGCAGAGGCAGGCGGATCTCTGTGAGTTCAAGACCAGCCTGGTTTACAAGAGCTAGTTCCAGGACAGGCTCCAAAGCCACAGCGAAACCCTGTCTCGAAAAACCAAAAAAAAAAAAAAAAAAAAAAAAAAAAGATATATGTGTTTCCTATAATCTAGCATTTCCACTTCTAAGTATATACCCAACAGAAACACGCTTAACAAAAACACACTCTGGAAGGTTCTTAAGAATACTACAGTAATTTCAAAGTAGACACTACTTCAGTATGCCCTAAAAAGAGCCATACAGTCACACGAAATATTGTGTCACAATAAAATCCCTAGGTAATCATATGAATGAATCTCACAAAGCCAGAAGGAGAAAAAAAAAGGACACATAAAGAGAATGTAAATGAAACTTCATAGCAAACCAAAAGAGCAGACGAAACTAACCTAGGTTATTACAGTTGTGAAGAGCTATCATCGTGGGGTGAGAACTAGGGACTCAAAAACAGCAGAAAGGAGACACTGGTGTCATGATGCTCCACTTATTATTTGAGGGTTCATCAACTTGTATACTCTCAGTACGTGGACATTCCTTATGTATACTATCTTGTGTGCATGACAACGAGCATATTATTTCAACACCCGTCATTTGTACACTCTCAGTACGTGGACATTCCTTATGTATACTATCTTGTGTGTATGAAGATTATCAAAAAAGTTAAGCAGAAATCTGGCAAAGTAAGTCTTCAGATAGGATAGTGGCGAAGGAATAGATGAAGAATCCATGAAGGGGTGGAGAGACTGATCAGCGGTTAAGAGCACTGACTGTTCTTCTAGAAGACCTGGGATCAATTCCCCACACCCACATGGCAGCTCACATATGTCTGTAACTCTTGTAGGGGATCTCACACCCTATTCTGGTCTCCAAGAGCACCAAAAATACATTTGGTGCAGAGACATACATGTAGGCAAAATATCCATGCACATAAAATACTAAAACATAAAAGGAACGCGCTGCTGGGAAAACAAAACCAAAGAAGAATTCATGTACACCAACTTTTAAGAAGCTAAGCTGAGAGTGCAACATGTTTATTAAGCATGGACAGGCACTCGGTTCAATCCCTAGCACTAAAATCAGAAATAAATGAATATACTTTTTAATTGCCGATAGATCTATAAACGTAAATCTCAGCAATATAATGTTATCGTTGTGGGGCACATGGGACGCACCTATAATCCCGGACACTCAGGAGGCTGAGATGAGAGAGTGGGAAGTTCAAGATCAGCTTGAATTATAAGACCCTTTCCCTTTCCCACCCCCACAAAAAAAGTGTGTATGTGTTTGGGGGGGGGACAAGATTAAAGACAAATTTAAATTTAAGTAAAAATATATTCAAAACTCTGTGATATGCTAAATGTTAAAAATTAAAAAAAAATAATCACACAAATAGTTATGTATTCAACTAGAAAAAAAGACTTCAAAGAACTTTTTTTTGCTTTATCTTTTATAGCAAAATGTTTTGTTTCAAGACAAGCTCTCTCATAACCCAGGCTGGTCTCGAACTCATTGAGTAGCTGCTAACTTTGAAGTTCCTTTGACGCTCCTGCAGCCACCTTTGAGAGCTGGAATTACAGGAATGTGTACCCTACCCCACCCTATCAGCTTCTAGTAGTGCTGGGAATTGAACCAAGGGACCTGTTGTGAGTTCAAGGCAAGTGCTCTACCAAGGGAACTCATCCTTAGCCCACTACAGTGTATTGCTTTTTTAAAAATTATGTCCAGAAATCAAAGAAAGTAGAGTAAAAAATAATTCAGCCACCTACTTTTGTCTCCCTTTTACCTCCCCACATCCACTCTGCTGCCATCCCCTCAGTTTTATATTAGAAACGACAGTCCAAGTCAGTTTTTCAGAGTGTACGCTTTTGTTCTCTCGAACTCCCATAGACAGACCCTTCACTATAGCAAAATAGTCCTATTTCCCACTTAGATAGCGTAATCACATTGCCATTTTACAAGGTAACCATCCACACTCGGGGCCCTAAAACTGCACATTATAAATGCTGTCACCCCACCCCGATCCATGGCATGCTCAAAATCGTTTTCCTGTGGTACATTTTCTTCCATCCATCTTTCTAATTCATTCATAGTTGAAGATTTATCTGGGGTATGATTTGCTGAGTATAGGGGTTTTTTTTTTTAAGTGCTAAGAACAGACCACGGTTTCCAAATGAACCTTCCATTGACAGTTAGCACATATGTCAACATTTCACGCTCTGTACAGTACCTCACTCTCCCATTGTCTTAATTTCCTAAAATCTAGTTGGCCGAGGGAAAGCACGGCATACATATTCAGTACATACATTCACATTCTAGGGTGTGGGTTTTGACCTGTCTGATGGGAAAATGGTATTGAAAACACTAGACTTATTTATTTATTTTTTTAAATCCAAGATGGCAGAGACATCCTAAAATAGTCCTACACAAAAGCATCCACATCCAGACCAGCGCTCCCATTCAGACCCGGCTACACCTTGCGCAACAGCAAGGACAAAAGAATGGAACCTAGGTGCTGAGATGCCAGAACCCTCACCAGCGGCCACAGGTCTCTCACACACAACGGATCTCCAACCCAGATAGCAGAGAACTGGCACCTGCTGCTTGCATTCCAAAGGCCACGCCTAGATGAGGATCGTGCTGGTGATAACCGGAGGCACTTCTGGTTACAGACCCGCAAAAAAATCAAGGCTTAAAGGGAGGAGATTCAGTAGTAGAGAGAGCACCCAGCACGTTTCGGCCCCGCCCCAGCGAGGCGCAGATCTGGGCGGTGCAGCCAGCGGGTAAGGAAAGAGCAGGACTCCCGCCCCACGGGCTGGTCAACCGCACCGGGTCTGGGGATTCCGGTTGAGCCTGGGGCAGAGACCAGCCATGACAGGATCCCGCGGGCTACACCTGTCAAGGCGGCTGCAGCCAGTAGGCCCGGAACCAGCGAGGGATTGGTGCCCCAGGCCCGCAGGCGCGCGTCACCCGATCCCTCCCCTCGGAATCGCTCTGCCTCCTCGCTTTCCCTTCAGTCCTCCTTAGACAAAGACGGTCCGCACTCCCAGCCATTTCCTCCTCACCTCAAAAACCACCTCTTCGTCAAACTCCGGTGTCATCCTTCTCCGCCATACCACCCGCCTCAGCACGATGGGAAATGAAGGAAGGGAGGGCAAGCAGCACCCAGGCTTCGGCTCCTGCCCACCTCGGGGGCGCTGGAAACTACAACTCCCGGCATGCTTCGCAGCGCCCGCCCCCTTCCTCTCTGCTGATTGGAGCAGAGGGTGAGCGCGTAGGCTGGAGGGGCGGGAGCGGGCGGGCGCTGCGGAGCTCCTATTGGAGAGAGCTACGTCTTTTGTCTGCCTTTTACATCCCGGGACGACCAGGGGGCGCCTGGAGCGCGGATTTTCCTGGGGAGCTGTGGAGGGGCGCGCGCCGGCGAGGCCGGCTCCGCTCGTGCGCGCGCCCGGCGGTCGTCCCCGGCCGCGCGGCGGAGCGGCGCTCGTGCTCGCCGTCCTGTCGCTGGGCTGTGCGGCGCCCGGGGGACGCCGGAGGGTCGCGGGATCCGGCGTCTGTCCTTTGTGAGGCGCTCAGACAATTCGATCTGGGGTGCGGGACGGAATGTGGGCGCTGCGGGGTTGTTTTCTCTCTCTGGGGAGTGTGGACTGAACAGGAGCCATGGACTGAGGGCGTGAGCGGCGCGGGGCAGTCATGACTTCGGTCGCGGGTAAGTGGCCGGGCTGCCGGGAAAGTTGCTGCGGGCTCCCGCTGTCCCCGGTGTCGTTCTCCCTGACTCCGGGTGCGGGGTCCCTCGGGATCCCACCGACCCCCGTGAGCCCAGGTGAAGCGACGGCGACTCGGCGCTTGCTCCCGTGCTCTGGCGACGTCGCCTGTGCGCGGTGCGGGAAGCTTGGAGTCGGACGCGGAGGACTCAGTTATTCTAAATAGGACAGTTTTCCAGCGAGTTGAACTATTTGCACTACTAGTCTGAGTTGCTTTCCAGCCTGGTCGTTATCGATTGGCACTCTTCGCTAAATTAGTAGGGAGGTTTAAACAGAGCTGGTCGCACCCTGATGTCTTGAGTCCTATTACCTGAAGAGTAAAGTGTACGGTTAGATGGCAAAAAAAACAAAAATACAAGCCCTCCCCAACCAACCAATTAAACCCCCCCACAAACGAAAAACCCAACCCCCCCTTTTTCCTCATCTTCACTTTTTCTTAACTCCCCACCACCCCCCTTAGTTGTACTTCGACAGTGTAAACAAAGCCTCATTTTCTGTCTGCCTCCTTTCCACTCACCCAAATGACAAAGCCTCTGCTTACCTTTGTGTGAATTTAGGCATTTCTCATCATTGTATTGAGAAACATTCTTAAGGGGCAATTTTTATTTTTCCAAATTTAAGTGCCTGGGTGACGTTATGGTCCCTTTATAAGACTATAGCTTATTATTATTTTTTAAACCAGAATTTAATAAGGTATGGAATATTTTTTTTTAAAACATCTTCATTCGCATTTGAAGAAACTTCCATGAGAAATTCTGTAGTAAAAGAGTTCAAGGCTTCACTTCAGTTACGTCTAGAATAAGCACTTCAGTATCAGATTAAATTTTCCTTGCTTTCTTTGGCGTTTGTTTAAAATTCCTGCAACTTGAAACTGTCAAAGAGCGCACCAAATGTTCTGATTTGTATTTCTAAAGCCTTGGAAGAGTCGCACTGCCAGGCATAATCAGAGCACATTAAACAAGCAAGAAACTAGTAGCAGTAAGAAAGCAAGGGGCTGAAGTGTTCGCGGTAGAAAAACGTAGATCTCTTCTCTTTGATGTTATGTGTATTCATTCACGTGATCGTCGGTCACTATTAGTCATTTACAAAGGTCTCTCTCTCTCTCTCTCTCTCTCTCTAAGAGGCGCTCCTCTTACACAGTGGATTGTTTTCAGCCTAACTTTCTGCGCCTCACCTTCACTTAACTTTGGTAAATTACTGAACTTGTATAATTAAATTAAGATAAAAATTGGAAAATTAATTAAAATTTCCAGGGCTCTGTCTGGAAGTTTATGATTGTTTCATTTCGAATTACGCTAGAATAAGGCAAGCTATTTTTATACTTATCAACTTTACAATTAAGGAAATCCACAGCATTTTTGTGGTCTTTTAAAGAGACACTTCCTGTGTCTAGCTGAGTTAGTTGATTTTTTTTTTTTTTTGAAGTATGGGCTGCTGAGAAGCATTAACTACTTTTTTGCTCACCCGTCTGATGACATTTATTATAACTTTTTCTTATGTCTAGGGGATGTTGAGGAGGAGGGTTTTTTTTGCCCCCACCCTTTTTGATAAAGTTACATATACATTGCCCTCACAAGTCACATGTATGTGGGTCAGAACAATGCAATTTATTAAAACTTTGCGGAAAGTTACTCTTGGAATAGAGAGTGTTTTGTTTTTTGTTTTTTTTTTTTTTGTCTATTCTGGTGTCTTTGGGAAGGATGGCCTCATTTAAAATTAGGGGCTGTGGCTGGGCAGTGGTGGCGCATGCCTTTAAGCCCAGCACTCAGGAGGCAAAGGCAGGCGGACATCTGTGAGTTCGAGACCAGCCTGGTCTACAAGAGCTAGTTCCAGCACAGGCTCCAAAGCTACAGAGAAACCCTGTCTCAAAAAAAAAAAAAAAAAAACAAAAACAAAAACAACAACAACAACAACAAAACCCACAAAAAATATTAGGGGTTGTAGAGCAGTGGAGTGGTTTGTGCCCTGAAGAGCCTGAGCTTGTTTTGTTTTTCCTGCAGCTGTTGAAGAGTGAACCCATAGAAGAGATTTTGGAAGTATTCTAAGTAGTATATGAAAAAAGGGGATAATTATAAGTATCACCTATCTATCCATCATCTCTCATTGTGTGTATATCCACTTTACTGTTTCATTAATTGCCTGTGCCTCTTTGCTTTGGGGCTGGTGGAAGAGCCAAGGCCACCTGTGTGGAACAGATGAGGACTCTGTTTATAACAGTAAAATGGTACCAGGGCTTGACTTTTCTACCTTAGATTTCCCTGGAGCCAAACAGCTGTGTAAATAAAAGATTTGCTGCCTTGCTTCCAAGAAGCATTGGGGTCTGATTGTTAATACAGTGTCAAGATCCAGAGGTGCAGGATTCGTTCCCAAACATTGTGTCCTGATTTCAAGGTTTGACACCGGAGCAGGTCACAACATAGTGTCTTGTCAGTGTTGTTTTAAGCCATGTTTCTTTCAGAATAGAGCCATTAAAAACAGTGCGGGCCGGTGAGATGGCTCAGTGGGTTAGGCTCTTGCTGTCAAGGCTGATGACCTGAGTTTGATCCCTGGGACCCACAGGATGAAATGAGAGAATCAGTCTTTCAAGTTGTCATCTAACACATGTGTTACGGAATTCATAGCTACCCCCTCCCACAAATGAGATATAATTTAAAAAAATATTAATGGAGCTGACATGGCATTGCATCCCTGTAATCCCAGTACTAGAGAGGGCGAACCAGGAAGACTGCAGTTCAGGGATATCCAGGGCTACATTCCAAAGCCTATCTCCAAAACCTAAAAATAAAGAAAAACAGTAAGGAAAGGTTTTTGTATATTGCTGTAGCAGGGACTTGGCAAACACTTCCCCCTATTAGTCATTAAGGAATTACACAATAATCCTATTGAAGTTCATCCTGCTCCCTTTTCAAAACATCATTTTGAAAAAGATTTATTTTAAAAATGTGTGTTTGTGTGTGTGTGTGTGTGTGTGTGTGTGTGTGGTGGGTAGAGGTTTGTGTATGTGTGAACACAGATGCCAGCAGAGTTCAGGAGAGGTTGTTGAATTCCCCTAGAACTGGAGTTACAGGCAGTTGTAGAACCAACCCTTCCCTACTCTCTATCCCCTGATCTCTACCCTGGTCGCATAGGTGCTGGGAACTGAACTCAGGTCTTCTATAAGCACAGAATGCTGGAAAGATGGCTCAGTGGTTAAGAGCACTAACTGCTCTTCCAGAGGACCCAGGTTCAATTCCCAGCACCCACATGACAGCTAACAACTGTCTGTAACTCCCGTTCCAGAGGATCTGACACCGTCACACCAATGTACATAAAATAAAGTTGAATACATTATAATTTTTTTTTAAAAAAAGAACAGAATGTACTGTACTCTAAACCACTGAGCCATCTCTTTAGCCTCCAGAATACCATTTGATGTTAAATTGGATGTTGAAGTTAAAAATAAAGAAATTTTCTGTCACTGAAGACCTATTAAATGGAATGGTGTGTATGTGGCAGCTGTCTATTCTCAGTGCCCCCTGTCAGCACTGAGAACCCAGAGAATAAGGCCGTGAATTAGCTGGACTCCGAGTTATATCGCTGACTTCTTCCACTCGAATGCACAGATAACAAACAATAGGAAGCCCAAGTTCACAGTTAGTTATTGAGTGTGCGTGCGTTGCAGGCTTTAGAACATAACGCTGTGCCGTGTTTCCTGGGAGTCAGCCTTGACTCGTATGCACTTAACTTGCTTGCTGTGACATCGAGAAGAGGAATTTGTCTCTTAGAAGCAGACTCAAAGGAAGGACTGGAATTGGTACTAGAGATTGTGATGTAGGGAGCGCAGGGCAATAGAATGGAAGAAGGGCTAAAATTGGTACCAGAGAGTAATAAAACGCTTTAGGGAGGCTGAGCTGGAGGATGGAGAGTTTGAAGTCAGCTTGGGGATACAGGGCAAGACAATAACAGCAAAATAACTAGTAATAAAATGTTCTCAATGAAAAGCAAAATGACTTGATTAAATGACCGCAGACCTTCTGACTAGACTCTAAGATCAGAAAGTAAAAGATTAATTAGATGAGATCTCTCATTTTCTTTTCTCCCTCCCTCCCATCCTTCTTTCCTTTCTTCCTTATTTGTTTATTTTGGTTTTTTGAGACAGGATTTCTCTGTAGCCCTGGCTATCCTGGAACTTGTTCTGTAGATCAGGCTGGCCTTGAACTCAGGGAATAAAGGTGTGCACACCACTACCACCTGGCTAAAATGTCTCTTTTTAAAAAATAATTCTTTGAAAAATTATTGTTATTGTGTGTGGTGTGTTTGGGTGTGTGGGGGAGGCCACAGTGTGCATATGAAGACTGGAGAACAGCTTCGTGGAGATAGTTTTCTTTCCACCTTTATGTGTGTTCTGGAAATTGGACTCAAATCTCCAGGTTTGTGTGGCAAGTACCTTTATCTGGCGAGCCATCCGGCTGGCCTGCATTTCTTTTTAATTGTGATAAAATAGACCATCTTAACGTCTGTAGGTTTTTTTGGAACAGGAACTTTTTGTATAGCCCAAGCTAGCCTCAAACTCATAACAATCCTCCTGTCTCAGCTTCTTAAGAAGCAAGCAGCAGGACTTCAGGCAAGCACCACTGTGCCCCTCTGTCTTAACTATTTCCAAGTGTACAGCTCAGTAACATTAAGAATATTTTCGTAGCTGATCTCCAGAACCCATTTTGTCCTGTAAAAACTCATATTCTTAATTAAGAAATCTCAGCGCTAGGATGTTTTAAGCACGACAGAAATGAAGTCAGCCTGACAGTCTGTCCGTTTTTATTGAATGAGAAGGGAGTCTGCGGCAAGTCCTCAGGCAGTCATCCTTTACCTTAAGGTTTGACTTGATGGATGGAGAAGTTAATGTAATATACTGTGTCAGCACTGCCAAAACCACAAGAACCAAACCTCAGGCTAATAATGTGTATATTGTGAACAGCTAACTGAAAATTGCCTGCCCTGGGAATTCGTTATTGTTTTGAAACTTTGTTGCCTTTCTTATGATAAGCTTGTGTCTAGGGATTGAGTTTGGTAAGGCAATGTTATAAAGCCTTGACTCTGCATATCATATCAGAGTTAGAGTTACCTAGGAAGAGGAAGAGGAAGAGGAAGGAAGGCACCCTGCCTACCCCCCCTTTTTTACTCAGTTCCATGTAATATTTTTTCCAAGCGTTATGACTAATTTCCTTTGTTGAAAAGAAAATCAACACAAATGAAATGTCAAAGTCTCTCTGTGTGCAGATAAATGAAACAATGTTGAGTACTCTTGTGCAGCATGTATTTTGAGATTGTTTGGTGAATATGTTAAAAAATTAAGTATTAGATCCTGTTGAAGAAGCTAATTTAAGAAGTGTGAGATAAGTCAGGCAGTGGTGGCGCACACCTTTAATCCCAGCATTCGGGAGATCTGCCTAGATCTCTGTGAGTTCGGGGCCAGCCTGGTCTACAGAGCTAGTTCCAGGACAGGCTCCAAAGCTACAGAGAAACCCAATCTTGAAAAACTGGGGGGAAAAAGTGTAAGATAAAACGTGTTTGAACTCAAGTCCACTGGGGGTGGGGGGCTTGATTGACAAGTAGAAGATCCTAAAGGAACTTAAAAGAAATATAATCTTTGTGTATCATTTTTAGTTTTATTAGAGTCTTTAAAAAAGAATTATTTTGTTTTGTTTATATGTGTGTCTATTTGGGCGTATGTTCAGATGTGAGTGCATGTGCCTGTGAAGGCCAGAAGAGGGCGTCACATCCCTTTGAGCTGGAGTTACAGGTTGTTGTGAACTTGGTTGCTGGAACTGAACTCTGCCCCTCATGATTGAACTGAAAGTACTCTGAGCCACACAGTCCTCTCTCTAGCTCCTTTAGTATGGTCCTTTGTGTAAGACTGTTGTCAAGTTCCTGTAGGCTGAGAGCTGGCCTGCACAAATGCAGCACTGTAGAATAGGTGTTGATAGAACACTTGAGGAAGAGTTGCCACACCAGAACTTATGGTCATCCTTTAATGTTGGGCTTGATGGTGCAGACCGCAATTCCAGCGCCCAGGACGCTATAGCTGAGGGATATAGCCTGACACCCACCTGGCTTATACAATGAGACCCTTGCTCAGAGGAACATCACACAAACACGTGGTGCTTAGTGGTGAAGGATGAAAGACTTAGTCAGTCACCCATGGGAAATGAAAGAAATACAGATGTACAGATTGTATGTTCAGATACTCTCCAGTTGTTTGATCTGGAGCCAGGCCTGGGCATGTGTCAAAGCTCTATGAAGAAATATCATGAAATTCCCAATTGGTCCTTGGACAGAGAAATATCACTTCTTTGTAAACATCAATTAATACCAAATAATTCACTTTCAATCTTTTTAGGGTAGAAAAATATCTGTTTTCCACATTCATTTTACAGAATGTTTTGGGGGTTCTGTCAGGTAGACAATCTTTGTAACACGGATCTTGCCTGTCTTGCTGACCAGCGCTGCTGATTTATGTGAGGAATAGAGAGTTGCATACTGTGGGGAACTCTTAAACCCAGTGGATGAGCTGGCAAGACTATATAGAGTCACTAAGTAAAAGCCAGTGATTTAATTAATGTCAAAGTTAGAGGAAGATCTGTAGTGGATTAACTCAAAAATATACAGTATGTCTAAAGCTGTGTTACACTAGAACTTAAGGACAATTTCAAGAATTTTCAAGAATAATGTTGACTGTAAGATAATATAATCTACTTAGTAAAATGAAAGGTCAGTTTTTTATTCATTTTATTGAGTTATACATTTTTCTCTGCTCATCTCTCTTACTCCCCCCCCCCCCCCTTCAGCCTTCTCCCAAGGTCCCCATGCTCCCAATTTCCTCAGGAGATCTTGTCTTTTTTCTACTTCCCTTGTAGATTCGATCCATGTAAGTCTCTCTTAGGGTCCTCATTGTAGTCTAGGTTCTCTGGGATTGTGAATTGTAGGCTGGTTTTCTTTGCTTTATGCTTAAAAGCCCTTATAAGTGAGTACATATGATAATTATCTTTCTGGGTCTGGGTTACCTCACTCAAAATCATGTTTTCTAGCTCCATCCATTTGCCTGCAAATTTCAAGCTGTTATTTTTTTTCTGCTGTGTAGTACTCCGTTGTATAAATGTACACATTTTCCTTATCCATTCTTTGGTTGAGGGGCATTTAGGTTGTTTCCAGGTTCTGGCTATGACAAACAAAGCTGCTATGAACATAGTTGAGCACATGTCCTTGTGACACGATTGTGCATCCTTTGGATATATGCCCAAAAGTGGTATTGAGGAAGGTTGTTTCCTAATTTTCTGAGAAGTCAGAAAGGCCATATTGTTTAAAAAACTTCACTCAGCAAGCGTGGGAGTGCATGCCTGTAATCTCAGCATTAAGAAGTATGGCTGTGAGTTTGAGACTGAGCTGTGTTGTAGAGACCAAGCCAGCCAGGACTGCATAGCAAGACCTTGCGACAGAAAACAAATAAAAACAGAAAAAATGGTATGCATTTTTTTATATCCTCTGAGGTCTAATTATTATATTTTCCTTCCTAGAACTTAAGAAGCCACCATTGGCTCCCAAGCCAAAGTTAGTGGGGACAAGTAGCAGGCCATCTCCCCCGCCCATTGCACCCAAACCGGACATCGTAAATGCTAGTGTTCCACGGTTAACAAAGAAAACCAAACCAGCAATTGCACCAAAACCAAAAGCCCTGACAAACTCAGCTGTTCAAGACATCAAGCAGTCACCCTCAAAGAAACCCCCTTTGAACCTGGAGGAGCGGGAGCCGGAATTACCGGAGAGTACTGACACGTTTAATCGCAAAGATGTCGGGGATGCACACAGTGATTATATTTTACCAACGTGTTCCTGCGGTTCTGCGTGTACTCGTGAGGAGCCTGGGAATAGAGGGAGTCTGTGCGCAAAGCAGCTCGTTCTAGAGCCTCTGGGAATGAAAGAAAACTTAGAGAATAGTAAAAACAGCGAGTCCTCTTTAACTGCAAAGAGGAGGACTAGGTGGGATTTGAGGGGTGAAAAGGGCCGGAACCAGAGCGGAGTTATATTGAAGGCAGGTGTCTTAGAAGAGAAGCTCAAAGAGGTTTTAACACAGCAGCAATCACCCCGTAGTACCCCGAAGAAGCACAGGTCTCCCCCCAACACAGAAATAAATGGCGACTACAGTTGCAGCAGACAGATCAGAATTGACCTGGCAGATCTGCCCCCTTCCCTGTCCCGCTTTGAAAAGGTTCCTGCTCATCACAGCTGCCACCCACAGCCCCCTAGGGACGAATCTCAGAACCTGGAGACTTGTGAAGCTGGCAGCGCTAAGAGCAGCAGTCACTCTGAGTTCTGTGAACTAGATGACAAAAAGACGCCTCCCGATGGAACGAGTAAGAAGCCGGACGTCACAGATCTTGGTCCTTTAGAAATTCACTTATTACCTCATACCTCAAAGTTTCCAATTCCCAAGCCCAGAAAGACACACGCTGCTCGCCTGCTTCGCCAGAAGTGTGTAGATACTCCTAGTGAAAGCGCCGAAGAGCCAGAGAATTCAAACAATGGCTCTTCTTGTCTCCTTGAAGATAGTTTGAAAAACAATCAAGTCAGTGTTCTTCATCAGAATGTTTTGTATAACCAGGGACAAGTGGACAAAGTGAAGGCAGCAAATAAAAGGGCATTGACTAGCGATCCCAAGAGTGACAGACAAGACTCAGTACGTCAGGAAATATCTTCCTCTGAAAAAGTGACGCCTTCTTCAGATGCAGATTCTATTTTGAGAGCTGACAGCACAGCAGGTGATGCTGGAACGTTACCTGCCGTGGAGAGAGAAGCTAGTTTACAATGCCGTACTCAGTCTCCAAGCTTGCCTAAGCAAGCCCAGTTGTCCTGCACTGAACACCCGCCAACTACCTGTGACGTGGAATTGTCTGTTCCTCAAGTACAAAAGGAATCTTCCTCTAGAGTTGTTCCCAAAAAACCTCAGAGACACAGCCTGCCCGCTGCGGGGGTGCTTAAGAAGGCTGCTTCCGAGGAACACGTAGAAAAAAATTCTTATTCGTCAAGCAGAGCAACAAATTCAGAGAAAGGTCTACAAAGAAATCACCCTCAACCGTTGGGCCCCTCCAACCGTGGTGTATCCCCGTCATTCTCTGACACGCCCAACCCAGCTTCAGAAAAGCCAGTGTGGAAGTTACCTCATCCCATTTTACCTTTTCCAGGGAGCCCAGAGTCCTTGAAGGGCGTCACTTTATCCTTAAATAATGAGCCTGCTAGTTCCCTAACCAAGCCGAGAGCAAAGTCTCTGTCTGCTGTGGATATGGACAGGTGCGATAAACCTTGCAAAGACCCTCCAAAGAGAACTTCCTTTAAAAAGTTGATTAATGTGAAACTGTCCATTGGCTTCATAAAGAGTGACTTTCAGAAGTTTAGGTCAAAAAGCTGCCAGCCAGTGGGTGCCACTACAGGACCTTTGCTCAGTAGAGAGCCGAAAGGGCTGGAAAGTGATTGGCAAGGTTTGGTGATGGGAGACGAAAAGAGAAGTAAACCCAGCAAGGCGTATTCTGCAGAAAACTGCAGCCTCGGGTCTCCAAAGGGGAAATCTCGGGGTCAGACCAGAGCAGCCAATGGTCAGAGAGCTGAGTCTCTGGATGACCAGATGCTCTCCAGGGACTCCCCCAGTACAAGGGACTACGCACCGGAGTATGAAAACGTCCGCCACTATGAGGAGATTCCCGAGTATGAAAACTTGCCCTTCGTGCTGGCTGGAGGAAAGGCTCCAGAGTTGGGGTGGCAGACTTCTAGCCGTGTGGAGGACACGGACGCAAATCTGTACGAAGTACAAGAGCCCTACGATGCTCCAGATGGCCAGCCGCAACTCGATCCTAGACGTCCGCCTTCCAGGTAATGCGTAGGTGTCAGCTAGACCTGCACTTTGGCGTGCGCCGTGGTAATTAGCCTTCAACCACTCTGTGATAGAGGACGGCAGAGAGGAAAGTCACTTACGGAGGAACTGATTGAGAGAGGGGAGATGAAAGCGGTTCTGTGTTCAGCCTCCATCTGTCGTACAATTGCAAGGCAAGCTTATAATACCTACTTTCATAGCCAGTCCAAAGGTTTGGAATAGCAGCGACGTGACCGCTGCAAGGGTGTCCTAGATAGAGCCCCAGGATCCCCATGCACCAGTGCAGAGCCCTAGGCAGGAAATTGGTTCCTTTGGTGAGGGTTACGACGTTACGAAATCCTTGCATTTATATAAGGTGCCATTGTTGGAATACTCGAGATTTTGCTGCTCCTCAAGCGTGGACTTTACTTGCTGACCTCAGGCAATCACGGGGAAATTCAGGGGACAGTTGTCTTCCTCGTTTTGTGTGCGTACTCTCCATTCCGTCTCTCTCACTGCCTTTTTACTCATCCTCAGCGGCTCAGCTTCTCCGTCCCAGGCTCCATGGAGGTGGTAGCAGGAAGTGTTTGCTTCCTACTAAACTGCCTATTATCCCGTGCTGTCCTTGCATTTTGTATCTCAGTCTGACTCACGGCGTACTGCTTATTGGTGCATCTGATGTTCTATGTTTAGTTTTGTAAAAAGTATTTATTAATCTTTGACAAGTTCATACATGTACATGATGTACTTTGTCGTTTTCACTCCCATAGCTCTCCCTTATCCCTCCCCACTTCCACTGACCCCTTTTTTTTCTTCTTTACGTGTCCTTTTGATCTGTGCGGACTTTGTTTGTGTGGGACCTATTAAATTTAATTGCTGTTGCTTGAATGAGTTTGAGTGAATGGGGGTTATTTACTGGCGCATAGACACCTTAACAGTGAGCTGGCTACACTACTGAAGAAAATGCCTTCAGTTTTAAGTGCCCCGAAGAGTTCTGTCTCTCTCTCTCTCTCTCTCTCTCTCTCTTTATTCTATATATAAGGGCAAACAGGGAGCCCAGTAGGCTCTGTGGTGTGGAGTGGGCACAGGCCAAGAAGGAACGAAAAAAAGCACAGGAAATAAACACCACCTTCCTTCTCTCTCTGTGGTTGCAGAGTGGCCTTTGCCTTGTGTTTGCAGTGTTGCTTTTGTACTGTGAAGTCTTCAGGTTATCCTCAGGCTGCAAACATGGGCCTTGAGAACTCGAGTCCGGAAAGGAGACTTGTAGAAACATACTGAGCACATAGTGGGATTCCAAAGGAGGGGGCGTGAGTTAGTGGGTGAGCTAAATAAATACAATTGTCCAACAAACTGGAACCTCAAGTGAAGCAGATTGCCTTGAGTTATGCTAATTTTCAGGTGCTCGCACGATATTTTTCCTTATCATCTCCTTTACCTTCCCTCTTTTTACACGTAAAAGGCTTTTTAATTCCCTTGCCTATTTTTTCTCAGCTGACTCCAATTTTTTTTTACATGTCTATTCCTAAATGTTAGTATGTCAGCAAAAACCTCTTCCTTAGCATAAAGTTGACAGAACTATTTGAAGAATTTATCTGTTTTCAAATGTGTGATATTCTACCATGAAGCAACTTTATTGGTATTTTTAACCAATTTTGTATATTACTTATGCATGTGTATGTATGCACATGTGTGTGATGAATTTGATTTGTTTCTTTGGATATGCTGCTGTCCTTGTTTATGATCATTTTTTTTTTCTTATAATGGGAGGCTTGACCCTTGGGGCTTGTTCCCTGTTGGCTGGATTTGAGTCCTGAGGGTTTACCACTATCTCTGATATGGGTTCTTTGCTTCTGGAACTCGTTTGTCTGGTCTGCTGTTGGCTTGAGGGGATGCTTTTGGAGGGACTAATGTAGGCGGCCAACCAGTGTAGCTGGTCAGGCATTCCTAAGGAGGGTTTTTCCTGGAGACCCCAGGAAGCCAAGGGGGCACTGGATGGTCCAGAAGCTGTCCTGCACGGCCTGGTGAAGGGTGGGCCTCTTCTAATCTTGAAGTTCGTGTTCCACAGAGTTTTGTTTAAGCCATGCACAGGGAGTCTTCAGTGAACTTCAAGAAACCTAAACTGTGGCAGCCGAACCTGTAGCTTTCAGCTGTAGAGTCAGATTCAAGCCCAAGAGTTGACCGGTCAGAGAGAGCAAAATGCAAGGCTCCAACCAGGAAGACCCTGGCAATGCGAAGGGCGGTAAAAATGAGAGGCCAAGAGCTGAGACGTCGAGGGGCAAATCCTGAGGGTAGGTCTGTCTGCTGAAAATGGAGACCCGTGCCTTGGAATGATTCATTCAAAATGCAGGATCCCAGCCCGGCCTGTAGCTCAGCAGTCCAGTGCTTACTTGCCTAGCGCGGTAACATCTTCTTTGCGAGTCATCAGGAAAGGCTTTAACAGTGTCTCAGCCCTCAGGGAAGGGACTCTGGGTCTTCTCCAGGGCTCTGGGTTAGCGTGTCACTGGCTCTGGAGTCTGGATATTGAAGCAAATAAATAAGTAAATCTATTTGGTTAACTTGGAGGTATCCCCATGGGCACCTTCTTTACAACACGGGTATTTCATATTTCATAAATCTGAATATTTGCAACTCATTGTTTTCCTCAAAGTATGGTGTTGGAAGGGAGGTAAAGGGTTTAATCCCCAACTCAAGCTAAGAGTTAACCCCTGTAGTTAATCCCTGTAGCCCTGACTGTTGTGGAACTCACTCTGTAAGACCAGGCTGGCCTTGAACTCGCAGAGACCTGCCTGCCTTCCAAAGTTGTGCGCCCTACTGCCTGGCCCAGGTGAACTTTCTTGACATTTCCAAGTGAGCCTTTGAGATGCAAGCTGTGGCTGGGCTTGGAGCATTGTCCTGGGTGGGCTTGAAGACCCGTTATCTCAGAGGAATAGCTGGTGGCCCTGTAGGCTTTGTCGCGGAGTGAACGAAGAATGAGGAAATTAGGGCAAGAATGAGGAAATTAGCGTGCAGGGTTGAGTGTCTCGGAGGGCCCTTGTTAAAGCACTCTGAGTTAAGGAGGGAAGGGTGGGGTGACTGCTTAATAAGCAGAGGGTTTCTTTACTTCCTTTCCTTTTATAATGTCTGTCCCTTCTCTTTTCCCTGTCTTTACCTCTGCAAATGAGCTTTTCTGACTGCCAGCGGAGTTGAATGGTAACTAGAGGGAAGGGAAGAGGGTCAAGAGAGGTGCTGGGAAGCTCCAGGATGGGAAGGATGAAAGGAAGGAGGGAGGAAGGGGACTTCTGAATACATAAGCCACAAGTGTCACCATTTGCCTTTGTGTCTAAAGAGTAATTTCATCGGAAGGAGGATGTGTGAGTCACTCTGGAATGTTCTAACGTTTGGGGCAGTTGTTTGGTTTATTTTGTTTGTTTGTTTGTTTGTTTTTGAGACAGGATTTTAGTCCAGGATAGCCTAGAACTATATAGCACAGGCTGGCCTCAAGCTTGCCCCTTTCCTGCCAAAGCATCTTCCTACCCATGGAATTCTGGGGTGCTAGGATTATGGGTATGGCTCATCACTCAGGGCTGGGGTAAAACCTCCCCTCAAAGCGTTTCAGTGTGCCACAACCCCGAAACAGGTACCAGGTGACATCCATCTCTGTCCCACTGGGTCCAGATGGCTAGTGTTCCGCTACTGCTTTTTTTAGGAATCTTGGTTTTATAAGGAAGGTTATAGTTTAGGTCATTGATGTTACTCAACTGTAGCATAATCTGCAAAGTCATAACAATCAATTGTTATTATCTCCCTTTGAAACTTAAGAAGATGTCTTGAGTCTGAGAAGAAAGCTTTCTTACCTGGAGACATTCCAACTTTTCTTGTGATATTTTGGTTTGTTTTATAGGCACTTAAAAAAAAAAAACGATGGCAATTGGGTCTTCCTAAGTAAGGCCCTCTGTTACTTTTTAAATGGATATTAAGCATGTGTGCATTCAAAGTGGAGATGCGTGTTCCCTGGTAAGGCACGCCTCCCAGTGAGGCAACTGGTCATTAGAGTGCATGCTATTTTTATTGAAAGTCGCACCGTCTCACGGAGTGTCAAGGATCACGTTGGGCTGGGGTGCAGCTCAGTGATGCAGTACTTGCCTAGCATGCATGAGATCCCAGGTTCAGTCCTCAGGACAGTAGAAACAGAGCCAGCGTGACAGATGTGGAAACACGTGAGCCAGCGGTTTTTGAAGGTAGCAGGCTCAGACTTGGCGTTCAGGAGCTGATGGATTATGTTTTTATAGCCGTAGAAAAGGCATCTTAGTGGGGCTTCCAAGGCAGACGTGACAGACTAAAGCAGAGGTAGGGTTAGAAATGTGAATTGTTCCTTGAAGCTGCCCAGAAGTCCCAAGCTCAACAAGTTAGCATTTATATTTTGGCCTTCCAGAAAATGAATTAGAAATAAACGAAACAGATTTAAGAATAATTTGGAGAGGTGGATAAGTGGTTGAGAGCACCCACTATTCTTCCAGAGGACCCAGTTTCCATTCTCAGTGCCCACATGGCAGCTCACAACCGTCTGTAACTCCAGTGCCAGGGGATCTGGCCCCTCACACGAACATACATCCTGGCAAAACACCAATGCACATAAAAATAAATAAATCTTTTTAAAAAAGAATCACTTCTTTTTCATTAACCTATATAACTTCATCCCTGACGAAGACTGAATACTATGGTTGTTTTTTTCTCTCTCCATATTAACATGGGAATGGGCCCAATACACTGCCCAATAGCTTCCCAGGGCATCTGCACTGTAAATGGCAGGCCTGGCCTAGTAGACTTCTGATTGTGTGTACCATCTGGTGGTACTGTTGAATTTTAATAACGTGATTAAACAATAAATGAATAAATGACAAACTTATTGCACTCATGAGCAACTTCTATGTTGTCATGCCCAACTAGAAGGTGGGGGTGGGACACGGGCTATCTCAACAGCAGCCCTTTCCTGTGAATTATTTTTAGTATCAGGAAATATCAAATATTTGTATGCCTCTTTAACTCTGTGTTTCCTAGTCACACAGTTTTGGCAAATCCGTTTGTTTACATACTTAGCCTATATCTGACACTGTGTCTAGAAGAGTTGGATTTTGTCCCTTCCCAGTAAACATTTCCTTTTCCATGAGAGTAAACATTAGGAATTAGTAAATAACGCAATCTTAGCCAACCATATTTCTTTGTTCTTTTTTTTTTTCTGTCAGAGTAGATAAATTGATATTTTGTCAAATACTTCCTTTCGACTAGTTGGGTGTCTAAGGCTTCATTCGAGGCAGGGTCTCCTTATGTAGTCCAGGCTGGCCTCAAACTCAAGATCTTTCTGCCTGAGCCTCTTGAGCTCTGAGATTGTGGGTCTATAACATCATCACACTCAGCATGTTTTTAACACTTTTAGAAGCATGATTTAGCTGGAAATTTAAGGAACTCCCCCTACACATGTGCAAGTGTGTGTGTGTGTGTGTGTGTGTGTGTGTGTGTGTGTTGCTCACAGGGTGCTAGTATCTGAGGCATGGTAGGTACACATGGGGAGGTCAGAGGACAACCTCTGGTGCCATTTCTTACCTTACACATTTTGGATCAGGAGCTGCAGGTTTTTCACTGCTTCGAATGCTAGTGAACACGAGGCTGGTGGGCCTGCGAGGTTCCAGAGGGTCTCCTGTGTCTGTTACCTCAACCTGTGTCAGCATGGGAACACACCGGGATTCCAGATGAGCCCATTACTGTGTCTCTTTCTGTGAGGTCTAGGGATTTGAACCCAGGTCCCGTAGCTTGTGTGGCAAGCGTTACCCACTGACCCATCTCTCCAGCCCTTTATGTTTTTCAATGAAGAACTGAGCCATGGGGAGCTAGAGGGAAGGCTCAGCAGTTAAGAGTACTTCC
The DNA here is from genome assembly GCF_018167655.1 of Microtus oregoni. Taxonomy (NCBI): domain Eukaryota; kingdom Metazoa; phylum Chordata; class Mammalia; order Rodentia; family Cricetidae; genus Microtus; species Microtus oregoni. The sequence goes on along the minus strand of NW_024543060.1, from coordinate 85,185,424 downwards.
TGCTCAGAGGTATCAGAGTTCAGTTCCTAGGACCTATGTCAGATGGCTTGCTGCTGCCTGGAACTCCTGCTCCAGGGGTTGGGCATCCTCTTTTGGCCTCTGTGGGCACGTGTACATGTTGTGGCATACAGTCAGACAAACACGTAAATTAAGAAAAAAAGAACTAAACAAACTCAACAGTGGAAAACTAAATATTTTGCTGAGAAATTATAATGCTACCTTAGTTTATTTGTCAATAAATGGCACACATTAGCCTATTCTACCTTGAATGCGCAGTTACTCAAGAGTCAAGGGTGTGATTTTGCAGTTTGTTAATGCCACAGACTTATTTTCTGTCACTCCCCATTGCATTTCTTTCAAATTACATATTCATTTTCCTGTCAAGCCTTTTAAAAAACATTTAATTTTCAGATTTTCAATATTATGTTGTGTGTGAACATTTTGCCTGTATGTTTATATCTAAGTATGTATGTATGTATGTATGCTTGTATGTTTATCATGTGCGTGCTTGATACCTATGAAAGTCAGAAGATGACATCAGATCTGGAACTGGAGTTACAGATGGTTATAACCCACCATAGGGGTGGAGGGAATTGAACCTGGGTCCTCTGTAAGAGTGAATCGTAACCACTGAGCCACCTCTCCTACTCTAAAAGAAAATCCCTTCTGAGTTGCAAGCCTCTTTAATAGATTTGGTCCATTCACATGTTGATCAATTGTCTGCTTATCTTTCCCTTTCAGCACCTTAAAAGGATTACAGATGCAAGCTGGCACGCCTGTAATTCCAATACTTAGGAACCTTGAGCCTTGCGTTCTGAGTTGTCCTACACCGTCTAGTCTGGGCTATAGAGGCCATGCCTCAAAAAAAAAAAAAAAATTACAAATACTTGGAGAGGGGAAGCAAAGAAAGAAACCTGGTCACTGGCACTTCTACCTTGCCCGCAAGTTCATTTTGGGAACACTTCCCCAGGACTGAAGTCAGAAGTCAGAATTAGTGAAATGATCATTCTGAACTTGTGAAATCTAGGCCTTGTGGTAGGTTTGTGTGTGGGAGGAAATCACTACTTGAGTAGAAGTGGGGAAGGTGACCTTGGCCTGGAGGTCCTTAGGTGTTTCCGGGGAATTTCAGATCCAGGGTCCTGTTTGTACAGATCAGGATGAGTGTTTTCCCCTTTCGGGAATTCTTAAGAACAACTGACTTTTGTAAGCTTTCTGTGCTCTTGCAGGCGATTCTGAAATCTTGTCGTCTTTTCCTTGGAACCACAGAGGCTCATTTGTTAGAGGGAGTCCTTTTGGATTAAGGAAGTATGGTGTTTATATTAGTGTTAATGCCTTTTTGGAGGGGAGTACCGTTGAGCAGGGCCTTGCTTTGTAGTTCTGGCTGGCCTGGCATTCCACTGTGAGAGCTCAGACTGACCTTGAACTCACAGCCATCTTCCTGCCTCAGTTTCCTCTGGACTGGGCATGCACATGAGCTCTCGGTATCTGGATTTAAGAAAATTGGAAAGCTAGGTCCTTGAGGTGTAGCTCAGACCCTAGGTTCAATCCCCGGCACTGCATAAAAATTGTCATGGTGGTCATGGCCGTGATTCCAACACTCCTGACTTAGACAGGAATGGATCAGAAGTTCAAGGTCATCTTTGACTATATAACAAGTTCCAAGTTTACCTGGGCTATATGACACTCTACTTCAAGAACTATAGTGAGAACAGTGTACATCATAGCTCATTTTGGTTTGGGGAAATGAAGAATTACCAACTGAATTTCAAATAAGTTGAAAGCTGAGCATTGTGGCATATTCCTGTAACCAAAGCACGGAAGATTGGGAGCTGAGTTCAAGGTCAGCCTGGGTTATAAGTGAGACCCTGTTTCAAGAAGAAAGAGAGACAGACAAACAGAGAAAGTAAAAAGGAACTGCCTACTGTTTTCTTGGTGGTAAGGAGACATTGCTTTGGTGGTGGAATCCGCCTCAGGTCTTTTTGTTTGTGACTCTGTAGGAGAAGCAGTATTTGTAATTGGTCTTGACATTGTCAGAGATAATATGTCGCAGAAGTTGCAAAACCAGGCCCGACTGCGCGGCCTGATAGTGAAGTGAAGAAGTGTCAGGACGTGATTTCCAGGAAGCACAGCTGTCCCCCGAAGTTACCTTTCCCAGTTACTCAGAATTTTTTGTTTACGTAGATTCCCGTTGGTTGCACTTGAGGGTGAGCTGGAGTGTCGTTGTACCCGTTTATAAAGAAGCTGAGTCTTGTTAGAGTGGTTTTATGATCACGAGCGATGATGGAACTGCAGCTAGATCGGCAGCTGGAGCCCCAGCCTTCGAGTCCACTTACTGGATCCAGTCTCCCATTCGTCACATGTTTGGGTTTCTGCTACAGGAAAGGTTAAATAATAAACACTGAACAAAGGCAGTGAGTTATCTCTGAATATTTGAATTAAAAGAAAAAGAGAAACAGGTGCCTTTAATCTTTTTATGTTCAAAAATGATGTAGCTGCTGCTTGTTCAACTTTTAGCTCATGTGGATTCAGTTGAAAACTTCATGTGTTTTCTTTAGATCATTTATTTTGTCAGAGCCGCCTCTTGATAATATTTACATAGGTGGTCATGCTGGGACATACCCTGGTATCATCTGAGACATTATGAAGAATTATAGACTTACTGGGCCTTTCTAGATCTAAGTAATTCTGAATTTGTGATGGTTTGGCAGCTGCACATCCAAGTCCAGGGACTGGGCCCAGAAGGAATGATTCCCTCCACCCTGCCTTCTTCCTAGTCTTCGGATATATGGACCACCCCCCCCCATTACACACACACACACACACACACACACACACACGACTAAAGAGGATGGGACATTCAGTTCAACCACTCACATTAGGCCCTAGGAGGGACCAGAAGGGAGGGAGGAGACTCATCTACAAATCCAGTACCGGTCTTAGTCTGTCAGGAGTTTGGGGATAAGGAAACTATTGAAGAGTCCTTTTTTTTTCTCCCCCAAATCAAGTAGTTTGAAACAAATGATTATACCATTTAGTAGTTTTAGGTTAAATATACACATAGACATTACGCTTTATAACTGAAGGAGGCATTACAGAGCTTCTGTGGCTTCTTCACTCTTTGATTAATCAAAACCTTAGCGAGACTCACTAACTTTCCCCTACTGGGAAGGTGAGAAATTGTAAGAACAGGGCTTCAGCTTGGAGCTCCAAAACTTCCTTCCTCTTCTCATGCTGGTAGAAGCCTTCTAGAGAAAGTCAGACTCTAGGTAGCTCCATTCATTCCTGTAGTGGGAAGACTCAGACTGACTGGTGTCGGAGCTCAGGTCTGTTGTGAAAGACACGATTACCTAGTCAGGAGGAGGGCTCACACAGTGATTACCTAGTTAAGAAGGAGGGCTCACACAGTGATTACCTGGTTAGGAGGAGGACTCACACAGTGATTACCTAGTTAAGAAGGAGGGCTCACGCAGTGATTACCTAGTTAAGAAGGAGGGCTCACACAGTGATTACCTAGTTAAGAAGGAGGGCTCACACAGTGATTACCTGGTTAGGAGGAGGACTCACACAGTGATTACCTAGTCAGGAGGAGGGCTCACACAGTGATTACCTAGTTAAGAAGGAGGGCTCACACAGTGATTACCTGGTTAGGAGGAGGACTCACACAGTGATTACCTAGTTAAGAAGGAGGGCTCACGCAGTGATTACCTAGTTAAGAAGGAGGGCTCACGCAGTGATTACCTAGTTAAGAAGGAGGGCTCACGCAGTGATTACCTAGTTAAGAAGGAGGGCTCACGCAGTGATTACCTGGTTAAGAAGGAGGGCTCACGCAGTGATTACCTAGTTAGGAGGAGGGCTCACGCAGTGATTACCTGGTTAGGAGGAGGGCTCACACAGTGATTACCTAGTTAAGGAGGCGGGCTCACACAGTGATTACCTAGTTAAGAAGGAGGGCTCACGCAGTGATTACCTAGTTAAGAAGGAGGGCACATGCAGTGATTACCTAGTTAAGAAGGAGGGCTCACGCAGTGATTACCTAGTTAGGAGGAGGGCTCACACAGTGATTACCTAGTTAAGGAGGAGGGCTCACGCAGTGATTACCTAGTTAAGAAGGAGGGCTCACAGCTGATTACCTAGTTAGGAGGAGGGCTCACGCAGCTGCACAGGAACACAGAATCGTGTGACTCTGTTTGAAATGGATCAGGGAGGTGAACGTTTGAATTAAGCAGGCTCTTCCAGCGTGCAGTTTGGGCAAGAGTTAGGGTTACATTGCTCAGGCTGAGACTCCTAGACTCAAGCCATCCTTCTGCCTCCGCCTCAGCATACCAACCAAACCCGGCTCAAAAATGTGAACCTGTCTGGTGCTGCTAACAAATGCCCACAGCACTCGCTTTCCTCGTACTGTCTGACTCCTTCAATCCAGTACTTCCTCTGCCCTACCTAAAGTCAGAACCAGAGAGTCTCGGGGGCTAGCCTAGCAATGCTCTCCCCAACAGCTACCGATATGGTGTGTAAGCGGAGTAGCCCCTGTCGTTTCTGATAGGCTGAGCCTTATGCTAGGAGCTCTTGCATGCGTCACTAAGATCTTATTATTCTGCAAGGTGGATCTTACCATTTTTCTTTTGTAGCCGAGGAAACTAAGTAACTTGCTAAGGACATGCAGACAGTACATAGATAACCAGCTACTGAACTAGGAGTTCTGTGGCTTACTGACTCCAATGGTAACATCTTCCTGATATACTCTGTTAGCCATGGTTTTGATATTTTATTACGTTTAACACTGGTAGAGGACTGTGAACCTTTTATCCAGGAGATGCAAAGGAAAAATATTCCTGTTCCAAAAATATTCATAATGCCCAGATTTCTCAAGCAGGAAGAACTAACTCAGCGATTGCTATATTTATGGTCAGGCAAGAGTTTCCATACTTTGGAAACTGAATTATTTCCATTTGGTCTCTTTAGTGGTGGCCACCACTCAAAGCAAGTAAACGGTGGTTTCTGTCATTTCCTAGTTGAGTGTGGTCGTTGATGACATGGAAAGCATCACACATATGATATTCATGACATGTAATACTTGGTTTTTTAAAAAAAACATGTAGACAGGGTTTCTCTGTGTAATAGTCCTGACTGTCCTGGAACTTGCTGTGTAGACTGGGCTGACCTTGAACTCACAGATATCCCTCTGCCTCTACCTCTTGGGTGCTGGGATTAAAGGTGAATAAGCTTTTAAATCTCTTGTTTTATGTTCCTCGTTCATGCTTTCGGGTATTCTTTTTCAATCCTCCAATGTTCTCTCATTTACTAAAGTTAGTCACTATAGATTTCCCCCAAGTAAATAAGTTTCTAAGACTAGATCATATAATAAGATTATAATATTATATCTCCTCTTCTTTTTGAGATAAGACTTTATTATGTGACCAGCGTGGCCTCAAACTCTTGACCCTCCTGCCTCAGCCTCCCAGGCAGTAGCATGGCCGGCATATGGTAGCACTCACAGCTGTTAGGTATATCTGTATCTAGCACTGCCATTATTATCTTAGTGAAAAGGTGGGCTTAAACAAATGGTAGGTATTTCTCCCAGAGAGGCAAACGGTAAATAATGTATGATAAAATCAAGGATTTTTTTTTTTTTAAAGAACATAAAGATTTTTGTTTCACTGTCTGGAGCTTTGGGTCCTGAGAAGTCTAAGAGCAGGGCCTTGGACGTGGGTGTGTGTTCAGTCGGGACTGATGGAGAGACGATCCTAGACAGAACTGCTGGCATTATTGCCATGGCTACTACGTAGGTCACTCACTAACCTTGCCCCATCGCGGCCTTGCTGCATTTGCCAATGACTAAGATGCCATTTCTTGACATAGTTTGTTTTCCTTTCTTTTTCTCCACTTGGCATATCAGGTAGAAACTGACTTAAGTTAAATTGGCATGATTGATATCGGAGAGTGTGTGTTGAGGACTTAGTCATCTGTCTCATGGTACCTTTTCATTTAACATAGTTCATCCTGCCTAGGCTCAAATAACCATGGTTTGTCTCATTTCAAGCAAATCCATGCCATAAGTCATATTTAAATTACCTCTGAGCACACCTCTTGGGTATTTCTACACTATATACATACTTTAATTACCGTGCTAGTTGTAACAGGTTTCTCTAAAGTAAGCTGGATAAGGCTGGGTATACAATTAGGGTAGCTACAGGTACATGAAAGTACTCAAATTGTATTTCAGTTTAAAATATCCTGTAATTCAGACTTTCAATGGATTTGTAATGTTTTCTCAATTTAAACCAAATTAAAATCTACCTAGAAATGGCCACATGGTTGCTAGCCTGGTGGTCAGGGTGTTTCCTGTGGAAGGGCGTGTGAGCAGGGGCCTGCGGTATTTAGTCTGCTGGTGTAGACACACACGTGTGTTGTCTCACTGCCTTGTGTAACTCACTTCCTGCCTCTCTAGTCCTCCCACGTTTCGTGTGTTAAGGCAGGGTGGAAAGGGACCAGTGATGAGCTGCTGTTCTGGCCTTTGGAAGGGCCTGAGGAGCTCCCGTGTCCTCAGTTTGCAGATAGTCATCTTGGATGTCCAATGACAGTTGATTTCAGAGGTCTCCAGTTCTCAGGGAACCATAGTGACATTTTAACTAGCTAATGGGAATACTTCCAGGTGGTCCCCTTTCCCCCTTAGCTAATTGGATGCAGTTGGATTTTTAGATTTTATTTGTTGGACTTTCATAGTAATTTATAAATGAAATTCATAGTGAAATGTATTTTTTTTTTACCTTCATTTTGAGACCAGGTCTCGCCATATAGCCCTGGATGGCCTGGAACTCTATGTGTAGAACTCACAATGAATCACTGCACCTGGCTTATTTTTTACTTTAATAGATATTAATTAAGACAGTCCTTTAATTCCAGCGCTTGAGATGCAAAGTCTTTGTGAATTTGAGGTTAGCTTGATCTACATGTCAAGTTCTAGGCCAGGTAGGACTAGAGAGTCAGGCCCTTTCTCAAAAAAAAAAAAAAAAAAAAAAAAAAACAAAAAAACAAAACAAAACCTGGGATATCAAGAGACATAGAATTGCCTCCTGTTATATCCATACATTAGGGATCTCTTAGCCTCTAGAAATCGTTTATTGTTGTTCATGGAAATTTTTATCGATACAATTATAGATTCAAGTGTGTTGAGGTTTATGTTGGGATTTTAAGCCTCACTAAACCTCTCAGGATTCAGAAGGATTGCTGTCGCAGGCGGAAACTGGCTAAGATATCTGGGGATAAGTAAATAAAGTAGCGCACATAATTCATTTTTATCATGTTTCACTTATTCTTCCTATGCTCTCTCCAGCGCTCTCTTGATGTTTCTCGTTGTTCTTTGCTGGTTTTTGCTGTTCTACCCATTTCACAAGGTTTCCAGTTTATGTACACATGCAGTTAATAAGCATGCATTTTTAGGGCTAACAGGATGGACAATAGACTGACAGGTGGGCACCTTATGTCTCAGAAGGGGCGTGACTGTGACGCTCCCCAGCAGATACTGGGAGGATTGGGCTGGAGCTTGCCCCTCAGGCTAAGCATCCTGGTGCTGTATCTGCTGGCACCCAGGTGAGAAGGAATCTCTTGCTCTGGGGCTGGGTTAGGGACCCAAGGATTTTTCCTGTATATTTTAGGGGTAAAGGTACAAGCAGTTGATTTCCTAGATTAAGACCTTGTGTCAAATCAAAGGTGAAGGTAAGCACAGAATATTAATAGCTTGTTAGGGTAGAGCAAAGACCAGTAGATTGCACCTCCCTGAGCCTGCTGCTAGAGAATTTAGGGCCACCCAGACCTGTGTATCAGCAAGAGCGGACATACTGTCTCTCTTGCTCAGTGCCTCCTGCTTAAGGCCGCTTTCTTGTCAATCAGTCCTGTCAATAGGATAATTGTGGGGGACTGACTTTATGTAGATTTGACTATGAGAGTAAAGGTTTTGCCAAGTGAATACTTACACACCAGGACTTCATGGTGTGGGAAAAGCCATCCAGCAGCCCATACTGGATGAGGTTATCTCAGCAAATGATTTATACACTGCTGGGATGTTTTGGGATGAATCCCACTGTGGCAGGGAGAAACATAATGATTTCACAAGATTTCTGCAGAACTGACAGTGACTATCCAAAAGACAAGTCTTCCCGAAGCTCTGCAAGTCAGGTTTCTGTTTAGATTGTACACTCCTGTGAGTCTGTCCAGTGGTCCGTCAGCTGTGCTTTCGCTGTGTGGTACTTGTGGCTCACATCACCAGTGAAACAAAGAAATAACAGAGAGATAAGCTGAGCCTATTTCGTGGTCCCTTAGTGGTAACATTTTATACAACCTTGCGAAAATATCATAATCGGAAATTGACATTGATAAATTCCCCGAGATTTAGGTTTCCCCAGATTCTGTTCTTGCCTTTTTAAAGCCGCACACCTCTCTGTTACCACTCTTCACAATCCCTGGCAACTGGTAATCCATTTAAAACATTTCAGCCAACCCAGTAATGGAATATAAAATGTGCCACGCGGGATACATCTTTATGGTATTGTCTTTTCTCATGCATCGTGGTTCTCTGTAGGTTCACCCAAATTGTACCTTATCGATAGGTCTCTTTTAAAAATTATTATTACTGGGGAGTGTCTGAGTGAAGTGATACCCAGGCTGGTTTTGCTGTCTGGCTCTTGCAACTAAAGCTGTAATGAACATTTATTTGGGTTCAAGTTTTCCTGTTGATATGCATTTTCATTCCCTTGGGTAAAGCCTTAACATTGCACTTATTCAATTAATATTCAGTTTTATAAGAAATTATCAATCCCTTTTTGAAATTTTTTTTCATTATTGTATGTATGTCGTGTGTATGTTGGAATGTAAGTACATGCCATAGTGTGCTGGTGGAGGGTAGAAGCCAACTTTGTAATTGGCTCTCTCCTTCCACCAGTGTATATAAACTGGTGGGTGCCAGGGTTGGACTCAGGTCATTAGACCAGCTGAACCATCTTGTCGACACAGAAATTGTCTGACTCTTTTCTAGAGCAAGGGTGCTATATTGCTTTTCCAACAGCGCCATATGAGTGGGGGTAGGGGAGTCCAGTGTCTCAGCATCCTGGTCAGTAGCAGGTGACTGTTTCTGCTCCTAGTTGTTAGATTGTGACATGTGTGTAGTGATGTCCATTGTACTTAGTTTGCATTTCCTTGTTGGTTAATGAAGTTGAATATCCTTTCATGTGCTTGTCATCTGCATATACATTTAAGGGAGTTCATTATTTCTTTTCTTTGTGTTCTTTTATTGGTGCTGGGAGTTAAAACCCTTGGGCCTTTCTTATGCTAAGCAGATGCTGACCCTACATTCCAAGCTGTCCCTGCTACTCTCTCTCTCTCTCTCTCTCTCTCTCTCTCTCTCTCTCTCTCTGTGTGTGTGTGTGTGTGTGTGTGTGTGTGTGTGTGATTTTCTAATGAGAGTTCTTGGTTTATCTTATTATTTGTGTTATTATTTTATGAAGCTTAGGCTGGTCTGAAGTTCACCATCTTCCTACCCCAGCCTACTGAGTGTAGGGATTACATTATATATCCATCTCCGCTCATTATTCTTGTTATTTACTTTGTTATTAAACCTCCTTGGTACCCCACTAGCTAGAGAAAAAAAATCTAGCTCTGTAGTTTAGTATGTAAGACCTTTTGTGTCTGACCACAGTCAGCTTTCCCAGGCCTGTAATCTTATTGCCCACCTACAGTAATCTGAGCATGCCTGTTCCCCTTACAGCCTTGTTACACTGTCCACTAAACCCTCTACCCAGACATTATTTCTTACCCTTCCAGACTTAGTTCAGTGTTACCCTTAAGGATACATTGTGGCTTACTGTTTGTCATTCTTTCTTTTAAGACAGGATATCTTGTAGACTGGGTTAGCCTCAGACATACTGTGTCCCAGAGGATGACTCCAACCTCAGAATCTCTTGCCTTCACCTCCCAGGAGCTGCAAGGACAGGCCTGGGCTGCCACACCCAGTTCTGCACAGCGCTCGGTGTGAAACCCAGGGCTCTGTGCCTGCCAGGCAAGCGCTCTCCTCCTGAGTCATATCCCTAGTCCTGCCTCTTCTGACGTGGGACAAGGAACAGATACACTCCTACACATACTTTGTTCCTTTCTATCCATTTACCCAGTTTCATTTTCCGTTCTGCCGTCTCCGGTTCCTAGAAGTTATCTGTTCTGATTGTGTCCCTTTAGAATACGGCCTTCATGATAGGGAGGGGCACTGTGTTACAGGGCTTTATCACTAATGCTTAGAACTTTTTTTTTTTTTGGCATAGAGTAGACACTTAGTAAATGCCTGTTGAAAGAACCAATGCGGCAGTACATTTTTGTACATCTGTGTCTTTGCTCTCGCCCTGAGCATATTGCCTAACATATACCGCTCAGACTACAATAAAAACAGTAGTGTTTTCTGTATTTCTATGATATACCAAGCAGAGCAGGGTACCCTGTTCCTAGGGGTTTGGCGCTTACGTAGAACTAACTTACCATTCTTTTGTAATACATCATTCTCTCCCTCTCCACCCGCAAATACGTGAGAATCAACGTGAGAGATTACAAGCACCTTTGGATCATTGGCCCCAGCTGATCCTGGTGCAGATTAGATGACTACATCTGTGCAAACAGGAGTCAGGTTAAATATTACTTTTATTTGTATGAGGTCAGACGCGAGCTGCATTTCGAGTAAACTCGTGTGTTCCGCTGACCAGGCTTCCAGAGTGCACAGGAAACACCTGTTAATTTTGGAGCACAGTTATGACTGGGAGAGCTACTGCTGTTGACTAAAGAGTATTCCTGTGGAGGAGAGCCGACTTAAAGGCCATTCGCTGTCCGTCTTTATTAGTTCTTAGGGGGCACCTGACTGTACTGTGAAAAGGCTAAGCAGAAAAAGTTACTGTTGCCAGACGGGGTGGTGCACGCCTTTTATCCCAGCACTCAGGAGGCAGAAGCAGGCGGATCTCTGTGAGTTCGAGGGCAGCCTGGTCCAGGACAGGCTACAAAGCTACAGAGAAACCCTGTCTCGAAAAACAAAGCAAAACAAAAAGTTACTGTGTCTTATCTAAACCCCATGGTTCCTCTTCCCCAGAACTCCAGAGAGAAGACATTTTGGTCTAAATCCCCACATACCTATAGAGCAGTTCCTAACAGTGTCTTACGTAGACCTTGCATTTCTTACGTTTCTATGGTTCTGATAAAGCATCATAACCAAAAGCAACTTAGGGAGGAAAGGGCTTATTTCACGTCAAAACTCTCAGGTCTTATTTCACCGTGGAGGGAAATCAGGCCAGGAACTCAAGCAGAAGCCATGGAGGAGTGCTGCCTCCTGACTTGCTCCCCAAGGCTAGCTCAGTATCTTTCCTCATATAACGCAGGGCCACCTGTCCAAGGGTGGACCTGTCCCCACTGAGGTGAGCCCTCCAGACCGATCCCTGCTCAAGAAAACACCCCACAGGCTTGCCTGAATTAGGGCAATCTAATGGAGGCATTTTCTCAGTTGAGGGTCCTCTTCTCAGGCGACTCTAGCTCAAGTCAAACTAACCATAATAATAATAATAATAATAATAATAATAATAATAATAATAATAATAAAGAAACCTAACTGGGACAGACCTTGCGATATCATGTACTATTCAGAAGGTGCGAAGATAATTGTATAACTGAAAATCACAAATTAACAAAACACTTTGAAGACTGAAGAAATTCATTTTAAATAAAAGAACTGTCTCTGTGTCTTAAATGAGCTAAGAAAAGTAGTTTAAAAAAATCTAGATAGTCTACATATAGTTTTGGAGTTATACCAAGATGTCCTAGTGAGAGGCTTTCTGAAATACACACACACACACACACACACACACACACACACACAAAATGCATGTGTATTCAGGAGAAAAGAGCAACAAAATGATTTGTGCCTGCTTGTGCTCTGCTCTCTTTCTCTTTTTATACAGTCCAAATACCAAACCCAGGGACAGACCCACCCACTTTTAGGCTGGGCCTTCCCACATCAATTAAGGTAATCAAGACAGCCTCCCCCCCCCCCCCCCCCACTTGCCATAGGCCAGCTGGATGTAGACTTCTCTTTTGAAGACTCTGTCCCCTGGTGATTCTAGATTCTGTTAACAACTACTAGGACCATTACAATGTCTTTCCTCTTAATGTCTTAAGTGTTCTTTCTAGTTCTGGGGCTGCATAGTAAGCTCTCAATCAGCCTACACTACCAAGTAAAACCCTGAGTAAAATGATAACAAGAAGTGTGTTGGACAGTAGAACCTGTTGTAGTCTCAGCACCCAGGCTCACAGGCACGAGGAGCAAGGGTTCCCATAGAGCCCACACTGCAGAAGAAGATGTCCTTTTCAACAACCAGCGTAGAGAAACTGTTGGTCCTAATGTTTGTGAAGAGTAGAAATGGAAAATCAGAAGGGCAAAAGCTATAAGAAATGGATTTCAACTCATTAACATACATAAAATCTTTCAGTAGGATGGAATTTAAATACTAAAAAAGAAGCAGATGTGATCTAATCTACATGGGAAGAAGGAAAAGACAAGATCTCCTGAGTAAATTGGGAGCATGGGGACCATGGGAGAGACAGGGAGGGGAACAGAAAAAAATGTAGAATACAATAAAATCAATAAAAAAAAAGAAGCAGATGTATAATTGTAGCTAAGATTGAGAGATTTTCTGATGCTAGAATAAGTTTAGGTATGCTTTTATCAGTGGGTTTTTTGGTTAACTGTTAATTCTTTCACACAGTAATAATCTAAAGTGAGATCTTGGGCTCCTTTTTGTCTGTCACTGTATTAGGTATCAGCTGATAGGAGCTCTAAGGCAGGAGAGTGTTGTAGTACATGCTGGAGGGTCAGGAATGCAAGTTCAATCTGTCTTATATAGCAAGACCTGTTGGGAAGCAAATGAACCAAAAATATAGCGATTCTATACAGTCTTAATTCTCGCCGAGCCTCACATTGAAAAAGCAGAAGGTGTTCTGTGAACCATTCTGTACTCTCCAAGTGAGTGTGTCTTCTGTGTGCCCACAGCAGTCTTGTCCCAGTACGGGTTTCTGTCTGCGACTCTGCTGAAATCCACTGGATGGACTCTGTCAGTCAAATCTGTGCATATGAAGGCAGTTTGCAGGAGTTGGTACATGTTTCTGCTTTACCATATTATCTGATGCTCAACTGGAAACATCTCTTCTTCCTTCTGTTTACCTTGCAAAACATAAAGAATTGAATGTTCCCCTTGGGCTGAGATGGAAGAAGAGATCTGGGGTACTAGAAGAGTTCCTTTAGAGACTGCTGTCAGGATGCTGAAAATGGTTGCTATGGTTACTCATAGCAGCGTGATCTGACCGGTTTGTTGTTGTTGTTTTCATTTATGAGGAAGACCAAGTGGGAATACCTGTCTCCAACCCACCCTGCCTTTGACCTTTTCTTTCCAAATATTAAAAAAGAAAATATTGTTAATAAGAAATGCTTAAAATAATTGAGATTAGTAAACTTGGGCAGGGAAAATGGGGGATTTTAAGCTATGTGTTAGCTTAATTATAAAAACTATATGGAACATTTTAAATATATAAAATAAGAGGTAAATATTCTTTTCATTCTCCACTTGCTGGGGAAGGCTTTTTTTATTTTATTTATTTATTTATTTAAAGATTTATTTATTTATTATGTATACAACATTCTGCCTCGATGTATGCCCGCACACCAGAGGCAGGCGCCAGATCTCAGTACAGATGGTTGTGAGCCACCATGTGGTTGCTGGGAATTGAACTCAGGGCCTCTGGAAGAGCAGCCAGTGCTCTTAACCTCTGAGCCATCTCTCCAGCCCAAGGCTTTTTTTTTAAAAAAAAAAAAATTTTTTTAATTGTTTTTGTTTTGGCTGTGGGTTTGTTTTTCTCTTCAATATGGAAAGTTTTAGCGTAAATGGAAAGTTTAGGAGGAGTCAAACTGTCTCTGGAAGTCTATTGTTTGAGGAAAAGGGAAAGAATGACAGGCTGACTGTGCAGTTTGCTCAGGATCAGAACCCCATCTTCCTCTTCAAAGCCCGACCCTCTGGCTGCTTGTGAACAGGGAGGACGTGTGCCCTGGGCAGAGAGGTGCTGCTGGGTGCCGCTTCCATCTGCTCATGAGTTCTTCTTCCCTTCCGTTTTTAGAAAGAACAGAGGCAGTTTGTAAAACTTTCGTGCTAGGAGAGAAGTCAGCAGCTTGGCTGTATTCGTGACAGTGGTTTTCAGCATCAGCCATAGGCCCTTTTCTGCTTCTCCCATTCTTCAAGGTCATTAATTGCTATACAGAGAGCTAAAGGATGTGCTTAAGACATGGTGGGATACCTCCAAGTGAATCAGTGCTTTAGGTTAGTGACTAAAATCCCTTTAGAGATACTTGACAGTACCGTCCAGAGCCCGAGGATGTTACTGTATGAGTGGTAAGCTTCCTGGAAGCATTAAAATTAAACACAAAGCCCTAGGTGTGCTGCAAAGCTCACGTGACTTCAGTAGAAAGGAATTCTCAGACGGTTTGGTGGTTTGACTGGCAGTGAGCAGTTTCCCATGGCATAGTGCAGAGACGCTTCTGAAGTAGTTGTCCATACAGTTCTGGATCTCATGTGTCTGTAGCAATCATTTTTTCCTTCAGGATTACAGATAGATAACATTGTATAGGAGAGGATCCAAGGACGGGCAGACTAGTTCTCTGTACGAAAGCATCGTTTGTGAATTGCTTGCGTTGATTCTAATAGTCTCACAGAGTTCTGTCAGGTAGGCCCCTTACTTTCTTCATTTTATGAATGAGAAAACGGAGGCACGGGTAGGTTAAACACTTAACTAAATTTCATAAAAGCAGTAAAAGCAGGCTGAGACCCAGACACTGGTAGTTGTGGCCCAGAGCAGGTCTATTTAAACTGCAGACCAGCAAACGTTTCCCTTAAAAGGCCAGTGGGAAATATTTTATACTCACAGAACTTTCCTCTTTCATGCAAAGCTGTACAGATACGAGCCCAGTAAAACTTTATTTGTAGGCACATTTCTTTGATAACATAAGCTTCATTTTGCAGTAGGAAGCAAAGTACCCTTGCTTCATTTCAAAATGCGGATTTTCATGCTTCATGAAAGTGGAAAAAGCCTCAGAGACTGCATTTCAAAGTTAGAGTTTTGATGTTGTATAGGATTTTCACATATCGAATAGGTTTTTTTTCACCCTTTGAAAGGCGACTTAGCAAACAAGCGTGGCAATCTGTCTGCAAGGCCAGCATTCAGGTGACTGAGGAGGTGGGATTGTAAATTTGATCTTAGTCTGTATTATTATTAAGACCTTGCATCAAAAAAATTGTTAACTTTGTAGGCATTATAAAAATAAATGTCAGGCTTGATACACCTAATTGTACTAGACTGTACTTATGCTCAGATATTAGGATTAAGTCTAATTCTTTCATGCAATAAATAGACCTGGTTTGAACTAATTCTGGACTTAGCAGGGGTGAATAAGAATAAATCTAGGCTCTTCTATCTACTTGATAAACCCTAATGTCTTTCTCTTCTCAGCTGTTTTGTTTGTGTATGTGTGTGTGTGTTGTTGTTGTTTGGCTTTGCCTTTAAAAATTTATTTTTAGAATTATTATTTCATTTTATGTGTTTGAGTGTTTTGCTTGCTTGTGTATCTGTGGACCATGTGCATGGCTGGACCTTGAGGAAGTCAGAGAAGACATTGGATCCCCTACAACTGAAGTTAGGCACAGTTGTGAGCCACCATGTGGGTTCTAGGAATTGAGCGTGGGTCCTCTGCAAGAGTAACAAGTGGTCTCAAGCCATTATATAGCTCTCCAGCGCCTCCTTTATTTTTTCATTTCCCCTTCAAATCCTTCCATATGCCTCTCCTTGGTCTCTTTCAAATTTATGACCTTTTTTTCATTAATTGTTGTTTATACATACATATGTATTTACATGGCTATGTATATTCCTAAATGCATAAACACAGCCTGCTTAGTCTGTATACTGTTACCTGTGTGTATGTTTTCAGAGATGATCCTTTGCTATTGTATAAGCAGTTAGCTGACGTGCTCTTTCCTGGGGAATACTATTTTGTTCTCAGCAAAGGCCTCATGAGCTCCCGCTCTCCTCCCTGTCTTCTGCTCAACTCTTATTTGGGCAGTCGTGTGGTGAGACTTCACGGCTGTAGCTCCTGACTTTCCCAGGAGACACAGTCTCAAGCAAACTCCCTGCTCCTTTTGCACTGGCGTGTTTCCACTCCTCTTCCTGGGTGACCCCTGGTGTAGGAGATACGTTGTAGATGCATCACTTGGGACTAGGCTCCACAACTCTGCATTGCTACTGCTCGTGATTGTCTGTAATGGTCTCCATGTGTTGCAAAGAAAAGTCTCCTTGACGAGGGGTGAGAACTACACTTATCTGACTAGACCCTGAAGATTAGTTAAATTGTATTTATTTATAATCTATTGAATATGATAGATTGCTCACATTATTTCATTAAACATTAATAGCAGGTGGTATTCTTTCAGTTTTATAGTTGAAAGGAGCATTTAATTAGAAAGCTTAAATAGATCACCAGTTACATATAGACAAATGAGAGGTGGAGCCTGGCTTCAAATACAGGTGCGTTTTGGACTGAGACAAGTGTTCTCCTTTGTTCCTAGACATGTTTGGTACTGTAAAGAAATGCTTGGAATCCTATTCTCAGTGGTTCTCTATATCTCCCTTCTTAAGTGCATGTTTATTTTCGCTTCCTTTAAATTCTCCCAGACTCTAGTTTTAGAAGATGTTATCATAGTTTGCTAGAACTGACTGTCAAGCTTGCTTTTTTTTTTTTTGAGGGGGTGGTTCTCAAAGATTCTAAAAATAAACAGAATTAGTCAGCAGCATAGCTAGTGGAAGGTGCAGTGATGTGTTGGATGAAGAGAGTGGAGAAAGTCAGGTGTAGTAAGAAGAACATTGCTAGAATCCCTCTACCCAGGAACGTGAGTCAGGAGGATCAGGAGACTAGCTCAGCCTACACAGCAGACTCTGTTTCAAAGAAACCAAAGAGAAGATGGAAAAGGGCTGCTGCTGCATTAGTGGTGGAACACTCAGCCCACATGGGTGAGGCCTCGGGTTCTGTTCCTCGATACTGAATAAAAGGGAAAGAATGGAGGAAAACTTTATGCCCATTATGTTCTCCAGTTTTGAGAAGATTGGCCCGTGTGTCCAGGATAAGGTTCTGTTTGCATCTTTGGTGTTATTGACCCATAGCTGTTCTAGAGTAGATTTTTGTTTTAAGACAGGGTTTCTCTTTGTAGCCCCTGGCTATCTTGTAGACCAGGCTAGCCTCAAACATGTAGAGATCTGCCTGTCTCTGCCTCCCAACTGCCGGGATTCAAGGCGTGTGCCCCCACCGCCCGGCTAGAATAGACATCTATCAGTGTTGTGTCTTGTACCTATGGAAGAGAAATGGTGCCAGTATTGTTCGTAGGTATCTGTGAGTAAGGAAGTGAGTTAAATCTCTTCACGAGTAACAGTCTAGCCCTGCCTGACGTCACCTCCTTGCAGGCCCCAAGCCCCTTTCCGTCCTTCTCCCTAAGGGGAGTGGTCCTTACGGTTGTGATTGCAGCTTCTGTTAGGAAGCAGGTCTGCATAAAGCAGGATCTGGGAGTGAAAGCAGATGTCCTTTGGGTGTAGCTACTGTTTGCTTATAATTCCTCGTACTTCATACAGCAGGGTCTGTGTGTGACATAACATTTAACATGCGGTAACAGGGAACATGTTACTAATGTTATCTTAATGCCTTCACCTTGAACGAAATACAATTGGGCATATACATAGTCAGCTTTAGACATCCCTCAGTGTGGTTTCAAGGTAGTTCTTTTAGAAAGCACCAAACGTACCTGCTTCTGCACCTCTCTCCTAGAGTATGGCTGTCTCCCTACTGGTTGTTTGAATCGCCTCCTCTCCACTTTATGAGTGAGTGATGGAGCCTTAGCCTAGGGTATGACTCTGGCTGCACACACAAAGCCCATTTTCTTTCTCTGACAGTCTCTCAGCGCCAGTTTTAAACCATCTCTTGTTCACATTTCAAGGAAGCAAGGTATTTTTTTCAAGCCACAGAGCTGACTTGCTAGTTTTTAAAATTAATTTATGAAAATTTACTTGTGGGATGGCACACGTGTTTCCCTTTGACGTGCATGGAGGACAGAGGACAATTTGAGGAAGTCCATGCTTGGCTTCCACCATGTCCATCCCCAGGATTGAACTCAAGTCATCACTGAGCTAGCTCACTGGCCCAGCTTGATAGTTTGAAGGCTAGATTGCTAGGCCCCTCCAAAATATATGAACCAAGAACCACTAATCGTGTGTATCCTATACCTTTCATTTTTTCATTTGTTTTTTTCTTTATTTTGGGTAACTCCTACTATCCTTTTAACTTTTCAGGACTTTCGTTCGGTGTTAACCAGCTTTTAACTTAGCAGGGTTAATGCACTGTTTACCTGTGCTCCCGATTTGTTTTTAACTGACATCACGATAACGAAACTTTCTGCTTTCATCTTTTCTTATTTCCCTGAAATGACCTAGATCTTTCCAGGTTGTCCTGGAACTCACAGTTCTTCTGCCTCAGCTTCACGGGAGAAGGTTGGAGTTGTAGGCATTTATCATCGACCCAGCTGATGAAATCATTGCGTCGTGAAATTAAAACGACGTTTGCCGCCGGGCGTGTTAACGCATACCTATATCCCAGCACTCCGGAGGTTGAGACAGGTCCATTGAAGTTAAGGCCAGCCTGGGACTATAGTCTCTGTCTCAAGAGGAAGAAGAAAAAAGAGGGAAGGTGGGGGTGGGCAAGAAACAATCGCTGTAGGGAGGAACCGTGGATGACTCCATTTATCTCCACGTCGAGTCCTTTGCTGACTGTGGAACTCGTTCAGAGATAACTCTTCCTGCAACTCTGCTGTCACCTAGCTTTTAGGGTGCCACCCAGACTCTGCACATACTATCCTGTGTGTGAAAAACCTGAAAATACGTCTCAGGGAGATGTGACTCCTAAGAGGTCTGCTGGCAGGTGAAGTGACCAGTAAGCCTACTTTGTAGGCTGGGCCAGGTTTTCATAAAACAGTCAAGAGCACCGCAGAGCTTGTAGGGGAAATTCCAGAGGTACTACAGGACTTCAAAGGAAACTTGAGAAGAGCGGTTTGGGGCTAACCTTTGTAGCACAGCAGTAGAGCCCCCCCGCAAAGCATGGGGTTCATCCCCTGCACCACGAAGAAAAACAAACAAACAAAACCAAACAACGATATGTGAGAAAAGATTTTCACATTTTTGTTGCCGTTGACTTGATCCATGGTTTTCCTTTGATGCTGGAATCCATGGTTTTATATGGGGAGTGAAGTAACCACGTGAAATTTTGAAGCTGTTAGTCTTACATAATAACTGATAGCTTGTTAAAAATTGTTTCCCATGTAATGTTCATCCTTCAAGTCTCTGAATCTCGCATTTCCGCTCATTCTGTGATACACATGGAAGCAGCCCAAGGAAACACACAGTCCGTAGACTAAACGGAACAGCATCGCGGGGCGCACGTGCGCATGTTCTCCTCAGCTCGGGTCGGGGTCAAGGGTAGAAGAAAAGGCTGGAGTTCAGATTTACATGCTGCCACTCAGTAAGGAGACAGACACATTATCGTGAGCCGCCGTTCTCAGAGCTGGGAGCTGCTCGGTTTCTAGGTGACTCACTCTGCTTCTCTGGCTGTCTGCTGTGCTCTCACCCTTCCCTTGCTGAGGTACCGGCGCAGAAGGGTGTATCTTCGACTCAGCAGGTTTATGTTCTTGCGATCTGGAGGAAGCCAGCAAAACACTTTCTAAAGGAGGACCTGTTGCCATAAAGTTTTATATACAGTTTTATGTGCTTTTCCAGCTGAGAGGGAATGTTCTGTCCACATAAGAATTTAGCATGGGAAAAATTTAACTCTTAAAAAACTGTATTTACAAGACTGTGGCGTTTGGAATCAAGGGACGGTGCCTATCAACAGCAATTGGTTTTCTGGCTTGGTTTTCTCTTGACTTTCTAGAACTCTGTCTCTTTTAGAAGCAAATCTGATTTGGAGTGGGTGCCTGAGGGAGGTAGAACTGAGTGTGTGTTCTGCTGTTGAAGCTCCCGAGCCCTTACTTCACTGTTCCCGTGAACTAGACAGGAAGATGTGGAGGGAACCCTGACCTGCCCTGCCAGCCTGCAGAGCAGTGTTAGGCGTTACTTTCTTCTATGCAAAGCATAGAAGAGTTCCACACTACGGGATCGGCGTCAGGCCTCAGTCCAGAGCCTGCTCGTTATCAGAAGTCTGAAATTATCAAGGTTGACTTGGAAGCTGTACTTAATTATATGGGTGAACAGTTTAATAACTGTTATCAAAATCAACAAATGAGTGTAGATTCTGGATGCTGTCTTCCCCATGGGCCGCTAAGCCCTTTGTTCCTTTCCACTCAGGTTCCTTATTCCCAGCCTGCTCATGCCTTCTGCTGGTTCCACTTACTCGAGTCATTCCATGTCAGGCCTCCCAGGAGACAATGTTGCTTTCCCCTCTTACTCCATCCCTTCCTCTCAGTCCCAATGTCCCCAACTTCATCCTTTCACCCTTGAGAACTGTGAAAAGTAGCCTGGCAGTGGTGACAGGAGGCAGATCTCTGAGTTCAAGACCAGCCTGGTCTACAGAGTGAGTTCTAGGACAGCAAGGGCTACAAAGAAACCCTGTCTTGAAAAACAAAAACAAACAAAACAGGTGAAAAGTACTTGTGGAGATATCCCATGTCAGGCAGCATGCTGGGATTACAGCAGAAAACACAGCTGTCCCTGCGTTTACATGTTAAATGTAGCCGTTGTGTAGTAGTGCTTACATGTTAAAAGTAGCTATTGGCGGGAGGTGGTTTAGGGCCCAGAAGAAACTAAGAAACCAATCCGTGATGGGGGGGGGGGGGGTAAAGAGAATCTGGGTAAGTTTTAGTCAGCAAGCAATCTTTGGAAGTCAAAGTATCCCAGTGTTTTATGTCAGTAGTCTGGATTCATGAAGTTTGGTTTTCACTTTCCGTGGTATTGGGATTGACCAAGGAGCTTGTAGATGCTGGAAAAACACCGTGCCGTCCAGCCTCGTGCTCAACCCTGTGCGTATGTACAGCTCCTTTCCCTGCTCCTTTTTTAAATAGTGACTTTCGCACTTCATTTGGAGCCTTGTTTGGTTGTTGATGTTGTTTTCCATCTTGATTTTAGAGCCCAGATTGACCTCAGACTCGTAATCCTCTTGTCTCGGCCTCCTGATGGCGAGCTAGATTCCTGGTGTGTGCCGTCATGTTCTCTCTTGAATTCCTAAAAGCGATGACAATAACTAGCTATCTTCTTATGAAAACGCCTTTTAAATGGTTGCCAGAGAAACACCTTTCAACTCCAACCAGAATCAAAGCCCAGGGTCCTCATCACCAACCACTTGAAATCCCGTATCCAGAAAAACCCTCTGATGAGCTATGGAAGAAGTTTCTAGAACAGAGTTTCTAGCTCTACCTGGATCCGGATCCTGCAGGTCGGGGGAGGGAGGGCCTGAGAGCTTTGCATTTTTTAGGAAGTTTCCAGATGATGCCGGTAACTGATCAGAAATGCAACCTGTGCTGAGAGGGCAAGTCTAGAGGGGTCAAAAGAGTAAGGAACGAAGGTGAAAACGGCTGGGCTGGCTGTGAGCTCAGTGAGAGAGCTGTTGCCTAGTACGCACTGAGACCCTTCTCTGGTTCCCAGCACAGCCAATTCCCCGCCCCACCCCAAACCCCTCCAAAGGTGAAGGTACTTTTTCTTCTAGCTACGTGAATAGGCGCTCTGGTCTCCATCTTGTTTGCTTTTAATTATTCTTGCCAGTGCAAATCGAACACTAATAGCTCAGCTGAAGTGGCTCTCCGCCCTGCTCGCAGGAACAGTTCATTTTGTCAGTGATCTGACTGGAAAATCCCTGCCTCTCTCCCACCCCAGGATGTGAGTCTCCCGCTTGTCCAGGCCACCTATGATAAAGGTGTGCATCCACCCAGCTGAGTGATAAGAGGCCCTGGCCACTGAGTAACAGGAAGCCAAGTGCTTGGTGGTAGGAGGTGTTCCTTTTGGCATATTGCCTAGATCCAACTGGTTTGTGTAGCCTTGAACTGCAGGAATGGTTTCTGAAGCCAGTCTGTTATTCTACAGTGTGTCCAGGACCTGGCAGGAAATTTATCCTTCACTTGGAAGACTCACGTTAGAAATGCTCGTATTTGGAACTCTGGCAGTTGAGTGACCTGCCTGTGACCTGAGAAAGAGCCACAACAGGAACGGAATGCAAATTTCTCTTCTACTAGAGCCTTCTTCCTGATGATTTTCTTCAGCTCTCTTAGTGGCCTCACCTACTCTACTCGGCACATGCCCTGGTAGACTAGCTGCTGACTGCCACCAGAAAAGCAGTTGGTTGTTTGCTGAGACCGTTTCCCACTGTGCCTGAACTCAGATGGTGGAGTTATACCCAGCCGGGTCTAGATAGGCAGTTCTAAAAGGGTCTTGTTTCTGAATATGCACATCCTATGCCAGAATGATTCCATCTTCTGCCTGGGGAACTTGACTGTGGAATTCCCCTTACAAAATGGATTGAACCGTGGCTCTGAGCTGCCTGAGATCTGTGTGGACACACGCAAAGCCTCGGTGAGATCAGGCTGTCAAGGAAGAACTGATTAATGGCCTGGAAGTGCTTTTCCAACTTCAGCTGAGTCATAATCACCTGGAAGGAGGGCTCGTTTAAATGTCCTCATTAGATCACCAGGCTCCCTTAGGGTTTCTGTAGGAGGCTGGAGCCTGACACCCTCTGGGTTCACTGTCCTGCCTCCATCTTGAACTGCAGGTATCTATCAGTGATAACTAGGGTGGTGGGCACGTGCTCACTGTTACTCCTGTACTGGTGCTTGGACACTCAACTGTCAGGAGTTCCCAAGCTTTACGGATTTGGCATTTTGGTGCTGTTTTTAAATATCAAGGCCGAAGTTCTCAACAGCGTCTAGTGTGCTCCCTCTCAGTCTTCTTGGTTTGTACCAGGAATCAATAGAGACTCAGTCTTCTAAAGCAAGGAGGCGTGGAAACAGAATGGAGGCAACCGGGAAACTTGCTTCCTATTATTACATATCCTGAATCACAGTCTAACGAGGAGAGCCAAAGCCGGAACTCAAACTTGGAGGCCGGAGCTGATTGAGAGGCCATCAAGCAGTACCACTTACTGACTTGCCCCTCTTGGCTTGCTCAGCCTCTTTCTCACAGAACCTAGGACCACTAGCCCAGGGATGGCACCACCCACAATGGCCTTCATTATTATCAGTTGAATTTGTACTAAAGTCAACTGTTAAGCACAGAGTGAATTTGAGTTTATACCAGCTGAGTCGGGCAAAGGCAAGGCAGGGTTTGACTTGCCATGCATTTTCCATTCCTCTGAATCCCATAGGCGCAGTCTCTCCCATGACTAGGATCAGGCAGTTGATGCTGGTGTTTGGAAGGTGACTAACGGGTATCCATCTCTGTTGACACAGCTCTGCAACATCTCAGGAGCGGCACGATGGTCCCCATCTGGGTCTTGGTGACCTGCCCTCTGATGAGGAAGTCATCAATAGTTCTGATGAAGATGACGTCAGCTCCGAGTCCAGCAAAGGAGAGCCAGACCTGCTGGAAGATAAACAGGTATATTTTGTCAATCAGTTATTTCTGCTTTTGTTTTTCTTGGCCTGCCGCTGTGCATGGGAATGCGATCTATCATACTGATGGGAAAACAGCAGTAGCACCCCTAGTGAGTTAGTCTGGAAATGGTTTTCAAGTTTAAGTCTTGTTCCTGCTGTAATGTAGCACCTACAGTGTTTCATATCCCAACCGTGTGAAATTATTTCACTAGCGGCTTTTTATATGTGCATATATGTATATGTATAGAAATGTATGTAGTTATGTCTAGATCATAAATCTTAGGGCTTGTTTTTTTTTCCTGCCACTAATTCTTATCTTTCTTTGTTGTGGGTTTTTTTTTGTTTTTTTTTTTTTTTGTTTTGCTTTCTTTTATGTGTATGGCTGTTTTGTCTGCATGTATGTCTCAGATCCCCTGGAACTTGAGTTACAGACAGACAGTTGTGAGCTGCCATGTGGGTGCGGAAAATTGAACCTGGTTCTTTGGAGGAACAGCCAGTGCTCTTGACCACTGAGCCAACCCTCTGATCCACTGTGTAACCTAGTCTGACATTGGTGCATTCAGAGCAGTCCTTCTGCCTCAACCTTCTGAGCACTGAGATTATAGGTATGAACCGGGGCAGTTCTTAAAATTTCCTGAAAGAAGGGAATTATATATATTTGAGGCTTGAACACATCTTTAAAATTTTTAAAAATAAATTCATTCTGTGCGGGGGGGTGGGGGGGAGCACATTCAAGCTATCATGCTTCTGTGCTTTGGTCCGTGTGTGGAAGTCAGGGTACAACTTGTGAGAGTCAGTCTTCTCCTACCACGTGCCTTGTGGGTTCAAACCCAGGCTTGCAGCAGCAAGTGTCTTTAGCCCCCACGTCACCTCACTGTTCCGATCATGCCTTCTTAAGGACAGAACAGAGGTTGCTGTTTGTAAGTTACTTCCCACGCGGCTGTGGCGACATGCCTGACATGAGACAAACTTCATGGAAGAAGGGTTAATTCGGCTCACAGTTCAAGGGCAGCCCCTCATGTCCTGGAAGTCATGGCAGCATGAGCTTGAGGCCCAGGGTCCGTGATGCTGGTTCCCAGCTTGCTTTCCCCTGTATTCAGTCCAGGACTGCAGCCCATGGCACGATGCTGCTACCCATGGTTACGGTGGGTCTCCCTATGTCAGTTAAACCAGTGGGGCTCATCTTACGGTTACTACTGCTGCAATAAAGTGCTATGACCAAAAGCAGCTTGGGAAGAAAGGCTTTGTTTGGTTTACATATCGTGAATCATAGTCTAATGAGGAGAGCCAAGGCAGGAACTCAAACTTGGAGGCAGGAGCTGATTCAGAGGTCATAAAGCAGTACCGCTTACTGACTTGTCCCTCTTGGCTTGCTCAGCTTCTTTCTCATAGAACCTAGGGCTACTGGCGCAGGGATGGCACCACCCACAATGGCCTAGGCCCTCCCCCATCAATCACTAAATGCCCTACAGGCTCGCCTACTGTAAATCTTATGGAGGCATTTTCCCATTTGAGGTTTCCTCCTTCCAGATGACTCTAGCTTGTGTCAAGCTGATCTAAAGCTAGCCGGCACAGGGCTAATCCTTCAGAACGGTGCCCTGAAGCTTGTCTCCTGTGTTACTATAGATCCTGTCAAGTGGAGAATACGTGTATCACCTCGCTCACTGTTACTAATAGAGTAATCATTTTCTTAAAATAATCCAGTGTGTGTTTGTATTATATGTATTCATACTTGTGTGTGTGTGTCTGTGTATGTGTTCGGGAGACATGAAGATTGTCCATATGTTCATAAAGGTTTAAGGAGATATAATAGGGAAATTCATTGTACTGTTTTAGTTTATTATAAACATCTATATGCTTCATTTGAAATCACATTTCTTTGAATAAAGATATTATGAAAGGGAAAATTTACATAACAGCAATGTCCCCATGCTATATTGGAGTGTTACAGGATGGATTTTTGAAGGATCCTCACAACATAGCAAGCCAAGGACGACACCCTAGTCACCTGAGTCCTTGTCATAGTTTACTAATTCATTATGCCTCCTGCTTAGCATGTGTTGCTCTGTTTAAATCTGCTTCAACCTTTAATGAATGGTACATTGTGGTTATCTAAAATTGAGTACCGGGGCTGGAAGTTGACTCAGCAGGTTAGAACCCTGTTGCTCTTATGGAGATCCTGGGTTCAATTCCCAGCACCCTCGTAGTGACTCCCAACTGTCAGTAACTCCAGTTCCAAGGGCTCTGACACCTTCTTCTGATCTTGTCATGCGGTGCACATGCATAGATGCAATCAAAAAAACATCAACACATAAAATGACGGAATAAGTAAATATAAAAAAAAATTGGTTGCCAGCTATGATTTGGGTCACTTGAAGCTAATTACTTAATCTTTCTGGTTTAAAGAATGCCACTTTGTAAATGAAAACAAAGTATTACTTATAAATGATTTGATACGTGGAAAAGGTTAGACTGGGACCCAGGATGGGGTTCGAGCTCAGTGACTTTGTTGTTTGCTGATGAGACTCGATTTCTGAACCGGATGCACACATTTGTAATTCTAGCAGTTGGGAGGCAGAGGCGAGAGCGCGTTGGCACGAGTTCAGGGCTAACTGTGGTGAAATATTAGGTTCCAGATTAGCGTAGATTATAGAGTAAGACACTGTCTCAAAAGCAATCAGACACCCCCGAGATTTATACTTTTTTTTCCCTGTCTCAAAAGCAAACATGCACCCCAGATGCACACAAACCCCACCCCTGGCCCGATAGGAGTAAGTCTCAGATCAGGGTGTTGGAAGCAGTTGCTTGGGGGTCTGTACAGCCCCTGGCAGCAGAGTGACTTGGTGCTCTGAAGGGTTTGTTGGGCAGTCACGGAGCTGCCGCTGTGCCCTGCTCCCACCTTGCTCCTTTGCAAGCTCATTTTCTGTGCTGCTGCTCCTTGGTACAGATCCTGGAGAAGGTCAAGGATAGCCCTCATGTCGCAGGTAGCCTCAGTGTTTGTTAGACATCAGCGGTAGCCGTGGCCCTGGCTTTTGTGGTATGCCCATCCCAGTGGAGGAGGAAGAGGGACCCAAACTCATCAACAGGAAGAAGCTCAGAGTGTTTCCAGGCTGCACGGGGCACATAGCAGTGATGTGCTGGAGACCGCAGTGGCTACTTGGACGAAAGCCTCTGAGAAAGTGGTATATGACTAGAATTTAAATGAGTGTGAAGAGCCAATGCCTGTGGAGAGCTTGAGAAAGAACATTCGGATAGTATTGTGTGAGAGCCGTAATTAAAATCAGGCTCTCCTCGCTTTCTTTTCCTGCTTCATACTGTTGTTTTGGCCTGTTCTGTTTTACTTGAACCTTGTCCGGTTTCTCTCTCTATTGAAGTGGTAACCACAGTGATCTCCACATGACACTGGAGATCATACCGGGGCACAGTGTAAAGGAAGGCTCTCACGTGGTCCATGATTCTGTCCAGCATCACGTTCTGTCACTGCCTGCTTGACTCCTGCATTTTGTTATCAGTGGAGACTCCTAAGTATAGTGGGTCTTTCTGGTCAGACTTTCTTTTGGAATTGCCAGCCCCAAAATAATGACATAGAGACTGATTCTTAATTATGAAAGCTTAGCCTTTAGCTTAGGCTTGTTCCCAATTAGCTCTTAAGACTTAAATTAACCTGTTTCTATTAATCTACGCTCTGTCATGTGGCTCTCTACCTCTCCTTCATTCTGTATGTCTGACTCCCTCTGCTTCTGACTGATGTCTTTGCATGCCTAGATTCTAACACTGAGTTCCTCTTTCTGCCTGGAAGTCCTGCCTAACCTCTCCTGCCTAGCTATTGGCTGTTTCGCCTGTTATTAAACCAATCACAAGGACACATCTTCACACAGTGTACAATAGCCCTCACCACCTAAGGTGGGGATTTGAATTCAGGTCCTTGTACTTGTGTGGCAAGCCCTTTGCGATCTGAGGCATCTCTTTAGCTCCCTGGAAGTTCTTCAGATTTTAGTTTATTGTTCTTTTCAGGTCTTAATAAACGTTTGTTTTAAAGAAATGTGTTGGGCATAGTGGCTCATGCCCATTTGGCATTTGGAAGGAAAGACAGTAGGATTCCTGCAAATTTGAGGCCATTTTGTTAAATATAGTAAATTCCAAGCCAACCAAGGCAATTTAGTGAGACTTAGTTTCAAGAAAGAAACAAAAAATAAAATTTTAAAGGAAGTGTATTCATTTTGTTTCTTTGTGGTTAGAACAATCTGTCTGTAGCTTCTCTGAATATTTGTTTCTCTGTTCTTTTTCAAATCTTTTGAAAATAGCTCGTGATTATTCCCCTGCAAAGAGAAGGGCGGAGCCTGGAAAGGACAATGTCCTTTAGGTAACATCATGATATCACCTCGTCTGTGACATAAAAATGATAAAGGGCTGTACCTTGGGCAGGTCTTGCTGTTGACATTCTTCTCTTGCGAGTAGAACTCTTGTTATGATAGAGAAGGTCTCTCAGATAGCATTAACTGCACTGGTAGAACTTCATTTGCCGTCACGGGTACTCAGCAACTGCGAAATAAAGAGAACACGGTTAAGAAGAACTGACAAAGCTGGGCTGTTCTCAAAAGATCAGAGCGTATTGCTGGATTTCAGACCAAGGCTCCGTGTTTAATGTGTGTGAGTTATTTCATGACCCTTGACAATTGTTTTCATTTGTCTGTGGCGAGCGTCTTGACTTCCATCGCAGTACGCTTTGCTTTGGGGAGATGTTGATATTTAACAGGCGGTCTCTTTAAAATGTGATATGGCTTCATTAGCTCAGAAGCCTGAGCTCCAAACACAGCCTCTTGAGGGGTCTTACAAGGTGTGTTCCCATCAGTGTTTGGCCGGGTCCAAATCAGTGACTGTTCTTACATGATGGAGAGAATATAGAACTTTTAATATTTGTTGTCTTTGACTTTTCAGATGACTACAACCCATTGATTTCTAGTCTACTCACATGCCTTCATTTAAGTCTGTAATTTTCCTAGCTTAAAAGGAAAAACAGAGGCTTGGAGGGATGGCTCAGCAGTTTGGAGCTGGTAGTGCTTGCTCCTGTAGAAGATGGAAGTTTGGTTCCTAGTAGGTACCCAGAACACATATCAGGCTGCTCACAGCTGAAGCTTTGGCCTCTGTTAGCATCTGCGTTCACATGCACACACACACACACACACCATTAAAATAATCTTACGTGGAACGAACAGTGGCAAATGCCTTTAATCCCAGCACTTGAAAGGCAGAATCAGGCAGTGGTCTGTGTTAGAGGTCATTCTGACCCATGTAGTGAGTTCCAGGCCAGCCAAGGCTGTATAGTGCGACCATGGCTCAAAAAGTTAAAGTAAGGAGTGCAGGGATAATTCCATGGTTAAAGCACATTTTTATTTCAGAGGACCTAGGTTTGGTTCCTAGCTCTTCCATAGTGGCTCAAAACCATCTGTAACTCCAGCTTCATCTCTGGCCTCTAAAGGCACAGGTACACGTACAGTCGCACACAGGGAAAGCACTCACACCCCCAATAGATCTAAAAATACAATAAATCATAGAAAAAGACAAAAATAGAGAACTATGTATACTCCTAGATTAGGTTTCCTTATTTAGTTCAACCCACTATCCTTTATTGTATGTGCCACGGAATTTGAGTTTGTGTTTTATGATATATAACATATCAAACAGTGTGCTGTAGTCTTAAGTTCTCTCTCTCTCTCTCTCTCTCTCTCTCTCTCCCTCTCTCTCTCTCTCTCTCCTAGACTGCTTCACGAATTTGCATGTCATCCTTCTACAGAGGCCATGCTAATCTTCTTTGTATCATTCCAATTTTAGTATATGTGCTGCCGAAGCAAGCACTGGTCTTAGGTTCTAAGAAAGTGGCAGCCACCTGCACACATTTACCTGTTCGTGAATTTTCCTTGAACAGTGAATTAGGCACTATGCTTACGTATAGAAGGATACAAAAGTAAACAGGTAGACTACAGAGAATTTTGGGAGGGTCAACAGATAGTAACAACCCCTTGAGCGCCTTATACATAACATATAAACAAGAGAGTAACCTTGTCCTTTGAAGGTAACAGAAGAGCATCAGTGCAGCCTTTGTAAAGGGACAACCTGTGACTGTCATCGTAAAGGGACAACCTGTGACTGTCATCTTAAAGAATGACCCAGACCATGGCAGTCAGAAATCCTTGGAAGGAAAGATGGCCTAGACTAGAAGGGAATTCTGAAGCTAGGAAAGGTGGGTAGAAAGAGACAGAGGAGGGCAGAATCACGTGGAAATACAAGGTGGTTCCGGTTTGGCTGGAGTCAAGGAAGGGGTGTGGAGGAGTAGGAGGAAAAGCAGCATTGGTGGGTGTATTGGGAAATGCCTTGTCTTTCTCTTTGCTCCCACGGTTGTTGAGTCAAGCAGTTCCTCTACCACACACGCCTGCCTTGACGCACTGTGCTGCCTTTGGCCTAAGCAATGCCGAGACCACTGACTGAAATCCCTGGAGTCGTGAGCCCAGTTAGACCTCTTCTAAGTTGTCTGTCTTGGATATTTTGTCAAGCGACAGAAGTCTAGCACACATTAAGGAAATACTCTGAAGGATAAATCAACAGGCTTTGTTGACTCAGAAGGTGACACTGACAAGAGAGAAATTCAGGTTCCTGGCATTGAGGCATGGGATGTGCAGTAGGTACACTGAAGGCCTCGCTTCCTCTCCAGCTCCCTGCCTGAGTCAGCTGAAAGAAGCCGAACAGGCACACCAACTAGAGAAAAAGCAGGCCTGTTTGTTACCGTGTGTGTGGGAGCCACACAGAGAAGGGCCACACAATTCATAGGGAAGTGTAGGTGGGGGAGGATGCACCCTGCACTCTGGTTGTCTCTTGGGTGGCAGTCCTTGGAAAAAAAAGAGAGGGTTCTATTTGGCTCAGTAGACTGAGACCTTTTCCTCTTTTCTATGAGTTAGCCTTCCCTGGTTGAGGGAGTTTTGGGGAGGAAATGCAAGACAATTGCACTTACTTCGGATGACCTTTCTTGAGTTCGATGTGAAGATATCTCATAGAGAGCCTTCTCCATGCTGGGAACCTAGGCCACCGGTGGTGAGGGAGCCGTAAAGTCTAAGGCAGCCGCGTGTGTGTCTGTGCTCCCATGGTCAGCCTCTCCGAGCGTCAGTGGCTGAAGGGCATCAGGTACTTTTTCTGCGTGAAGCCTTCCCGACTCCACGTCCTGCCGTAGTGTGGCCTCCTTCGACGCTCAGCTGGTTCACAGTTGTGATAGTTTGTGGCTTTATTCCCTATGCTCGCTTCTTGAAGATTGTGGCTATTTCTTTTTAAGTTTTTTCTAGTTATACAAAATATTGGATTTCATTAAGATATCTTTATAGACACACACATGCATGCACCACACACTTGTGCTTTGCTTATATTTGTCTGCTCTTTCTTGTGCTATTTTTTAAGAGTATTTATTTTTTTACATGCCAATCCCAGTTCCCCCGCCCTCCTATCCTCCTGCTCTCCCCATCCCACCCCACCCCCCATTCACTCCTCCTATCCCTCCTATCCTCCTGCTCTCCCCATCCCACCCCACCCCCCATTCACTGTCTCTTCAGCTCGTTGAGGCAAAACCAAACCCAGCCCAGCCAACCCCGCCCACTCCGCCTGCCCAGCAACCTGCCTAGGCTGAGCAAGGTATCTCTTCCTAGAGAAAAAAAAGTTCATGCAATAGGGTTAGATCTTGCCCAAGCCACATTGTTGTCACCTGCATTCAGGGTGCCTAGTTCGGTCCTATACAGGTTCCCTAGTTGTCAGTCCAGAGCCAGTGAGCTGCCATTAGCTCGGGTCAGCTGATTGTGTGGGTTTCCCCTTTGTTCACATTATTGCTCCTCCCTCTTTGCCACCGTACTCCAGGAGCTCGGCTGGGCCGTTTTATTAATCCCTTCTTCAAACGCTCATACTCCATCCCAGATCTATGTTTTTAAAGTTTTGAAATAGCTACCTGGGAATCTGAGCTATAAAGTGTGCTTCTGAGTCTAGTGATCAAACCCAGCTTCACAGAGCAGGAGATTGGCAGCAGCAGAGCTATTTCTTATACTGATTTTGCTATCAATATCAACAAGGTCAAATAGCTTCACGTTTTAGGAGGATGGCACGACGATGCTACTGACTCCTTCCTCGTGGAAACAAGCTCAGGATAATAAGGATAAGAGAGATGAGCTGGTGAAATGGCTCAGTGGGAAGTGCTTGTCATCCAGGTGCCAGGCTCCATGACCTGAAGTCAGTCCATGAGACCCACAGGGTAGGAGAGAATGAACTCCTGCTGGCTGCCCTCTGACCTTCATGTTCTCTCTCTCTCTCTCTCTCTCTCTCTCTCTCACACACACACACACACACACACACACACACACACACACAGAGAGAGAGAGTAAATGTAACTTAAAACATTTAAAAGAAAGACAGAAATGTAAATTGTCTTTGGCATTAGGCAACTATAGAAACCCGAATCAGAACATATAAGGGCTACCATCCCCACCTGCAGTGTATACAAGGACCAGCAGCTCCACATCTTGCCAACGCCTCCTTGGCTTTATATTTCAAGACAGTGACTCGCTCCATATTCCAGGGTGGCTTACAGTTGAAGATCGTTCTGCCTCAGCTTCCTGAGTTCTGATGGCACGAGATTCTTTGTATTTTGTTTGTTTGTTTTGGGATAGGATCTGGTTATATAGCCTGGCTGGCCTCCGTTTCCTGATCCTCCTACCTGACAAGTTTGTGCCACTATGCCTGCCTTGATTGATGCATTTAATTATAGCTCTTCTGTGGGTGTGAGGTCCTACCTCATTGTAGTTTTAACATGGCTATGACAGGGCATTTTCGTATACTTGCTGGCTAATCTTCTATCTGCTGGTGAAATGTCTGTTCACATCTGTTCTCATTTCTGAGTTGTTTGAGTTTGCAGAGGTTTTTAAAAATATTTTTGTTGCATATGTGTTTTTGTATACCACATATATGCCTGGTACCTGAAGAGGTTGTTAGATCACTTGAAAATGTAGTTATGGATGGTCATGAGTCACTCTGTAGGTGCCGGGAACTGAACTTGGGTCTTCTGCCCAAGTTCACTTTAACTGATGAGCCATATAGTCATCAGAGGGTGTGTGTGTGTGTGTGTGTGTGTGTGTGTGTGTATTCTGGATACTAGTCCTTTTCTAGAGTTATGATGTATAAACAAGTTCTCTAGTCTGGACTCTTGTCATTCACACTACACTAGGGATGTAGTGTAGGGAAGGTCCCACACTACACAGTTCTGACTGATTTGGGCTCAGTAAAGCAAGGCCCGAGCAGAGAGTAGAGCCCCTGTGCTAGGACAGTAGTAAGAGGAAGAAAGGGAAGAAAAGGCAAGTGCCAAAGTAGTTATACTTTAGAAGAAAGATTTATTTGATGTGGATGACTACTTTGCCTGCTGCCCACGAAACCAGCGAGGACACTGGACCTCCTGGAAGTGGCCTTACATATGCTTGTGTACTGCCATGTGGGAACTGAGAATAAATCCTGATTCTGTCCAAGAACAGCAAGTATTGTTTGTTTGTTTCAGACTGGGTCTTTCTGTGTAGCCCTTCTTGGCCTGGGACTCTTTATGTAGATTAGGCTGACTGCAAACTCGCAGAAATCTGCCTGGCTCTGTCTCCCACCTTCTGAGATAAAGGTATGTGCCACTATACCTGGCCAGCAGGTGCTTTTTACTGCTGAGCCATCCCTCTAGTCCACACCTTCTTGATTTTGGGGTTTTTATATGTGGGTTAGGGTCTGGGGAGGATTGGGAGCAGTGCTAGGAATCAAATGAAGGGTCTCAAACTTTCTGTGAGTCACTAGGCCTTGAATGAATTTCTAATTTTAAAAATACATACTGTCCTTCATTAGCATTGATCTTATAGTTACAGATATTAAGGAGCAGTGTACAATGTGATTAAAAAAGCATTGATTCGGTAGGTGTTCAGAATATTGGCTATCCAAGGGTGCATGTGTGCAAAAACATATGCAGTCTCCTCCCATTAGTGCAGGGCTGAGGTGAGGTCTGCAAGGTCAGATTGTACCTCCTGAGGAGTGTTAGCCACGTCTCTTGTCCTAGAAGGTGGGTGGTTGGAGTAGAACAAAACTTATGCAACCCATTAGTCTTAATTATTCAAGAACCTACTTTAGGAAAGTGGATGCTAATGGGGGCAGAAGTCAAACCTCATAGCAATAGAGTTTGAGAGCGGAGAAAAAGAAAGGTAAAACATGCTAGGCAAATTAGACTACATTTTTATGTACTCTGTTTTTTTTTTTTTTTTGTTTGTTTGTTTTTTATAAGACAAGGTTTCTCTGTGTAGCTTTGGAGCTGTCCTGGAACTTGCTCCCTAGACCAGGCTGGCCTTGACCTCACAGAGGCTGGCCTCTGCCTCCCAAGTGCTAGGATTAAAGGCGTATGCCACCAACCCCTGGCTGTACTCTGAGTTAGTAGTCAGTTGTCCTGGTTTGGTTTCTGTCACTGTGATAAATAACATAACCAAAAGAAATGTGGGAAAGGAATATAGCCCATCATTGAGGGAAAGCAAAGCTCTGATACTCCACGTAGGAACCTGGAGTCAGGGACCTAAGCGGAGACCGCAAGGGAATGCCACAGGTTCACATTTGTCTGTCCTTCTTCTAGTGCCCAGGATCACCTGTCCATAGAGAGTACCACTCATAGTGGGCTGAGCAATTCCACACATTAGCAGTCTAAGAAATGCTCCACACAGACTTGGAGGCAATGTCTCCATTGAGGTGCCTTCTTCTCAAGTGTTTTGACAGGCAGAATTAGCCATCATATTTGCCATTAAAAGATTCTTTTCATAAATAGTTGGGTTGTAGCCTTCTCCGAATATTTTGGCAGAACAATCTATATCAGTAGAAAGGTTTCTTGGTATTGCATGCCAACTTTTCTGTGATAAAAGAAAACACGGAAGGGACAAATACAGGCAAACCTGTATTAGTGACTGACTTCACACCCGCCTGTAATCCCAACACTCAGGACGTAAAGGCAAGAGGACCAGTTTAGTCCAGTCTCTGCCATACAGCAAACCCGGTAGTGTTACTTTTCACAAGTTGTTTGACAAAAAGAAGCTTCGATGTAAATTTTGTAGGATGTTGGATTTGTCAAGTCTTGATAGGGAAGTAATTAATTATATTGGGTGTGTATTTAGCAGTGTATATTGGGAAGGTGTGTCAAGGTTACCACCAGAAGTCAAAAGTGATGCACTTTTTAATACATTTTTGCGTGTGTGTTTCCGTTTGTACGTTTGTATATTTGTCTGTGGAGACCCAAGATCTTGGATGCCTTCCTTATTTGCTGTTCACCTATTTGGGGGAATGGTCTTTCACTGAGCCTGCTTTATGCTCAGTATCATAGTTTGACAGTTCCGACAGTAAACTCAGGAATACTCTTGTCTCCACGTGCACCGTGCCACTTCTCTTCCTCCTCCTCTTCTTCTTCCTCCTCTTCTTCCTGTTATTCTTCCTCCTCCTCCTCCTCTTCCTCTTCTTCCTCCTCTTCTTCAAGCTTGCGCATATTCATAGCTAGCACTTGACTATGGAACCGTCTCCCTCTCCTGTGATACAATGATACAGTACTTTTTAGGTTAATAATTTGAAATCTGGATTTTCTTTTCAGTTCACTCCATTTTTAGGTGTATTGCTGAGGGTCAAACCCAGGACCTCGAGCATGCCAGGCAAGCACTCTTCTATTGAGTATAATCCCCACCCCCAACCCCTCTGATAAACAGCTTTACCTCTCTACAGTCAGTCGGTCTTCTGCTCTAGAGTATGTATTTGCTGTATTTGAATTAATTGATCCTTATGACTACAACTACTATTTGTGATCTAATGGTCTTAAAAGCAACTTTAAATGAGTATAAAAATAGAGATCTCCCTGTATTTCTAATTTATATGAACACAGACATGACTATAATTTAAAGTATTTTTTCCTATGGACTGGAGAGGTGGCTGGCTCAGTGGTTGAGAGTGCTAACTGCTCTTGTAGAGGACACTGGTTCAATTCCAAGCACGCACATGGCAGCTCACAACAGTGTCCTGATAGTTCCAGGGGATCCAGTGCCATTTTCTGACCTCCAGTGTCTCTTCCCTGTGCTCGGTGCACATATACTCACACATTAAAGTAAGTAGGTAAGTACACACAAGCCCAGATTCCAGCGGGCTGAGTATGTGAGCTCCCTGGTAGAGCTCTTACCTAGCATGTGCTGTGCCTCTCAGATCAGTCCTTAGCACTGTAACACACACACAAAATTCAGAATCTAAACATATTGAAGAGCATTGAGAACAAAATCTAGACACATTGAAGTGCGGTTGTGCCTATAATTCCCAACCTGAGAGTAGGGAGGAACATAAACATATAAATCTAAACATACTGAGGTGTGATTGTGCCTCCAACCCCTGACCTCAGGAGGCTGAGATACAAAGGCTGTGAGTTGAGGCCAGCCTGGGCTACAGCAAAACCCTGTCTCAAAATGAAACAAAACAAATCGAAAAACGAAATAAAATGAAGAATGAAGATAATACTTTGAACTATCACAGTGCTAAGTGGACCTTCTGGGATGGCGCACCAATTCAGTGTAGAGAAGGCTGCTCTTGAGAGCCATCGCTTTAATACACCACCCACCCCGCCCCAAGTGGCGTTCTGTTAAAGAATGACTACTGGATTGCCATGGTGACTTTTTATGCGATTCCTTGCCCAATAGCTCTTGAGGCAGAACAAAGTAACTGTCTTGGTGCTGCCAATGCTGGAAAGAGCACAAACAGCATAGCAACAGGAATGGAAAAAAAAATCTTTACAAAATGGGGCCTGATGCCCTTCTACAGAAGTATTGGAGCTTTTCCATTTTCATGGTAGCGGAAATTGCTCGTTAATTTTAATTTGTGTGTATGTGTGTGTGTTCATGTATGCATACATATGTGCTCTGCTAGGGACTAAGGCCTTGTGTATGCGGAATAAGCTTGTACTGCTAAGTTATATCCCCAGCCTGGTTCCAGCTGTCATTTCACCTTAAGTAAATGTTTTAATTGCTTGTTCCTTATTTACTGTTCATTCCTCTTCACTGAGGAATTATGTTTTCAGATCTTTCAGAGAATAGAAAGGGAAATTTTTCTTTCTGTCCCCTGCGAACAACAACAAACTCATCTAAATGTCAAAAGCACTTTCCAAGTCATGTACAGCTTGTGTCCTTGCTGGGGTATTTCATGTTCCCGCCAAGGAATAACTAAAAGGTATCCTTGGGATGATGCCAGATATATACTGTCATGAAGAGCCCCTATTAGCTGCACTTTCAGAATGTGAGTGATTTGACTTACACAACGCATTACTAACTAGTTCATCATAACACTTCGTCATGCATTATCTAAAGTACTTTTATTTATTTATTTATTTTATCCAGTCTTGTATTGTCAAAAATAGGCCTAGAACCTACCATCTTCCTTCCTCAAGTCTCCTAAGTGTTGGGATTACTTATATACATGACCTCACTGGGCTTCTCGTGATACTCACTCATAGGTGGTTCCCTTGCAGAATATGGCATTTCCATGTTGAAACTTTGATACCTTTGATTGATTGATTGATTGATTGATTGATTGATTGATTAGTGGTCTCAGTATGTAGCCCTGGATGGCCTGGAACTCATTGTGTAGACCCGGCTGGCTTCAATCTCGTAGAGATCGATCTATTTATCTATCTATCTATCTATCTATCTATCTATCTATCTATCTCTAAGGGCTAAAATGAAAGGTATGTGTCCCCTAATCCAATTCCTGATTTCTCTCAACTACTTCTGTATTATGGTTTTATTATCTTATTTAACTCCCCGTGTTTGCCTTTGAAGTATTGCATAGTGTGAATTGTGTGCTTATAGATAACATAGGATCAGGGCTAAAATATATGTCTAACCAGCTCATAGCTGATCCCGTATTTTGTGAATTCATACTTTCTCAATGCACTCTATCTTCAGGATGAAGATACTGGGATGAAAAGCAAAGTTCATCATATTGCCAAGGAGATCATGAGCTCTGAGAAAGTGTAGGTATCAAGTTAGCAGTTTAGAAGCCATTCTTCCCAGTTGACTTATTAAAAAATTCTTATTGGTTCTTTATTTTTTTAACAGGTTTGTGGATGTGTTAAAACTTTTGCATATTGTAAGTATCTGCTCATATTTTTCTCGAATCTAAGATTATCCCCAGTCCTGTACTTTTCCTACCTAACAGTTCTTATCACAGCTAACAAGTAAATTATACCCTTGTGCTCTCTAGTGCTTGGTTACATTTTAAATTTATAATAAGATTTTATATACTTATAGGTTTATAAATTATATATAATAGACATTTTACAAGTTGTATCTCATTTGCATCTAGATGTACCCAGATGATTTCTGAATAATAATCTTCAGCACCTTCCATTTCTTCATAATAAATGAGCCATGACAGCTGCTGCTACTGCTTCCTCCTCCTCCTCATTTTCCTCTTCTTGCCCCATTTCTGCCTCACTTCCTCCTCTTTCCTCCTCCTCTTCTCTCTCTCCATTTCCCTCCCCCAAACCATACCCCCAGCACCCGTAATGATGTGTATCTTTTGGGGCCATGTCTTCTCTAATCTAAATAGGTCCCAGAAACAGAGGCACTTGAGACAGCATTGCTAACTTTTTTTTAACCGCAGTCACCTTGAGCAGACCTGTTAGGAAAGAGCTGCATGTATCTGACCACATGCTCGTATTTCCCATGCTCGTTTTTCCTCTTCCACACTTTTGTCCTTCAAGTAGATCGCGTGTCTGCTGCAAATCAAAGTGCTTTTAGTGTTACTCTGTTTTTATTATTTTTTTTGGCAAGATATCTCAATATCCCAAATTTCTGTTGTGGAATATTAGTTTAAGATGTGTTACATTTGTTTAAATGATATGACGATGTGCTGCATTCTTTATGTTGTACCTGTTTAACTCTGCGAAGCTGGGTTACTTTGCCTGTCTAAAACACCTGATTGGTCTAATAAAGAGCTGAATGGCCAGTAGGTAGGCAGGAGATGAATAGGTGGGGCTGCCAGGCAGAGAGAATAAATAGACAAAAAGAAAAGAAGGGAGGAGCAAGAAAAAGGAGGAGAGGAGAACACCAGGGGCTACCCGGACACAGGCTATCATGGGATAAGAAGGAACGAAAGACACATAGAATAAAGAAAGGTAAAAGCCCAGAGGCAGAAGGTAGAGGGGATAATTTAAGTTAGCAAACCTGGCAATAAATAAGGCAATCTAAGGCTTGGCATTCATAAGAAAGAATAAGAATCCATGCGATTTATTGGGAGCTGGGTGGTGGGCCCACAAAGAGTAAAAAAAGAACGACTACAAACATCCCTCACGTATGTGCCACTAAGTGCTCAAGTCCAGTAGTTCTTCTAGCTAAAGACATACAGCCCTCCTTGAAAACCTGCAGTCTGTGTCTGCCACATACAGCTCTCTTGAAAACCTGTGTCTGCCATGTACAGCCCTCCTTGAAAGCCTGCAGCCAGTGTCTGCCCCTCCCTCTCCTTCCCCACTAGCCCTCTTGCCCTCTTCAGTCAAGACAGTTTCTCATGGCAAATGGCCATAGGTCAACTGATCAGGCAGTTCCTTAATTAAGGTTTCTTTGTCCCAGGTGACTCTAGATTTGTGTCACACTGACAGCAAAACTCAATAAAGCCAGGAATCTAGACCCAAGGCCCCCGGACATGCTGATATCTGATACCAAATAGAATGTGGGGATTTTATTTTATTTATTTTTTTTGTTTTTTCAAGACAGGGTTTCTCTGTATAACAGCACTAGCTATCCCGGAACTTGCTCTATAGACCAGAGTGACCTCAAACTCACAGGGATCCGCCTGCCTCTGCCTCCTGAGCTCAGGGATTAAAATTGTGCACCACCACCAACCAGCTTCATCTGTTTTTCTAAGTGCATCATAAAAGGAATGGTTTTCCCCAGTTCTCGTGTTTTTTCCCATCCTAAAACAATCATTCTGTCCCGAGTATACAGTCTTGTGATTCATGCGGACTTTTAAATTATCAGTTGCTTTGTCCTCTGTTTAGCTGCTGTTAACTTAGCTCCTGCCTTCATTTTTGAGCAGTTCTATTCATATTAAGACTCATAGATGAAGTCCATTATTCAGAGCATATTTGTCTTCCTTCTGTCTTTCCCACCTCGGTTTGGCATCTCCTTCTCTCCGTGCCTCAATTTCAGGTCTTTGCTGCTCAGCTTCCAAAGACTTGTGGGTATTAAGTGATGTTTATGTG
Organism: Microtus oregoni; assembly: GCF_018167655.1. Taxonomy (NCBI): domain Eukaryota; kingdom Metazoa; phylum Chordata; class Mammalia; order Rodentia; family Cricetidae; genus Microtus; species Microtus oregoni. Next base: position 85,145,398 of record NW_024543060.1, on the reverse strand, counting down.
ATTATTTAAATTACCACATTTTTTTTAAGTAAATGGCCTTTTGATAAGTGTTCTTTATGTACCTTTTAGTATATTGTATGGCTATGTTACACAAATTATTTTTGGGCTCATAACATCCCTAAAGATAGTTTTTTTTTCTATTGTTAATTTTAAATGAAGGAAGTAGCAGGCTACTAAATGTCAAAGCTAGGTTTTGAAGTATAGTCTCTGTGAGTTCTTGGTTTAAAATTTTAAATGTTTGCTTGTAATCCTAACCATTGCCATTTATAGTGTAACTGTAGGACGTAGTATATCCTTGGGCATATTTATTGCTTACAGAATTTTTTTTCAGCTGCCTAGGAAACCAGAAAACTCTGGCATTTCATCGTATAAAGATGAAAGTGAAGCTGGCTCTTGTTACTTATATTTCTTATGAACATTGCATATTAAGGTTATTAAAGAGAGTCAGAAACATGCCATAAACAGTTGGCTTCAGTTATGTTTTACGTTGAATGCATTGATGAATATGCACAACCTGACTTTTGCATGCAGGAAAGGAAGGGTCATTTCACCTGGGAAAATATTTTCATTTTAACAACAAAGTCAGCAAAGCACAACGGTACACCCCCATAGTCCCAGCACTGGGGAGGCTGAAGCATGCAGATATTGAGTTTAAGGCCCTTCTGGGTTATATAACAAGACTTTGCCTCAGCAAACAAGACAAAACCAAAGTCACATTGTTGAGATGGGGACTTCCCCTTTCCTTTTATTTCACGGTCTCTCTTTTATTTTTGCATATTTATCATAAGCCTTTTGACCCCTACAGCTGCTTTGCTTTCCTTCAAGTGATTTTTATTTAGTGTGAGCTTCCTGTCTGTCCCTGTGCCCACTTGGGCTCCCGAAAGTAACTAAACAATGCCTCAAGGTCAAGCTTGCTGCTTGGGGCAGCTGTCGATTAAGTCACACACCCCACTCTGGTCCTGGAGACTCTGTAGACCAGAGACAAGGCCATCTGCTCTGTGCTTCAGTGCCTCAGATGTTCTGACCAGGTCTTATTTGCATTGTTTTCCACTGAGGTCTTCCCCGAGTGATCTGAGTTGGCAGAGTGGGCATGTTCGTACTGTAAAGAGTTGGGGTTTTTCTGGTTCTGAATGTCATACGAGGTGATTTGACTCTGGTAGGTTTTTATTAGAATCAGTGTTGTGTGTAGTTGATGTCAGTCATGTCTGCGGTTTGTCTAATACTTTACACCATCTCCTGCCTCCCTTGTTTAATTCTATCATCTCTGTCTGCTCACCTACCCCTATGCAGTGCTGGGTTTCAAACCCAGGGCTCACCCCGTCTAAGCTAGTGCTCTTCCCTAAGCTCCACGGCGGCGAGGCCTGTGAACCAGAACTTGGCATGCAGAAACCGCTCACTCGCATCTGCCTTGGTGTGGTTCGAGGAGCTTTGGCGAATTTAGAGGTTTCTGCCCAAAATAGTTCTGCGGCCCTTAAAGATCGCCACACTTTCCCAAACTATCCTGGCTGTTGGGATTTAGGAAGATAATTAATTGGGCACGTGTTGTAATCATCTTTTTTATTTAAAAAAGAAAAAAAAATTGTGACCTCCCTCCAGTGGTTCCACTTTGGCAGTGGCTGAGGTTCCTGAGTAGCCCAGAAGTCTAAGATTGTCTGTAGTTCCCGTGGAACTGGTTGCAAAAGAAGTGACAGGAATATAGTTGCTGCCCTGCTGCGGGGAGGCTGTTTCCTTGACTGCTAAGCCCTAGCATTCTTTGTCTTTGCTTGGAGGTAGGGATGCCTTTTTTGGAGCTGGCTGTTGGAGATTTAACCTAGGGTTTTGTGTACACTGAGCACGCGTTCTACTCTGAGCTATGCGTGCAGCCAGGGACACTCTTCTATGTTCAAAACCAAGAGAACCTGTGATAGCCCCAGGTGAAAATAATTATTAAGGGATATTTACAACAAATTTTGTTTGGTCTTTTTGAGACAGGGTGTTAGGATTTAGGCATTATGCTGGCCTCTTTCACAAGATAAATCAGGCCTTACCCTGGCCGACCCAGGGTCCTATAGCTGCTAGGTCACTGCATTTGTACTCAGGTGCAAAAGGTCAAGCTCCACCCACTCCCGCCCTCTTCCCGTAGCTCTTCTGAAGAGGCAGGCTGGTTCTTTTCCTCCTCCTCTTCCTCCCTGTATTTCTCTTTCCCTCTTCTTTCCCTTTACCCTTCTCCCAACAAGTTTCTTACTTAAGCTCTACCTACACGGTGTGTTTTAACATACAGACTGTGTTCAGTCCCAGTGCTGTTGAAGGGACTTTTGTAGTGGTCAAGAGATTGGAATTTACTCCAAATGCAAAATTCATAGCCAAGGAGCAAAGTGAGAGTCAGTGGGTAGAAGATCCCCAAGAAGGGAAGGACAAGTAGGGGAGGGGCGATCTGCTACTGCTTGGGGGATGGTGGAAGGAACAGGGCCAGACACTGGATGGTGGGAGGTTCTTAGTAAAGCTCCCTTGTCTAAGGAAACCGTCAATCACCCGCTTAGACCATATAACAGTGGGTCTTAGAGATTCAAACCCTTGACGTTCTTATAATCGTTGTTGAGTGTTTGGTTTTGAGACAGAGTCTTGCTATGGAGCTCTATGGAGCCTCAAGCACACAGCAATCCTCCTGCCTTGGCCACTCCCCACCCCCAAGTGCTGGGTTTACACGGGTGCATATACCACCATACCTAAGTACAAAATAAACTTTCTATATTATTTAGAGCTACTGCCATAATTTCCAAAGTGATATCAATGGGCTTCATTCATCTAAAGCTGTCCTAAGCATCCAATACTCTTAGGAAAAAAAAAAAAGCCTTATCAGGTGTGTGTTCAGGGCAGGGCCTCACGTCATTGGTCAGCCCACTTGGATTTGGCTGGTCCTTGTTAAATGTGTCTTAAATAAACAAGTTTCCCTTTTGGCAGAGGTAGAAGACATGGAATGCAGAGTCTGGCAGGAGCTGTGTCACACTGGTTCCTAAGTTACTTAACAGCTATCATCCACTGTCTATGTCATGGTGAGGAAATACCTTCCAGTTGGAAAACAAAAGTTATTCTGCTGCCAAGGGACCAAAATAGTCATCACTTAATTTTGGAAGAAGAAAGGAGCACGCTTATTGCTTCGCTGAGCAGGAACCGCTTTGGAATGATTTTAATCGCTAAAGTGGTAGAAGAACGTGTAGCTGTTTACCTGCTGAGCTTTCAACATGTTTACAGTCGGGGGTGTGATTCATGAGTGTGTTCAATAGCGTTCCTTGATAGTAGACAAGCTAATGGCTTCCAGAAGTCTTAAGTAGCTGCATTTTCTCCTAGCAAATGCCAGGGCTGGTGGAGGCGAGCTCTCAGGGATGGAATCTGGCTGCTATCAGCTGGTTTCTGGAATGCTTGTGTGATTTTCTAGTAGTGTTGGCAAGCGAAATTCTTGTTTTATAGTCTACTAGTTAGTTATACAAGTTGGTTCTTTAGTTGCTAGAGTAGACAAGGCGTTCCTTTAGATTAATGTAGCTACTGGGACAATAAAAACAATCCCACTTTCTGCCTCCAAAAAAAAAAAGTTTTTAGAATTTGTTAAGAGAGTGAGGTGGCTGGGCGTGCAGCTCTCTAGAGTTCTTGCCTAGCATTCAGGAAGCCTGGGTTCAGAATGGTGGCTCAGGCCTGTTATTCCAACACTCAGGAGGCAGAGGCAGGGGGATCAGAAGTTGAGAGCAATCCTTGGCTTCATAGCAACTTTGAGGCCTTTCTTGTCGTGTCTGTAATCCCAGTCATCCAGAGGCTGAGGCAGGAGGATTGTGAATTCCTGAGGCCAGCCTGGTCTCAGAAAGACTGTCTCAAAACAAAGCATTGAAAAGAGCTGGGAGTGCAGCTCGTTGGTAGAACTGTGCCTGCATTCAGAAGACTGAATTTCCAGCTCTGCAAAGAAACTTAGCTGTACTTTGGGTAGGAAACCTTTCTGTTCTTTTAGGACATGTGTGAGGATTTTTGAGGTTGGGGCTTGTTTTTGTTTCCCCTGCCCACACCGAGAAGAAATACTCTTGATCAACTTGTATTTTAGGGACTAGTGTTGAAGGAGTCAACAGAGGAAATACTGTCCCTTCCAACTTGATTTGCCTTAGTAAATCCATGAAGGGGAAACCAGTTGCGGGCAAAGAGAAAGCCTAGTGAGCCTCTTCAAGTTCTGCTTTAGGATTTGGAACCAGGCTGTTGGGAGGAGGAACCTTTGTTTTGGACTCCTGCACAGCTGGGAGATTCCGCTATTGTTTAGCTTGGCTCTCTAGGCTCACCCTCAGAGGACAATGAGGTCTCAGCCAAGGCTTATCTCCTCCCCCACCCTTTCCTCCTCCTCTGCTGTGATAGGGTGTGGTGGTGCCCTATATTAAAACAGAGCACTGGCAGGCTTAAAACAGAAGATGAAGAATGTGCCATGCTAGTGTGTAAATGGTGAGCTCACTGCGAGCCTGGCTTGAGGGGGAGGAGCACCAAGACCCAGAGTGGAGAGCATCATGTTGGCTCGCACCAAGTGAATCGCACAAAGTGTCTGTGCACCATCCAATTAGACTTTATTACTGCTACTCTACTAATACTAATTATGTCACAACCGCACCTGTTTAGCAAATGAAGAAGCCAAGGCTAGCCCAAGGAAACACAATAAGCCAAAAGGGAAGGCTTAGACGTAGAATCTTGATTAGATAGTGCCTTCCTTCCTCTACAGGTCTCAGCTAGAGGCTCCAGGCTGGGAAACTGCTACTGACAGGGATGAGGGACAATTCGGGACGTAATTAGTTAAGACCTCTTGGGAACTTAAAAAAAAATTAATAAAGTATCTTTTGAGAATTTCATACTTAAGTATTGTCTTTATGTAAGTTTTGCTCTCCCCCTTCAACTCCTTCTTTGTCCATACTCCCAAATTCATGGCCTCTTTTTAATCACACATACACACACACAAGCACACACACACACACACACACACACCCTCACTGAGTCTACTTAGTATTGCTCATATATATACATGTATTGAGGAGTGACCACTTTGGATTGAATAACCTATTCAATCCAAATTTAGTCCTAGTTATTCCTAGAAAACGGATTCTCCCCCTCTCAGCAGCCATTGATTGGTTGTAGTTCTTCATCTAGGTGTGGGGCCTTGGGCGACTTCCCCATCCATGCTGGCCTATCAGCTTGTATCATTGTATAATTCTTGTGGAGGCAGCATTTTGTGATTTCATGAATGGAATGTCCGCAGATACTACCTGGAAACAGGTCTCTCAGGCTTCTGGCACCTGCAGTTTTTTGTCCCCACTCTTCCCCAATGTATAAGGGTTGTGCTGTAGATGAACCGTTTGGGGCTAGACACCCCCAAATCACTTATTTGCTACATTTTGAAAATTATTTTCAATTTTCAATATTTTAAAATTACATATTACAGATCTCTGTAATAGTCCCTATGTATTACAAAACAGAACTTCTTTGGTGAAGGGTAAGCGCTACTCATACCAGTGGGTATAAAGATCAATATTTAGAGTACAGTTAAAAATTATATTGGTTTATGTATTAGTCAGTGTTCTCTAGAGTAATAACTTATACAATGAAGTTTTCTTTATCTATCTATAGCTATCTATCTGTATATATATAAAGGCAAACATTTCTAAAAACTTTATATTTATTTAGAATAATTTATAATCTGCAGTCTAGCTAATCCATCAATGACTGGCTATGAACGGAAAGTCCAACCATCCAGAAATTGCTCAGTCCACGAGGCTGGATGTCTCAGCTGGTCTTCAGTAGAGGCTGAAACCCTGAAGAAGTTGGCTCTAATGCCAGTGAAGGAATGGACTTGGTAGCAAGGGGAGGGCAAGCAGGCAAAAAGCGAAACGAAAACCTTCTTCTTCCATGTCTTTATTGGCTCCCAGGAGGCGTGGCCCAGATTAAAGGTGTATCTTTCCTCCTCGAGATGGAGATTAGAAGTGGACTTCATTCTTCAAATTAAGCAAAAGTTGCTTACTCTAGTGTGATCTCCATCTCTGGATTTTAGTTAATTCCAGATGTTGACAACCAAACATAGATAGCACAGTTGAGAAAAATGGCAACAGTAGGTTCTTCTCTAGGGTCTCTGGCCTCTCCAGCCACAGATCGTTGGCTCTGTTTACACACTTCTAAGTGTGAATTTCCTCACATTGGACAGGTCTTAAATCCAACTGGACTGTGTTGGTTACCGCCTAGATAAAGGTGCCACTGTTGGGCCATTGGGGATGTCTTGTCTAGCCTGGCATTGTTGGAGTTTGTGGGCTTTACATCTGGATGAGACTATTGGTTGTTTTTCTCCCATGGCAGTTTGCATATCACTTTTAGATAGTACGAGAGCTAGTCTTCAGGGAGGAGGCTTCCAGGTCAATTCTAGCTTGTTTCCTCCAAGGTCTGTGTCCAAAATATGTGGTGTCTTCAGCAGTAGGGTCTTAGCTTCGAATTCCGGGAGGCAGCCTAGGGTAATAGCAGCAGCCTGTCTTGTTTCGGGAGTCTCTTAGATTTCCCTGACAACAACTCAGAGGTTTCTAATGCCTAGCCCTGTGGTTTTGCTAGTTTATGCCTCATGAGGGAATAGTACCGCCCCATGTGACAAAGTAGAGGGATCGTATTTATATGATAGCATTGCAGTGGCTTTAATTTCCAGAGCTGCAAAACAGTTTTTAGACACTTCTTTATAGAGTTGCAAGAGATAGCTTTGTGATTTAGATCATCGTAGGGACAAGGCTTTCGATCTACTTCTGAGTTTGTACAGCGCTCTTCCTCCTCCTGACGATAACAGGATTTCCGGGATGCTGTGGCCCATGCATCCAGGCAACTTGGGAAGCCTGTGATTGAGGACCGGATCCTGAACCAGATCTTGTACTACCTGCCTCAGCTGTATGAACTCAACCGGGATCTCCTGAAGGAACTGGAGGAAAGAATGCTTAGCTGGTAAGACGATCCCCAGAAACCCTGCCAAGGAGAGATAGATAGATAGATAGATAGATAGATAGATAGATAGATAGATAGATAGATAGATAGAGGTGTCCCTTATGCAGAACTGCTGCAGTATGTTGAACTTTCTTTGCAGTTATCTGTATGATGAATATTTGGGGTCGCCACACCTCATTTAGCACGCTGGATTTCTATACATATCATTTTAAAAGTTCTTCAACAATGCTTGTTCAGATTCATGCTCAGCCAGCTTAGGTGTTGCTTTTTTTCTGTTTCTTTTTTTTCCTTTTTGTTTTGTTTTTCTGTTCATTTATTGAGATAGGGTTTCACTTCCTGAAAAATTCCAGGCTGTAGTTTTTTAAAGGTATAGCGAAAATAAGTTATTACCAAAATTATTCTGTATATATTTTATCTTTTGTTCCTTATAGAATTTTATATTAATGTTATCCTAGCTGGCTTTAAAGCCTAATGATAGGCATATTTTTATTAGTAATATAAGAGGTTTAAATATTTTTTGCTTGTACTAAAGTCTTCTTCAAGTTTTGGACCCGTAGATGATCCATGTTCAAATATTAAGCATTCCTGAGAACCAGCCTAAGCTAATGAAAGAGACAGCTCTTCACTCATAGAAAAAGTTAAATTTATTGCTAACAAAATAGTTCAAATCTTTGAATAAGGTATTTCTTTTCACTGGGTCTAATGGAGCAGGCTTGCAAGCCCACGTACTTGGGAAGCTGAGGCAAGACAACACGTTCACTGAGTTGCACGGGCAGTTTAATGAGTTTCTGTTTCAAAATAAAAAGTGAAAGGCGGGCTGGCAAGATGAGTCAGTGGGTAAAGGTGCTTGCCACCAGACCTGCTGACCTGAGTTTGACCCTTGGAGCCTGCGTGTGAAAGGAGGCAGCTGATTGCCACAGCTGTCCTCTGGATTCACACCTATGCCTCACTCCTCAACATCAATCAGTAAGTCAAGCCATAAAAATATTTAGATAAAAAGAGGTCTGGGGTTTTGCTTAATGGTTTGCTTACCATACAAGAAACCATAGGATTAGGGCAGTTAGAGCACCAAATACTTTCTATATAGAGCAAAGTGTACACGTTTGTCTCGGCAAGACCAATGTAAGGGCCACACTGTTAGAGAAATTGTAGCATTTTCAATTCTGGGATCAGCTAGAGAGGGGCCAGTCTTTATAAAACAGAAGTTTGAAACTCTAGGTTAGGACCTCAAGTGACACTGGGGTAATTAAACTGGTATGCCGTATCTCTCTGCCCGGGAAACTTGGGAGCAGAGACCTTGTTGGTGTGGAAAATCTTGGCCCCGTGCCCCTTACTATAGTGACACTTCTGCTTCGCTGTCACGCAGGACACACTTAGCCAGTACCGACTCTTCACCTTGATCTCCAGGCCATACATAGATCATGTTCTGCTCCCTAAGGCTGGTCCAAGGCCACTGCCTGCTGATCATGCAGTTTTGTTGGGGCAGAGCTATGAGAAACAAGGTACTTACATTGGGATCAAGGAATTCATGTCCTGGCCACCACCACCCCATGTGACAGTAGCAGTGTGCCTGTCTCCCTAGTTATCTGATGGTTTGAAATAAGTTACTGGACCCAATTTTTAACGTGTCTCTCTTGGTAGCTACCCTGGCTTGGGATCCACTCTGTAGTATAGGCTGATCTTGAACTCATAGCAATCCTACTGTCTCACCTTCCGAGTCCTAGAGTTACAGGCATGAGCTACCATGCCTAGCAAGGATTTCATTTTTCCAAGATTTGAATATCTACTGTGCTAGTTGGTAATCTACATGTGACAAGCATATCATAGTATACAAAATATACAAAGGTCTTGCTTTCAGGGGACAGACATTTTAGTGGGGAGAAGGACTAGGTAAATAGACAAGAGAAATCAGAAAAAAGCAACTTTTGATTTGCGGAGACTGGTAACATGCTGGGGACTCTGAAGGTTAGGTCTAAGAAGGCTGTCTAAGAAAGTGGAACATGGGCTAAGAATACAGTCAGAAATAGACAGCTTGCCTACCATTTATAAGGTGTTCAGATGTCAGTTGTCTACCCCCCCTACCCCAGTATGGAGCGTGTGAATTGACATGGGCACATGGGAATGGGGAAACTCCAAGAGCTCCTATTTCCAGGCATCAATGGATTTTGTATATTCAAAGAACATAGGAGCTTTGGAGAGCAGGAAAAGTGAAGCAAACATGGCCTGTGTCAAGCAGACAGGAAGGAGCAGTGGCCCTGTGTGCATGTAATAGAAGGTCTTTGGAGCTGGGTGTAGTGGCGCTCACCTGCAATCACAGCGGGAGAGAGGCTAAAGCAGGAGGGTCATGAGTTCAAGACCAGCCTGGGTAGTTTAGTGATCCCATCTACATGCATGCATACATACATACATAATACATACATACATACATATACGCACACAAAAATAAATAATGAAGAGAAGTCATTATTGGAAGTTGCATAATAAGATGTGCATTTTTAAGGCTTTTGCTGCGCTAAGGAATGGATTAGAGAAGACAAAAATGGAAAACGGGGACCAGTCAGAGACGGCAGAGTCTGGGCAAGATGTGTTCATGGCAGGGGCAATGGTGAAGAGCAGCATCTTAGGATGTGTTTTCAAGAAGAGAAAAGAATAAAAGGACGAGCTGATGATGTCGCTGTGCCTTGGACACATTAGTGACTGCTCTTATGTTTTGTGTGTCCTCTATCCATAGGAATGAACAACCAAGAATTGCTGATATCTTTGTGAAGAAGGGGCCATATTTAAAAATGTATTCCACATACATCAAAGAATTTGATAAGAACATAGCTTTGCTGGATGAGCAGTGCAAGAAAAACCCAGGCTTTGCTGCGGTTGTTAGAGAATTCGAGGTATTTGCTACCATACAATTTTGAAATTTTTTTTCTTATATTTTCTATACCTTAATCATTTATAGTCATTGAAAAAAAACTTTTGAATAAAGATGTGTTAAAATATAATCTCTTCTAAATCATAGAAGGAATTAGTCGACAAACAAACCAGCGAAAACTCAAACAGTCCAAGATTCGATTCTGAAGATCTCTTACTGCACACTGTACTGTTTTGATTGGGTAAATAGTGTTTTGGTGAGAGTTAGTTAACCGGTTAATTAGTTTGAAACAAGGTTTTACTCTATAGCCAGGCTGACCTCAAAGTCCTGTCTTTCAAATCTCAACAATTGGTAGCAACTTCACTTAGGAGGCTGAGGCAGGAAGATGAGGCATTCAAGGTCATCCTCAGCTGCCTAGTGACTTCCAGGCCAGCATTTCTGGCCTCAAAGTTCCCTGTCTCAAAGACAAAACAAGGTCTAACAAGATCACACAGAAGGTATTGCTGGCAAGCCTGACCCACCTGAGTGCAATCCCTGAAACCCCACATGTGGGATGAGAGACCTGACTCTGATCCCAACATGCGTGCTATGACATGTGTGTACCCAACACCTACACACATGTGCACACATGTGCAGGCCCACATACACACAAGTAATAAATAGACAAATGAATAAACAAATTAATCTTATTTTTTTAAGCCTGTGGTGAAATGTATACCCCACAGACTTAGAATCATAGCCATTTTAAGTATCTAAACTCTATAGTATGAAGTATGTGGACAATATTGAGTAACCGTCCCTCTAAAACATATTTAGTCTTGCAAAATTGAGGTTCCATGGCCATTAATCATTAACTTGTCCTTCCCTCCCACCCTGGCCACCCCTATTCTGCCTTCTCTCTTGATGAATTTGAGTACTAAGGGAACAACGTTCCTTATTTTCTACCCAACATTTTCTTCCGTTTGTCTGACAACTTCATATACAGTAATGGAAAGGAACATAATTTTTGTTAGATAAGCAAATAAACAGTTTTAGCATCAAAGTCAAAAACCTTGTCTTTGTTTTATATGTCAGCTAAAGCCTTGTGTTTCGACTGAACGTTTGGAGGTGCAAACCTGATTTGATTGGGATAAAATGATATTGTACATTGTTACCCAGACTTGCCTCAGATTTGTTATTCAGTCAGGCCTGGCTGTCCTCGGACCCTCATCCACCTGCCTCCACCTCCTGAGCCGTGGTATTATCCACATTTTTACAACTAGTTTAACTCTATCCGTTTGGATTACTAGGTTTTAGTATTTGTTTCTTTGTTTTGAAACTAAAATGATCAGTAAATTCTAGCCACACAAAATAAGAAAAGTTCCAAAATATTATAGTGTTGCTGATTTCTATTTTTTCTTAGTTTGTACATCAGACTAGTAATTGACTTTGAAGTTAATTTATAATCTTTCCTCCTTTCCTCTCCTCTCTTCTACTGTTGTGGAAAAAAGAGACATTACCAGGTATCGTGGCATAGCCTGTAACCCTAACACCCAGAGAGTAGAGACAAGAGCAGAGAGAGTTCAGGGGCAGCTGAGCTGCATAGAGCTGTCTCAGAAAGCAGCGCAAGGGGATACACACATGTTCATTTTAGTTCTACCACACAGTAAACTCTGGGGTGGATGAAGCTCAGGAATAGACTGAGAAAGCTATTTTACATATTAAGGAAAAAAGTTTTAAGGATAATTTTATCATGATTAATAAAAACCCAGCGACAGATATTGGGGTTCAACCTGAATATCATAAAAGCAAAGCAGCCAGCCACTGACTCTTACCTTGACCTCAGTCCGAAATGGCGATCCTGCCTCCAAGAATCTCAGAATGAGACTGTCTGAGAGCCATCTTCTCCTGTCTTATATTCCCTCTAGTTCTGGGTTTAAAGGCATACACCACCGCCAACCAGTTTCTATGGCAAACTAGTGTGGCTACTGGGCTTAAAGGTATGTGTCACTGCTGCCTGGTCTGTAAGGCTGGCCAGTGGGACTGTTCTGCTCTTTGATCTTTATTAAACTTTATTAAAATACAAATGAAATATCATTACACTCAATCACATGACTTTATGGCCAAGTTAATGGCTCATGATTTGCCTCCAGAACAGCACACATGCTTGGCATTTGCAAAGTCTTCACACACACACACACACACACACACACACACACACACACACCTCTCAAAAAGAAAACATTATGCAGGCAACCAGGTGTATACATTCTGACTTGGCTGTCTTGTAGGACTACTCACCCAAACAGATTTTTACATTCATTATTCTACGAGAGAGGGGTACTTAGCAAGTCTGCTCGTAGTTTTGATTTCTGCAGCCCTCCCCACTATGCTGTTGTTACTGTGAGTGAGTATGTTGACCACGGGGCTCTGGTTATTTTTTTGAATCTAAGCCCCAGTAGTTTTAGATCTGCTTCCTTATTGGGGGCCATGCATTCCCTTCTCTGTTCCTGGGGATTTGTAGTTAGGGCTGTACCAGCACATGTCCCCTGAGTGGAAGTTGGGACATCCCCAGGAGGACACCACGTTCTGAGAACTGTGAATCAGTGCTCTCCGGAGCGCTGGCTTCCAAGAGCGGCTGGAGAGGTGGATTTGATAGCTGCAGTCACTCTCCTTTGTGACAGCCACTGTCACAGCTGCCGTGTCTTACAGAAGGCAGCATCTCTGAGTTCTCCTCCCCAGTGGCTGGCTGCTTTTGAAAAAACAATGGATTTACTTTCAATGCTTTCTTCCCCCCTTCAGATGAGCCCGCGATGTGCCAACCTGGCCCTGAAGCACTACCTGCTGAAGCCAGTTCAGAGGATCCCTCAGTACAGGCTGCTGCTGACAGGTGGGCTCCCAAACCTTACCAGCCAGCTGACCCTGACTGCCCTTATTGAGTATGCCTTTCCTAAGCATGCCGCTTCCCACTCTCCACTATCCACTGCCTGATAGATGAGTTAAGTCACTGGGATTGAGCTGCTTTCAGTTCTGTGAGCATCATGTGCACAGTGTCTCCTCTGCGCATTCATGCAGGGTGTGCCATCATGTGCACAGTGTCACCTCTGGCATTCATGCAGGGTGTGCCATCATGTGTACACTCTCACCTCTGGCATTCATGCAGGGTGTGCCATCATGTGCACAGTGTCACCTCTGGCATTCATGCAGGGTGTGCCATCATGTGCACAGTGTCACCTCTGGCATTCATGCAGGGTGTGCCATCATGTGCACAGTGTCACCTCTGGCATTCATGCAGGGTGTGCCATCATGTGCACAATGTCACCTCTGGCATTCATGCAGGGTGTGCCATCATGTGCACAGTGTCACCTCTGGCATTCGTGCAGGGTGTGCCATCATGTGCACAGTGTCACCTCTGGCATTCATGCAGGGTGTGCCATCATGTGCACAGTGTCACCTCTGGCTTTCATGCAGGGTGTGCCATCATGTGCACAGTGTCACCTCTGGCATTCATGCAGGGTGTGCCATCATGTGCACAGTGTCACCTCTGGCATTCGTGCAGGGTGTGCCATCATGTGTACACTCTCACCTCTGGCATTCATGCAGGGTGTGCCATCATGTGCACAGTGTCACCTCTGGCATTCATGCAGGGTGTGCCATCATGTGTACACTTTCACCTCTGGCATTCGTGCAGGGTGTGCCATCATGTGCACAGTGTCACCTCTGGCATTCATGCAGGGTGTGCCATCATGTGTACACTTTCACCTCTGGCATTCGTGCAGGGTGTGCCATCATGTGTACACTCTCACCTCTGGCATTCATGCAGGGTGTGCCCTTTGCTCTGACACTCTTTCACCGTAAGGGTCTACATCCTTGTGTCATTTTACCTGAATAGCATTGTTAAGCCCAAGGAGGTGTTTTCTTCGCTACTTGGGGTCTACAGTCACTCCCGTACGTTTGCATAGCACTGTCCTGGGGACACTAATTACTTTCCTCTGTGGTTATGAGGATTGGTTAATGAGCTAAATTGCACGCACGATCCTTAGAATAATTCTTTGGGCATAGTAAATTATAATAATATTAGCTCTTCTTAGTAGTAACAGTAACCTTACTATGATTATTTAGGTATTCTGACCATCATTTGCAAGTTCTTAGACTTCTCTGACTAGTGTAGAAGAGAATATAAGGTAGAATTTGGATGAAGGAACGTGTACTCGGGTACTTTTGTTCCCTGACTCTTTAAAACTTACCATAGTAACACAGTAGCAAGATTTTTTTTTCATAGACAAAATAACAGGCTTATACAGATTAAGTGGTTTGATACCATAATAAAAGCTAATACACATCATGCCAGTGCCAAGCATACTATCTGATACATACATTAAGTCTACTGAGATTTGCTGAAGTGTATTGAGGAAAGGGAGAGAATTACTTATATTATTGCCATTACATTTTGTATTAAAGTGAATAAGAACGTTAAAATGTCACCACAACTCAACAGTAGATATGTGTGGTCTGGTGTAAATAGAATTTGAGGTTCTTGGCTATGACTGTTGTCTTTGAGGACACAATGTGAGTGCATCTCCTTCATCTTGTTCTCTTCAACCAAGATCGACAGAGGAGCATGTGAGCCTGGAAACCTGCATTCGCTCCCTTCCCTTGACGCGGGAGCTTCGGGCGTCCCCACTTGGTAGAGAGGAAAGCAGATGGGAGGGCCTTCCCTTGCAGACCTGTGACCTGCCAGCCAAGGTGTGCTGCGGGCTGGATTCGGGTTAGATTTCTCTCTGGAATGACATAAAACGAAGTAAATAATGAACGGATATCCTGCCCATCTGCCCTGCTTTCCTCTGCTCTTGCTGAGATTATTAATTCACAGGACGAGAGGAAGTACCGATACACAGTGTTTTTTCTAGATAGAAGTAAAGCTCTGTCATGAACCAGCTATTGGAAAGCACTGGCTATTTCCACAGCTGTAGAGTGAGTACTGTTCTCATTGGCCAAAGACAGCGGTGGCTCGGATTTGAGAAAGAAGGATCGGGCTCCTGATAAATGAACTGTAAAAGATACCTTTTCTTCCTGTAGTATGGCTGGCCTACAGAGTAAAAATCTGCCTGTTTAATTTAGATTGCATGCTAAGTTGTTTTTGGTGGAGAAATGAGAAAAGCAAGTTTTTAAAACTGTGAATGTGTGTCTTTTCTCTTTTTAAGACAGTTTTTTTTTTCATTGTGGAGACAGCAAAGCTTGCCGCAAACAACTTCTAGTCCTGCCTCGGCCTCTTGAATTCTGGAGTTATAGGCATGTATCACCATGCCTGGCTTTTATGTTTACATTTCCTGTTATTACATTTACTTATTTGTTTGTTGTGTGTGCACATGTGCACATGCATGCCATAACACATGTGAAGGTCAGAGGGCAGCTTGCGAGAGTCTGTTTGCTCCCTACCTTGTGGGTCGTGTGGGTTGAACCAGGTCGTCAGGCTGGGCAGCAAGTGCTTTTATTAACTGAGCTCTCTCACTAGCCCATGCCTGGCTTTTAAAAAACTTTTTCTAAAAATGTTTCTTTTATTTTTGAGATTATAATCACATCGTTTTCCCCTTTCCTTTCCTCCCTCCAGACTCTCCAATAGACCCCCTCCTTGCTCTCTTCCAAATTCATAACCTTATCTTTCATTAGTTAAAATCTGGTTTTTCGTTTTGTTTTGTTTTGTGTTTTTGAGAAAACAGATTTGTGGCTGGGGATGCAGCTAAGTTGGTAGAGTGCTTGCCTAGTGTTCCTGGAAACCTGGATAAAGGGGCATGGTGGCATGTGTCTGCTATCAAAACAAACAGATTTTTTTTTATTATTTTATAATACCAACATCATGTGAGATTGGGCCTAATTTTAACGGTTTAGTTGTTGTCATTTCTTCTTTCCTTCCTTCCTTTCTTTTTTATGTGTATTTGGGCTCTTAAATTTTTTATTTTAATGTTGTTTGAGGCAGGCTCTTGCCATGTAGTCCTGTCTGGCTTGGTACTTGCTACATAGCCCAGATTGGCTTTAAACTCACTGTAATCCTCTTGCTTCAGACTAATGAGTGCTGGAATTAAAAACACGTTCCACCACACTAGTCTCTCGCAATTATTCTCATTTTAGTAATTTTTTTTAAGGTATACACAGGCTGTATAAAAGCCTAGGCTGGCCTAGTACTCACAAAGCCCGCTGCCTGGAACTAGGGGTAGTTAGTTGTGGAGCACATACGGGAGCTGGGAACTGAGCCTGGGTCCTCAATAAATCAGCACGTGCTCTTAACTGTCACGTCATCTCTCCAATCTGGATGTTAAGTCCGAAGTCTGCATCTGTTTGGATAATTAACTGGGGTCCCATGTTTGGAAAACAAGTTCAAATAACTTAATCTCCCAGTAACCTTGAAATCTCAGATGCACAGGTAACTGAGAGGAAGAGCCAGCCTGTATTAACTGAGAGGAAGAGTCTGCCTGTATTTGAGTCCGCTCCTGATGTTGGTTATCTTTTAAGTATTTGGCAGAACAGGGGAGGATTCCTGTCTGACTCAGGGCAAGCAGATTCGTTTTTGCCTCGGTGTCTTGGCAGGAGTCTGAGAAATGCATAGATGAAGGACCGATAAGACAGGTTAATTCTTTTTTAGAGAAAATTGAGTGGAAATCCCCAGAGGCAGTGATCTTTGCTGTTTAGTCATTCAGGATTTTTGTTTTGTTTTGGGGTTTTTTGCAGTGATTTTTTTACCCTCCCACGGGAGAACTTCTCTTCATTGTAGTAAAAAATTCCAACTAAATTCTCGGTGGAAGTCCTTGTAGAATTCCAGTGGTGGGGCTCATGGTCATGACTTGCATCCCCTGGCACCACTTAAATAAATACATACATTAATTAATTCTTGGCAGTAGTTTTTAAGATAAACTCAAATAAGATCTAGAGGATGCATATGACTGTATAGTGAAATGTTGAAAGAAACAGAGTGAGTGGTTTACTTAATGAACGCCGAAGGCTTTTAAATTTTACTTTTTATTTTTCTTGAGACAGGTTTTCTGTGTAACAGCCCTGGCTGTTCTAGAACTAGCTCTGATAGACCAGGCTGGCCTGGAACTCACAGATCTGTGCCTGCCTCTGCC
Organism: Microtus oregoni; assembly: GCF_018167655.1. Classification (NCBI taxonomy): domain Eukaryota; kingdom Metazoa; phylum Chordata; class Mammalia; order Rodentia; family Cricetidae; genus Microtus; species Microtus oregoni. The sequence goes on along the minus strand of NW_024543060.1, from coordinate 85,128,466 downwards.
TCCCAAGTGCTGGAATTAAAGGCGTGCACCACCACTTTCTGGCTCTAAATTTTACTTTTGTATTGACTATCAAGATTAATGCATTACAGTCAGGCCCTAGCCTAAGAATGTGGGGCGCTCAGATCCCCTGGAGTTGGGGAGAATGGGAATAAGGAAGCAAACACAGCGTAGTTCCATTATGTCTGGGTCTGTCATCAGTCTTGACCCGTGCCAAAGACTTAACCACTGAAAGGGTTGGGAAATGAGTTGTTCCTTTTTATGAAGTTCAGAACCCTGCTGCGGAGCCCCGTGAATGTGTGCTGGCTGGATAGACCACTATATGATGTTGAAAGTCGAGAGCAAGCTTCCATAGACCTGGGCACTTGCAGAAGGACTAAACTTTCCGGTCCTTCTCCCTGGTAGGATCTCCAGGTTTTCCTGTCCCTCTGGTTCCTGCTGCTGCTGGGATCCAGGTCAGAGCTTTCCCACCCATTCCCTGTCGCAGAAATGTCTTCTTGCTGTCCCCGTCAGTTATCACACCCCGTAACCCAGGAAACCATTGCTTCGTTTCTCTGCCAAAGGCGTACTCTGATTCTGCTCCTTCGATTCTTATGATTTATTTATTTGTTATTTAATTTATCTACTTACTTCTTTTTGTGCTAGGGATTGGTCCAAGAGCGTTTTACAAGTGTTCATCCCTTGGACTGTATCCCCGGCCCTCATGGTGCTTGCTAGAAAAGTTGGGAGAGCAGTTATCCATAGCGTAGAGACCAATCCTCCCCCCGCCCCCCCAACCCTGTTGTGGTCTGGTTTTCCCTGTCTGCTGAAGCATTTTCTCTCAGGCTCAGTTTCCTCATACATTGAGCAGTCCCTCAGCAAATGGACACCTACAGGTAGCACAGTAATGGCCCTCCCCTCACAGGCTATCCCGTCCTCTTTGAGGCCATGTCCCTTCCCTCAGGCTCTCACTGAGCTCTTCCTCTCTCCCTACAGTGTATATGGATCTTGCCACTTCTTGTTTTTGTAAGCGTTACCTTTTTGCTTTGAAGGGCTCTTTTGTGCATATAAAAATATGTAACTAATATAAAAAGGCAAATCCTTTTTCATCTTCTGTTATTTAGAAATGACTCAGAGACCTTTTCTGATTTTTTTAAAAATCTCTACCTATATTATATATTATATTAGAATTTTTTTCTCAATAAAAGTGTTTCTTTGTGGAACGTTATTAAATTGAGTCAGATAGGATCACTGAGGAGAAAACATATTGAAAGACATAATTGAAAACCTTCTGAGAATCTTTTCCACTTCCACAGTGATGGGCAAACAACAGTCCTTTGAACTTTGATTCAGTGTACTTCCTTTGATCTCGTTCAAAATATTTATGTTACATTAAGTTGTTTTAGCGATATATTTTATTACTCTTTCCTATAGCCCTTGCCTTTGGCTGAGATGGCATTAATTCCCTCTAGGTTTTGGAAATCCAAGATTTTCCATGTTGGTAGAAAATGGGATATTAAAAACATCTGTTGTGGTATTCTGAACCTGCAAGTGTGATAGCCAGGTTAATCTGCAGATTTAAAAAAGTAAGTTAATAGACTACACTTTATCCTTATTAAAACTCCTGTTAGCAAGTATTTTATTCTGAAACCAGAACATTAAAAGTCATTTTAATTGAGCGTACCTTTAATCACTGCGCTTGGGGCCGCAGGAGGCCTGCTTATCTGCATAGCAAGTCCCAGGCCAGCCAGGGTTACATAGTAAGATCCTGTCTCAGTACAAAAATTAAAAAAAAAAATTTAAAAAGGTCGTTTCCACAGCACCTCCAGGTCAGTACTTCAGTTTGAAAGGATGGCAGTGGTCATATATTAGATTTCAGATGAAGAGTTTACTTTCTCACAAGCCTTTGATGGAGGTGTCCTATCCACAGGGTGGGGAGGGAATGCCATTCAGAATTTGTGTTTATTAGCCCAGCTCCTGTTCTGTTGCAATTCTTTTTCTTTTGTTTGTTTGTGTGCTGTTTTTCAAGACCAAGTTCCTCTGTATAGCTTTGGAGCCTGTCCTGGAACTAGCTCTGTAGACCAGACTGGCCTCGAACTCACAGAGATCCGCCTGCCTCTGACTTCTGAGACTGGGATTAAAAACTGCGCCACTGGCTGTAATTAATCTTTAATTGTAGTTTTGAGGAAGCCATTTAAAGAGATTCTGTTAAATAAATTACATCTGTGAAATATTTAAATGCTCTGGAAAGACCTTGGGACCTAAGAACTGAGCACATTCTGTCTGTGTTCCTTTTGTTTGTTTGTTTTTGTGTTTTTGAAGACAGTCTTTTGTAGCCCAACTTTTCCTTTTGTTTGCTTGTTTTGTGTTTTTTGAAGACAGTCTTTTGGCGTCAACTTCCTGTGGATCCAAGGATGGCCTTGAACTACTGTTCCTTCTGCCTTCTCCATCCTAGTGCTAGGATTACAGACGTGCATCCCCATGCCTGGTTCCTGCAGTACTGGGGAGCAGACTCGGAGCTTTGTGCTTGCGAGGCATGTACTCCGGTGCCTGAACTACATACTCGGATCTATTCTGGTTTTGTTGTTGTTTGGAGAGAAGGTGTCATGTAGCCCAGATGACCTCCAACACCCCATCTTATGCTTCCTCCTCCCAAATGCTGGGATTACAGACTGGCTGTCTCCCCTAGCCAATGTGCTTCTTTAATTCTCAATTAAATTAGATCTGATGGAAGATGTCATGATTACCATGGCTCAGACATCGTGCTAATACGAGTACACATTATTTTCAGTTGTATGCCCCAACTATAATTTGCTATAAAAATATCTGTGGTTTCCATGGTGATAGAGTCACAGGGATTGTTAATCCTTCTGGGATTTTTCTACCAATGTCCGTGGTAGAAAGAAACTTTTGCTGGACGGTGGTGGGTACTCATCTTTAATCCTAGCACTAGGGAGGCAGAGGCAGGTGGATCTCTGTGAGTTCAAGGCCAGCCTGGTCTACAGAGTGAGTTCTAGGATGGCTAGGATTATTACACAGAGAAACCCTGTCTCGAAGAAGAAAAAAATAAAAGAAACTCTTATTTCATCTAAAGGTTAATGAAAATGGGGCTGGGTACGATAGCTCAGGCTTTTAATCCCAACACTTGGAAGCAGAAGTAGGTGGATCCTTGTGAGTTTGAGCCCAGCCTGTTCTACACTGTAAGTGACAGTCATAGGTACACAGTGAGACCCTGTTTTATAGAAATAAAACAATAAATGGAGTCTGTCTGTTTATGTGCTTGTTTTTGTCCATCCAAGGTTGCAGATACCCTGAATTCTACCAGCGGAGATCGCTACAAAGCCATTCTTTCTTTAATCCTTAGTGCAAATTTGACCCAGATTCCCTGCAAGTAGCCGAATGCCTCTGTTTCTGGGGCTTGTTTAGTGAGCAGGATTTGTTGCTGGAGTTTCTCACAGTTTCTGTCGGAACTGTGAGCTCATAGGAGCTGTTCCAATGGGGAAAAGCCCTTGAAGTTTAGCTACACTTGACCTCTTTTTGGTGCTTAGATTGGCTTCATTCTTTACTTGGCTGTTGCATAGCAAAATGCACTCATCTCTCGATGCCTAAACTTGACAACTATGGACAGGAGTTTCCTTACACTGCAGAGTGGGTTAAATGTGCCAAGGCCCTTTCTGTGTACTTGAAATTGTCACTTGATCAACTGGCAGCCACTAAGAAAATGAGCCTCGGAAGACTGAGAGTAAGGGCTTGAGAGCCTTCCATAGGTTGTCTCCTCTTAAGTGAATTCTAGACACGCCTAGCCAGTGTAAAAGGGTCCTGAGGACAGTTCTAAGATGTGCCTCTAGATTTTGTCACGGCATGAACTTGGGGTCAGGTTTGCTTCATGAGTCCTTAGAAGCTGCCTTTTCAGGACCAAAGACATCAAAGTCTAGGGTAGACAGGCAAGGTTTTTTTTTTCCGTTACTCTGCCCTGCATTAAGGTACTCAAATGAGGTCCAAGTCCAGCCTGTATTTCAATAAGGGAACTCATCGCTCAAGAAAAGAGCCTTTTCTAATTCACAGAATGATGTTTCTTGCATTCTAAACCATGAGTCTGGAAGGATTAAAATAAGTGCCCACAGATTTCAGAGTAGCACAGAATTTTATTCAAAAGCGAACAGGACCAACCAGAACACTTGACAGCCGGCCACATGAGTGAGAAAGTACCCAAGGGACTTCTAATCATGAGCTGCCAAGGAAGTGGGTACTGATTTCTAAGGTGCATAGTTTAGTTGGCTTCCTAATTTAATCAACAGATTCCAGTTAAATCACCATTTTTCTACTGTGCATGGCCCTTCCCATGATGTATCTGATCCGATCATATGCAGCACACTCAGTTATGGTATAAAGGGGACTCTTCCTACAAGCTAGCTCGGCAGCCACAGGTTTCCTTAGTTCGCAGTTGCAACATAGTCAGGCTGAATATGTCTCTGCCCATATACCCAGTAGCCAGAATACGTTTGAGAGGGAACCACCAGTGTGCCAGCTGTTAGTTAGGAGACTTGTTCTGTTCTTCAGCTTGGAGTGGGCTGGATACGGCTTCCTGTAGATCTCTTATCTAAATTGCTAGGTGCATTGTTAGAGAAGTCTGTGTGCCTTCTTGTAATACCAGCACTGGGAGGTGGCAGCAGGAAGAGCAATAGCTCAAGGCCAACCGAGTCTGAGGCCAGCCAGCCTTTTGAGATTGTTTTTCAAAAATCCTAATTTTAAAATATTTTCCCTAGCAACCCCCGAGAAAGTTGTTTGAAATACGGCAAAAGGCAAATTATCAAGATAATGATCCGTGTTATAATTAAAATGATCATGCCGTTTCTCCAGTTCCGTGAGCTGGAAGGAGTGAGATAAGATGCTGTTTATGGCACCTGCTGTACCTGGACAGCAGATTTAAGACTTCCATCAGGCAATAAAATAGAGGAGGAAATCTTCTGTATTGCTAAGACACACGAAGCATTTATAAAGCCAGAAGGAATAATTCAAAATTGTACTCATGCTGGTAGTGGTAGCACACACCTCCAATCCCAGTACTCAGAGAACTGAGGCAGGAGGATTAAAAGCTTGAGGCCAGCCTATGCTACTTAGAAAGGCATAGTCTTTTTGAAAAACCAAAAATCAAGCTGGGTGGCTGTGGGTGGTTTGAAAGAAAAGGGCTCCCATAGGGCGTGGCATTATTGGAGGAAGTGTGTCACTGTGCGGGTGGACTTTGAGGTCTCCTGTGCTCGAACTAGGCCCAGTGATGTGGTTCATTTCATGCAGGACTCTTTGCTCCATCTCCAGCACCATGTCTTGCCTGCACGGTGACATGTCCTGCCATGATAGCAATGGACTGAACCTCTGAAACTGTAAGCCACCCAATTAAATGTTTTCTTTATAGGAGTCGCCGTGGTCTTGGTGTCTCTCCACAGCAATAGAAACAACAGTGCTGTAATCACGGTCCTTAAGAGATAGAGGCAATATCGGGACTTCAAGGTCAACACTGGCTGTATGAAAACCTGTTCCAAAAAAATGCATACACTATTTTAGAGAGATGTTCATGGTTTAAATTTTCTTCGTTATTGTTTAGCTTACCAAATGTCTCATAGGGCTTTTTATAATTAATGAAGGTTTCACAATATTTAAAGGTCTGGCTTTTTCTTTGTGTTTTTCGGTCTAATTTAATTGCTCCCAGCCCCAGACAGGGTCTTGCTAATTTTCATCAGTCTTGTAATCCTCCTGCCTTAGTCTTCTGAGTAGCTGGGATTACTAGCATATACACACCATATCTAGCCAGCCTAATTCTTTTCCATATCTAAAAGTGCTGAAAGGGACTGGTGGCCTTCAGTGGCAGAATGCTTACTTAACATATGTGAGGCCTGGATCTGATCTCTAACACCATAAAAATGAACGAATCAAATAAAAACAACAGTGCATTGAAAAAAAATTGCAAGAGTGTTCTCTAGCTAGACATTACTAGACCAGGGGAATAACAATTTCTTTAAAAGAAAAATCAAAAAACACAACTTTTTTTTTTTTAGAAAATATATGCTGATTACAGTCTCCCCTCTCTGATTTTCTTCCAGATCCCCTCCATTCATCCAACTCTGTGCCTTCTTTCTTTGTTTAGAAAATGAACAGACAAGTAAAAACAAACTAGAATAAAACAAAACAAAAAGCTTGAAATACACACGTAGATACACTCAAAAGAAATCATAAAAACTCAAAATTGGAAACCATGATATATAAGCAAAGACCTGTAAGGTTAAACAGAAGCGTTAGGGAACAACAACAACAACAACAAAGTTTCTAGAAATGCCATTGAGTTTGTTTTGTGTTGGCCACCTACTGCTGGGTATGGGGCCTGCCCTTAAATGTTGTGTTTTTCCCTTGGTGAGTGGTTATCAGTTGGAGATAGCTTCTGGGTTAGGGATGGGGGTGTGTCTCTACTTCCCCTCTCACCCCTGGGACCCCCATCAGGGCCAGACCTGTGCAGGCCCTGTGCTTGCTGCTGCAGTCTCTGAGTTCATAAGTGTGTCGGTCCTCTTGTATCTAGAAAGCCCTGTTTCCTTGGTGCCCTCCGTCCCCTCTGACTCTTACACTACAGTCTTCCTCTTCAGCAGAGATCCCTGAGCCCCGAGGGGAGGGATTTGATGAAGACACCTCAATTAGCTTTTTGTCTGACTCTCTCTGTCCCTCCCTCCTTCCATCTCCCTCTCCCTCTCCCTCTCCCTCTCCCTCTCCCCCTCCCCATCCCTCTCCCCCTCTTCTCTCTCCCCCTCTCTCTCTCTCTCTCTCTCTCTCTCTCTCTCTCTCTCTCTCTCTCTCTGAAACAGGACTTCTTTTTGTAGCCCCGGCTGTCCTGGAACTAACTCTGTAGACCAGGGTGCCTCAAACTTAGAGATTCTCTTGCTTCTACCTCCTAAGTGTTGGAATTAAAGGCCTGGTGCCGCTATCACCTGGCTTGAAGACACCCTATTTAGGATTGAATATTCAGAAGATCTCTGCCACCCTCTCCCCCTCTCTGCACATTGTCCAGTTGTGAGTCTCTTGTTAGCTTTCATCTTCTTCAGGAGGAAGTCAATCTGTGGCTGGCTGAACCAGACACTAGTCTATCCATACACGCAGAATGTCATTAGGAGTCACTTTGTTGCTGTGTTCATTTTGCACTACTTGGTTTTCTAGGGGAGTAAGAATTTGAACCTCTGATTCCTTAGAAGGAGCTCTATAAGTCTCTCCTGAAGCTGCCTTGAAGAAATCAACCTTGTAACTTGACACGTAGACCTTTGTTTTGATATTTCAAATGATACGATTTTTGGAGAGTCAGGGTAATTTTAAGTTGCTTGTTTCAGACTTTGAGACTTTATAAAATAGGCTTATCGCATAAGTAGATAGCCGTTATTGGCATCCCCTAGTTCTGCATGTCTTGTTAAACACACTATGAATTTATGGAGGAAAGAAGAAACCCAAACAAACACAGCAAGCAAGCCTTGTCCTCCAGTTTGGAACACTTTACTCTGGAACGATATTCCTTCAAAGTTTATTTCCTTGGCGCTGCCGCCAACCGCTCTCAGCACACAGTCTAGGCCATCTGAAGGCAGAAAGTTCTAGACTCTTACCACTGACTGAAATTTAGTGAAAGTTGACCTCTGAGTATGTCCTGTTTGTAGTTGACTGTTGGTTGTGATTTGGAGTGGGATTACTAGAAGCTGTGGGGTAGAAAATGTGGGCCTTCCAGAAGATCTTGTAGTGTTAAGTCCTTTCATCTTGGGCCTTCCTTGAGTAGAAAGGTAACGTGCATATCCTTAGATCTTGTACAACGTACATTTCAGTTAGGTTTGCTTACTATTACTAATGTTAAGGAGCAGGATGTTCAGAAGTTAATTAATCGACAGTGCCACCTGGTGGCCAAAGAGTACATTTAATGATGTTCTTATACCAGTAATTTAATTCTTATTTTCGGTCTGCCTCTCTCTCTCTCTCTCTCTCTCTCTCTCTCTCTCTCTCTCCCTCCCTCCCTCCCTCCCTCCCTCTCTCCCTCCCTCTTTCTGCCCTTCTCTGTCTCTGTCTCCAAGATCTCCGTCTCGTCTGTCTCCTGCCTCCACCTCCCGAGTGCTGAGATCACAGTTGTGCACCACCACTCCTGGTTTTTTCTTTCCTAATTTTGATTTTTAATAACAACAATAGTCTCATTGGGTTTTGAGACAGTGGGTTTTTTGTTGTTGTTTTGTTTTAAAAAAACAGTCTTTACTTAATGTGTTTAGACATGAGCAGGAAATTCATGATGTTGCAAGTCTAACCTGGCAGCAAAGCGATACTGCCCCCATGATTCCTGTGAACATTTCTGCAGGGCCAAGTCCTAAACAGGAGGTGGTAGCATAGCCATGAGTATACAGGCTGTCTGTCTGGTCTCCTTCCCGGTTTCACCCTGGCTTCAGCCAGTCACGGCAGCATGGTTTCGGTGTTGCCTGACTCACATTGATCAGTCATCGTCCTCATGCTGGTGCCAAGGTCCTGGTTGATTCATAACTGCTGAAGGAGATCAAGGACAGACGGATGGATGGATGGACGGATGGATGGATGGATGAGTTGCAAAGCTGAATTGTAGAGACCAGTATCACATCCTTAAAACTGGCAGAAGACTGACTTATCTGCATTCCTTTCCTGATTAATAACTTGTTGTAGCTGGGCTGAAGCCATGGCTCAATGGTTAAGAGCACTGGCTGCTCTTCCAGAGGACCCAGATTCAATTCCCTGCACCCACATGGTGGCTCACAACTGTCTGCAGCTCCAGATCCAGTGGTTCTGACATTCTCTCACAGACAGACATGCTGGCAAAACACCAGTGCACATAAAGTAAATACTTTAAAAGAATAGCTCATTATAACAGCCTCTTTAGTATATTTTCTGTGTAGCAACTGTACTGGGCCCCTGTTCTAAAGGCTCAGGCTGGCAGGCCAGCAGTCTAGTTTGAATAGCCCAAACGCAAACCAACCAACCAGCCAAACTAACAAACAAACAAATGCAACTTAGATGCTTATCGGGCTCTGGAAATGATTCTGAGGTCAGGATTTCCTAATATGCACGTCTTATAGGCAGCTTTCTTGGGATAAAGAAATGATTGCATTCGCAGACATGTACTTCTATATAAAGGAACAAAAACTGAAAGGAAAAGGAACTTGCCGTAAGTCTGACATTGAAGTAAATCTGCTTTCCTACCCAGACTCTTCAGCTAATTACAAGCTTAGGGAAAACCACTTGGCCGTTAGGAATAGCAATTACAAGGGGAAGTTTGGGCTGGAAAGATGACTCAGGGGCAAAGGTGTTTACTGCCATTCTTATGGCCTGAGTTCAATCCCCAAACTCTCACGATTGAAGGAAAGAATCGGCCCTTACAATTTGTCCTCTGACCTCCACATGGACATTGTTCCTGTGCCTCACAAAACACACATAGAATAAATAAATCAATGTTAAAAAAACAAAGAAGGGCAAGTTAGCTGCAACCCTAACACTTGATTTGTCTGTTTCCGAGACAGTGTCTCCCTGTACTGGAGGCTAGCCTTGAGCCCATCAGCTTCCCATGTGCTGGAATTACAGGCATGAACCACTATATAGGGCCTTAACACCAGCACTTTCAGCCATAGGATTTTAAGATACAGATTCATCCAATACAGCTTACATATGGAATGCATTCTGAGCATAGTCAATGTGAGAATAGCTTGTTTTGTTTTACTTAGGCAGAGCCTCCCTCGGTTGCCCAGGCTAGTCTGAAACTTACCATACAGTCTCCACTAGCCTTAGACTCCAGGCTATCCTTTGGCTTCAAGCTCCTAAGAGGTAAGAGTTACAGGTGTGAGCCTCTGCATCAGGTTTACTAAGCATTTTTTTTTTAATCTCTGAGAGGAGGCTCAGCATATTGTAGCAGCAATATAATGCAGTGATTTCATGATTTCTTCCATACACGTTTCATCAGATGCATGCCTTCCTATTAGTGACCTTCCTGGCGAGAAGGAAGCTTTGCCATGCCTCAGGGGAGCTTCCCGTGGTCATCCACAACACCTGTCAGGATATTTATAATGCACATATCCAGACTCCGTGGGCTCCTGGATCGTTGTCCCAGAGACCAGCACTTCCTGCAGCTTGAGTGTATCTATCATTATTACTTTTGGAAAACTAATGCTAACATCCACGTTTCCATAGTTGTTTGTGAACATGACTTGCGAATCTACAGGCTGACGTTTTATCTGTTTGTGCTGTTGCTAGGCAGAGATTGGATCTGATGCACTCAGTTTTCTAATGTGCTTTTCATCTTCCCTTTTTCTGCACTTCAAGCGGCATCCGTATTACCGACTTCAGCCTTTATTTAGAGAACTTGCTGCGTGGTTGTGGGTGATGGGATGTGAATTCTGCAAATGAGACACTGCCTAAAGTGATTAATTGCCATGTCGTGTCCTGTTTAAAGGGGAAAACATTGCTTTCAGATGGAAAGTTTTCTAGCAGGGAAGGCAGATCCGAGAAGAGCCTTGGAAACTATCAGTTGAAAACCAGGAATGTAGTTCAGTGATAGACCATGTGCTGAGCATGTCCAAGGCCCTGGGTTCCGTCCCCAGCACTACACACACACACAACACATGCACATGCACACACATGCACACACCACAGACTATGAACAATGTAAATCTGTTGTGGGAGGCCTCTCGTTTGTCTCCCCAACCACTCAGACTCCAACAAGGTTCTGACGTCTGTCTCCTCCAGATGGCGGCTACATGGCGTCTCACTGACTCTGCCTTCTTTCTCCCAGCATTCAGTTTAGTTCCCCCAGTTTAGTTTTCCCACCTAGCTCTATTCTGCTAAGCCACTGGCCAAAACAGCTTTATTCATTAACCAATAAAAGCAACGCATATACATAAGGACTTCCCACACCATGAGTCGGATTTTATTTGTAAAGATAGTAGGGGTTCACCAGGAGAACAGTTAGAGACAGAAAACAGGGAGCCAGGAACTACATGGGAAGTATTTGAATTGTGCCCAACCAAATTTTAGTTAAGGCCAAGGAGTCTGTTTTATGTAATAGCAAGAAAGGGAGAAAAGAAAAGTGAGTAATGGACCATGCAGCGGGGGGGGGGGGGGGGGTAAGTTCTAAAGAAAGAAATTGAGTGGATAACAAGGACATCCAGCTTTTCTCAACAGAGAAGTCAGTGTTGTCTGAAGTTCATGGCATATGTTGGTATTAGAGATTCATTAACTAGAACCCTTTCCCGGACCGTGAGACACAGTGCACCATGGTGTTTATTTATACACCATCTCCATCTAGACTAGGGTTTCTCAGCAACTTTGACATTTGGGTTATCTGTTGTGAGACTGAATCAATGATGTCCACCTGTATCCCTAACCAGCAGATGCCAGTAGCACCCTTCACCCTAGCTGAGACTGTGCAGACATTGACAGATGTGCTCTGGGGGCGGAGGTGTCTGCATTTGCAAAATGCTGGCTTAGCACACATGGGAGTTACTTTGGTGTCCTGAGTATTGGTAGATTCTTAGATTGAAAAGTCTGACACATCACTTTGAGGCAGGACCAAGGCCTTCCTCCCTATATCTAAGCTAAGTAAGATATCCCGCCAAAAAGAATGGGCTCCAAAAAGCCAGTTAAAGCACTAGGGATAAATCCTGGTCCCACTGCCAGTGGTCCCACATACTGCCCCAGCCACACAACTGCCTAGTTCAATCCTATGCACATTCTCCCACTGTCAATCACGAGTCTGTGAGCTCTCACTAGCTCGTTAGCTGTTTCTGTGGGTATCCCCATAATGGTCTTGACCCCTTTGCCCATATAATCCCTCTTCCCTCTCTTTGACTGGATTCTGGAACCTTGGCCCAGTGCTTAGCTGTGGTTCTCTGCATCTGCTTCCATCAGTTGCTGGGTGAAGATTCTATGATGACAAGGTAGTCACCAATCTGACTACAGGGCAAGGCTAGTTCAGGCACCCTCTGCACTATTGCTTAGGGTCTTATCTGGGGTTATCCTTATGGATTCCTGGAAATTTCCCTAGTGTTAGGTTTTTGGATAGCCCCATAATGGCTCCCTCAATCAAGATATCTCCTTTTTTGCTCTCCCTCTATGTCCTTCCCCCGTCTCAACCATCTAATTCCTTCATGTTCTCTTCTCTCTCCCCTTCTCCCTTTCCTTTCTACCCACCCTTCTCCCTCCCGCACACTCCCAGTTTTCTCGGGAGATTTATTTCCTCTTCCTAGGGGCATCCATGTATGTCTCTCTTAGGGTTCTCCTTGTTATCTAGCTTCTCTGGGGTTGTGTTCTCTAGGCTGATTAGCCTTTCTTTGCTTTATGTCTAATATCCACTTATGAGTGAATACATACCATGTTTGTCTTTCTGGGTCTGGGTTACCTCACTCGGTATGGTTTTCTAGTGCCATCAATTTGCATGCAGATTTCAAGATGTCATTGTTTTTTACCACTGAGCAGTACTCCATTTGTGAATGTACCACATCTTCGTTATTCATCCTTGAGTTGAGGGGCACCTAGGTTGTTTCCAGGTTCTGGCTGTTACAAATAAAGCTGCTATGAACAGAGTTGAGCAAATGTCCTTGTATGATTGCACATCCTCTGGGTATATCCCCAAGAGCGGTATTCCTGGGTCTTAAGGTAGATTGAGTCCCAATTTTCTGAGAAACCATCTTTACTGATTTCCAAAAGTGGCTGTACAAATTTGCACTCCCACCAGCAACAGAGGACTGTTCCCCCTACTCTGTATCCTCTCCAGCATAACCTGTCATCAGTGTTTTTGATCTTAGCCATTCTGACTTTTGTAAGATGGAATTTCAGAGTGGTTTGATTTGCATTTCCCTGATGGCTAAGGATGTTGAGCAATTCCTTAAGCATCTTCCTGCCATTTTAGATTCTTCTGTTGAGAATTCTCTATTCAGATCTGAACACCATTTTTAAATGGAATTGTTTTGGTATTTTGATATCTAGTTTCTTGAGTTCTTTATATATTTTGGAGATGTGGGGTTGGTGAAGATGTTTTCCCATTCTGTAGGATGCTGCTTTGTCTTATTGACTGTGTCCTTTGCTTTTCAGAAGCTTCTCAGTTTCAGGAGGTCCCATTTATTGTTTCTCTCAGTGTCTGTGCTACTGGTGTTTTATTTAGGAAATGGTCTTCTGTGCCCATGCAGTCAAGGGTACTTCCCTCTTTCTCTTCTATGAGGTTCAGTGTGTCTGGATTTGTATTGAGATCTTTGATCCGTTTGGACTTGAGGTTTGTGCATGGCGACAGATATGGATCTATTTGCAGTCTTCTATAATTGACATCCAGTTATGCCAACACCATTTATTAAAGATGCTTTCTTTTTTCCATTGTATAAGTTTAGCTTCTTTGTCAAAAATCAGATGTTTATAGGTATATGGATTAATATCAGGGTCTTCAATATGATTCCATCGGTCCACCTGTCTTTTTTTTTTTTTTTTTTTTTTGGTTTTTCGAGACAGGGTTTCTCTGTGGTTTTGGAACCTGTCCTGGAACTAGCTCTTGTAGACCAGGCTGGTCTCGAATTCACAGAGATCCGCCTGCCTCTGCCTCCCGAGTGCTGGGATTAAAGGCGTGCGCCACCACCGCCCGGCTCCACCTGTCTTTTTTTATGCTGATAACAAGCTGTTCCTATTACTATAACTCTATAGTAGAGAATACAGATATTTATATTATGATTCATAACAGTAACAAAATTATAGATATGAAGTAACAGTGAAAATAGTTTATGGCTGGTGATCAGCACAGTGTGAGAAACTATATTAACATTAGGAAGGTTGAGAACCATTGTCTTATAGTCTATAGTTCTGGTTCTATGTGCCAGATTTCAGGGTTTTGTTTTACCATAGTTGAGCTAAAAATAAAACTGTAGTGTTACATTAGAAAGATGAGTTGGGAGTTGTCCATGTGGCATTGTTCTAATTACTCTGATTTGTTCTCTTCTAGACTATTTAAAGAACCTCCTAGAAGACTCTGCGGACCACAGGGACACCCACGGTAACTAGCCTTTACAGCCTTCTGCAGTACAAAAGCTTTCTATTGTGTTGACTTAGACCTGGGAAGGAAAAATATGCTTTGAACAAAACCCTTATACAAAACTCCTTTTTAAAAGTTCCCTCAGGCAGATGAGACGGTAACTAGGGGAAGAGGCCAAGTGCTACTGGAGGCAGGTGATGTCCCTGGAGACCCCCAGGCTGGCCTTGAGGAGTGTGGGGGTGGGCCTGGCCTAGCCGGAGTTTCTTCCTTGTGTGCTCTGTCGTTCAATCTGTGGAGGTCCATTTTTCCATCTTTCAGAACCAGACACTGAGCCAGATGATCCATTTCAAATTTGGAAATCATTTCCCTGAAGTAACTAAACCACAAGTCAAGGCTAAAGTTTAAGCCAGACGTGGTGGCATACGTGTGTAATCCCAGTACTTGGGAAGCTAAGTAAGGATTGCCAAGAGTCTGAGACTAACCTGGGCTACAGATTGACACCCTGGCTACAGACAAACAAAGCAACCTATAAAAGGATAAAATCTAAATAGCCTTTCATTTGGAGAACATTTATTGCTAGAGGCTACATTCCTCTTAAATCTCAACACCCCACCCATACAAGGGCAAGATTCATAATCATTGTCTCATAATCAATTTTTAAAACAAGGTTTGATTGTAATATAGTTTGACTTTTAAAAGTTGCTATATAGCCAAGGATGACCTTGAACTCCTATTCTTCCCACCTCTGTGTCCTCAATGCTGTTACACATCTGTGCTGCCAAGTCTTGCTGTTTTGTTTTGAGGCAGAGTGGCCTCGAACTTGTGGTTCTCTTGCCCCAGCCTCTTTTGAATGCTGGGATTATAAGCCGGTGCCTTACTCACAGCTTAGTTTCTTTGGTGTAATTATTGTTGGTGATGCTATAAATTCAATTCAGGGCACATGCTAAGCAAATGCTCTACCACTGAGTGATACCCACAGCTCAGAGGTGAACTTTTAAAAACATTTTATTTCAAAAGAAAAGTTCGAGATTGCCTAAACAATGTTTCGTGTCTTCAGTGAAAACATTGTACAGTTGATGAAGAAGTTTGAAATCTCCATCAAATAAAGAATACAGGCAGTAGCTTTAGAGTACAGCTGCCCTGAGCTGTCCATAGTCCTGTGGAAAGAGGAAAATAGGATAGTAGCAGAGGCAGAGAAGACTGGCTGAGGGAAAGTAGGGCAGTAATTGAGCTGGGCAGTAATTGAGCTGGAGTAGGCAGGAGGAAGAGGAAACATTGCTGACCAGAGTCTGTCTCATGAAGAAATCAGTGTAAGAGCTGAGGTCGTAGGTCAGCAGTCTAACACTCACTCCGCATGCACAAGGCACCCCTTACACAGTTCTTATAGAGGTCTTGACAATCAGAGCCCAAAGAGACCTCTGTTTATGTCCCAGGACTTCTGCCCACATGGACATTAGTCCCTGATTCTATAGATGAAGCAAGCAGAGTTTGAGATGGAAGATCTTGATTCCTGGAGATTACCCGCCTGCAAAGAAACACAGAGTAAATGAGCAGTAAGCAGTGGGGTGCACTGTGGTCCAGAGCAGAGCATGGTGTGGAGGGCAACTGTGGGCTACACTGTACTGAGGAGGGGTGGAAAGGGCTAAGCAAATACATCTTTGAAGTACAGTCAAGGGTAGAGTCAGCAGCATCTCTCATTAAGGAGATGGTACCCAGAGAGTAGAATTATAGAGTGAAGACCAGGTGACCACGTAGCAGCATCTTCATTTATCCACTCAACCCTAAGGTTCTCAGCCCTGCTCACTGCACATTGCAGCACTCCAGGGAGATGGGCATCTGCAGGGAACCATGAGCATGCGCTGGGAAGGTAGCGTCAGATGCAGGGAGACCCTGCTTTCCTTTCTAACAGCAATAAGGTTGGGAATGTAGCTCAGTCGTAGAGCCCTAGCCTAGCACAAATGAAACCCTAAGTTCCATCCCAAGGATATCACATATACACGTGCAAGGTTTTTAAGTAGTGATATTGAACAGAACCCATGTTTAAGGAAGACAGAAACCTCCAGGGTTGGTGCTAGGAGAGTACCCAGAGCCAGGCATGGTAACACAGATACATAATCCCAGCATTCAAGAAGCAGAATCAAGATAAAGAATTTAGGGGGCGGTGGTGGCGCACATCTTTAATCCCCGTGCTTGAGAGGAAGAGACAGGCAGATCTCTGAGTTCTAGGCCAGCCTGGTCTGCAGAGTGAGTTCCAGGACAGCCAGGGCTATACAGAGAAACCCTATCTCCAGAAATAAACCAAACACACACACACACACACACACACACACACACACACACACACACAGATCACGAATTTAAGGTCAGCCTTGGCTGCATGAGAAATAGCTCCTTTGTTGCCTACCACTTAAGTACCTAAAGCTGTGGGACAGCATGGTTTCTCCTTGAACATCTTTCTGTGTGTCTCAGAATATCGGTGTCATATGTGCAGGGTAAGCATCTTTGTTTAGGTTAGGGAGAGTGGAAGGGTGTTAGCTCCTCTGCTGTCTACCCAACAAAGGCAGTGGGACCTTCCTGCCACTGTATCCCATGTCCTTTATGGAAGGAACAATCTGTCTTGGAATGGGGCACAGCCACATCCCCAGACAAAGATCGACTTTTAACTAGGTGTGGTGGTATGTGCCTATAATCCCAGTATTATCCCAGTTGAAGCAGAAGGATTATAGATTTGAGGCCAACCTGTAACTACAGGTTTGAGGCAAGGCCTAGTCTAAATAACTAAATAGATGCTTTTCTTTTATATCTAGCTATAAAGATGCTGGGGCTGGAACATTTAAAAACACATGTGAATGGCAAAGAGCTAATACAGATTGCAAACCAAAACTTGGCCGTAAAGATAAATAACCCAGCCTACAAATCGATGCCTAGAGTTTCCATGCTAAGGTCTAGTGTGCTTTTGTATGGCATTCTTTCTCCCTCTCCTCTCTCTCTTCTCTCCCTCCCTCTCCCTTCCTGTCTTCTTTCCCTCCCTCTCTTCTTTCCCTCCCTCCCTTTTCTCTCCTTCTCTGTTGAGGATGAAATGTAGAGCTTCTGATTTCTCTTATTCCTAATTCAGATTTCTTTAAATCGGTCTCAGAGTGGAAGGCTAAATCCCAGCCCCCTTCCGGTTCTGTTCTGGGAGGTCTTGGTATATCGGTGCTCTGAACCAGGGCCTTGGGTGTGCAAAGTGCATGCTATATCATTGAGCTGTCCTTCCCAGTCTCTGACTCTCTTAAATAATTGTTTCGCACAGCTCCTGCCTGCTTTATCAGAATCATTTTCCCCAGGACTGTTTCTAGTAGGAAAGGCCTTAGCTGCTAGGTAAAGTCTGTCCTTGCCCCTGTAAATGTCAACACAGTAATCCCATCTCAGCAAGCCACCTAACACAGGATCAGTGGTCTTCTTAGGGTTGCTCCTTGGTTTTGTTTGTTTTGTTTTTTCCTATTTCCCCCTGGTTATCCCCTCACTAAATCTTACTGTCTATAGTTCCAGCTACTCACAGACAACCAAGGTCCCTTCCCCCAGCCCCCAGAGTTTAATTGCTGTGTAGTAGGTCTTTTGTCAACTGGAACTGCTTAATATTGGAACCTGTTTGCTTCATTGGTAACAACCAAATGCCCTTTCTATTTCTGCATGTTTTAGATGCCCTAGCTGTTGTTATAGAGGTAGCCAACCATGCCAACGACACCATGAAGCAAGGGGTAAGTCTGGAAATCAAGGGCTGGCACAACTATGGAACCTGGAAGCAGACCCATCTCATTTCTCCCTTGTCTTTCTGTAGGACAACTTTCAGAAGCTTATGCAGATTCAATACAGCTTAAGTGGACACCAGGAAATTGTGCAACCTGGGCGGGTAAGTGTTTTAGAATACCTTCTACAGTTCACTGCAGTGTAGTTGGGTGCTGTCAGCAACCATTTTTGTTTTAGTTTTGAGAATGAGTAATGTTGCTCTTCAGTGACCTAAGAGGCACCATTCTGTCCATTCAAAACAGCATGGCGGAAGTCACAGTGACAAGCAGTCCAGTTCAATTAGGAGAGAGGCAGAGGACCCCCACGGAGTTCCAATAGAGTGATTTAATGGGATCATTTGATTCTGTAATACCAGCTGAACTCACACAGCATTGAAGGCAATGCCACTTAAAGTCTGTAGAGAGGCCTAGAAGGGAAAGATCACTGTTCGGGTGTTCCTCATAGAGCGCAGAAGTGGTCCAAGCAATGAACTTAGGGAGATACAACACGTAATTATCAGGTCGTTGGATGTACCTCAAGGTCAGGTATACACAGACAGCTATGTGTCAGTCCCCAGACTACCCCTGGTGCCAGTACAGGAAGTGAGATTGATTCTTTATCACTTTTAGTTTATTTCCATTTTTTTATTTTTTTCAAGAAAAAAATTAAGTTGCATCCGTGGGAGGAAGTGGTCAAAGGACAACTCTTGGGAGGGCTCCCTCCTACCATGTGGCTCTCAGGGACTGAACTCAGGCTGTCAGGCTTTGCAGCCATTATCTGTACCCACTGAGCTTTCGCACTGGCCCCTTTTTACCATTTTTTGAGACAGGAATTACAGGATAGCACACTACCACATGCCTGATTTATTGAGGCGCTAAAAATCAAACCCAAAGTGTCATGCTTCTAGGCAAGCATCCTGCCAACTGAGCAAATTGTCACTCTCTTTTTCTCTGAAAAAAATATTTATTCATTTTTATTTTATGCATATGAGTGTTTAACCTATGTGTGTATGTGCACCACGTGCCTGCAGTACCCTCGGAGGCCAGAAGAGGGTGTCAGATCTCCTGGAACTAGAGTTACAGGCTGCTGAGAGCTATACTCTGCAATATCAGTTAGTAATCTTATCAGTCTTAGCCCCTGAGTCATTGCTCCAGCTCCCCACCTCCTGTTTTTAGTCTCATTTCTAAATCTCTTGTAGAGCTTAGAAAGAAACCATGACTGTAAGTCACAAAGAAACACTTCTGGGAGAACATTGGAAGGAAATCCTATGTGTATTGTCGTTGTGTGGTGACAGGGGCACTAACTGAGTGTTTGCTTGGATGAATTAGGTTTTCCTCAAAGAAGGTACTCTGATGAAGCTGTCTCGGAAAGTCATGCAGCCCCGGATGTTTTTCCTGGTAAGAGGCCATGTGGTTTGACATGTCTGGGTCACTGCTTCATGGAAGACATGAGAGCAGACGAGCTTAGTGCATCCGGCAGCTTGGTGGCCTTTGACAGCCAGATCGCTCGTTTCAAGCGCAGGAAATGATGAGGTCTGTTAGGATGCTCCATCAGAAAAGTTTCTCTCTTAGAATTTAGTTAATTTTGTTTTATATATGGAAGAATAGTTTTAATCAAATTATTTATTCAGGCAGATTGTACTATTTCTGTGTAATTTAGAATTTATAAAAACTTTGAAATGAAGCACGTGCTTTAGAATTTTTCTGACAGGCAGTCTTTTCTCTTTATCCTTGTGTGTTATTGATGTCTCTGTTGCCGGAATTGGTTTCCGTAAGTGGCCTTTGTGTTCTGTTTCTCCTTCCAGTTTAACGACGCCCTGCTGTATACAACACCCATGCAGTCTGGGATGTACAAACTGAACAACATGCTCTCACTGGCTGGAATGAAGGTTCGTGTGCATATTCATGTTTACTTACCCAACACATGCAGAGAAAACCTGTAAGATAGTCGTCCTTCTCGCTCCCCTCGCTCTTCTGTCTGTTTGCTGCTGCTTATGCATCCGCTCATTCCTGTCGGGGCCTTGCTCTTGCGTTAGTTTATTCAAGGCATAGTTGCTGCGAGCTGCGATAAACAAAAATGGTGACAGATTTGCTCAATAATGTGCAGGCAGATCGAAGGATGGTTCATTTTCTCTCTGCCTCGTCCCAAACCTCCCTGTGCCCTGAGCCTTTCCGGTGATGCAGACATAGCACCTGTGAGCACATCATAAAGACCACTTCACAGGCACACTAACGCACCAACACAGAAGTGCACCGAGAGAGTGGCAGCACACACTTTCACTCTTGCCCCTTAGGAGGAGGAGGCAAGAGGAGCAGGATCTCAGGGGCTTTCTCAGCTACGCAGTGAGTCTTAGGCTAGCTTCAGCTCCTTGAGATTCTGCCCAAATATAACAGAAATAAGTAAGTAAATAAGTGGAGTTTAGAGCCAAAGGCAAGTTGGTGATATTTATCTTCAATCCTATCCGCAGGAGGCTGAGCTAGGAGGGTCATTTGAGATCAGGAGCTTCAAGACCTTCTGAGGTCTTGGTAGCATGGTAGGACTATCGTCTCAAATACACACACACACACACACACACACACACACACACACACGTATTTATCCGTGTGTGTGTCCGGGGTCTTTTTAAAGGGCTTGGTTTGGGGTTGTGCTTTTATTTTATTGCCCAGGCTGGCCTATATCCTCGAGGCTGGTGTTGAGCTCCTTATCCTCCTGCCTTGATCTCTCAAGTGCTGGAATCACAGATGTGAGCAACCACACCAAGCTCTTTATGAGATAGAGTGGACTCTTTAGCACAGGCTAACTTAGAAATCAAGACCATCTTCTGCCTTAGCTTCTTGAGTGCGGAGATCACTGGTGTGAACCTCCACAGCCTAGAAGAGTACGCATCTTTCTACAGGTGCGGCTGGTATACTGTTTTTGATAGAAAGCTGGGAAACGCCTGGTGCTCTCTAATGAAACCCTTCCCCGAATAAAACATAAAACAGACAACACCACCTGAGAGAGAATCAGGGAAGCCTTTCTGGGGAGAGGCGGGCTTAGGGATGACTAGGCCTCCATGCTAGGACACTGGGAAAGGCAGTCTGTCAAGTGAATATTGTGACCTAAGGCTTGGAAATGGCCTGCATTTGAATATTTAAATTCGCCTGGAACATAGAGTAGATGGCAGAGGATGGTGGAGAACGCTGAGTGAGGAGACTGGCTGCGGACATCAGCTACTGTTGACATGTCAGATTTGCACAGAGTGAGTTTGTCAGACGTTTGTGCCTTCTTCCAGGTCAGAAAGCCTACCCAGGAAGCCTATCAGAATGAACTAAAGATTGAAAGTGTGGAGCGTTCTTTCATCCTGTCAGCTAGGTAAGTGTGTATGTGTGTGCGTGTGTGTGCATGTGTGCGTGCGTGTGTGCGTGTGTGTGCGCGCACGTGTGTGTATGTGTGTATGCACGCGTGTGCGTGTGTAGTCATTACACAGTCACATACACTTACACACACATTCCTGAAATGACATTTTGGCAGTATAGCTGGCTCAGATAGTTTTTTTTTTTTTTAATTTTTAACATTTAGGTCAACCACTAGATATTTTATTTATTCCTTTCCTAAAGCCTCTTCCCTTTTGTGTATGCCCTCAGGCACATGACAGAGCTCATACAAGAAACAGCAGTGTCCCTCTAGGTAGAATAGTAGTAATGCTGGAACTTGCTGTGCTGATCACCTTTTGTAAGTCCTGCAAGATCTTCCATAGTTTAACACAGCAAGGTTAAGAACACTCAGTGCTTTATACTTCACTAGAATGATTCCATGTGTCACTTAAGGGCCATAACCCACGTGATAGTTGACAAACCTCTCCTTAGAAGTGAGGAAACCAAGTTACAAAAAGGTTGAGTTGCTGTCAGTATAGCTAACAAAGCCAGAATAGAAATCGGAGTCTTCTGCTTTTGATCTATTGATGCCATTGTGTAGGATACCAGGCTAACCTCGAACTGAAACGGGCAGTGATTTACATGTAATGAGAACATGTTATAAGGGTTTCGTGGCACACACTTGAGGTCATTCTCCTCTACGTAGTGAGCTTGAGGCCAACATGACTACATGATTCCCTTTCCCACAACAACAGGAAAGCTAAAATGAGCATCAAGCATTAAGGGAACCCAAAGCGGTATAACCCTCACACAGACATACCTCACTATTGCACTTCACTCTACTTGGCACAGACTGTGTGATTTAATTTGTGTTTGTTAATTGTTTGTTTTGAGGCCAGATCTCCTGACGTGGCCTAGCTGGCCCCCAGTTATCAGCAGTCCTCTGCCTCCTGTGTTCCGGGATTACAGGCACACGCCACCATGCCCACTTCAGTGTTGTATACTATGAACTGAAAGTTTGTGGCAACTCCCCATGAGTCTTCCAATGCCCCTTTCCTTTTCTTTTTATAAATTAGGGTGTGTGTATGTGCACCTGTGCACCTAAGGAGGGCAGAGTAGAGCTCCAGTTCCATTGGAACTGGACTGCAGGAGCTTGGGGAATTCTGAGCCTGTTAAGTGGGTGCTCGTGATTGCTCAGTAGTGTTTGTAACCACTGAGCCATCTTTTCAGTCCTCAGTTTCCCTTTTCTGATAGCATGTGCTCACTCAATGTCTCTCTGTGTCCTGTGTCTGTAATACAATAATTAGTTTTTTCATTGTTGTATCTGTTTTCATGAACTATATAATATGTGATCATTTAGTTGGTTTTGGGTACCGTGAGCATTTCTGTATAATGTTGAACTTAATTGAGAAATGTTTGTTTTTCTGACTATGAACTGAGTGTTTCCCTTTATTTCCCTTCTCTCATGTCCTCCCTATTTTTGTAGACAAAGTAACCCTACAGTGGCCCGTGAGTGCCCAACCTAAAGGGAGAGTTACACATCTCTCACTGACATCCAAAGCTAGAAGTGATCAAGGTTAATAAGGGAGGGGTCAAAAGCCCGGCAAGCTGAAAACCAGGCACTTGGGGCCAGCTGGCCGAGTTGTAAATGGAAAGGAAACGTTCTTGAAGACAATTAAATGCGCTACTCCACTGAACAAATGGATGAAAGCAGGCTTTTGTGTTATGGGAGATGTTCCGTCGCAGATAGGAAACAAAACCAGTAACAACATTCTCTTAAGCCAAAGCCTAATCTAGAGTGAGGTCCTTTTCAGTTCTGTGAAGGTCCAGAAAGGGGAGTCTCTGCAGCAGAATGATTGAGGCAAGCAGGGGTTGTGTCTCGTAACATGCAAGCAGAAGGTGAACATGCAGGCAGAAGATGAAGCAGCAGCAGGTGCTGAAGCAGACGCTGCGGTGACTTGTCCAGCCAGCAGGTCTACTAAACAAATGAAACAGCCTCCCTTTAGCAGACGATGCATCTAGAACCTTCATAGCTGGAGAGAGTCGGTACCTGGCTTCCGGCTTGCGTCTCCTGGCATGCTATCCTACTCCACATCCTTCCGCCTTTTACAGGGGGCTCCTCTACTTGGATTTCATCACTTCAGTCAGGAACATGGAGCCTCTGCCTTTGGCTAAGCCTTGTACTAGGCATAGAGGTACTAGGCATAGATGACTTAAAGAGCCTGTCTTCACTAAACTTGCATTCCACTAGGGCAGCCGTGTACTTAGCAAATATTAACCCAGGTAAAGTAAGGATTACTGTAGTTAAGTAGAATACAGGGAGAATATTAATTGCTAGGCGGTTGTTAAACTAGGTTTAGGGGAGAAAGGACATGGAGATTGGCTTGTGTTCACTGACTCAAGGAGGGAAGGTGTTGGATTACTAGGCAAAGGGAAAAGCAAGGGCCACCCGGTGCTTAGGAACAATGACTTCAAAGGTTCCGAGGTAGAAAGGAGCATGTGGTGTGGGCTAGGAAATGACACGAGAGGCACCCAGGAGAAGCTGGGAGGACCTGGTGAAGCCTGTGCAGGAAGACCTTGTGGCTTTGGGTCTTCAGCATAAGAGCATAGGAAAGCCACTTGGCGTTTATCACAGGGAATGATGCATCAGAACATTTCACTCCCGTGTGGACAGCACTTGGGGAAAGGTGATTGATTGAACACAGAAGGCAGAAGGCAGGGTTATTCATCAAGACCTGATAGGCTTGATGGGCTGTAGGGTGGTGCCACCGTTCACTGTGATAGGTAGCACTTGAAGGAAGCAGTTTAGGGGGAAATCGGGTTGGCTGCATACCGAGCATGTGCAGTGTCAGCATGGGGCCTCAGGCATGCAAGGATTTCAGTGTCAGAAGGATGCCTGGACTGGATGTATATGTGTGAGTGCCATCCTCTTGGAGATGACCAGAGTATGAGACTGAATGAGGTGCACAGAGAGCCTGGCATTCCCTGTGAGACTGCTACCTACATAAAACTGTCCCTGCTACCTACATAAAACTGTCCCTCTGCGGTACTCATTACTTTCTCACCGCAGTAAGGTGTCAGCCCTTAGCTGAGGTATATTTTGTGTGTCCACTTCACAGCTCAGTCCCTAGCCTATCCAGTAAATGTCATTCAGAAGAGTCACAGTAATGTGGCCTCTAAACATTGGCATTGCACCCTGCTGCCAGCACCAACATGGGTGTAGCCAGGTCTGATATACCAGAAATCCCTTCGATTGGTAGTTTTTCCTCTCAGCAATTCATTGCAATTGAGAGGAAAATAATTTTCCTTGACAAAAATTTGTCTTCTGATGATAGATGCATTCTATTAAAAAAAAAAAAAAACAAAGTACTCGGGCTGTTTGTCAGTTTGAGGAAGATGCAGATTCTTCTGCTGTGTTACAAAAGGCCTGGAATGCCAGCACTGGATGCTTCAGGCAAATGTGTGTGGTCTGTAAGAAATGTGTTATCAAGCGCTGGTAAACATTGTCTTGGCAGAAGCCTACACAAGAGAGTGCCAGGAATGATTAAACAAAAGAACAGCATATGTGACATGATTTGTACAGTCAGATCACATTCCTCATGCTCCCAGGGCTCCAGAAAAATCCAACAGCAATTCTCAAATTAGCCATCTGCCTCTCTGTTCTCAGTTACTTGGAGCAAAACGTGGGCGGTGGAAGAAGAGCTGGTAACAATTCATAAATGTTTGCCCAGAAGGCTAAGTGTCCGTTCTTGTGTTGTAGTTCTTCAGGGAACACACACCAGATGGCACTGACCTGGTGGGGAAGGGCTAAACCCTTCACTCCACTTGGGTCTCCTGTCGACTCAGGAAACTGTCATTGGTAAAGCCAGGGCCTTATATTGGTGGTCCCCAGTTTCCTCACTGTCCACATGGTGACAATGTCCGCTAATGCAGGGGTGGAAGTAAGAGCCAGTGGGTATTCGAGGGGCTCCAAAGATGAGAAATGATGACATTTGGG
Source organism: Microtus oregoni (assembly GCF_018167655.1). Taxonomy (NCBI): domain Eukaryota; kingdom Metazoa; phylum Chordata; class Mammalia; order Rodentia; family Cricetidae; genus Microtus; species Microtus oregoni. The sequence goes on along the minus strand of NW_024543060.1, from coordinate 85,103,337 downwards.
AAGCATTTAGTGCTGTTGGATGAGCACGGTAACTACTAATTGGCAGTTGTCTTTGGCAACAATGCTAGAATCTTAGAAGTAACAGGCAGATTTTATTTGATTTAGCAAGAAAAGTGTTATTTCTTGTTTTGTTCTTTGTATGTAATAAAAATTTGGGAACCATTGATTTGTCAATATCATTTGTAATTTCTTCTATCAATATGAATAAATATCCTAAGTGGCATTTATCAGGGAAGTACATTACTGGACATACTACGGGAAAGGCAAGCGATTCTTGTGTCTTCTGCAGTAACAAGGGAGCTAGGTCTGTAGCAGGTCATAGTTAGAGTTCTTGGTCTGGGGTTCCTGAGGTCCTCCTGGGATCGATCCTCCAGCCCTGGAAAAGGGGGAAAAATACAAAACCACTACCCTGTGCCCATCCATATGTCTCTCTCTTCAGGGTTGGGAGTTTTATTTAATTTTGTTTTGTTCTTATTTTATAGAATTGTTTATGCTTAAAATTAGAGCGAATAATATGATGAGCAGCAATGGGCTGGCTTTCTTACATTTTTCTAAAGTATTTTAAACCTGACTGTAGTTGCCAGGTCATTTTGCATACTTCAGTACCACTCTCCCAAAGACGCAGGGATTTCCTCACATTGTTAAGCTCCCATTGTGAAGGGTTTGTCTCATTATGATAGATTTTTTTTTAAATTTATTTATTTTATTTGAATGCTTATCTTTTTTTAACTTATTATGTAAAATCTTCCTGCATGTATGCCTGCAGGCCAGAAGAGGGCACCAGATCTCATTACAGATGGTTGTGAGCCACCATGTGGTTGCTGGGAATTGAACTCAGGACCTTTGGAAGAGCAGGCAATGAATGCTCTTAACTGCTGAGCCATCATCTCTCCAGCCCCTAGATTTTTAACTTGATTGTTAAAATTTCTTCTCTCCTTCTTTATGTATATGTATAGATTATCATATTTATGTCACCTAAAGTGTGCCTAAAAGTTTTGAATATGTAAAACAAATTTTAAATGACGTCATAACATGACACCAATCATGAATGGGCTTTAACCACAGGTTTTGAAGGAGAGGCATGGTTGAGAAATACAAAACCAGAATACCGTTTGCCAGGCAGGCTCCTCTTCCCTGGCCTGTTCACATTACAGTTGGGTTAAAGACAGCTCCGGTGGGAGAAGACTGGGAACAGCACTTGGTGTGCTGAGTAACGGGCGAGCACTCACAACCACACACAATCTTTATTTACTGAGTCAGCTTATGGTTTATAGTGCTAAAAATAGGTCCTCATCACCCAACTGCCTTCCATCTTTCTGATCCCTTCATGGTGGACCGTTACATAGTATCTCAGGTTGTTATGTGACTGTCCCAAATAGCTAAAAGTTCACAAAATTGGCAAAGACAGAGCAGCTAGACCTTTATGTTCAAGTCAGTTTCTGCTGGCCTCAGTACACTCTAAACTTCAGTCATCAAGTTTGTTATTAGTAAATCCTGTTTTTCATAAACAAGGATTGAATCCAAGTTACATATACACTATGCTGTAGCAGATCAAATTTTTAAACAAGAGCTAAATCCAAGTTACATACAAGAATTTGTAGTAAACTTTATCCATGTATATTTTTTTTAACTATCAACCTTTTCTGTTTCAAGTTTTAAGTTTTGTTATAGATTTTACAGATTTTTAAGCCATACCCAACAAGCTTACAAATCTTGAAATACAGAAAGTTTACACCATTAACTTGAGATTTTTTTTTTTTGAGAGCAGAGAGATAGGGGATTTTTAAGAATGTAGAACAGAGAAAATTTAAAGATAAGAAATTTTGGGGATCATTTGTGTGTGTGTGTGTAGTGGCAGAAATTATTAAAAATCTGCGAGTGCCCATCAGTGGTAACATATTCCTTTAATCTCAGCATTTGGAAGGCAGAGGCAGGTGGGTCTCTAAATTTGAGGCCAACCTGGTCTACAGAATAAGTTCCAGTATAGCCTGGGCTACACAAAGCAACACTATCTCGACAAACAAAAACAAAACAAACCTTTGAGAATTTGGAAGTTGAGTGTGCCGTTATTGAGCCATTGACTATTCTGAGGCCAAACCATTTACAGTAAGATGGTGAGGCTTTAATGAAATCTTTGAGTCTCAGGAGGAAGGAGATTGGAGAAGGCAGGTGAATCAAGCTCCAGGAGTGAGCCAAGAGGCAGGTGGCAAGGGAGCCAGGCAAAGATGAGATGGGAGACTTAGCAAAAAGGGTCAAGAACAAACCTCTCCAGAGAGAGAATTCTGCTGGGCAGGGAGGGGGAAGTGCGTGCCTTACTGGAGATGCCCCGAATCACAGTGGAGACGCATACACAGCAGACCCCAGTGAGCTAAGGAGAGGCACAGCCTTTCCAAGTGCTGGGTGCCCAGGAGGGCGAAGGACGCCCCAGGAGCAGAGGGATGAGAGGACACTTATCATGTAGGCAAGGAGACATGAGCTCTTAGAGTAGGAAGGAGGAGCAGCTGAAGAGACAGCTGTAAAATCTGGAGTTGAGTGTGGTGGGTGGCAGAAGCCAGCAGAAACAAACGATTTACACCTTAGGGGATGCTTGGGAGGGTATTGGCACCAGATATGGGGGGTACAATAAAGAAACTTCCAGCATGACTACTCCATGATATAGGAAGGTTGTTATTGTAGGAGAGAGGGGGGGGGATATATGAGATAAATTGGGAGGGGGGACAGAATGAGAATAAAGTGAGAATAGTGGGGGTGAGGGAGGGAGTTTGCCATTATAAAGAGAACAAAGGGGTCTCTGGAGGAAGGAAGCCTAGGGAGGTGGAAAGGACTAGTGTGCTGTCATGAACTTTGACATACATACTACGTACTTGTGATACTGAGGGAGCCTGGACACCACTATGGGCTTTGATATGCAGTCACAAGTAGCCATATGTCCCTTCTGCTATAGGTCTAGAAATTGACTCCTTTTGGAAGGTCTACCCTTCAGACCTGGCCGGAGGGTGGTATTAGTTGCCAGGGAGAAGGAAAAAAAAGGCAGAAGGACTCAGTGTTGATATGGTCTTGATGGAACCTTTTGCCCCCATCAGCTCTGCCACAGAACGAGATGAATGGCTGGAGGCCATCTCCAGGGCGATAGAAGAGTATGCCAAGAAGAGGACCACCTTCTGCCCCAGCAGGAGTCTTGATGAGGTATTGTGCTCCCCTTCCAGGCTTGCCTCGGGCTTCTGCTTTTCCTTAACTGTGAAGAGTTTATAGAGGTTTAGAAAAGGAGTTGGAGGAGGTATGTGTGCTCCTAGTTTCTCCTACTTATACATGTAGGAAATTTTATTTGTTTTCTTGTGTGTCTGTGTGTATCTGTGTGTGTCTGTGTATCTATCATGTAGGGGAGGAGTGTTAATGGGAGGAATTGTGTGTTTCTACGTGTGTGTGTGTGTGTGTATCTGTGTGTGTGTGTGTGTGTGTGTGTGTGTGTGTATGGAGAGGGAGTATATGTCTGGGTATGTGTTCCCGTGTATGTATGTGAATGTGTCTGTGTCTTTGTATGTGAGTGTGTGGGGGGAGGGAGTATGTCTGTGTGTATGTGTCTCTGACGTATCTCTGTGTGTCACTGTATGTCTCTGTATATGGAGAGGGAGTGTGTATCTGTGTATGTATCTGTGTATGTGTGTGTGAGAGAGAGAGGGGGGAGTATGGGAAGGGAGTGTGTGTCTGCATGTCTGTGTATATGGAGAGGGAGTGTGTGTATGTGTGTGTGTGTGTGTGTGTGTGTGTGTGTGTGTGTGTTTGAGGGGGAGTATGGGAAGGGAGTGTGTGTCTCTGCATGTCTGTGTATATGGAGAGGGAGTGTGTGTATGTGTGTGTGTGTTTGAGGGGGGAGTATGGGAAGGGAGTGTGTTTCTCTGCATGTCTCTGTGTATTGTAGGCTATTGAACTCAGGACCTCCCTTATACCACCCCAGCTCTTTTCCCAGCTTTTCACTGTAGGGAACTGGGGGACCAGGAATAGCTTAAGGAAGAAGCTGATCATCTCAGTACCACGAGCATATTTTACAGATAATTTTGCAACAGAGCATTTTCAAATGTATTTAATCTTAATATACCGAGGACCTCCAATATCATGGCTCACTTTCCCCTCCCACATGTTAATGATGCCATCAGCCCTGGAGAAGGCCACTACCAAGACTTGATTTCTGTCGCAGGCAGTGTGTACCCAGTAACCAGAAGCCATTCTTCTTCCACAGGACTTGGAGAAGAAAGAGGAAGTTAGTCCTCTCGGGTCAAAGGCTCCCATCTGGATTCCTGATACCAGAGCCACCATGTGTATGATTTGCACAAGTGAATTTACTCTGACCTGGAGAAGACATCACTGCAGGGCCTGTGGAAAGGTCAGAAGGGACGGTCTCCATCCCTGTGGTGACGTCTATGTCTCTGGGCTGTGCACAGTGAGGAATATCCCCCGAGAAGTCATTGTAGTCTATGAAACGGACAAACAGTAGTTGTGAAGACAGCAGATGTCATCTTATCTGTGTATTCAGGGTTGGAGTAAGGAACGTGGTTGTGGACCTTCCTTCCTTCACTCTCCACCCACAGTTACAGTATTTCTGCAGCCGTAGAGAGAGAACCTATATTCAAAAATGAAAGCTAATCCAGGCATGGTGGCAGAAGGCTGAAACCGGAAGATCTCAGCAAGTTCAAGGCCAACCTTTTTGTCTTAAGAAACAAAATAATCCACAGTTCTATAGACTCTTATTTATATTGCAGCTTATTTATTTATTTATTTATTGCCATCTTTGTACAGAAAAGAATCAGTAGAAAGTTCCTGTATTTTTGCTGGCCTAGAACTCACTATGTAAACTAGGCTGACTGTGAACTCACAGGACTCTCCTTTCCTCTTCATCCTGGATTCTGGGATTAAAGGTGTGTGCCATCACACCTGCACCAATAAATCAATTTATAAAGAGGAAATTTGTATTTTGGCTCACACTTTTGGACTTAAGTCCTTGGTCAATTGGCCTGTAGTGTTTGAGTTAAAGCAGCAAGTCCTGGAGAGAGCGTGTAGTTGGCAAAGTCATGTACTTGATTGGTAAGAGTGAAAAACATGGAGGAAATGACCCCTCAGTCTTCTTTGAAGGTACCCCACCCTCGTGACCTTTAGTTTCTGCCACCTCCTGCTAGTGCCCAAGTGGAGACTTTAAGGCATAGGTCCTTGGAAGGAATTTCCAGTCCACACTGAAGTATAAGCTTTCACGATTTCTTTAGCAGAATGAACATTTATAGTGGAGAGCTCCTTCAAGGATGAAACAGGGTCCCCTAACCTGGTAGGGTCGCAGAGAGTAGCTGTGGCTGTGGCTGTGGCAGGGACGGCCCATAGGATGAGGGTGGTCAGTGAGATTGTCGGAAGGTCCTGCATGCTAGGAACACTGGAGGCTGTGTGTGCTAGCTCTGCTGAACACGGTGTTCATGGAGCAAGCACTCGGGGCTTACGTGTAGGCTCTCCATGTGAGCGGTCTGAGAGTTAGCCATGAGATAAGTGAGGCTCAGTCACTGCCAAACTGTTGATGAATGGGCAGTGCCGTACAGTGCAGCCTTTTTCATGCCTCGTCATCCAAGTTTTTCTGAATGAAATCATTGCAATGTGTTTTCAGATTGTGTGCCAAGCTTGCTCATCAAATAAGTACGGCTTAGATTACCTGAAAAGGCAACTGGCAAGAGTATGTGAACATTGCTTCCAAGAACTACAGAAATTAGGTAATATAACACTAAACATGTAACCAAAGTCTCTCCCGCAGATCCTTTCAGCCTCCTAAATGAACCATGTTTGGCAGAAGCATGATTGCTGGACTTGTCTTACTTCCTAGTATGCTCTAACTTGAGCTTTATGGTAAACCCAAGAGAAATTAGACTGAGCCTTTTTTTGGTAACAATGTACAATGGTTTTAGTAAGAAAACTAATTATCGAATTATTACGGAATGAAGTGCTTAACACAATTAAAAAGTAACTTTAATTTGTGAGCTATTTCAAAGTTTCAACTTATTTTTTTATTTATATTTTTTTAGATTTATTTACTTTTGTGTATGAGTGTTTTGGCTGAATGAGTGTAGTGCCCACATGTGTGTATGGAGCCCTGAGAGATCAGAAGGGGGTGTGGGATCCCCTGGAACTGGAGTCAAGAATGGTTGTTCTTTGTTCTCTGGGTATACCGATGTGAAATGTTAGCATTCTTCACTAATCACCCACCCCTGCTGGTCAGTAGGTCTTGTCAATTTCATTTCAGAAAGTCTCACTTATCTTGATTTTTTTGTGTCAACCTTAATAAGGTCTAAATTACTCTGATAATGCCCGTCTGCAAACGCCTCTTCCTGCTTGCTGCCTGCTTTACTTTTCTAAACTCAGTCTGGGAAGAATGTGACTTAGTGGAAAGGACCTGCCTAGCACGTGCAAGGCTCTCAGTTTGATCCTTAGCACCATGTAAAACAAAACTGTGAAGCAGCAAATGATTGATTTGGGCAATATGGCTCACACTTGTAATCCCAGCACCCAGGAGGCTAAAGCAGGGAGATTGTCATGAGGCCAAAGTATTTATATCTAGCGCCCCCGCCCCAGCCTAAACAGCATTCCAAATTATTTAGAGCCACTCCGCCCCATTCCCCCCCCCCCCCCCCCCCCCCGCTAGCTTCATTATTTAGAAGCAGGTGTTCTGGTTTGCACATCTCTTCCATTGTCTAAATCAACTTCTTTCCATCAGTAGGGAAGTTTGTAAAATGGAGGGTGTACTTGTATGTTTCAGAATTATTTTGTTTATTTATTTATGGTTTACTGAGAGTCTCCTATAACTCAGGTTGAGGTTGAACTTGCTATGGTAAGCAAGGATGGCCCTTGAACTCCCAATCCTCCTACCTCTGGGTGACAGACATGTGGTACCACGTCCATCCCAGTGAATTTTTACTTTATGTTTTGGTACTGAGGACTGAACTTAGGGCTTTGACCGTACAAAGCAGGCACCATCATTGAGCAGTGTCTCTAGCTCTTTCAGAATTCTAAGGACACAAAAATAGGATCTTTTCATATGGGCTGTAGTTTAAAAATTCCATATGTAATCAACTCAACTCCTGCTCAGCTCTCAGAGCTCTTCATGGGTATTTTGTCCATCATGCATGCTTGCTGCATGAGCACACCTGCTCTCTTCTAGATCACCAGCTGCCCCCGAGGGTTGGCTCTCCGGGGAATCACAAGTCTCCTTCAAGTGCCTTGTCATCAGTCTTGCACAGCATCCCATCGGGTAGGAAACAGAAAAAGATCCCAGCTGCTCTCAAAGAAGTAAGTGTTTCCATTAAGCTTGACAGGGCTGAATTTCATAAAGAAAGATGTCATTTCCCACTACTCTCAGGGCATGGATTTTAATACTCTGGTGGATATGGCAGATGTCTTGCAGTCTTTATTCGTCTTCTTTATGACCTGAGTCATTGACAGATGGCTGCAGAAAACTCTTTGGGGAACATTTTATTGCAGGCATAGAAAGTAGACATAGAGTCTTTTGTTGTTGTTGTTTGGCTTTGTTTTTTTTTTTCATTTTTTGTTTGTTTGTCTGTTTTGGAGCCTGTCCTGGTACTAGCTCTTGTAGACCAGGCTGACCTCAAACTCAAAGAGATCCGCCTACCTCTGCCTCCTGAGTGCTGGGATTAAAGGCGTGCACCACCACCACCTGGCTGACATACAGTCATTTTAAAGGGGTCCTTTTCCATGGGGGAAAGTACAAACTCATTAGCTTTTACTGTTCTATACTGTTTGGTTTGCTTATATACGAAGCAGTTTAGGCTGATTTAGAGAATGCCTAAGAACTATCTATTCAATCCTTCAATTTCTGAATCTAAACTTTCCAATCCAACTTTGAGATCCTTGATAGGCATGATGGCTTAATATGTCTGTAGCCTCAGCTACTCAGTAGACTGAGGTAGGAGGATCAGTTGAGTCTAGGAGTTCAGGGCCAGGCTAGGCAACATAGCAAGGCCCATCTCTAAAATGGAGAGGTAGAGACAGGAAGATCAGGAGTTGAAGGCCACCCTCAGCTACACAGTAAGTTTAAGGCTAACTTAAGTTATATAAGATCCTGTCTTAAGAATTCAGACACGCCGTGTAGTGGTGGCGCACACCTTTAATCCCAGCACTCAGGAGGCAGACGCAGGTGGATCTCTGTGAGTTTGAGACCAGCCTAATCTCCAGAGTTCTAGGACAGCCAAGGTTGTTACACAGAGAAACCCTGTCTCAAAAAAACCTCAGACACAAGCAAAAAGTGATATAAGTTTTGTGAGCTGGGTAATTAAGTTGGTTAATGTGAATTTTACTTTTGAAAAGATAATAGAGGGATATTTGTAGTCAACACTGGCTGATTATTTTGTGGTGCACGTATATTAATTCAAAAAGAGGAATGTGGGCCAATAAGATTGCTCAGTGGGTAAGACACTTGCTGCCAGGCCTTGTATCCTGAGTTCAATGTCCTAACGGCCTAAGTTTAACCCTCATGACCCATGTGGTAGAAGGAAAGAACTTAACTCCCACAAATTGCTGTCTAACCTCCACACGTGAGCCATGGAATGCATGTATTCACACACACAAGAAGTAAATAAATGTAATTAAAATGTTTTAATGCATTTACTTTCATTTTATACATGTGTTTGCCTCGTGTAATCTGTGCACCATCCCGATGCAATCTGTACACTGAAGTGTTAATCTAATTAATCTTAACCAATATAAACCAGGAGTCAAATATTGGGGTAAGAACGTGGAAGATCAGAAAACTCGGAACAACCTCCAGTTGCTTCCCACCTGTCTCCTTCCTATGGTTAACGAGTGGCTAGCTCCACCCTCTGATCTCCAGGCAAGCTTTATTTGTCAGAACACAAACACAGCATCACACAACAGTGCACCATGTGATCTCCTGCCCGTGGAGGCCAGAAGTGGGTAGGGTGCCAGGTTCCCTGGAGGCAGAGTCTCTTTGTGGGTGCTTGGAACCAAACTCAGGTTCTCTGCTGGAGCATCAAGCCATCTCTCCAGCTCCCAGCCCTAATTTTTTAAAAAAAAAGAGGTATGTAATCTAGCTTAGCAACAGCCTAACACACACACACACACACACACACACACACACACACACCCTGATAGAACTCCATTTTAACAGAAATCTCATTTGAACCTTAAACATTTTAATTTGCTTATTAAGAAAGACAGGGTCTTAGTATGTGGCCTGGAGCTTGCTATGTAGATCTGAGCAACAGATAACATATGTGGTCTCCAAAATGCCACCTGAGAAAAACATTTGGTAGGCTTTGATTATTTCTCCTCTGCCAAACCAGAGGACACAGCTTAGCCCACAAAGACAAGCCAGTGTAGGAATGGGCAAGCCAGGCACAGCTCTGGGATCATCTCTAAAAGGAAGGCAAGGAAGGCTTTTCAAGCCGGGTGGTGGCGCACCTTTAATCCCAGCACTTGGGAGGCAGAGGCAGGCGGATCTCTGTGAGTTCGAGGCCAGCCTGGTCTACAAGAGCTAGTTCCAGGACAGGAACCAAAAAGCTACGGAGACGCCTGTCACGCGGGAGACTGGGGTTCGATTCCCCGACGGGGAGCCAAAAAAAAAAAAAACAAAAAAACAAAACAAAACAAAACAAAAAAACAAAAAGCTACAGAGAAACCCTGTCTCGAAAATAAAAAAAAATAAAAAAAAAAACCACAGAAGGCTTTTCATACCCTGCTGATAGACTTCAGATTGTGGGATAGGGACATGAGAATGGCAGATCCCCAGGAAACTCCAGAAGGCAATCTAGATATCCAGAAATGAGCTCAGCCTGGACTCTAGGAGGACTTCTGACAGCATGCCTCAGGAACCTGCAAAACTGGTTCCCATCTGCCAGAGGGAGTCATTTCCCTTACCTCTGTCAGAAGAGACCACTGTCTATAGGGTGCCTTTCAGCATTTCAAAGCACGGGCTAGCCCAGGCTTCCTCAGTACCACAAGTACCCGTTAGACATTTCAGAGTTTATGCTAGCATCCTAGCCCATCTTACCTCCTCACCTACCCTACACTCCTCCTGCCCAGAGGCTTCCTGTAACTCCGCTCTTCTCACTGTGCTCTCTCTAGTCTCTATTTCTATTAGTCTCTGTATTCTGGCAAGTAGCCCTGGTCGGTCATGTTCAGTCTCCTTCCTTCTGTCTCTACTCCTGACTTCCAGTTGCCTCTGGCTGTTCTTACATCTGTAATAAAAACTTTAACCGTATCATGAGGCAGTCATGTGGGCAATTACTTTCTCGCTAGTCTCTATTTTCTGTTGGTCTCTCCAGTCTGGCAAGTTAGCCAGGTTCAGTCACCTCAGTCTCTGCTCCTGACTTGTAGTTGCCTCTGGCTGTTCTTACATCTACAATAAAAACCTTAATCGTATCATGGAATGGTCATGTGGGTAATTTCTTTACTGCACCCCTCAAATACAGAGAACACCCAGTGTCATTCTGAAATGTCCTTATGGTCGTTGCTTTCAACAGCTGGTGGTTTGAACTCGGCTTTCTCTTGTGTTGTTGTTCTTGAAAATTAGCCTCTGACCCACTGAGGCACGTGGGACTTCCTTTTCCAGGTATCCGCAAACACAGAAGACTCCACTATGAGTGGTTACCTTTACAGATCCAAGGGCAGCAAGAAGCCATGGAAACACTTGTGGTTTGTCATCAAAAACAAAGTACTCTACACATACGCCGCAAGTGAGGTAAGATGGACGCTTAAGAGGGACTTTGGGGTTTTGTTTCAGTTTTATGGAGTTTGTGGGAGGGTTTTGCTTTGTGCAGAGCTGAGGATGGCCTGGGCATGCCAAGCAAGTACTGTTAGACAGAGGAAGGCACTTGTCTTGTTTTGTTTTGTTTTGAGGCAGTGCTTACCGAATAGCCCAGGTTGGTTTATAATTCACCATTTATCCCAGATTGTCATCCTCCTGCCTCAACCCATCCAATGCTAAGATTACAGGTGTGGGCCACCATGCCTCTCCTATTACTAGTACTTTTTGTGGGGAAACCAGGGGTTCAAGACAGGGTCTCTCAGTGTAGCCCTGGCTGTACTGGATCTCACTCTGTAGACCAGGGTGATTTCGAACTGAGAGATACCGAGCGCTGGGATTAAGGGTGTGTGCCACCACTGCCCGGTGTTACTAGTACTTTTAATGGGAATAGTATTATTATTGTTATTTTTCATGAACTCTTACTCCAGTGTTAGGAATTTTGGAGAGTACTAAAATGCAGATATTTCTGTTGTCATGTGACTGCCGTTTCACACAGGACAGGAATTGCCCTCTCTTCTAGCCCCTCTTGGTGTCTCCAGCTCGTAGTGATACTGTCTCCAACTGCCCTTATCTGTGTCCCAGCAGCATGTATGAAGGCCTCTAGGGAAGCAGGGTGTGGTAGCACCTGCCTACAACCAAGCTGTTGGAGTATAGGAGCAGGAGACTCAGGAGTTCAAGGTCAGCCTCAGTTATGTGGAGTTTGAGACCCCCTTGAGTTACCTGAGACTCCAGAAGGAAAGGAGGGAAGAGTAGGCATGGTGGTGCTCACCTTTAATTCCAGCACTTAGAGGCACAGCGGCAGGTGGATCTTTGAGAGTTCCAAGCCAGCGAGGGTTTCATGGTAGAGAAAAACAAAACCTCTGGAGAATCCAGGCGGAAAAATCACAGTGAGCTTCAGTTCCGCTTGGGCTGTAGAGTGAGACCTTGTCTCAACAATCAGCAAGAATCCCAGAGTTCTTCAGTGGGATCTGGGCCAGTCGCCTACTGCTTAAGTCCTTGATGTCTGCATCCATAAACTGCTTTCCTTCACTGCCCCAAAACAATGGGAGATTCGGTGGGCACGAACATGGCAGGTGGCGAGTAGGCGGTTCACTGCTGACTCAGTAAAGATGAGCTGCTGGAACTGCTGTGTTGTCCATTAAATTGAACTGTGCAGGTCAAGACTTTTCAAGCTTGAATTGCATCTAACCCTGAAAGCCTGTCTTCCCTTGTCTGTTGCTTAGGATGTGGCCGCGTTGGAGAGCCAGCCTCTGTTAGGGTTTACCGTCACTCAAGTCAGAGACGAGAGCTCAGAGTCGAGAGTGTTTCAGCTCCTGCACAAAGGCATGGTGTTCTATGTGTTTAAGGCAGATGATGCCCACTCCACGCAGAAGTAAGTCATGCAGATTCCCCTTTGTTGTTTTACATGACATTTTAAAAGCACAGAGAACAACTCTCGGAAATCCAAGTTTGAAAGATGTGACCTGTTATTCGGATGATTTAAAAACCGGAGATGAAAGAAAACCGGTAGTCCTGTCCATTGTGTGTGTGCGCCCGTGACCTGGGAGGCCGCTGGAGCTCTGCTCTGGGGGAGGCAGAAGTGCAGGCGGAGGAGCCCTGGCCTTCAGTGACAGTGGCTGAAATCCCCCATCCAGTGTTTTGTGCACTAGCAGGACTGAAAAAACAAATCTGCTGGCTAACTGTACAGGGAAAATCAAACACATTGAGAGACTCACGGTTGTTTCCAGACACTGAGTAGAAGGAAACAGGTATAGTTTTAGATAGTCAAGGCACAAGCAGTCTCTTCAGGACTCCAGCAAGAATCTTAATTTGAGGTGTCGAGAGACTATTTAACTTAAAGGTGTATGCCCATGAAGGTGCCCCCTCTGAGCAGGTAGCTTGGCTCACCTCTCCTCTCATCTGATCTAGTCCACCCCAGAGAGCGTACCTGTGTCCATGTTTTCTCAGCAGGCTTTAAAGTTAAGTGCTTGGGATACAGGGAGCACTTTGAGGATTAGCAGGGTGGGCAGTTTTGTAGGCAGTTAAGAGTTAATGTGCTAGAATTGTCTGTGTTCCTGAGTACCAAGCAGGTGCTGCACTCTGAGAGACTCCCCCTGCCTCCGTCTGCTTTAGGGTATGCAGCGATGGATAGCTTTTTATCCAAATAATGCCTTCTGGGTATTGAGAATTAAACTGCTTATTTGTGACAAGGTTTTATTAGATTTGATATGGTGTATATGTGCGTGTGCGTGTGAGAGAGAGTGTTTGCCTGCATGTATGTCTGTGCACCACATGTGTGCCCGGTGGAGGTCGGGAGAGGGAGAGATGATCAGATCCTCTGGAAGTGGCAATACATACAGATGGTTGTGAGCCACTGTATGGGTACTGGGAGCTGAACCTGGCTCATCTAGAGCAGTCAGTGCTCTTAAATGTTGAGCATCCGTCCAGCCTCTGGGGACTTCGTAAAGGTGTTCTGCTGCAGTACAACATAAGCTGTCTGCACCTAAAGTCTGAAGTTTTGGAAATTCTGCCCTTGAAATTTGAGCTGAATATGTTACAGGCTACTGTGAAATGTCGTGATTTCAGATGTTGATGGCTTGCTCCAGTGATGTCACAGAGAACACATTTTCCAGGCCAGATGTTGGATCACGTTACCAAACGCAGGGTAGCTCCCTGTGGAAGAACTCCTGTGTGTCTGTAGGAAAGATTTCAGTCAGCAGTGTGTACACTCAGAGGTGTCCCAGGTCTAACAGTTCTCTCTCGTTGCCAGGTGGATAGAAGCGTTTCAGGAGGGCACAGTGTTGTAGCAGCCTTGGCTTCATTTCCTCCGTGATCCGACAAGGTGGAGGCACAGCTCAGCACAATGGAGTCAGAGCTCTTCAGATGGCATGTAAAAAAGAACACTGCCAAGATAACCTGTCCTCAGCCGTTAGCAGATAAACTGTTTTGTTAGGGATATGCAGTTCCTAAAGATGTTTTTCATGTGTTATTTATTAAAATGCCGATGTTTACTTGCTGGTCAGAATTGTTTCTGAGACTCACACTGAATCCTAAAGTACTGTTTAGAGACGAGAACTTACTGTAATACCGTACACTGTACACGGCTGATGTGCCGGCCACGCTGTTGTCTCTGCCTTCCATCCTGACGCTCTCACCGTTGGTAAGTCTTTGCAAGTAACACACACATATTAAGGAGCAAACTTCCATACAATGTTTGGTGTAGAAATTGCAATTACAAAATTGCTGGTGAAAATGCAGACTTTTGCATCACTAAATAAACCTACATGAAAATTTTTATATTGCAATAGAGATCCACATAGCAAGCTTCTACCTCAGTAACTGTGAAGTGAAATCCCAGCCGTCTGTACTGATAACTGTGTAGCTCAGGCAAACCTTGAGCTGCGGTCTTCTGCCTCGGCCTCTGAGGAGCTGGACCTAAAGGCCTGTGTCACCATGCCTGCTCTGTATTTAAAACTGCCAGTTCAGTGTAAATGTGATTTTTTTTTTCTTGGTTTTCTGAGACAGGCTCACTCTGGAGTCCAGGCTGCCCTGGAGGTCATTATGTAACCTATACTAGCCTGGGATTCACCTGCTTGGCCTCTCAAGTGCAGGATTACATATGTGTGCCTCCGAGCTCAGTGATCAAAAAACAGAATATGGCAGGGAACCTGTTACCCAGAATCCCCTACTATTCTTAAGAGTTCAGAGACCAAGTCTTTGGTGGTATTTATATCTAAAATGATGTTCTATTCTCTATAACATGTATTTTTAAAGTGATCTGAAATCAGTCACATTTTTTAAAGGAAATTTTATACAACTTTGATTTGTTCCCCTTGACTTTCAAAATTCCCTCTTCCTCTCACCCTCTGTCTCCTTTGAGACACAGGCCTTCCTTGTAGCCCAGGCTATCTCAACCCTTTGTCCTGCCTCAGCTCCCATGTCCACACTGGACTTTGCCGGTCAGTGTCCCTCACTAGGAAAGGTTCATATTCTTGATTCTGGCCCACTTCCTGTCTAACATGTAAACCCCCTTGCACGTAGCCTTACTGATTAGCAGCAGCAGAACCAAGCTAACACGTTTGAAACTGTTCCAGTGTTTAAATATTTTGTTGGCTGAGTTTAAACTGTCACCTAAAACTCAAGGTTATCCATAGATTATTACATTAAAGGATGCAAGACATTTCTGGTTCTTTATGTATGATTTTTAATTCTGCAAGAGATTTCTGGTTCCTTATATATGATTTTTAATTTGGTATGATGTCAAAAGTTGGAAAGTATATCCTGAATACTATTTTTTCCATTTTGAACACATTCATGAGGCCTTTTGGATGCCACTTGCTACAGATAATATAGGCCTGAGGTAACAGATGTAGTTTTTCTCAGCTGTTTCTGGCTACGGCATAATTTAAAGCCCTGTGCAATCTCATAGAACCCCACATACAACCTTCCTTGTCACAGGAGGTGAATCCGTCCTTTGCATCTTGTTTTAATTGGGTCACGTAAATGTTTTCCATGTAAGCATCTGTGTGATTTGTGTAGTGTATTCCTTTGGAGACCAGGGTTATTTATGTTTTATATTTCTTCCACCTTTTACCCTCTTTGAATTCTCAACCTCTTTAAGATTTGCTCATGAGCCTCAAAAAGTCGAAGAAGTATTAGCCAGTATTCTGAATCAAGAATCTCTTCAAAATCTAAATGTATACAAAGAGAAGTTAGCGCACAAAGTAATTCTTATGTAATGAAATTTGTATCTGATTATAATTACCAATTGCTTAGTCCTTTGGAAAGTTTTGGAAAAGACAATATATAAACTCTCAGATAGTGCCCTCCCCATAAAAACATTCTAAATGTGGAATGAGACCGCATTCCCTACCCCTCATGATCCCTTCATAACCTAGTAAATATGCTCAATAATTCATTTAACCTGACTTGTTCAATGGCAAATATTTATAATTGCCATAAAACTACTTCGAAAAGTATTCCTGAACCCAGAGTCTCTGGGAAGACACTGTCCCCATGAGCTACATCCATCGCTAACATTTAACAGTCTGGATGTGGGGAACATCTCAACTGTGGGTCCCGGGAATGTTGCTCAGCACACAGACATGTGCTGTTCTCAGACCTTGCTCAGCTGTCTCCTAAGCACAGATAGAGATGGCAGGCTGAATTAGCAGAGGTGATATTCTCAGTACCCCTAAGCAGGGCCCCTGTCTGCAGCAGCTGAATGCAGAAGCCCACCCCCCCCCACGCCCTAAGAGAACGAAAAGGCCACTCTTTACATTATCTCGTGTTTCTGAACCTCTTTCCATTTTTGATGTAACCAGCATTGTTCTGTTTTCCCCGATGGCCCTAGTTTTCTCCAGTAAGAAGCTGGATTCTGTACTTGCTAACATTTTTAAAAATGAGGTCGGAGGACAAAGACTCAAAAGTATGCTTTTGTTAGTAAAATACCTAGTAGGCCCCATAGGGATGGAGGAAGCCTCCTAGTTCAGAACCTGATGTCGTCATCACAGCATATGGGGATGTGTCTTGGACCTGCTCCCACTGTGCTCCTCGTAGTCAGATTGCTGGAATTTCCTATCTCGTTGTTCTATATGATCCTTAAGGATAGATAATGTGTTTATTCTATTTATTTCTCTTGGATCCCTGGAGCTTTAGTTGAAAACAGTGAGGACGGGATTCCCAAGGTGTTTTGAGTAAGAATCTGTTTTCCTCAAAGCAGCTCCCCTGCCTCATCCTCATCATGCCCCTGCCTCAGTCACAGGACTCAGCTGTGACTGACACAGTCTCCAAAGGCCTTATTCTAAATCAGCTCTTGTGCCCACTCTTCTCGCCATCCTGCAGTCCACGTCGGTAGCCCCACTGACACTCATCTTTCTTCCATCCAAGCCTGTTTTCTTCTGTACGAAAGGACACCACGTGGGGCTCTAGTACCTGACTCTTAGGTCCCTCATGTCTCTCCAGTCTCATTTCCCTGCCGTCACATTGCCCTTGCGGTCACTAGCGCTTCCCCTCAGTGCTGGGGGGCACCGCGCAGTGGCACACCACCTGCCTCCTATATATACAGCCCAGGTTCATTCCCATATCTAGAAAACCAATTCTATTTTCTGACTTCAGAGCCTCCTTTGTGTGGTCTGTTTTAAACCTTGCCAAAGCGATCTGCTTAAAGCAGAATTCGGATCTAATCCCTATTCCTGTAGGCTTCAGTGGCACTCCCAGTCTGGCATGGAGCCACTCCTCCTATCCCATGCACTCCAAGTGAACACACTCCAGCCTCTCTCCGTTCATAGCTCCCTTCCTCACGTCAATCATCACGGCTCCCCTTCCTTGTTACCTGACACTTCAGTGATGGGGTCCTTTCCCCCTCCTCTCCTTTAGACTAGAGGCTCTCGTTCCTGTGTCCTGTATCTTCAGTTCCTAAACCGACTGGCATCCTTCTTACCATACCCTGTTCCCTGGAGGCTCACCACATGTCATAACAATGCCTTGCGCGCAGCGGATAGACGTTGCTTGTTGAGTATCTTCTACGGACACCTAAAAAGTATCTTCAGTCCACATACTCTGGAGCCTATGCCACTTTTAATGTTACTTTCTAAACGACAATCTATGGTGTTTTTTCTAGTTGCTTCTAGGACAGAATCTTAAGAAGGGAAACAAGTTTTTTACTACACTGCAGTGACAGCTGTGGTTCTGATGGTAACTTGCCTTCTAGAAAAAATAAAAAATAAAGGTAATAGCTTTTTTTAAAAAAAAAAACTAAGCATAAAAATATTCCTTCTCCTTTGAGGTGAGGAGTGGAGGGAGACACCATTCCCTCTCATGGAGTCTCTTGCTGTGTGAACCAGTTTCAAAATACTTTTTAATGTTTCCCTCAGAACACTTTTTTACTTAAAGTGATAATGGTTTGTATCTTACTGTTCATATAAAGATAGTTTATAAATAAAATAGCATTGTAAATAATGTTAATATGTATTATAATTTATACAAAATAAATTTACTATAATATCTACTGCTGGTGTGGAGTCCCTTATTAGAGTTATTTTTTTTAACTTATTTTTGACACCATGTCGTCCAAACTGGCCTTCAGTTTTCAGACCTTCCCCTCAGCCTCTTTAGTAACTGGGATTATAGGCATGAGCCTCCAAGCCCAGCTTTAAAGAAGTCTTGTAAGCCATACCTTTAAGGTGAACCTCACTAGCCCCCTGTTGCTAAAGTGTGACCAAGGGAGACATGTCACCTACAGTTACATTCCTAAAGTGGTTTATGTTACCAAGACTGATTTATTTGGTTAGTTTTGAGACAGGATCTCACCCTGGCCTAATATTCATAGGAATGTTCCTGCCTCACCCTATGAAGTAGGCATTACAAGCATAAGCCATGGCGCCCCGCCCAAGTTTTAATAAATCAACTTCTTGCCACTTAAGTACATTAACTGGAAAAGCACCCTTTGGCCGGGTGTATTATGCACTGAAAATAAAGAAAAAACGGCAAGTGCCTTTTCCCTTGAACCCAGCTTGCTTTCATAGTTCACACATTTGGGACCAACTTAAGGGTATTGGGAGGGTTGTGTTGTGGCCAAACCAAACAACACTAAAAGGTAGAGGTGGACTCTCAGAGAACTAAGTATGGAACGGTTCTAATTGCTAGGAAAGGCTGCATGTCCCTTTTCTGTGTCCAAATCCTTCATTCCATTGGAAAATGGCAACACTTTTTTTTAAAAAAGATGTAGCCCAGGCTGCCTTCAAACTGTTGCTTTGGATTGTAGTGCCCATGCTACTACAGGTTGGTATGTGAGCTGGAAACTAGGCAGAAGATTTCAAAACATACATACATACACACACACACACACACACACACACGGGGGGGGGGGCGAGGGGGGGACACGGGTCATCCTTGATACAAGAATGCCAACTTTATTGTGCTCAGGGGCAGATTACATAGGGATCCTTAACTGATAGCCATACCCCAGCTTTTAGGATTTCCAACTGCAGGCCTCACCAGAACCTACTCCCCTGCCATCAGGAACTCATGAGGGTCTCGTGCTCAGAGCAGCTGCAGGCCTCATCAGAACCCACTCCCCCGCTATCAGGGTCTTGTGCTCAGAGCAGCTGCAGGCCTCATCAGAATCCACTCCCCCGCTATCAGGGTCTTGTGCTCAGAGCAGCTGCAGGCCTCATCAGAACCCACTCCCCCGCTATCAGGGTCTTGTGCTCAGAGCAGCTGCAGGCCTCATCAGAACCCACTCCCCGCCATCAGGAACTCATGAGGGTCTCGTGCTCAGAGCAGCTGCAGGCCTCATCAGAACCCACTCCCCCACCATCAGGAACTCATGAGGGTCTCGTGCTCAGAGCAGCTGCAGGCCTCATCAGAACCCACTCCCCCGCTATCAGGGTCTTGTGCTCAGAGCAGCTGCAGGCACAGGGAAACAAGTTGTTTTACTCTGTTCACTCCAGCAGACAAAGGGTCTGAGACAGGCAAAGAAAGTCAAGGGGCCAGGGGTCTGCAGCTCCCAACAATAAATGTCTTTGTGCTCCTGTTCCTCCAGCCTCTGCCTCCCAAGTGCTGGGATTACAGGCATGAGGGACCAGGAACATAAGGGACAACAATTATTCTGCCCAGCACAACCAAGTTTTGGTCCACTGCCCCAACTTGGAATTCTGCTCTGAATCTACAGGGCTTATCTAGATGCAAAGGAAATTTCCAGCTCACTTCTTAAAGTCTGGACCACACAGTACTTAGAATGCAGGGCAGAGCTTTCTGCCACAAGAGCTTTCTGGCCCCTTGACTTTCTTTGCCTGTCTCAGACCCTTTGTCTGCTGGAGTGAACGGAGTAAAACAACTTGTTTCCCTGTGCCTGCAGCTGCTCTGAGCACGAGACACTGATGGTGGGGAG
Organism: Microtus oregoni; assembly: GCF_018167655.1. Lineage (NCBI taxonomy): Eukaryota > Metazoa > Chordata > Mammalia > Rodentia > Cricetidae > Microtus > Microtus oregoni. The sequence goes on along the minus strand of NW_024543060.1, from coordinate 85,083,658 downwards.
TGGGTTCTGATGAGGCCTGCAGCTGCTCTGAGCACAAGACCCTGATGGCGGGGAGTGGGTTCTGATGAGGCCTGCAGCTGCTCTGAGCACGAGACCCTCATGAGTTCCTGATGGCAGGGGAGTAGGTTCTGGTGAGGCCTGCAGTTGGAAATCCTAAAAGCTGGGGTATGGCAATCAGTTAAGGATCCCTATGTAATCTGCCCTGTCAGGATGTAATGTTCCATCAGTGACCTTTCATTTTGCAAATCTTTACTGACCACCAGGAATTGTTAAATATCTGGGAATACATCGCCTAGCAAAAGGAACACAACAGAGCCCTTAAGAAGGTAGCCTACACAGTAGTAAGTGTGTTCTTGCCTTCACTAAATCAGCCAAGTACGAAGTACAATTTGATGCAATTTTGCCTCAGCTTGTTCTCTATTGCTGGGAAGTTGTGTGTGACCAGGTTCTACCCAGACTCCTTAGCTAATAGTTTATAATCTGAGAGTGCCTAAAAAACAAAGTCCAATTTTCTAGAGATTAAAGACATTGATCCCAAATCGATTAGGTTGTTTATTATTACTCAAAACATTCTTTAAGGGACTGGAAAGATGGCTCAACAGTTAAGAGGACCCAGGTTCAATTCCCAGCACCCTATAGTCACTAACAACCATCTGTAACTTCAGATCCTGAGGATCTGATGGTCTATACCAGCACCAGGCACACTTGTGCACAGGCATGCAGCACAGGTAAAACACCCATATTAAAAAAAAAAAAAATCCTGTGGCACTGGAGAGGAAGGCAGGAGGATCACGAGTTAAAAGACCTGTCTGGCCCGGTGTTGGTGGCGCAGGCCTTTAATCCCAGCACTCGGGAGGCTGAGGCAGGTGGATCTCTGTGAGTTGGAGGCCGCCTGGTCTACAGCGCGAGTTCCAGGACAGGTTCCAAAGCTACAGAGAGCCGGGCGATGGTGGCGCACGCCTTTAATCCTAGCACTTGGGAGGCAAAGGCAGGCGGATCTCTGTGAGTTCGAGACCAGCCTGTTCTACAGAGCTAGTTCCAGGACAGGCTCCAAAGCCACAGAGAAACCCTGTCTCGAAAAACAAAACAAAACAAAAATCCAAAGCTACAGAGAAATCCTGTCTTGAAAACCAAACAAACAGGAAAAAAAAACTAACTAAAAAAAAAAATACCTGACTGGGTTTCCAACAGACCGGGTTTCAAAAGTCTTGTCTTTTTCTTCTTGCAAGATTTTTACTTTGAGTGTAGGGTGTTTGACCTACACATATGTTTGTGCACCAGAAGAGGGCACCAAATCCAATGGAACCGGAGTTACAGAAGGTTGTGGCCGATCGGTCCTATGGGTGCTGGGAATCAAACCGAGTTCTCTGGTGGGGCAACAAATACTCTTAACCATCGAGCCTCTCTCCAACCCTCGGTTGTCATTGATTTCTAACCATATGTGTTAGGGTAGGTGCACATGGGCTGCAAGTGCCCGCAGAGGCCCGGCGCCAGAGTTGCATCTAAGATGCAGGACATCTGACCGACACGCGGCGGCGGCGGCGGCGGCGGCGGCGGCGGTCTCCCTCCACACCTGCAGGGGGCAATCGACTTCCAGAACCGCCGCTGGACTCCGGGGCCCTCGGTTTCACCCGGGGAACGTCACCGCCGCTGGCCGCTGCTCCACCGCGCTACCGCGCAGGCGCCGAGAGCACCGCGCACCGCTGAGCCGAGGGAGGGGTCACGAACTCTGACCCCCACCCCCAAATCTACAAACCCAGAAAGCTCCCCTTGTCCCCCTCGACCTCGGGTTCCCCTCGCATCAGCGCTCTGCAGCCCAGCGGCCGCCGCGGCGGGAGGGGTAAGTCGGGTACGGGACGGCTCAACCGCCAAGTGTCGCGGCTCCGGGGGGCCCGAGCGCCCGAGTGTGCGAGCGCCCGGTCCGCCCGCCGAGTGCCCGGGAGGTGAGCGGACCGCCCGAAGCCGCGGGAGCCCGGGCGGGGACGGTGACCTTTCACCCGCGGGGAACGCTTCCGTCTGGCCGCCGCTTCCTCCGCCCCGGGGCTGCGCGCGTGGTGGGTGCTGGGCGGGGAGCGGCGGGCCGCGGACCCCGGGGCTACGGATGTCGCCCTCCGCCCGCACTTGACTCTTCTTCCAGCGTTCGTGTCTAGGAGGAAAGGTGGTCCACCGTATCTCATGCCCTGGGCACAGCAGAGCGCCCGGTAGCCCTTTTGTTAAGAGTCCTGTCCAGTTCCTGCAGATGGCATCTTGTGAAGGGCGGGTATGGCCAAGCTGTCCCTTACCCTTCAGTATGTAGGTCAGCCTGAGTTGGAAAGGACAAGCAAAAAACGACTTGAAGTTAAATCCTCTTAGGGCTTTCCCCACCCCTTGGAAGTTAAAAGTGCGCCTTAGACTTTTGAGGGAGGGGTTTTTGTTTGTTTTAAACAGTGTCTGCTTGTTTACCCGGTGGAGCGATTGTTTTTAAACTTTATGTGTCCGCTTTGGTAAATTTGGAAAGAGATTATTGTTCTGTTCTGTTCTGTTCTGTTCAAACTACCAAGATGAAAAAATAGTTTTGGCAGCATGTTTTAGGAATTATAAGTTTGGGGGGGGGGCAGAAATTCAAGTAAATTAGGGGAGATTACAGGAAGGTGAGGAAAGTGGGAATTTATTGTGGACCATTTAATATTGATGAAGAAAACGTTGGCTGACCCGTAGGAGCCAGGCTGATGAAGCACACCTGTAATCCTAGTCCTCTGGAGGCTGGGGCACCAAAGATGGCCTGGCATTCCAGGCCAGGCTGACTTAGAAGCTGTGTATCCCCACCCCAGAAGACCTGCAGAAGATAAAGGAAAGGTGCTATGTCCTTTGGATCAAAATGTCCTCTAACCTTTGGGTGTGCGTCTTGAACCTTCGCATACAATGTAATTTTTCCAGTTGCTGTCACTCCAGAGGCTTGTGGTGGAAGGGTGGCGGTCACCAAAGTTCATGTGTCCGGGTCAGGCTTGTGTACTGCTTCCGCAGAGCCTTCTGAACTCTGGTTTACAAAAGCTATTTTAATGTTGCTTTCATTGTCATTAATGAAGATACATGTATCCATTGCCACAAAAACAAAACGAAAGCACACATGGTGCCAATAAATGTAACTTGTTTTATCATTCAGTGTAAAGCAGATGAAAGGTTTTGAAGGGAACAAAACCATGGCAACAGACCCTATATATCTAGTGTGGATGTGATAAAGTATGTAATTCTCACCCCAGTGATGGCCAAGACAAACTTATAACACTGTAAGACCCTCTGTGCGTGCGTACACACACACACACACACACACACACACACACTCTACAATCTTTTAAAACTGTCTCTAGAAAAATGGGCCTCTGTTCAAAAATTTTAGGTATTCGTAGAAGTCTGTTCTTGAATCCCAGTCAGCTCTTCCTGTGCACAATCTACACTGGATCATCCAGAAATAGTGTGAAAAGTGGAATTTGAGCTGGGTCTCAGAGGTGAAGTAGTAGATTAAAATGGGGGGTATTGAGGGCATTGGACTCCATGTTTTCTGTTCAGCAGGAGAACTGCTGAAGTTTTACCTCCGGGATCCCTTCAGAGGGAATTCCTTGGACCAACTTTGTGCTTTGTAAACATCTTGACATTTGACATATAGCATTGGAATTTAAAGGAATATGAACTTGTGATTTTCTGGGGAGGAGACTTCATCAGATTTTCAGAAAAAAAATTAGTTTATGTGTATGGATGTTTTGCCTACATGTATGTATCCAGGGTGTACAGTGCCCTCAGGGGCAGAAGAGGTGTCAAATCTTCTGGAACTGGGGTACCAGGAGCTAGTGAGCCATCGGGCAGGTGGAGGCACCAAATTTAGGTCTTTGGAAGGACAAGTGCTCTTAGCCCTGGAGCCATTTTTCCTGCCTGAGGAGGTTATTTTTAATTTAAAAAAAAAAAAAAAAGCAACTCTACTATAAACATCTCTAAAGAACAAGTTTTCGCCCTGTTTTTTTCATGTTAGTTTTTTTGGTAAAACTTTCAATTTTATCTTTTAATGTAAATATATCCCAGTTACTTCCTTGAAGCAACAAATTCAAATCATTGGATTTTTAAAAAAAAAAATATGACAACTGTTTTGAGAGCCATAAATCATTATGGAAAAAATGAACCAAATCAGACTTATGCTCCATCAAGGACATAGCGTCATCATTCAGTTTCAGTGACCTTTGACGTTGACTATCTTAAGAGCCACCTCTGCTTGCTGTGAAGCTCTGCGGGCAGAGCCTGTTTGCCAATACTGGGAAACAGACGAGATCGCAGCACCACAGCTCCTGAATGAACAGGGCTGCCCAGCACAACTGACTCCGTGCCTTTTGGCTACAGGTCTGTAAGTGGAGACTGTGTGTTGGTTTCCTGGCTGCCCAGACTTGAATAATCTCACAGAAACTGTATTAATTACAACACTGTTTGACCAGTGGCTCAGGCATGTTTCTAGCTAGCTCTTACATCTTTAATGAACTTATTTCTATTAATCTATGTTACCACCACAGGGCTGTGACCTACCTACCGGTTCCCGTGCCTTTCTCCTTTGGCAGCTAAGTGGCGTCTGTCAGACTCTACCTTCTTTCTCCCAGCATTCAATTTAGTTTTCCTACCTAGCTCTGTTCTGCTCTGCCATAGATCAAAGCAGCTTCATTATTAACCAATGGTAATAAAACATTCACAGCATACTTAGGGGACTCCCACATCACAGGCGCCTCCTTCAGTGGGTAAAAATACATTTGTTTCTGCACACTTTGATATCTGCTACAAGCCAACATTCTCCCCTACGGTTTCTCCAGCAGCATCTATGCAGAAACTTAACAAGATCTTTTAGCCTTGAACTTTCATTCATGAAAAAAAAAAATCCATTGACGTTAAGATTACTGTCTCTCCAGCCTGTGTGCCCTTGCACGGGGCAGCAAAAACAGTTTTTCAAGTATGCTCCCTTCCTAAACATATCTTAAACTAGCTACTTGACCGTGTTAGAAATACTGGTTGTGCTATCTCGCTGAATTACAAACTTTGACGTCCCTTAAACCTGGTAAAACACTGCTGGAATTGGTCGCATTACTTCTGGAAATTCTGTTGGAAAGAGCACCGTTGAGTAAAGAAACATTGTGGATTTCATCACTAGCTCTAAAGAGGCCCCGACTAATGAATCCCCTTTCCCATGAGCCACTGCTAACGGTTTAATGGTGACACATATACCCACTGTATATGTAACACGCACAGGTTTTGCAAGTGAATAAGACTCTTTGTAGGATACAAATAAATACTTTTCACTGACTGTAACAACTTCTCAGAGCTTTTTTTTCTCCCCTATTTGAAGAATCTTAAACATTCAAATTATTCTTTTGGTTTATTGCAGTGTGTTGCATACTTTTATTACAGTGTCAACTCGGCTGCTTTCATGGTCTCTGCAGCCAAATCCTCATGAAAAATCAAGCTGGGGTTATTTATTTTTCACATCATCACGAATATTAGAAATAAATCTATATTGCAAAGATGATTTGGCTTTTTTTTTTCTTGTCAATTTGGGTATTCTACAGTATAGCTAGGAAGAGTTAGACAGTTATCCATACCTGAAAAACAGCTTAGTCCTAAAATATGAGTATCACTTATAATTTTTAAAATAAATGCTAGCTTTAGTGTAGCATAATTAATAAAAACCCACAGACAGAAATTGGGATTCAACCTGAAGGTCAGAAAAGCAAAACAGCTAGCCACTGGCTCTTACTCAGTCCAAAATGGCGATCCTGTCTCCGGGAATCTCAGAATGAGACTGTATCTGAGAGCTGTCTCCTTCTTTCCTATATTCCTCTCTAGGCTGGGATTAAAGGCATGCACCACCTGGTTTCTAGTATGGAAAAGGGAAAATGCTGTGGGTTAATGCTCTGTTTACTGTAAAGATTTGTTGTATTGGTTTAATAACACGCTGATTGGCCAGTAATCAGGCAGGAAATGTAGGCAGGGCAACCATAGGAGAATTTTGGGAAAAGAAAGAGATTCAGTCACAAGCCAGACACAGAGGAAACAAGGTGAGAATGTCTTACTGAGTAAAGGTACCAAGCCACAGGGCTAAACATAGATAAAAATTATGGGTTAATTTAAGTTGTAAGAGCTAGTAAATAAGAAGCCTGAGCTAATAGACCAAACAGTTTATTTAATACTGAACGGCTGTGGGACCAAGCAGGACTGAAAGTTCAGTCTACACTTTAGTTTATGAAATTACACTTGTGGTTATATTTTTAAAATGCTGTTTATAGCTAAACAGTGGTATACACCTTTAATCCCAGCCCTTGGGAGGCAGAAGCAGGTGAATCTCTTAGTTTGAGGTCAGCCTGGCCTACAGAGTGAGTTCTGGTACAATCAGGGTCACCCAGAGATACCTATTCTTGAAAAACCAAAATAATACTAATAATAAAAATAAATAAAAATGTCAGGAGGTGGGGAAGAATTGGGAGAGCAGATTAAACATGATTAAAATATATTGTATAAACTGAGCATGCTGGATGCATACCTTTAATCTCAGTACTCAGGAGACAGGGAGGTGGATCTTAGTTTGAGGCCAGCCTGACCTACAAATCAAATTCCAGAACAGCCAGGGCTCTACACAGAAACTGTCTTGAAAAACCAATAAACCAATGTATGTATATATGTGTGTATACATATAATTGTCTTAATAAAAATTTGATCATATCTAATATGTGTTGAGGGGAGAGCACATGAGCTCAAGTGTCCATGCAGGCCAGAAGAAAGGGTCAGATCTCTGGAGCCAGAGTTGCAGGTAGTTGTGAGTTCCTTGCTGTGCCTGCTGGGATCCTGGTCTGCTGTGAGACCAGTATGTGCTGCTAACTGCTGAGCCGTCTCTCCAGACCCCACAACAGCAGTTTTAAAATCCATCCTATAATTTCTACCGTCTAAAAATGTTTTTGTCTTGTTTTTCTATTGAACAAATAGACAAAGCTCCAGACCAAGGCAATTTATGAAAGAAAGCGTTTAGCCGGGTGGCCGTCGTGCACGCGCCTTTAATCCTAGTGCGTGGTAGGCAGAGGCAGGCGGCCAGCCTGGTCTACAGAGTGCGTTCCAGGACAGCCCGGGCTACATAGAGAAACCCTGTCTTGAAAAACAAAACCAACATTTAATTTGAGGGTTAATATTTCCAGAGGGCTAAAGTCCACGGTCCTGACGACAAGCATGGCGCTGGGGCGGTAACTGAGGGTTTCCATGTTGAGGCGGCAGTGAAACCTCAAAAACCCACCCCAGAGACAGTTCCTCCAGCAAGGCCATATCTGTATGTCTCTCCCAAACAGTTCCACCAACTGGAAACTTCGGAGCCTATGGGGCCCTCTCCTTCAAACTACCACAGTGCTAATTTGATAATTAGACAGTAAAGAAAGATGGCAGGAAAATATTAGGAAATCTTTTTTATAATAATTACAAATAATTACATAATTGTTTTCTGTAATTAAACCCTTCTGTTTCTTTAAGAACTGAAAAGTTCGTATCAGGGAAAGAACCTTCAGAGCACCCAGTAGTCTGAGCTGAGGTGTTTCGGGCAGAGTTCATGGTGTCATAGGTCAAGAAAGCAGGTTCTGCACAACACGCACGTGTCCTGTGTTGAAAGCAAAGGTCGCAGTGACGTGTCTCCATACAACTCGGGTGGACCTGTGCTGCCGGAAACACCCTGGGTTCACTGTGTGTTTGAATCTGAGTACATTTTTGGCCCTTAGACATTTAGAACCCTTTTGCTGTTGCCAGATTTGAGTTGACTCCCTTACATGATCTTGTGTGGAAAAGAGATCCAGTGTTTAAGAAACTCAGCGTTTTTTTGTTAATTCAACCATTCATATGGACAGGATGAAAAGAGAAGGTCAAGGAGATTGTACGAGAGAGATCAGAGTTAATGCTTTTGAAATGTCATTTTATCTGTATGGGTATTTTCCCTGCATGTATCTTCATGCTTCATGACTACAGAGAGCAGAAGAGGGGTTGGGTGCCCTGGAACAGGAGTTACAGACAGTTGTGAGGCACCAGGTGGGTGCTGGGAATCAAGCCCAGGTCCTCCGGAAAAACATCCTTCTCTCCAGCCCTCATCCCCACGCTGCTGGCTTTCTACCTCAGCCTAATAAAGATATATAACCCTTCAATGACTAATTGAGTTTCTCTTCCGTAAGATTTTGCTAAGTCTTGCGATAGCCGTGTCCTTCTGTGTCCTCTTTTTACTTAACATTTCTTCAGCTTGCTAACCTGAATGGCACACTCATTACCCGCTAAAGACATCGGCCACCGTGTATTTTCACTTCCATACTTCTCAGAGATGGTGTTGACTGTCTTATTTCTGAAGAATCAGCCTCAGGTAATAAGGATATTATATAATAGCCTGTGCACTTAGTCGCTATTACAATTTGAGGTTACAATTCTGAATTCTAGCACTCTTTAACAGACTGACCAGAACTTGAAACTCAACCTCGGCCTCTGGTGCCGAAAATAAGCAATTTAACGTTTTTGAAACACAGTGGCAAATTGCATCTCTGGGAAGGTAGAATAGTTTAAGCCATCAGCAGTCTGTAGAATATGTTGGCACTTGTCTGTAATTTCAGTAGATAGAAGCAGGAGGGTTAGGAGTTCACAGTCATCCTCAGCTACATAACAAGTTCAAAGCCAGCCAGGGCCGCCTGGTACCCTATCTTTAAAAACAAGGGTCTGGAGAGATGACTCAGTCGTTAAGAGCATTGGCTGCTTTCCCTGGGGGACCCACGTTCAGTTCCCAGCACCCACACTGGGCAGCTCAATACTGCCTGTCATTCCATCTTCAAGGTTCCAGACACCTTCTTCAGCCCTCCAAACCTCTTCGTTCCCGCGCACAAACCTAAGTACGTGCACATAATAAAAAATAAAAATTTTAAAGAAGAAAAATGCCTGTTTTGTCTTCTTTTCTGTGCAGTCTTGAGCACATATATTGGTCAGTGATTTGTGACATTCAGAAAAGCTGTTACCAAGGATGGGGAAGCACGGTACACTGCAAGAACTGGGAGTCTGTGCAGCTAGACTGTAAAGTTTAGCAAATGACAGCCCAAATCCTATAGATAAAGACCAGACTGTGATGAATATTGGGAAGATGGGTCATAGTAAATCTGTTTGTTGGATCTTTTGCAAAACAATAAAGTAGGGCCTGGAGAGATGGCTTGCAGGCAGACAGGGGCATTAGTGGGACTTGCTGTCTTCAAGCCTAGCCAAGAAAACATGAGCCCCAGCTTCAAGGGAAGACTCCTCCTCAGAGGATAGACAGTGATGGTGGAGGACACAGGTGCCCTCTCCTGGCCTCCACACATATGTGCACACAGTCACACAAAACTTAAAAAAAAAATTCTTTGAAGTTGCACACAAAACTTAAAATTTGAAGTTGCAGTTAGATAAATCATATTGGACTTTGAGGTCCACCACTTGAAAACTAGCTGGTTATAATCTGGCCATCCTCAAGGACCAGAAAGGGACAGCACTTAGTGTAAACCTCGGTTGGTGGCATTAAAACAGAAGTTACCAAATGACAATGTTAAAGTCATGAGAAGCTGGACTTGAAAAGGAGAGTTGTTCTTGTTTTGGATGCTTGCTGCCTTTATGTTTCTGTAAATTGAACTCTGGCCTCTTCTAGGCAAACATTCTCCCTGGCTTAATCGTGTTCACATGAGGGTAGAGGAATTACGGCTAAGAAAGACTTCACAGTGGCAGAAGGAAATCAAATGCCTTTATTCAGGGGGCTTGGTCTTTGGCAGTGATCTCTGTATGCTGTTTGTTCTAGCCTGGCCCTTCCAGCCATGGGCTTCTTACTATATTTACAGTACTAGACATGAATTCCCCGCTGTGAAGCGGGCCTCAGGTCATAGCAGAGAGCACTTGGCTATGGCCATAACAAACTTGCCACCTATTTGTCCCAATGAGGACATTTTAGTTATCAGGTCAGTAATGCCCCATCTCAAAACCTACAGCTGTGTACAACTGTAGCTAACAATCCCCCAGCCTCCACAACACCTTGTTGGGAGCAGTGAGACCCCAGATCCTGAATTTCTTGTAATCCCCTGATCTGAGTGCCTACAGCTGCTCTGAGCGTGAGACCTTCAGGAGTTCCTGATGGCAGGAGAGTGGTTTCTGGTGGGTTTGGCTGTGGTGTGGCTATCTCTATATAATCTGCCCCTGAACACAAGAAAGGGAACATTCTTGGGGAATTCAAGGATGACCCATGTCGCAGTCTGTCTGTGTCTGTGTATTTTAACCTCCAGCCCCTTGCCCGAAGCTCGTGAACTGGGTGCCAGCGCACAGAGCGCAAACACGGAGGCGCGGTGCTCAGCAACACCTAGCACTGAAGACTAGCCAGCAGGAAAGAAGTTTCCAGCACAGTTCCAGCCTCCTTTCTCTTAGTTCCTGTGACCAGAGCAGTAGGGTCATACCGTCCAGTTCTCGTGGACAGCCAGCAGCAGCAGCAGCAATTGCCTGTATTGTCTGTGGGTCTCAGAGACCTCCCTGACCAATAACAGGTCACAGGAAGTGCCCTACTCCAGGCACGTGTGTTCCCATAAAATAGCATGTGACTTCTATAGGAGCAGCTTTTTACAACAGTTAGGACTGAGTGTACAGAAACAGAATAGTTACATGAACCCCCAGCATGTACCTCCCTCAGCTGACAGTGTGTTCACCATGGCTAGTGCACAGCGATCTTGTTTTGTCTAATACAGTGGTTCTCGACCTGTGGGTCACAATGCTTTTGAAGGTGTTGCTCAACCCTTTCACAGGGGTGGCGTATCAAATATCCTGCATATCAGATCCTTACCATTGCAACCTATCGCAGTAACAAAGTTAGAGCTATGAAGTACCAACGAGAAGAATTTTATGGTTGGGGTCACCACATGTGTTAAAGGGTCGCAGCATTGGGAACATTGGGAGCCACCGGTCTAGTCCCTCGCACACCGCACTACCTTAACTGGAATTATCTAAAAGAAAATTGCAGGCGGCATATAATTCCACTTACAAATTCTTCACTAGGTATTATGTGTATAATTGTAAAAGGTTTTTTTTTTTTTCATCTTTGGCAGATAATTTGACAGTTAGATCATGGCGACTATAGAAGAAATCGCACATCAAATTATCGAGCAGCAGATGGGTGAGGTACGTCTAGTTTCCGGCTCATTTGCTGACCTCCCGAGCTTTCGCGTGTGCTAAATGTCTGTACTAGCTTTTGGAAGTGCAGGGTGGAGAGAGCCCAGCTTTCAGATGGCGTCTCTGTGTGGTGAGAAGGAGTTAAGTAATGCAGTAAATTGTGGTAAGTAGTATGGCTTCAGTCTGTACGGGGCTGTGGGATGCGCATAGACTAAAAGTTCATAAAAATAAATGAGAAGCTAATAAAGAGTTAGGAGTAGGAGGGGATCTGACCAGGGAATGTTGTTTGGGGATTAGGGAATCTGAGGCCAGTCTTGACTACATCCTTGGTTTTTTTAATATATATATATAATTTAACTTTATTTTATGTGCATTGGTGTGAAGGTGTCAGATCCCCTGGAACCAGAGTTTCAGACAGTTGTGAGCTGCCATGTGAGTACTGGGAATTGAACTCAGGTCCTCTGGAAGAGCACTCAGTGCTCTTAACCACCAAGCCATCTCTCCAGCCTCAGTTTTTTTTTTTTTTTTTTTTTTTTGGTTTTTCGAGACAGGGTTTTTCTGTGGCTTTCGAGCCTGTCCTGGAACTAGCTCTGTAGACCAGGCTGGTCTCGAACTCACAGAGATCCGCCTGCCTCTGCCTCCCGAGTGCTGGGATTAAAGGCGTGCGCCACCATCGCCCGGCTCCAGCCTCAGTTTTTTTGTTTTTTTTTTTATGGCATATATTTTGGGGATTTTTATCCAAAGTTTGTGACCTGTTACTCCCATAGACACAGTTAATTTTGACTCTTTCAGTCTGAACTATTTTGACCGCATCTGACATGGTTATTTTTGAAGTGATTAAAAATGCTGGGACATGTCAGGCCCCAGAAGCAAGCATCAGAAAACACAACACTGCCTCTTAGTGACCTTCCCTGGCCTCCGTTCCCTGTAGGAAAGAGAGATAGGCCCTGCTGTGCAATAGCACCCATGACAACCAGTCTCAGGGACCAGGGAGATGGTGCCTGCCACTAAATCTAACAACCAGAGTTTGGTCCCCAGAACCTGTATGGTAAGGAGGAAAGAGAACTCTTGAAGGTGTCCTCTCCCTCCACATGCACGTTAAGGGTGCATGCTATGGAGTGCATGTATGTACATGTGCGTACACGCAAGTAAATGTTCAAAACTAAAAATACTAAAAAGAAGCAGGCTCAGTCCAGATCTGCAGTATAATCCAGGGCAGTTGGTTTAAGGTCTGATAGTAATAACTGGATCAGACCCTTGAGGTGTCTTAGCAAGTAGAGGCTGATTCTGAGCAAGCCTGGTGACGTGAGTTCAAGCCCTGGGACACAGAAAGGTGGAAGGAAGGAAGCAACTCCACAGGGGTGTCCTCTGACCACCGCACACATGCAGTTCTCTCTTGTGCACACGCGTGTGTACACACACACACATACACACGTGCACAATAATAAGATAATAACTAGGATAGGATAGATTGTTCAAACAAATATCTGCATAGTTCAGTCAAGTTGTATCATAACCATACTATGATATGGTTGATAAGGTTCGACTGCCTCATATAAGTAAGTCTGATGATTATAGTAATGTAATAATGTAATAAAAAAGGTCTTCCTCACGATATTAGTACCTATAAAAATTATTAATTTACCTGTCAGGCTACTGGCACATGCCTACAGTCCCAGAACTCAGGAGGTAGAGGCTGGAGGATCTCAAGTTCAAGGCCAGACTGGGCATAAATAATAGTGGACAAAATGATTAATTGTAAGAAAAAAAGATTAGAATGTTTATGACTTCATGAGACATAGTACCTGTTTCTTCAGTGGTCTCTCTGCCCTGCCCTGGGTTCTCCATTTGTACGCGATGTGACTCCTGAGTCCACACTGCCGCTAACTTTTGCAAAGCTGCATGTCATGTTTGGTGCTATCGATGAACACGTTCCACAGACCAACATGCTATTAAAATATTCTGTTCTTTTCTGCACTATCTCTGTAAGAGTGAGTTTTCTTTTTAAATTTGAACCAGAACAACATATTCTAATAGTCCAAAGGAAGGAACAGATATGAACTTACAACTCTGTTAAAGCAGATATTGAAAGAGCTCACAGAAATGTAAAACAGCACCACTCTTGCTATTGCATATTTAGTGGAGAAATAAACTTAGTTTTCATGAAATGTTATTTCCTATTAGTGAATATGATAAGAAGTTTTTAAATAAAGGGTTTTCATTATCTTAGAAATTTTTTATGCCTTCCCCACCCCCACTTTCTTCATTTTATTCCCATAGGACAGCCAGGGTAGAGCCAGAACATGTCCCCAGGCCTCAGGAGTGTCCTTTAGCAGATGTTGCCAGACCTCTGTTCTGTCCTGAGTCCTCTCAAGCATTTGTACGTCTAGATAGAGCAGGCCATGTCCTTCTGTCACCGGGGGCTCTTGAGAAGCTTGGTGACGTTCCCCTTGAGAGTGGTACTTCTTGTCACGTCCCTCCTCCTGCTGGGTCCCTTCTGCAGCTGATGGGGTCCTTTCCATCCTCCTGGATCTTGGCGTGGTTGTCTAACTTGACAGAGAGCTGGCTCCAGACTTTTATTGAGTGTCGAGGGGTCCTGAGACCTGCGAATTGCTTACCTAGTTACTGCTCTCCATTGAGATCAAGTTTATTATCTGTTTAAAGATTATTCTGTTACACTGTAGTAAATACCCTTTTACCCATCTAATGTTTCATCCCAGTGACAGGTAGGTAGGTCATGCGTGTACCTAGTTCTCTTTTCTAAAAACTAAGTGAACATTAGACTTTTAATTCACAATCATACAGTTATTTTCTTTGCTACCTCATAGCTGAAATTTTTCTACTGTTAGAAATGAAAATATAGTTTTCTAGATAGAGGTTTGCAAAAGGTGTTGTAACCCACAGGTGGAGAACCGTTGAGTGACAAGTATGAAGGAAGGAATCAAAGTAGTGATAAAACCAAATAATCTTGCTATCGTACTTTTATTGATTTATTTATTTATTGATTTATTATGTATTTTTGAAACAGGGTTTTTCTATGTAGCTCTGGCTGTTCTGGAACTTACTCTGTAAACCAGGCTGGCCTCAAACTCAGAGATCATTAAAAGAAGAATTGTCATTTTAAAAGTGTATGACTTGCTATTCTAGCTTGTTTTGAGGTTAAAATTGATTCATTAAAGGAAAACAAAGGCCAGTTATGGTAGCGGATTGTGAGTTCAAGGCCAATATGGCTGCATAGCCAGACCTGCCTCAAAAGGAAGCAGACACGATTGGGTTGAATCGATTATTAACGTGCATGGTTGTGTTAGATTGTTACAGAGCAGCAGAGCGAGCAGAAAATCCAGATTGTGACAGCACTTGACCATAGCACGCAGGGCAAGCAGTTCATTCTGGCTAATCATGAAGGCTCCACCCCGGGAAAGGTCTTCCTCGCCTCTCCAGATGCCGCAGGGGTAAACCAGCTGTTCTTTGCCACTCCCGATCTGTCCACACCACACCTCCAGGTAAATCACAGTAAAAAACATGTCTTTCTTATCAGGGAAGCAACTAACAAAAGAGTAACAGAAGTAAATCTGAAGGAAGAAACTGCAGTTTCTTAGTAGCATCCCAGTAGCTGTACACAGTGATGAGCTCTTTATACAAGTTAATGGACTCCGTAGTTCACCCAAGGCCCCTCCGCCTCATCTCAGCAATGACCGTTATGTGGTGTCTGTGTAGCAGTCATATTTGCATAATTATAATTAATCTGTCAACAACCAGGGGCTCATTTGTGTGACACGGGGTCTCACTGTGCAGCCCAGGTTGCCCTCACACAAAGATCCTCGTCCCCTAGCCTCACACCACCGTGTCACCACCAGCTCTACTCTATGCTTTTTCTGGGTCCTTTCATCGGGAAAGGTTCTGAACTGTCAAAGACAGAACTATAGAATACCGAAACGTGTTTCTATATGAATGATTTTATACATGACTAATGTCAGTGTGTATGAGTAGCTTACATTTAAAAATACATATTTATGTGTCGTACTTTTTTCTAAAGATTTATTTATTTTATATGTATGTGTGTACCTGAGGATATTTGCATACAGAACATGTATGCAGGTGCCTGTGGAGGTCCGAGGAAGGTGTCAGTCCCTGGAACTAGGTGTACAAATTGGTTGTGAGCCACCTGATGTGAGTGCCAGGAACCGAACCCATGACCTCTAAAGAGCAGCGAGTGCTCTCAGCCACCAGTTGGATTTTGGTGTTTTGGTTTTGTTCTTGATAAAGCTTCTTTATGTAGCCCTGGCTAGACGGGAACTAAGTAAGTGGAACAGGCTGGACTTGAATTCACAAAGAGCCTCCTGCCCTCCCCACCCCTTCTCACAATACTGGGAACAAAGGTGGTGTCTGAATGAGTTGGTGTGATTATTGTGGAACAAGGATATAGGTACTCATAGTTTTCACCTTGATTGCACTGAAGCGTTTTTTTTTTTTTTCTCTGTGGAAGAAGGCTAGCTTCGCTGCTACATCCATAGAGATGTAGTTCTTAGGTGAAGGGTAGCTTATGTCGAAGCAAGCAGTGTCCCTGACTGTTCTTTCACTGTTGGACAGTATGAAGCTCTCGCTGATCAATGATGCATTTCTTCTCTAAAGCTCTTCACAGAAAATTCTCCTGACCAGGGACCAAATAAGGTTTTTGACCTCTGCGTCGTGTGTGGAGACAAAGCCTCAGGTAGGGTCAAAAATAATTCTGCGTATTTTACACTGTTTAAAGTAACTGCTCCTCAGCTGTGTTCCCTCTAAAATTAGAAAATAAACCGAAGAATGTTTTTATGCTTCATCTTTGTGGCCTATAGCTTCACTTTTCTCTCTCTTTTTATACTTTTCCTTCAATGTCGTTTAGTTTGATTTATAGTGGTATCAAATATTGGTTTTGTTTTCCTTGTGTAGAAGTAAACACATAAAAAGTGTTAAATGTAAAAAATTGTATTTGCCAAAGGGATCCCCGGTAAATGATTTGTGGTCTTTAATAATACATTATGTCGTTAATTTTTTTAACATGCTTTCCTGAAGGTGTAAGTCACAAACAGTGCCACACCAGTTTGGAATTATGATTAATAGGGTGGTTTGTTTTTTTTTTTTTTTTTTTGGTTTTTCGAGACAGGGTTTCTCTGTGGTTTTGGAGCCTGTCCTGGAACTAGCTCTAGTAGACCAGGCTGGTCTCGAACTCACAGAGATCTGCCTGCCTCTGCCTCCCGAGTGCTGGGATTAAAGGCGTGTGCCACCACCGCCAGGCTGGGTGGTATTTATTTAAAGGGGAAAAAACTTACAGATAACCGTCCCAGACAACAGCCCTCTGCGCAATCAGGAAGAAGTCTAGTCGCTGGAACTGGAGCAGGAAGCAAAGAGAGCGAGAAGGGAAGTAGCCGCATTTTTAAAGGGAGAGAGACCACGCCCCAATGGGCTGGTATCTCAGCAGCTATTGGCTGGAGGAACGGAAGGACCTCCCGCAACACTTCCCCAAACCCTGTTTTAGGAATTCAGAGTAGATTGGATTGCTGAAGTAGAAGGTTCTTTGGTCAGTCTTTATTTGGAGTTCTGCGTTTTTGATTCTGTTACCTTTCTATTCAGGAATGAACCAGGCCTGGCCATGGTTAGCAACTGTGTTCAGATGGGGTCTGCTGGGGAAGTACGACTCTAGGACCTGGGTGGGCTGTTTTCAGTCATGTCTGAGTGCTCAGCGAGAGATCATGTAAATTCTGATCATCGCTGACTTCCTGTCAGAAGTTCTCACTCATGTCTGTTCATACATGTGCTCAGGTGTCGCTGGGGTGGAGCTTAAGGGCCCAGCTTGTCTTTGTTAAATTTCTTTTTTGA
Source organism: Microtus oregoni (assembly GCF_018167655.1). Lineage (NCBI taxonomy): Eukaryota > Metazoa > Chordata > Mammalia > Rodentia > Cricetidae > Microtus > Microtus oregoni. Next base: position 85,066,624 of record NW_024543060.1, on the reverse strand, counting down.
AATTTCATTACAAAGCTCTCCATTCGAGCTTTCCCTCAAGTGTGTGTAAGTTGTTAATCATATAAAACAAATGATTGGTCAAATAACAGGTTAATTAAAATGTAATATGTGTATGAGCAGTTTGGCTGGTTGTATCTGTGTGTGCGGTGTGTGCACCTGATACCTGTGGAGGCGAGAAGAGGGTGTCGAATCCCCTGAGGCTGGAGTTGCAGATGGATGGTGGTGGGTGCTGGGAACGGGTCCTGGACCCGCTGCAAGGGCAGCAGCTGGGAACTGGTCCTGGACACGCTGCAAGGGCAGCAGCTGGGAACTGGTCCTGGACACGCTGTAAAAGCAGCAGCTGGGAACTGGTCCTGGACACGCTGCAAGGGCAGCAGCTGGGAACTGGTCCTGGACCCGCTGCAAGGGCAGCAGCTGGGAACTGGTCCTGGACCCGCTGCAAGGGCAGCAGCTGGGAACTGGTCCTGGACAGGCTGCAAGGGCAGCAGCTGGGAACTGGTCCTGGACCCGTTACAAGGGTAGCAACTGCCCTTCCCACCAAGCCATCTTTTTAGCCCCAGACTATAGTCGCTTTATTATGAAGTTTATAGCTGGGCGGTGGTGGCGCACATCTTTAATTCCAGCATTTGGGAGGCAGAGGCAGGTGGATCTCTGTGAGTTTGAGGCCAGCCTGGTGCACAGAGCTAGTTCCAGGACAGGCTCCAGAGCTACTAAGAAACCCTGTCTCTAAAAAAATAAAGGAGTTTCCAAAGTGGAGCTGACAAAGGAAGGTTATTATCATTCCAGTACTAGGTAGCACTTTCCGTTTTTCTGGAGCACAGAGCTGTAATATTAAAGCATCCGCTATAGCCAAGGATGCGGACTGGTGGTAGAAGGCTTGCTTAGCATTTCCAGGTGATACATTCCCCCAGCAGCAGGGGGCGCTGTTGCATGATAGATGACATAACAGTCATTTGTGAGCTTTCTTAGGATAGGAAATTTTAACGCACATAATAGAATTTTTATGATGACTTTGTCCCTAAGTTCTCCAGTACTTTTAATGTTACACTATAAAATTTAAAGCTGCCTATCATTAAACTTACCACAGGATATGGTTGTTTGGTTCTCTACTTAAATAAATCCTAAAAGAAAATTTTGTCAGAATCTCAAAATCACAATTTCATTTTATATATTGTTGCTTTAATAGAAAAAAAAACGAACTTATTTCCCTTCTAATCTATAGTATGTTTTGTTTTTTCTTAAACATTTCATCTCTAGGGCGTCATTATGGAGCGATAACCTGCGAAGGCTGCAAAGGATTTTTTAAAAGAAGCATCCGAAAGAACCTAGTTTATTCGTGCCGCGGATCCAAAGACTGTGTAATTAATAAGCACCACCGGAACCGCTGTCAGTACTGCAGGTTACAGCGCTGCATCGCTTTCGGGATGAAGCAGGACTGTATGTACCTGCTTGGAAGGGGTGATGGTTTTTAGACCGCAGCACATGGAGCGTGCATACAATTAGCTCTCTCTTGCGGGTCAGCTCTCCGCAGGCTGTTTCGGTCACTCTTCTGTGGCTGTAATTGAACTCTATATACATAAGGGACGGCTCCCTTCAGTTCTTGGCAGTGAGGTTTTTTTAAGAGTTCTGTTTTTCTACCACAGGAGTGGCAAAATAGGAAGGCAGGATAAGATGTAAGTTGACCAGTTTCGCAAATAGGGGCAGCATCATTGAACGTGGATAGACTGTAAAGACTGACGGTCGCCTTTGGGATTCAGTCGGAAGCAGTGTCTCCCTCTGATGACAAGAAGCTTAGATTTACAAATTCCCATAGCGTCTGTATCGTAGTAAAATTATTTAACATGTTTTTATAGCCGTTCAGTGTGAAAGAAAACCCATTGAAGTATCCCGAGAAAAGTCTTCCAACTGTGCGGCTTCCACAGAAAAAATCTACATCCGCAAAGACCTCCGAAGCCCGCTGGCTGCAACTCCGACCTTTGTGACGGATGGCGAGACCACCAGGTGCCATACAGATGACAATAAGAAGCTGGGTCCTTTGCTTCTCTTCCCACATCAAGTAAGACTAAAATTCAGGCTTCATTTGTTCCAGGTCTACAGGCCTGTTGGATTCGGGAATGTTCGTAAATATTCACCAGCCTGGGATAAAAACAGAACCAGCTATGCTGATGACACCGGATAAGGTAAGGAGTACGATTTCAAGACCCCTCTCCTGCCCCTCTCTGTCCCCAGTGCTGGAGTTTGAGCCCTTGGCCCCATGCTGGGCTCCTGAGCAGTAATCCCTGTTTCCTTCTTTAAAAGGTTTTACTTATTTGTATATTTTCTGTATGAGTGTTCTGTCTGCATGTATGCCTGCAGGCCAAAAGAGGGCATCAGATCCCATTACTCATGATTGTGAGCCAACATGTGGTTGCTGGGAATTGAACTCATGACCTTTGGAAGAGCAGCCAGTGCTCCTAACAGCAAAACTATCTCTCCAGTTCCTAATTCCTGTTTCTAAAGCTAAAATTATTTGATAGAATTCTTCACCGTGCCACTAAAATTTTATCTTTAACATGAAAGCAACAAAAATTGAAAGTATTCCCAGTTTCTTTTCTTTCACCTTGAAATCAAAGTTGTTAGAAAATTAATTAGTTATGCTAAACCCAAACCAGATATAATGGTACACTTCTTGTAATCCCAGCAACTTGGATGGCTAAAGGCAGGACAGTGATCGTAAGCGGAGCCAGCCTGGTCTACACTCTAGCCTGGTGTACACTCTGATTTGAGGGTCAGCTAGGATGTATTGTGAGCCCACCTGAAAAAAACCAGCAGAAGAAAAGCACAGAATTCTTGCATGTATTCCTCTTATTTTCCCTGCTAGATTTATTAATGCCAAAATACTTGATAGTTCAAGTAAAGGGAAGTTCTTGGTATCCCTCAGTCGGAACACGCATTTGAGTCTCAGGATGATGTACAGCCCCTAATTGCCTGTGACCTCAGCCACTGTTTGTCCTCAGCATTTCTGTGGGGTCTGGGGTCAGAGCAGAATGAGGTTGCCTGTGATCTCAGATTCCACACCCAAGTCATCTAAACTATCCTGAGACTGGAGCAGACCTTTCTTTGGCACGGGTCTAAAGGAAAGATTTCTGTACGTGCGTGTGCACACACATCCATGTGTACATGCCTATGTGCCTCCTCATGCTCATGTTCACCAAGGCTGGAGGAGATGCCCTGCTCCATTGCCGTCTGCCTTGTTCCCTGAGAGAGGGTCTTGCCAAACTCGGAACAAGCAGCCCCATGGTTGAGTGTGCGCTCGGGATCTGAACTGAGATCTTCCTGCCTGCACAGCAGCCTCTGCTGCCCCTTAGAAGCCATCTCTCCAGCCCTAAAAGGTTTCTCTATTTAGGTAAAGTGTGTAAGCTTTCTGTAATTTCCCAAAACTGTATGAGAAGAAAGACGTTTTCCTAAAAAGATTTTTAGTCTGTTTTTGTCATGTTTATTTATTTACTCTCTCTCTCTCTCTCTCTCTCTCTCTCTCTCTCTCTGTGTGTGTGTGTGTGTGTGTGTGTGTGTGTGTGTGTGTTCACCATCATGCATATGGGGAAGTCAGAGGACAACTTTCTGGAGTTGGTTCTCGCTCCCCACCGCGTGGGATCTTGTGGTACTCAAGTAGTCGTTGTTAGTGGCCAGCGCCTTTACTCAGAGCTGCCCTGCAGGCCCTGAGAAGGTTTGGGAGGGCCTGTGATGAGACTTTGTGCCACCTGCCCAGGGCTCTGGCTCTGCAGACTCAACAGTGCCAGAGCACCGAGGTGTCATCCAATAGAAGAACATGCGCAGCAGACATGAGGTCCTTGGTTCAATCTCAGCACCAAAAAATGTAACGGAAAACACAACAAATGTCCCTAAATACTGCATCACAAGATGAGATTTTTCTTTGTCACATTACCTAAGAAGCTCCAGTGGCAGAAACTTGGAAATCTAGTTAGACATATTTCCTCTCATGGAAAGGAATAGTTACACTTCTTAGTTTTAGATAAAAATTAAAATACCTAGCAGACTATGTGAGTAAATTCCTTTAATCCCGGCATTCAGAAGGCAGAGGCAGGAGGATCTCTGTGAATTAAAGGTCAGCCTGGTCTGTAATGTCTAGTTTCAACACTAAGAGAGAGATAAAGAGATATAATCTACATGGGAAGTAGAAAGTAGAAAAAGACAAGATCTCCTGAGTAAATTGGGAGCATGGGGACCTTGTGGGAGAATTGGAGGGAGGGGAAGAGGCAGGGAGGGGAGCAGAGAAAAATGTAGAGCTCAGTAAATATCAATAAAAAATGTATAAAAAAGGGGGAAAAAAAGATCTAGTTCCAGGACAGCCAGGGCTACATGGAAGATACCCTGTTGAGAGAGAGAGAGAGAGAGAGAGAGAGAGAGAGAGAGAAAAGGCTAATTGACTGGGACATGAGCTTTTGCAACTTGTGTGTGCTGGGTCATTCTGTTGAAAATGGATGAAGATTCCTGTTGGACAGGATTAATGGACAGGTTAATATATATGTACACATATAATACACATACGTACATATATGTATATTATATGTGTACATGTATGCATACACACATAATATGTTACCATCTTTCTAGTCAGACCACAGTCATTCTGTGATTGATGCCCTAGAACTTTGGTGCTGTGATTCCTGCAGAGCCAGAGCCTAGGGCAGATGGGAGAAAGTCTTTTCACAGGCCCTCCCAAATCTCCTCAGGGCAGCAAGCCAGCTCATAGTAAAGACATTAAGAAATACATATGTGTGTGTATATATATACATATATATATGTATATACATATGTCACGTAAAAACTTGATAATAGGCAGGATATTCATTAAGGATCTGGGGGCACAAAAATTGTTTACTTAGTCACCAAAGGATGTTTCATATAAATTAAAGAATTAATAAAACCAATGAAACTTTCTGATATTATTCAGAATGGTTACATGTACTAGATGTAGTGTTTTACACCTGTAATTCCAGCTCTCGGGAGGCAGAAGTGGGGATCACAAGCTCAGGGCTAGCATGGGCTATGCAGTAGGAAGCAGCAGGCCAACCGTGATTGGTATAGCAGGGCTCTGCATTAAAAACAAAGAAACCAATCATGTATGCACAGACAAAACAAATTAACGGCTATAATAGGCAATAGAGAAGCTTAAAGGTTTTGTTATTAGGTTTGGGTGGGATAGTTTGAACATTAAAAAAGTATTATGTACTTCTGTGTATGTGTGTGCATGTATACGTGTTTATATATGTGTGTGTGTACACGTGTATGTGAAGCCCCCCCCCCCATGTTGGGAGACTTATTTGATTACTCTTCATCTTATTTGTTGAGGCAGGATCTCTTAATTGGGCCCACAGACATGGCTCTCCAGTTTGCTCCAGGGCTGTGAGCTGACATTACAGACAGGACACATGTCCAGTGGCATTCACATAGACTCTAGGTGTGTGAACTTCAGTCCTGATGCTTACTGTTTGTGAGCCAAGCAAATTAACCACTGGCCCATCTCCCCGACCTCAAAAGCATTTAATAAACTGAAGCATTAAGTATATTAAAATCTTTTCATTGAAAATGATACTTCCAAAAGCTCATCTGTCACTATGAGAAGTTGCTGAGTGTCAACTCGTTGCTTTCAAGATTGCAAGCTAAAATGAAAGGAAAAAAATGAAGCCCTTCCCTGCTCTTCCTGTGCAGTGATTTTAACTAATGCATTGCAGATGCAGTCAATAATTATTCATTCTTGACAAACTAGCGCAGACAAACGGGAAGGTGTGTGATCTGGCCTAAGAGCTGAGAGCTTGACTAGGAGTTTCTTCAACTCTGGTAAGAAGAAAACATAACCCAGACCAGGGGTCCATTTCCCCCTGCACTAGTGCCAGGTCTGGTCCTGCATTTCAGTTAAGACAACGACATCTGAAGTGAACACCCATGAAACTCTATCTAAGAATTGATTAAGGGGTGCAATGGAAAAAGCAAGCTCACAAATACAAAACAAAGTGGATGCTGATGCTGACCTGGCCGCTGTCGCCCTGCCATTATGCCCAAGGGAGAAGAGGACCAACTTCAAGCTTCTTCTCTTCTGCTTTTCTGCGCTTGCTCCAGCCCCTACCACCCAGGAGAGAGAGCGCCACAGCAGCCCCCTCCTCAGTTTTATCCGGTCATATGTTCCGAGAAAACCATGTACATACAGCCAGTCACCCCAAATGTCATTGGCTAACAGATCAAAATCCCACAACATTTTCCCTTTTTTTCTAATTAAGGAGGTTCTAATCCTAACATAAAACTATATACAATAAAAACAACTATCAAGTATTATCCAGAAGAAAAGGTGCTAAGAGGCACAAAAATGAAACTGCAGCCAACAAGAACATCAAGCAAGAAATACATTCTAAATATCCAGACCATAGGTAATTGGCAAATTACAGAGATTACTCCAGTAACTGTCCTATCTTGAAGAGTCCAAGTCTTGTACCTTATTCACCCTTAGCTAAGATACAAGAGGATTAAAACTATAACTGTCTAGCCTTCAACCCCATCAAAGACCTGAGAAGGAAGGCAATATTACCTAAGTAAGCAGGAAGTGCAAGCAAGTGACTTCCAAAAGATGCAAGAAATGACAGAAACCACTGGTTGCCTAAACAGTCACCCAAAGTCTCTGCAATGTTGGGGCACCAACTTTGGCTATAGGCCTAGAATATCTGACAGACCATATTCAGAAGCAGGAAAATTTGAAAGACTGTTCTAACCTGTCTTGGCAAGGTTCAGCAGCCACTTTTTGTGTTCTGCTTGTCCAGATTGGACAGCATGCTTACTATCAGCAGTCGAGAACAGGGGCAGTTCTTTGTCCAATAAACCAGTTTCGACAAAAAGAAAACAAGTTCCACATGGAGTGTCTTTGGGAGTTGATTGGTGCTGCCAGGAGCAGATGCATCTCACGTCAACAGAACTCTAGTTGTTAAGGCATTTAAATGGCATATTCTTTATTTAAAAAATAAAACTAAATCTTTGGGGCTGGAAAGGTGAGATAGCCCAGAGGTTAAGAGCCCTTACTGCTCTTGTAGAGGACCCATGTTCAGTTCCCAGCACCTACGTGGTAGTTCACAATCACTTGTAACGCTAGTCCCAGGGGGATCCTAATGCCCTTCTGTTTGACCTCTGGGAGCACCAGGCTGCAGGTGGTGCACAGACTTCCATGCAAGCAAAATACTCATACACATAAAATTAAAAAATTTTAATCTTAAAAAAATTTTTGGAAGTTTTAACAATATTAAATCATAATGCTAAAAAGAATTATTACCTGGTGTCCTTTTATAGAGGAAGTAACTATGACTTAGTTATATTAGCTAGTAAGTATAATTTTTGTTTTAAACTTTTCTAATTATTTTTTAAGAACTTATACCTACTTTTAAGTCTATATTTCCTCAAGAGTCTTTCCTTTTTTTTTTTTTTTCTTTTTTCTTTAAGGGCAGGCTCTCACTCTATAGCCCACACTGGCCTTGGATTTGTGGAAATCCTACCTCAGTCTCTTCAGTGCTGGGATTGCAGAAATGAGCTGCTATATTCATCAATTTCATTTATTAATTTGCTTTTCCTTTAGTATGCCATAACCTAGAATTTAATATTTAAGGTTTTGAAATCTATCAGTACCACTTTGCAAAATTTTAGTTATCTATCTATCTATCTATCTATCTATCTATCTATCTAAGGTTGAGTCGTGTCAGGGTGACTTAAGCACACTGGCCAGTGTGGTCACGTCTTTAGCAAATCTCGGCAAAGCCAAAGACCTTTCTTACACCGGTGGCGACATGCCCGTGGTGGAGAGCCTGCGCAATGGGGATACGTCCTTCTGTGCATTTCATCAAGATATTCAGTCCAACGGGGATGTCTCCAGGTAAAGTCTGGTCCCATCTTCCTAAACTTCATTTTGAGTTGATTAAAATGTTTTTTTATGTTGATGTCTGTATATAAAAGTTTCTGAAAACAATTATTTCTATAAGAAATAGAAGAACATAAGGCATCGTAAAGTTTAACTGAAAATCTGCCTTTAATGCAACATGCTGAACACGCTCCATTCTGAGTTTCCTGAGCTGTAAGTGTATGTTAAAAAATTAATATTGTGGTTCGACGAGTTGGGGATTCCCTTCATTTTAAATGACAGCTGGAGTCTGACGTTTCCAAAGTTTTGTGTTTAGATGTTTTCCCTCGGGATGTAGAATGAACCTGTTCCCCACCCACCACTAGAATCTGCTGATAAAGATGAATGTCAGATCTCATTGAAATAGCTGCAATGTTAAATTACTCTTAAAGAAAATAGAATCAGAATTTGGTTTTATTTTGTCAGTATTAATACTTAGAATACAGAGATGAAATTCCTTTGAACTTTTCTCAGACTTCCGTTTATTATTTAAATACCAGCATTGTGCTGGGGTGCAACTGAGTGGCGTTCAGGGTAGAGCGCTCACCTGGTTTACTCCAGGCCTGGGTGTGAGACAGCGGTTCAGAGCCTTGGGTAATTGTTGACCAAATGATGACCTTGTTTAAGGAACTCTAGAAGTTTATCATTTGACAGTCTGGGAAACTGTTTTGAATAATTACTCGGCAGCTTTGGTTATGTGTTACCCTAATCTTGAATTCTTAACTGCCTGTATTTCATTAAGTAGCCACAAGTGTAAAAAAAAAAATTCTCTCATACTTAATGAGATGATAACTTCTTGGCAATATATATAATATTTCACGCTACCCTTACTACATTTAATCTGTTGGTTTTGCTCATCACAGAGGTCCATGAAATACAAAGTCTGCTTGCCATACAGGAAAGTTGTTTTCTGAAACCCGGTTGCTGTTTAGTTGCTTTTGTGTGCAGACCCCTCCTGACTGTGGCACTGGCTTCCGGAGCACTACACAAGCCTCTGAGCCACACCCCTGCCCTATTTGCAGAAGAATTTTTAGGTTTAAACGTGTTCCCCTACCCTACCCCCAGGGCCTAGTGCGTGCTAGATAGGCGGTCTACTGAGCTCTTCCCACAGCCCCTTGACTTCATAACTCCAGAATTTTGTATAAAAACTTCATTTTATTGTTGGAGATTTCCCGAGCTCACGGCTTCTGATGTCTCCTTTTAGGGCATTTAACACCCTCGCGAAAGCCTTGACCCCTGGAGAAAGCAGCACCTGTCAGAGCTCAGTAGAGGACATGGAAGGCAGCGTGCATCTCATCCCGGGAGAGTCGAGCTACATGGAGAAAGAGGGGCCGCTTCTCAGCGATTCTCATGTAGTTTTCAGGGTATCTTTAATTTTTTTTTTTTATGTTATACTGTTTGATCTTAATCTTCCTCTCAACAATCAAAATTTGCCTGTTACAATTTAAAGTTAGCAATACCCATGGTGGAATTCCAGAACAGAAGCATACCCTGCCATAGAAGACAGGGGATCAGCTTGCAGTCACTCAGTTGTGATAGGGCGATTAGTTGGTTAATTTCTCAGTTTTTTAAATTTAGTTTATTTATATTTTATGTATGAATGTTTTGCATGTACACCCGCATACCAGACGAGGGCATCAGATCGTATCACAGATGGTTGTGAGCCCGGCCAGGCAGTGATGGCACACGCCTTTAATCCCAACACTCAAGAGGCAGAGGCAGGCAGATCTCAAAGTTCTAAGATAGCCAGGGCTACGCAGAGAAAGAGAAATTCTGTCTCAAAAAACAAAACAAAACAAAAAGATTTTAGAACCAGTTAGTCACAGTGGCTTTCTTTCCTTAAGCAGGGACGTCCATTGTGGACCGAATGCATGGCTTCTGTTCAGGGTAAACTGGTATCTGAGACCCAGATATTTGGCTCGCACGTTGGAGATGATAAAGATAAACGTGGTGATGTGTGGGTGCGCTGCCTTCCTTAGCTGCCCCTCAGCATCATCACGTGGGGTACCCATGACAGCACATCTTAACTCCTGCTACTTTTAAAAGCCATGTTGGAAAAGGAACATTTGGAATTTATCCTGAATCCATTTTGTAATGGTGTAGTTCATAATGATATGAATCCCTACACACACTCTACATACACGGTCCTACGTCTGCTGGGCAAGTGCCAGTGCCCTACCACTGCTCCCCTTCTCGGCCTCTGCACACTCTGAAAATGGAAGCAATCCAGGTAGACCATTAGAAACGATACAGTTGGAGCCCAAGAACTAACTTTCTAAAATGTGATTTGCTGTTGAAATGAATATGCTGAACACAGCTGTGGATGTGCTCACCGCTGAGATCTCTTCAGCACTATAATGGACCCCTCTTCCTGGACCTTTGCTCTGCCGGTTGGGAATACCATTAGAAAGGGGTGTGTAAAATGATTGCGCATGCTCAGATTACACTTAGCAAGGCAGAGCAGTCTGCACCTGCTGAGAGTGATTGACAGTAGATGATAAACCTGCCTACATTTCTTAGGGAAGCATCAAATAAGTGTCTGTACTGCCAGTAAAACTAACAAACAGAAAACAAATGTATCATCGATCAAAACACCATATCAGATTAGTATTTCAAAATTCAGCTTGGTTGAAGTAGCCATAGAAAAAAATTCACTTTTTATGATTTATGGTTTATTAATTGCTGCAACACGATAGAGCAATTAAACACATCAGAGAGAACAAACAGTTTTCATGTAAGAATTTACTAAAGTTAACTTAGAAGAAATGCAAGCGTTTTACGTGCATTGATTGCACAAGGAAAATTTTCATAGGTGATACAAGAAGGATAGGAAGAATAATTTGTACCTAAAAGTTGTCAGAGTTGTGGACGAGGGTGATCAAGGCGACATGTGTGTCTCATTGTTCTTTCATCTCGTCAAAAATTCATCTTTTGTGTTCTCGGTTTCATTTCCTACTCTGGACTTAGACTGGAGGAAGGACAAGGAGAGAGATGTAGGTAGAGACTCAGTGTGAGCAAGGACAAAGAGCATCTACAGACAGCGGCTGTTCCCCGTCCTTAGATTGGCTCTCAGATTTTCAATTCCATGAACTAAATGCTTTGGGCAGATGAATTAAACTTTGACTTTTCTCTCTGAAGTTGGTAGGTTCTTTCTCTCCTGAAAACGGCAGCTTCTTCAACTCCCGCTCCCAGTCCTGGGAGGAGTTTTATTTTCCAGTCTTTTCATGGTCAGTTCTTCACTGGAGTCCTCGGGCCTGAGTTTTGGGGGCGACCTCATTCAGGTGTCTAACATCTCTGGTCACTGAGCCAAGCAGCGTTTTGTTCCTGTGTTGCTCCGTGTCTAATTTGCATATTTTCCTATCTGTTTTTTCAGCTGAGCCATTCCACCTTCTTTTGGATGAGCTGGAGTTTTTATTTTCATGTTGTGGTGGGACTCAGATTTGTGGATTTTAATGTCTTATTCAAAGCAACCTAAATGTAGGCAGGAGAAGCCATCTGATAATGTAACTGGAAGGAAAAAAATCTAGAATGATAGTGATATATTTATTTAATGACATTTTTGAGTTATGATTTCAAAAATCTCTTTCCCTTTTTTCTTATACGAATAATTAAAAGTAAGCAGGACTTCTGTCCTTTGAAGTAGATACATAGGACAAGGTTGAACCATTGTGAACTCTGATCTCTCAACCTTTCCCATCCTGCAGAGCTGTGACTCCCTGTCAGCCTGTGTAACCATTCTGTCACTTGAATGTCCCCCTTCCTGTTTGTGAGTTCGAGGCCAGCCTGGTCTACAGAGTAAATTCCAGGACAGTCGGTGCTACACAGAAAAAACCCATCTCAAAAAACCAGTAAAAGAAAAAGAAGAAATATTTTTTCATACAACCTATTCTGATCAGTTCCCCCCCCCGTCCCCAGATCCTTTCCACCTCCCTACTCATCCAACTCCACTCCTTTCTTTCTTTCTCTTTAGAACAAACAGGCAAACAAGCAAACCAGAAAAGAAAAAGTACAAGAAACACACACATACCATAAAACACAAAATTGGAAACCATACTGTCCAAGCAAAGAGGTCCCACATTCCTATTCCTAAAAATAAGAATTGGGTAAACCTTTGTGCCTAATTTTGAACAAAGACAAGGTTTTTTTTTTATTTAATTTTTTGATTGAAAATTGATTCTTCTCTCCTATAATACATCCGGACTACAGTTTCCTTCCCTCCACTCCTTCTAGCTCCTCCCTCCCCCAGATCCACTTCCCCTCTGCTTCCCTTCAGAAAAGACCAGGCCTCCAAGAGACAACAACCAAACATCACAAAACAAGATACAATAAGACAATGCAGAAACCCTCATGTGGAGGCTGGACAAGGTAACCCAGTAGGAGGAAAAGAGCAGGCAAAGGAGTCAGAGATACAGCCACTTCCACTGTTAGGAGTCCCACAGAAACACCAAACTAACAGCCATAACAAATACACAGATCCATGCAGCCTCATGCTTGCTGCTTCAGTCTTTGTGAACCAACATGAGCCCTGCTCAGATTCAGTGGGTCATGTTCTCCTGGTGTCCTCCGTCCCCTCTGACTCCTACAATCTTTCCTCTTCCTCAGGGTTCCCTGAGCTCTGAGGGGAGACACCCAATGGAGACCTCTAGTTTAGACTCTCTCTGTCTCTGTCTCTCTCTCTCTCTGCATAATGTCTGGTTGTGGGTCTCTGCACCCTCTCCTATCTGAAGATGACTGAACAAGGCACCGATCATATTTGTTTTTCTGAGTCTGGGATAACTCACACAGGGTGTTCTTTTCTAGCATCCATTGGCCAGCAAATTTGATGATGTCATTTTTAACAGCTGAGTAATACTTCATTGTGTAAATGCGCCACATTTTCTTTATACATTCTTCAGTTGGGGGACATCGAGGTTGTTGCCAGTTTCTAGTTATTGTGAATAAAGCTGCAGAGAACGTAGCTGAGCAAGTGTCCTTGTGGTAGCATGGAGCATCCTTTGGGTATGTGCCCAAGAGTGGTATCGCTGGATCTTGAGGTAGATCGATTCCCAACCTTCTGAGGACTCGTAGTATTAGTTTCCATAGTGGCTGTACAAGTTTGCACTCCCACCAGCCATGGAAGCGGGCTCCCCTTGCCCACCAGGGTGAACTGTCAACTGTGTTACTGATTTTAGCTATTCGGACAGGTGGACAGATAGACACTCAAAGCAGTTTTAATTTGCATTTCCCTAAGGGCTAAGGATGTTGAATATTTCTTTAAGTGTTTCTCAACCATTGAGCTTCCTCTATTGAGAATTTTCTCGCTATATCTGTATTTCATTTTTTAATTGAATTATTTCTTATGTGTGTATGATATATTGGATATTAATCTTCTCTCAGATGTAGAGTTGCTAAAAAAAACCTTTTTTCCCCATTCTGTAGCTGTCACTTTATTCAGTTGACAGTGTCCTTTGCCTTACAGAAGATATTCCATTTCATGGGGTCCCACTTATTGTTGGTCTTGGTGCCTCTGCTGTGTTCTGTTCAGAGAGTTGTCTCCTGTGCCAACGTGGTCAAGGCTGTTCCCCACTTTCTCTTCTATCAGGTTCTGTGTGTCTGGTTTTATGTTGAGGTCGATTTACTTGGACTTGAGTTTTATGCAGGGTGATAAATGTGGATCTATTTGGATTCTTCTATTATATCTGTTCTTCTACACGAATAGGTCCAGTTTGATCAGCACCATTTGTTGAAGATGCTGTCTCTTTTTTCATTATGCATTTCTGGTTTCTTTATCAAAACTCAGGTGTCCATAGGTGTGTGCATTTATGTCTGGGTCTTCCATCCAATTCAATTGATCCATCTGCCTGTTTTTGTGCCAGTACCATGCAGCTTGAGTTCAGGAAGCTTGAGACCCCAGCGGTTCTTTTATCGTTCAGGGTTGTTTAGCTAGCTTGGGTTTTTGTATGTCCATATGAAGCTGAGATTTGTCTTTTCAAGATCTGTAAACAGTCATGTTGGAATACTGATGGGGATCGCGTTGAATCTGTAGATTGCTTTTGATATGTGGCCATTTTCACTATGTTAATCCTACCGATCCGTGAGCATGGGAGAGCTTCCCATTTTCTGATATCTTTTTCAATTTCCTTCTTCGGAGACTTGAAATTTTTATCATACAAGTCTTTCACTTGAGTTAGCCCAAGATACTATTTGAAGCTATTTTGAAGGGTGTTGTTTTCCTTATTTCTTTCTCAGTTCACTTGTCATTTGTATACAGGCCACTGATTTGGGGTTTTGTTTGTTTGTTGTTATTGTTGTTTTGAGTTAGTCTTGTACCCAGACAGTTTGTTGAAAGTGTTTATCAGCTGTAGGAGTTCCCTGGTAGAATTTTTAAGGCCTGTTATGTATACTATCATATTATCTACAAATAACACTATTTTAACTGCTTCCTCTCCAATATATATCCCCTTGATCTTCTTCAGTTGTCTTATTGCTCTAGCTAGAATGTAAGTACTATAGTGAATAGATATGGATAAAATGGACAACCTTGTTGAGGGAGGCTACTTGTTTGTTCCCAGCTGCCCAGACCACGAAATGATCACTCAGAAACTATATTATTTGCAGTACTGTTTGGCCAATAGCTTAAGCATATTTCTGGCTTACTCTTATATCTTAAATTAACCCATCTCCATTAATCTGTGTATCACCACGTGATTGTGGCTTACCGGCAAGGTTCCATTCTGTGTCTGTCTCCGGTGGGGCTGCATGGCTTCTCACTGACTCTGCCTACTCTCTCTCTCTCTATCTTTCCCAGCCATTGGCCGAAAGCAGCTTCTTATTAGCCAATGGCAATAAAATATATTCACAGTATACATCACTTCCCACATCACAGCCTTGTTGTGTTCCTGATTTCAGTGAAATTGCTTTGAGTTTCTCTACATTTAATTTGATGTTAGTTGTCGGCTTGCTGTAAATTGTCTTATGTTTAGGTGTGTCCCTTGTATCCCTGATCTCTCCAGGACTTTTATCATGAAGGGATGTTGGATTTTGTCAGAGACTTTCTTGGCATCTAATGAGATGATCATGTGTATTTTTTCTTTCCATTTGTTTATATTGTAGATTACATTTGCTGATTTTTGTATATTGATCCATCCCTGCATCTCTGGGATGAAGCCTACTTGATTATGGTGGATGATCTTTTTGATGTGTTCTTAGATTTGGTTTGCCAGTATTTTATTGAGTATTTTTGCATCTATGTTTATAAGGGAAATTTGTCTGTTACTCTCTTTCTTTGTTGTGTTTTTATGTAGTTTGTGTATCAGTATAACTATGGCCTCATAAAATGAATTTGGCAAGATTTCTTCTGTTTCTATTTTGTGAAATAATTTGAGGAGCATTATCATTAACTCTTCTTCGAAAGTCTGGTAGAAATTGTTTGCTAAAATTGTCTGGTTCTGTAGACTTTAATAATTAACTACTTCTATTTCATTAGGGATTATAGGTTAAATTATCTGATCTTGATTTAACTTTAACTTTTGTGGGGTTTTCTTTTAATAAAAATTATAATGTGTATGTGATTGGGCGTTTTTCCTGCATGGATGCCTGGAGCACTTGTGTGCAGTGCCACTGTAGGCTAGGAGAGGTGTCAGATCTGAGAGTGCAGTTACAGACACTGGTAGCCATTATATGGTTACTGGGAATCGAACCTGGGTCCTCTGGAATAGCTGCCAGTGCTCTTAACAACTGAGCCATCTTTCCAGCCCTTGTTTTTTTTACATTTTACCTGACATTTATAGAAAACTGTTATATCTTATCGATGAAAACTCTCTGATCTGTTTGGTATTGTAGATACTTTTGAGAATCTTATCAAAGCTATTAGTTCCCTAGAAAAATAGTATTGGGATGTGGAAAGATAGCCCAATTGGTAAAGCCTTGTAAGCACATGGGCCTGAGTTTAAATCCCAGGACCTATGTTAAAAAAAAAAAAAAAAGTGAAACAGGTGTCAGCTGCGGTACCCATGTTTGTAACCCCAGCTTTGTGGACACAGATGGGCTTCCCCGGGGCTCCCTTGCCAGTCAGCCTACATGAGCCCCAGGCCAGTGAGAGGCTCTAGATGAATGGGCAGTGTGAAGTGTGAGGGACGAGGAGGAACGAGGCTGTCCTCTGGCTCACACTTGCACACATGTGCCTGCACACACAGGAACACACCTGCAGTGAAAGGAAAACACACACCAGCTGCTGGCCACTGTCTGGAGTCCTGCGCCCCCCCTCCCCCCCCCCATGGGTGTGGGTACCCAAGGCACACTCTCCAGCAGAAACCGGATCATCCGTGTCTCATTTAGCTATTTTTTTTCCTACTTAGGTGTCTGTGAGGCTTTTTGTCTGTTTTGTTTTGTTTTAGGGCAGCTCTCTCTGGAGCCCAGACTGCTTGGAACTTGCAGCACAGACCAGGCTGGCCTCAGTTTCCAGCTTGTGGTCCTCCGGCCTCACCATCCCAAAAGCTGGGCTTGCAGGTGTGCATTGCCACACCTGGCCGGATTTTGTTTTGACTGT
This sequence comes from Microtus oregoni, assembly GCF_018167655.1. Classification (NCBI taxonomy): domain Eukaryota; kingdom Metazoa; phylum Chordata; class Mammalia; order Rodentia; family Cricetidae; genus Microtus; species Microtus oregoni. The sequence continues at coordinate 85,050,164 of NW_024543060.1, read as the reverse complement.
CATCTCTGTTTTTCTTACTAATTTTAATATTTCTAAGATATTCTATCGTGGGCATCATTATTTTTTTCTGGTGATGGAGATCTGGGTTGTCGCTAGCATTTAATGCCACTGTTAGATGCAGCGCTAAAGGGGGTGTTCTTACCTATGACTTTTGTGTGTCTGTATGGGCAAGTGTTTTTCTAGAATAGATTTAGGAATGAAGCCTGGGACCAGAACTATGTCAGATTTTTCAGTTTTTTGGATTTGGAGGTAGCTATTGAGTTGTTTCTAATTGAACATTTGATCCAGAAATACAAGATGTGCAAATGTCTAAAATATCAAGCATCAATCCCCCAAATGCTTCCAAGTTTAGATTTTGGATTAGGGTTGTTCAGCCTTGCTGTAGGTCCCCCGATATAACTCATTTTTCCCATTTGGTAGATAACAGCCAGATTTCCTCTGGTTTAGCCCTCCAGTTGCTGTGTGTACTCATTTCCCGGGTCCTCTCTGAGGTCACTGTTGGTTCAAAACAGGAAAGGCAGTTCTTACGTATGCACACAAGACTTCCAGAATGTTCCCAGAAGTGATTCGGTAGAGGATTCGTGTTCACTGTGGTCAGACACTTAACTCTCTAAAGTCAATTTGAATGTTACTTTTTTTACGGTCATTTATTCGTTCATAACAATACAAACCAACAGTTTGTATTTCCTAAGGACACTTTAGGATAGGGTGATACTGCACAGACCTGCCTTTTGAAGACTTAAAGGACTCTCGGTGTTGAGCCCCAGTCCCCATATGTTTTGTTTGCTTCATCGAGATCATAGCAGTGCCCGGTGTAGGAGTGTGCTCTCCTCAGTGGGCACCAGCAGGCCTGCTTCACGCTCGCTACTCTGCCCTCTTTGCCAGCGAAAGTACAGCCTAAACGAAGGACCCTTCAGTATACAGGGCTGCTTCTGACACTGAATTGACTGTGTGGCCTTGGTAGAGAAAGGAGTGGGGGAGGAGAACACACTGATGTACCAAGAGAGTAACTTCATAAAGTAAACCAAATCGTTCCATGGTTGACAGGCATTCAGTGAGAGTCTGTCTGTCTGTCTATTACTTCGACAGACATTACCATCTGCTCCTTCTTCCAGGCACTGTTGTCATCCCCAGTGATTCGAGTATTAGACTCTCAGTATTAGAGTTTTTTAGGTGGAGATGTTGGATTCCTCTGTGATGTGTTATATTTATATTCAAGTTTTTCAAAGAACTGATGATTTGGAACTTGAAGTCATAAGATGACTCACCTACATCCCTGTTCACGCTAGCTCACCATGCCTTCTCCTATGCCCGAGTACCTGAATGTGCACTACATTGGGGAGTCGGCCTCCAGACTGCTGTTCTTATCGATGCACTGGGCACTTTCCATTCCTTCTTTCCAGGCACTAGGGTGAGTGTTTTGAAGTCCTTGAATATAAATGTGATTTTTGTGGCACACGTTTGTTTAAACAAGAAGTTTATTTGGGGAGGATTTGTACTACAGTAGAAAAGAAGGTCTGCCGTTCTATTTATGTGATAATCCATGATAGCTAACTACTGTTTGCCCCATTGCTTTTTGTGTGGAAGAGTAGCCATGTTGTATAGTTTGAGCACGTTAATAATCTGGGTAAGAGGAGAGGACAAATAGAGGCCAGCATCAGCAATAACCATCTTTGGTAAACACAGTGATAGGCTCAGTGGCTGAGAACACTGTCTGCTCTTGCAGAAGACCCAGGTTCTGTTCCCAGCACTCACCTGGTGGCTCACAGCCTTTTTAACTCCAGTTCCAGTGGACCTAATACCCTCTTTCTGATTTTCCTGCTGGCACCAGGCATGCACATGGTACACAGACAGACATGCAGGCAAAATATGCATGCACACATTTTTTTTAAAGATAGGAATGTGCTATGAGCTCCATACGCCAACGGTAGCTATGAAATCATAAAATACTGTAGATTTTTGTGGTGTATGTTATTTATTTATTGTTCTTTGATGATGTGACCATTAAGTGGACTTTGTAGATGGCACTGTCATGTGCAGTGTCAAAAGGCTGGATGCTCCTGTGGGATTGTAGATATAGGAACCACCGGCAGGCTGCATTCCCGTCCAGCTCCCGCACGGCTAGCTTTATACCTGAAATCACAATACACAAATTGTATTCATTTAAACACTGCCTGGCCCATCAGTTTCAGCCTCTTATGGCTAATTCTCACATCTTGCTTAACCCATTTCTATTAATATATGTAGCCCTACGAGATGGTGGCTTACCGGGAAAGATTCAGCATGTCTGACCTGGTGGCTGGCTCCATGACATCTGCCTCACTGCCTTCTTCCTCCCAGCATTCTCATCTGTCTACTCCACCCACCTAAGGGCTGGCCTATCAAAAAGCCAAGGCAGTTTCTTTATTAACTAATGAAAGTAACACATAGACAGATGACCCTCCTCCATCATTGGATGGTTGTCCCCTGCAGTGTTGTTTCAGTATTCATCCAGGCATGTCCCTAGGGAGCTGTATTTGCCTACATGTTTAAAATGAGAGGTGATTGTTTCCCAATCATCTAGTTCCCTCTCCCAACCTCGGAAGACTATTTTAGAAATGTGTGCATTCAGATGAAATGGGAAGTGACCTACTCCAAAAAATCAGAGCCGTGCAGAAGTTTGCTGACCTTCCTTTGAATACCTGGCCCGTGACAGGGAGAGAGCCAAGCCTTTACTCAGCTGGCTTTGGTTTACTCTCGGGGCCCTCCCTGTTCAGTCGGATTCGTTTGTTTCCCATTTGACAGATGGAGGTAACGGCCCCTTCCTATCATTGCAGAGTGCTTTGACTATAACTAAAAGACGTGAGCCCTGCACCCACAGGACACGGTTGACACCATGATTTGGTTATGCGCTACTCAGGGAGCTGTGAGATACAGAGCAGAGGTTATATTAGCGTCTGTAACCTCGGAATGAGCCTTCTCTTTATCTCAGCATAATAGTCAGCTTTTAGTAATTTTCCAAAAATTTTTCTAAGAAGAAACTTTAAGGAGCTGGAGAGATGGCTCAGAGGTTAAGAGCACCGGCTGCTCTTCCGGAGGTCTGGAGTTCAATTCCCAGCAACCACATGGTGACTCACAACCATCTATATAATGAGATCTGGTGCCCTTTTCTGACATGCAGGCATACACACAGGCAGAACACGGTATACATAATAATTAAATCTTTTAAAAAGAAAGAGCATTAAAATATGGTATGAAAACATTAGCATGCTGATGTTTTATGATTTGTTAGGCATCGAGTCCCATCGGCCAAACTTAGTCCAGAAAAGCAATCTCGATTCCCACCCCACCCACCTTCCCAGAATAAACTATTCATTATTTTAATAAAAGAAGAGAACTAGAGATGCACTGCCATTGTTTTTAAGCACTTCTGTTGAATGCGCTCATCCGTGGAAACAGCGGAGATGCTGCACACACCAAGAGGAGCCTGAGGTTTCTGCTTACAGAATAATTAATGTGACAGTGGCGGCACTTGTCTCTGTGATCTGTGTTGGAAATCAGTTTCTGTGCAGCAGCCACAGGACTTAATTAGAATAGCTGCCGAGCTAACAATCCCGGCCATTAGCTGCTACACAAACTCTTACTTCTTGTCTCTGCCTAGATAATCTTTAAATCCTTTTTATGAGTTGACTTAATCAGATAAGAGCTGGATGCTAATGGGAAGCTCTGTTATGTAGAGATAAAAGGTGGTCTAAGCCTGACTTGGGAGTGTGTGTGCTGGGTTTTTCTGGCTGGATACTCTGCAGAGCTCTGAATTTGCAGCAGGACAGAGACAACAGCAGCAGGCATGTTGTTTACTCCATGGCTTGGTGGGTGGGGATTTGGTTAGTATCATTTGTATTTTGAAAAGCCTCTATATTTAATAGAAATGTTGATTTTCTGTTTAAGATCTGTAGTTTAATTCGTAGGAAATTCATTCTGTATGGTTTAGGCAAATGATTCACAGTTCCAGCAGATTAAGAAGTTGGGTAACCTGGGGTGACAGGTAACACGTTGGGTGTGTGTATGTGGATGTCAAATGGTTTGGTTGTCCTTAGGCATAGGTGACTTGGCCAATGTAATGCTTTTGTTGTTGAGGATACTTGTAGGGCTTTCTGGGATCTGGATGGATTATTTAAATGCATTTTTTATCCATTTCTTTTGCTTTGCAGAAGAAAGACATTTTGAAAATAGGTACTACGAGGCTACTGTAATAGCCATTTATTTCCTAACAGAAGTATTCTGATAGTAAGCATATCCATGGTTCAGAGTCTTGCTGTGATTCCAGGATAGCCTCAAACTCACCATGTAGCTCAGGTTGGCCTTGAACTCTTGCTCTTTTTGCGTCCAAATGCTGGGATTACAGTCACGTATCCATCCATCCCTAGCTGGAATTTTGTTTTTAATAAACTTGGATGTCCTTCTGTAATTGGTTTCTACAGGTGACCCTGTAACCTCTTTTCTGGCAGTAACTAATTGAGCAGTTTACTCTCAGTTGCCCTTCTTGGCCTCCTCTTTCTTCTGTTCTCATCCTCTGCACTGAATTTAAGCTGTTGTCTGAGCCTTCCCAATATGGCCATGGAGTCTTCAATACAAAGGGTAGCACAGACAGACCAACGCCGATATTCTTTCCAGTTAAGTTTGCTTTCATGTGTTTGCCATTCGTCCTAGTGACTTTCCTGTTTCCGGGACCAAGTCAACAAATAGAAGACAAAATTTTGTGAATGTTATGGCTTAGAGGGTTAGAGAGTCCATGAACATCGTGGCAGGAAGCAGGTCACCTGACAGGCAGGTGTGGTGCTGGAGCTGTATCAGAGAACTTACATCCTGAACCTCAACCAGGAGTTAGGGAGAATGGGAACGGCTTGGGTCTTTTGAAATTTCAAAGCCCACCCCCCTGTGACACATGTCCTCTTAACAAGGCCACGCATCCCAATCCTTCCCAACCAGTTCCACTAATTGGGACCAAGTATTCACACATATGAGCCTATGGGGGCCTTTCTCATTCAACCCACCGCACTGTTTACCTACTTTGGTTAGCTGTTTTCTTTTTAAAACTTCATAGTCAGAGGTTAAGATGAAGACTGGTTTGCTTTTAAGTTTTCCTCACTCCTAAAGTAACCCTAAGTATAGAACCATAAAATAGAACCTCTCCAGAAGTAACTGATCCTGTTGTTAGGAGTTCGGTGTCCTGCCAGCTCTTTCCGTGCTGTGGCTATTAAACCATCCAAACACGTTCCCCTGGTGGCACAGCCTGTTCCTTCTCTCCAGTGTCACACCACACTGTCAAGCTTTCCGTGCCACGGGTATAGATTCCCCTTTCTCCTAATGACTGCCTCATTTGTGGAAGTGTTACAGCTTACATACTCATCTCTGTGGGCAGACATAAAAGCTGTTGCCAGCTTTCATATTCTATCCAGTGCTACCAAGCAGTTTGTCAAGATGCATTACGATGTCCATAAAATAGGTTGCTAGGTCTATGAGGCATGCACGTTTGCTCTGATGTCGCTAGGAACTGTTCCCCGAAGGCACTGACGAGTCCCACTTGCGGCAGCAGTGGACAAATGGGCTTCTCTCCTCACTGTTGACTGGGAGTCTCACTGTTGCTGACAACCGAGCAGAATGGCTTCTTATTTTCCTTGATTTTTACCTGAGATGGCTTTTTCTTCATTATCTTCTGTGTGAAGGTTTATACATACTGCTTTTCTTTGCATTTGAACTTCACTTTCAAGTTTATTCCATAGCCAGTTTCTTTTGATGGTAGGTTGTCCTTCCCAAATACTGAAATAAAATCATGAGGGAAAACTTTTCTGTAAACTCTTGGTTTTGCTTTTTTGTTTGTTTGTTGCTTTTGAGGCAGCACCTCAGACTGTAGTGCAGACTAGCTGGGAACCCCTTATGCAGGTCAAACTGACCTCTTACACAATCCCCTTGCCTCAGTCTCCCCCGTGCTTTGTGTATAGATGTGCACTGCCATGTCCAGCTACTTTGTAAACTCTTAGATGACAATGTTAGCCTTTGTGTCTTTTCACGGTCTTCCTTCTGTTTATGTGTTCTTGTGACCTGAGTGCACTGATGTGCACCAAGTTGCATGTTTTGTTTTGTGTTTAGGGGATGGGATGCACATGGCACAGCACACATGTGAATGTCACGGACAACTTGCAGTAGTGAGTTCTCTCCTTCCACCATGTGAGTCCTGGGGATGGCCAGGTGGTTGGGCTTGATGACAAGCACTTTTACCTGTGGGCCATCTCACCGACACCCTGTGGCATTCTTCTTCTTTTTTCTCTCTTCATTCCGTTACAAACATTTCCAGTAATATATATCCTTACAACCAGCAATTTCTCAGTCCTAGCAGGTTCCAGGGCTGGAATTCTTTTGCCCCTAAGAAGTCAGATAATAATTTTCATACACACACACACACACACACAGAGAGAGAGAGAGAGAGAGAGAGAGAGAGAGAGAGAGAGAGAGAGAGAGAGAACAAACCGTGGCTGTCAGCACAAAGGTGGGAATGGCTAGTGCACATCTGGTGAACTTCCTTCCTTTCTTCCTCCCTTCCTTTCTTCCTTCTTCCCTTCTTTCTTTCTTCCCTCCCTCCCTCCCTCCCTCCCTTCCTCCCTCCCTTCCTCCCTTCCTCCCTCCCTCCCTCCCTCCCTCCCTCCCTCCCTCCCTTCCTTCCTCCCTCCCTCCCTCCCTTCCTTCCTTCCTCCCTTCCTCCCTTCATTCCTTTCTTCCAGTCCCTCCTGTCTCCCCTCATCCCACCCCCTTATTGTGAGACACAATTTTTCTACATGGCCCAAGCTAACCTAGAACTTAGTGAAGAAAGTTGGTTAAGAAAGGAATTAAGCCAGTACTGATGGCATGGGCCAATAGGATTTGCTGACGGAGCCAGAGACAGGAGAATCTGGAATTGAGGCCAGCCTGGACTACACTTTAAAGCCAGGCAGTGATGGCACACATATTTAATTTTAGCACTTGGGAAGCAGAGGCAGGTGGATCTCTGTGAGTTTGGGACAAGCCTGGTGTACAAGAGCGAGTTCCAGGAAAGCTAGGGCTGTAACATAAAGAAATCCTGTCTTGAAAAAAGAAAGAAAAAAAAGAAAGGAATTAAATCATCAGGAAATTCTAGAGGGGAAGGTTAGTGCGCTACACTATACTCTTAGGTGATTAGTAGAAGAGCTGAAAGGGTTATTTTTAGTAAAATTATGAATAGGACTCGAGAGGAAAACTCAAGCTGTAAATTTCCTGAACCAAAATCATCAGTAAACTGAGGTGAAGGTGAGCGGAAGGAGTTAAGAATCTTTCAAGTGAGGTAAAACCAGAGCAGCAGCTGGAGCAGGTAGGAATTCTGTGTCCTTGGAGATCTGTGAATATCCTCAATGGGATGCTCTTTCCTGACCCTAAGCACTGACCAGATGCCTGCTGATAAAGATAACTGCAGGAAGGCAGATCTCGGTGTTTACATAGGAGAGAGGAACGGAGGCCTGGCAGTGGGAAACTGTTGCACACATAGCTCAAAGGCATAGGAAACAGTTCTGAACTGTGGGAATTAATCCCCAAATATGTATCAGAAGGGGAGTCAGCTACGTTGATAATCTACAGCAAAAGACAGCCACTTTATTCACAAAGCAATAACACCAAAATTTCGTGGAATCTTGATTTCACCTTTACCAAGGCCCTGGGGTCTGATAAATCACCTGTGAAAAGATGGCTGAGCAATTCTGTATTATGTTGTGACTTGTAGCTGCTACATATCCTTACTGACTTGAATCTCTTTGCAGAAAAGAAAGAAATCCTACAATTTAATTATCTTATAATATATAGGTGTTGCTTGAAGATTTTTTTTTTTGTAAAATGTCCCAACTTCTCAAACTGACTCTTTTTGTTTCGTTTTATTTTTCAAGACAGGGATTCTCTGGGTAGCCCTGGCTATCTTGGAACTCACTCTGTAGATCAGACTGGCCTCAAACCTGCCTCTGTCTCCCCAGTGCTGGCATTAAAGGTGTGCGCTGCCACAGCCCAGCCTCTATTAAGCCTAGAGTCCAGCTGACTTCTGTCTGTTCTATATCCTCAAAGATTAGAAAACAAACAAACAAACAAACACAAAGCCCAGATTTTTTTTGTATACATCATGTACTTTGAAGTCCATGCTTACTGTGATACAGAAATGCCCGAGGGAACGGTTACCTTTAGGTAGTGTGGAAACTAGGAAACACACATAAACCTAGGTACAAAGTTAAGTAAACACCCAAAGAAACAAGAGAGGAGATTATAAGAGATCATTTATCCAAAGAAACGAGCTGTGCACCAGATATCATGGTGCATGCCTGTAATGCTAGCACGAGGGAGGCTGAGACAAGAGGACCATGCATTCCAAACCATCCATGGCGTCACAGTGAAACTCTGCCTCAAACAAATACATAACTGCAACTCCTGAGCCTGGAGATGCGTCTCATGGCTCTGGGGTCTGAAGCACAATTAATAAAAACTCAGAGCAATTGGGGTTCAATATGAATATCTGAGAAGCAAAACGGTCAGCCACTAGCTGAAATGGTGATCCTGCCTCCAGGAATCTCAGAATGAGACTGTTTCCGAGAGCTGTCTCCTCCCTTTTTATATTCCTCTCTAAGTGCTGGGATTAAAGGTGTGCACACTACCCTCTGGTTTCTATGGCAAACTAGTGTGGCTACTGGGATTAAAGCTGTGTATTATCATTGTGATTGTTTTACTTGTCTAATCCTCAGGCAAGCTTTATTTATTAAAATACAAATGAAATGCCACTACAGGGGTCACCCTCAGCTGCACCAAAATAAAAAATAAAAGCTCTGATCTAGCCCTTAAAGAATGAGTGAGCTTGTTAACTAGGACACCAAGTAGAAGAAAGAACATTCAGAGAAGATGGCCGCGTTTAGAAAGGCATCCAACACCATTGAACACTGAATGTTGCCTTCTCAGCTCGTTACTTTTCTCATTGCTAAGACAGCTTAAGGAGGAAAGGTTTAATTTTGACTCACTGTTTAAGAAACGATTTTATCCATCATGAAGAGGGTTGTGGCGACAGCTGACAGTGGGCGTTAACCACCACACTGCTGTTTCAGGCTTGCTCGTGTTCTCCTTAGTGCTGCAGTACTTGCTCTCTATGTCTCTGGACTTCTGAGATAGTAGGTCAGGTAGCCTAGGCTTGCCTCCAACCACTAATGGCCTTGAACCCCTGAGCCTTCTGCCTCCACTTCTTGACTGCTGGGATTGCAAGCTTATCCCAACATTTTTGTCTTTAAAAAATATCTCCTGGAGCTGGAGGTATGTCTAAGTGTCTACGAGTACTTCCTGCTCCTGCAGAGGACTTGAGTTTGAATCCTAACATCCACAGCAGGCTCCAGTCAGCTTGTGACACCAGCTGCAGAGGATCTCATGCTCTTTTCTGGCCTCTGAGGACAGGTACATGAACGTGTGTGCGGGCACGCACACACTCACAGGGCATATACAGGTAGTCACATACACATGCATCTAAATTTTTTTAAAATTTTTCTTCCAATTATTGAATGGCATTGCCTCAGAGTCCTCTCCCCTGACCCTCCTGTTTTCTTACATGTCATCTTCTTACTTGTGGGATTTTAATTGTTTGAAATTAACCGTGTATATAGTCAGATGCATATGTTTATCTAACACTTATATAAAATATCTAAAGTTTCATATTTGCACAGCCCTTCTCTTTCGTAGGCAGACTTAATCCACTATGTCAGCTCTCATTCCACCAGTGCTTGGCATATCATGGCCTGCTTATTTAAAATGTTTGCAATGAATTACTGGCAGTTGATTCTTAGAAATTGTGTGTGTCCAAGGAGAGCACTAGGTCATTTCCACATGCACACAGTGTGTAACGGTGACCTCAGGGTAATTGACACGTCTGTTACCTCAGGTACATAGCATTTTTGTTTTGGAAAGTTGAGAATACTCTCTACTAACCTGTTTTAAATCTTGCTGTAGCTGGTCTTATAAACTGGCTGAGCGATAGTGAGCTAGCTGAGATTTAGATTTAGGGCCCTCTTTGTGGGCTTCTGCCAACTGTACAGAGCACAGAATTCTCGGGTATGTGCCTGTGGGTCTTTTGGAATAGTTGTAAATTGGTGGTTTTAGTGCATCGATCCGTTGGGAAGTTTATATCTGATGTATGCCTTTGTTTCTCTTCCTACCAGGCAAGAAAACAGTATATCTTTGGTAAAAGCATATTGGAACGAACTCTTCACTCTCGGTCTTGCACAGTGCTGGCAAGTGATGAATGTAGCAACTATATTAGCAACGTTTGTCAATTGTCTTCACAGCAGCCTTCAGCAAGGTAAAAACCAACTTACTGATTCTGCTCTCAAGGTTAGCGGGGGAGTCATCTGCTCTACAAAAGGTTTAATAGCCTGATGACTGTATAGATATTTTACCTTTTTACTCCGGGTAATCTTAACATTTTGACAAATTCATTGATCATTCAAAATATATTTAAACTGGGTGATAGTGGCTTCCGCCTTTAATCCTAACTCTTGGGAGGCAGAGGCAGGCAGATCTCTATGAGTTTGAGGCCAGCCTGGTCTACCGAGTGAGTTCCAGGACAGGCTTCAAAGCTACTGTACAGAGGAACTCTGTCTTGGAAAAGCGCATGTGCGAGCGCGCACGTGTATTTGTGTGTGTGTGTGTAGACTCACATGATTACGTATATACACATGCACATGCATACACACACACATATTTAGAAAGAGAGAGAAACATGAAGACTTGTGTATTTAAGTCTGAAAGGCTTAGTAGCCAGGTTTTTGTTCCTAAAATATAATACCTAAGACGAAGTCCCATAAACACTCAGATGCCTTCTTCACATATCCCTTTTAGATATGTTAAAATGGTGGAAAACCTTATTTTTCTCAACTTTTCTTTGCTCTTAGCAATGTGTTTTGCTCAATTTTTGTTTTTATTATACTAAAGTTTCTAATTTTTTAAAACTGAAAATGGTTTTCCTCATTATTTTTCCAAATGATAGAAGCTTAAATAAAACCTTGTTATAAACATTTGAGTCTTTTGTACTTTGGTTTTGTTGTTGTTGTTCTTTGTTTCTTTTGAGGTATGCTCTCAAAAATCTAAGTATGAAAGGATGGCCTTGAACTCCTGACCACCTGCCTCTGCCTCGAAAGTGTTGGGACTCTTAAGTACTTGCCACCACTCCAGGCCCTCAGATCTAAGGCTTCCCAAACGCTAGATTTGCACCCTGCCAGACGAGCTCCACCCTTGCCCCTTGGACTTGGACATTTTCTTCAGATGGATGCTCTACATCTATAGGATCTGAAGGGGAAACTCTTGAGTTTCGGGTTTTACTCCATTTTTCTTGAATAAGCAATACCAGAAGGCGATTTGTTGCCTTGCGCTCTGTGTAGAGGTTCTGAATTCTTAGCGTTTAGAAATTGATTATTCAATACTGGAGGGAAGGGAGACTGGAAATGCATGAAAACAGCCAACCATTTTCCATGACAATTAGAAGTGTGTGTTTGTGTTTTAAAGACAAAATGTCACCGGAACGGAGGAAGTCGTTGATGGAGCACATCTTCAAGTTGCAGGAATTCTGTAACAGCATGGTGAAACTCTGCATCGATGGCTACGAGTACGCCTACCTGAAGGCCATAGTACTCTTCAGTCCAGGTACAGAGATACCTCTTCTGTGTCTCCAGCATGGCCGAACTCTGCATCGATGGCTATGCGTACGCCTACCCGAAGGCCATCTAGAAACACGTCTTCTGTGTTTTGTTTATCATTTATTTAGTCATTTTTGTACTTTTCAGATAGGGTCTTGGGCTTGTAGTCCTGTTGAGGCTAATACTACCTGTATAGCCCAGGCTTGGCTTGAACTCTCGGCAGTCCTTCTGTCTCAGATACCCAAGTACTGGATTGCAGATCTGCACTGCCATGCCCAGGACATTTGTGTCTCATTGAAGTATTTGATGATGTGCAGAAATAGGAGCCCTCATCCACTGCAGATAGGAGTGTAAAATGGTACAGTTGCCTGGGACAGAACATTAAACATGAGGAGGTTGGGAAAATTGTTCGGTGGATAGAATAAAGTACCTGTCGTGCAAACACAAAGACCCGAGTTCGAATCCTCAGAACCGATATAAAAAAGCCAGACTGGCTTGTACCTGTAATCCTAGCACTAGCACTACTAGGAGTGCAATAGGCAGATACCTCATGCTCATTGGCCATCCAGCCTGGCCAATCGATAAGCTCAGTAAGAGACCGTGTCTCCAAACATAGAGGCAGAGAGCAAAGACACCTGATGGCTCCCTCTGCCCCCCCCCATGAACACACCTGTAATAACAAGTACATACGCTGCACGCGTGCGCGCGTGCGCACACACACAAAGTTAGGCGTTTATTTGGTTCCGATTGACCCCCAAATACAAAAGTGTATATGGACACAAAAATATCAACATGAATGTTCATGTTGGTACTAGTCACAGTAGGCAAAAACGGACGCTGTGTAATTGTCCATCTAAAACTGAGTGCAGCCGGTCCTGATGGGATACGCCCTTAATCTAAGTACTCGGTAGGTAGAAGCAAGATGGTTAGGACAACTTTCTGTCCACAGAAATGCACTGTGCACACACACACACACACGTAATAAGAATGTAAAGACAGATGGGTGTATGTCTACATAATATGTGCATACATGAGCTGCCATCAGCTTGAAGAGTTTGGCATATGCTATGACGGGATGCGCCCTGGAAACATGCCTAAGTGAAAGACGCCACTCCTACAGGCACACATAGTTGTTTGACTCCATTTGTGTGAAATAATCCCTTCCAGGCAGACATGGAGAAGAATGTAAATTAGTTGTTTGTAGAGTCGGGGAGTGGGGAGGTGGGGAGTGATTGCTCCTAGTTGAGGGTTACTTTGGAATCATAAAAACGTCCCATAATTGCATCGTGGCAATACTATAAAACCCTGAATATACTAAAATCATTTAATTTTTGTGCTCTAAATCTGATTTTAAGGATATTAAGACATTTTTCTGGAAAATCAGTAGAACACATGGGCCTGCGTTATTTGAATTCTTAGATTTATCTTGTTGAGCATTATTAAAGCCAGAATGCAAGACAATTATTGCTGTGTCTGGAGTTTGCTGCACTCTCGGGACCTGTGAAAGCTGCAGACATGTGGGAAGATGGGCCTCTTGCTTTCCTGCGGTATCTAGTTTACAGACAGTAAAGTGGCCTCCAGGTTGCTAGTTTGCGAGTAGGAGGAATCAGCAGTCCTTTGAGGGTCTGTGCTTTCTCTTCGATGGGTATCCTGCTCCTGCATGTCCTAATAAAACTGTCCGGGGGACCTGCTTCTCCCCTTCAGCGATGTGAATCAGGTGTTGAAACGTTTGCACTGTTTAGTGCTTCACATGAGGTCGGGCCTGGGGCTCAGTGCGGAGTGCAGGCTGATAAGATGGACCTCCGCTTCCGCTCATTTCATTTTTTCTGTTTGTGGTGCTGGGGCCCAGCACAGGACCTTTCCAGGACAGGAAATAGCTCTGCCACTGTGCCAAACATCGAGCCCGCACGTGTCTCCATTCCAGCACAACCAGTTAGCCAATTTTGTTTCCTTTAGGTAAAATTGAAAACTTAGCTATAAATTGATGGAGCTCTTTAACTACTTCTATTTTGTGAAATATGACTATCAAAATGTTTTGTAGATTATTTCATGTTCCTGCATTATGATTTTTCTGACAGAGATAAAAGTGCTAATAACTCATAATTTCTTAAGTACTTCTAAACATGGCCATATCTGTTGGGCTCCTTGACAAATACAACCTGCAGATATTTTGTGGATTAAAGTTGATTTTAAATTTAATCCTTTAATTTTAGCCCCTTTGGTCATTTTCTGTTGTTAAAAGTGAAATGATAAAAAAAAACCAATAAAAATTCCACTACTTTGGAGAGAAAAACATATTGGTAACACACAGTGGTCTGGTTTTTATTAGATGTTAATGGTTACCACTGCTACAGTACGGTCTTGATGGTGTGTTCAGTAATTACTTCTAGAAGGAAGGAGCAAAGCATTGTATATGGGGCTTCTGTTTCTAACGAACTGTCTGCTCCTCCATCCTGTGTCACCACATCCCATGAATTATTAGATGAGCATTCAGAACTTGGGTAACTCTGTTCTTTTATGTCTTAGATCATCCAGGCCTGGAGAACATGGAGCTGATTGAAAAATTTCAAGAAAAGGCTTATGTGGAATTCCAGGACTATATCACCAGGACATATCCAGATGACACCTACAGGTACCTCTAGGCTCAAACTACTTAATGCCATACGTGTAAAGGATTTGTGTTTGTTTTGAGATAGGGTCTCACGTAGCTCACTGGCCTTGAATTTACCCAAAGTAGCCAAGGATAGTCTTTAACCACAATTTCCCGGCCCCTGTCTCCACGTTGCTGGGATTACACATAGGCATGCAACACCACGCCTTGCCTAAAAGCTTTTTAGTGAATCTGTTCTACACTATTTTGCATGTAAGAGTAATGAAATGTTTTAGTCAGCCACTTTGAAGTGGCTGATGCTTTTGAAGGCCATAATGTGGCTGTCTCTGCAGCTTAGTGTTGGAGGACTTCCTCAGTGTGCGTAAGCTCCTGGGAGTAATTCCCAGCTCTAGGAAAAGAGGAAACGTGAAGGGCATTCCAGGGCTTAGCAGAAGCACAAGGATGGCAAGGCCCTTTAATCCCGGGCACAGAGGGGACAAACCAGCTGTTACCAGGCCTCACATGCAAAGGCTAATGAGTTCTAATTTTAAATCAGTGGTTCGAGAGACCTTTGGGGGTTGAACAGCCCTTCCGGGGTGTTGCCTAAGACCACTGGAAAGCAGGTGTTTACATTATGATTCACAACAGTAGCCAAAGTACAGCTATGAAGTAACAGTGAAAATAATCTGATGGCTAGGGGGGTCACCACAGCATGAGGAATTGTATTACAGGGTCACAGCATGAGGAACTGTATTACAGGGTCACAGCATGAGGAACTGTATTACAGGGTCACCACAACATGAGGAACTGTATCGCAGGGTCACAGCACGAGGAACTGTATCACAGGGTCACAGCATCAGGAACTGCATTACAGGGTCACAGCACGAGGAACTGTATTACAGGGTCACCACAACATGAGGGTATTACAGGGTCACAGCATGAGGAACTGCATTACAGGGTCACAGCATCAGGAACTGTATTACAGGGTCACAGCACAAGGAACTGTATTACAGGGTCACAGCATGAGGAACTGTATTACAGGGTCAGAGCATCAGGAACTGTATTACAGGGTCAGAGCATCAGGAACTGTATTACAGGGTCACAGCATTAGGAACTGTATTACAGGGTCACAGCGTCAGGAACTGTATCACAGGGTCACAGCATCAGGAACTGTATCACAGGGTCACAGCATCAGGAACTATTACAGGGTCACCACAACATGAGGAACTGTATCACAGGGTCACAGCATCAGGAACTGTATTACAGGGTCACAGCGTTAGGAAGGCTGAGAAACACTGCTTTAAATAGAGAGGGTTAAGTACTGCCTCAAAGACACAGCACCACCAGAGTCCAACTTTTCAAATGAAATAATTGTGTTAGTAAGAAGAGAGAAAAATGATAAATTAAAACACAAACTAATAGCTAATTCATTTTGAAACATAGTTATGCTAATTTTTCCAAGTTACTTCTTGCCAGCGTTCCTTGGGGTGGGAGGGAACACTCCTTTCTTATTTTTCTAGAAATAGCCACCCATCTCAGGGGAAAGGACAGCAGCTCAGAACGATTGAGAATCCAGTTTTTGGATCCTAAGCATATGATACCATGCTTGCTGGGTTTAACGTGTGTGCTTCACTTTCCTCATGATAAGACCACCCACTTTTCAGAATTCTAGTAGGCTTCCTTACGCATAGTTTCAGGTATTTGTGGTCAATCTCAGACCAAAAATACTAAATAAGGAATTCCAGGAATTATCCCCGCCTTCCAGCTCACAGGCTGTTGTAGTAGCAGATGACATGGCATGCTCTCTCGTTTTGTGCCACCTCCGAGCACACCGCCCCTCTACCTAGCATCTCCGTGCTGTACCGACTGCGCTCCTGCTGCTCAGGTGGTAACCGTGTCATGCGTCTCATTCAGGGTTTGTTTTCAGGTGAGCCTTGTCTTCCTTCCCTAGGACCCAAAGCACAGAGTAAGGATGTGCCCTCGGGTTGTCTCCTTCGTACGTATTTAGAGATGGTTGCCCATGAACAGCGCTTACCTGCCTC
Organism: Microtus oregoni; assembly: GCF_018167655.1. Lineage (NCBI taxonomy): Eukaryota > Metazoa > Chordata > Mammalia > Rodentia > Cricetidae > Microtus > Microtus oregoni. The sequence continues at coordinate 85,033,842 of NW_024543060.1, read as the reverse complement.
AGAGACACTTCCACACACACCAATGGTCCTACCGTTACAAACTTCCTCCTACACATAGAATTAGACAGAAGCCGCCATTCATCCTCACACCAGCTCTGTGGAAAGGAGGAAGTGGCCTTCATAGAACAAGGGGCAGCTGGTCACAATTTGAATCCAGTGACTGTTTTTCATATCCAAGCTCTTTAAAATAACAGGCATTGGTTGCCTGTTATTCCATTTCTAGCAGTGTGTGTCTGTTGTGTGTGTGTGTTTATAAGTCGGTGTGTCTGTGTCTCTGTGTTTCTACATCTCTGCGTGTGTCTGGTGTGTGTGTCTATGTGTCTATATATGTCCTGTGTCGGTGTCTCTGTGATTGTGCCTCTGTGTCTGTCTGTCTGTGTGTGTCTCTCCTGTTGTATGTGTATGTCTCTGTGTATGTCAGTGCCTCTGTGTGTGTCTGTCTGTGTGTCTCTCTTGTTGTGTGTGTCTGTGTCTCTGTGTATGTCTGTGCCTCTGTGTGTGCGTTTTCAAAAGAAAAAAAGTTATCAGTCCTCCTGTGCTCTAATAACATAAAACATTTTTCTTTAAAACAATGTTGTTAAAACTTCTAAAAACATTGTTGGGAATCTGTTCTTAAAGGAACCTGCCCCGTGGTTTAGTGATTTAGTCTGTGGTCCCTGCAGCCACATGGGGACAGCATGGTCGAGCGGTTCAGAGCCTGGCTTTCCTGTGGAGATGGCAGTCGTGTGCAGGTGACTGTCATACCACTCTAAGCCAAGACAATCTAAACTTTTGGTCCTGGGTTTTTGAAAATTTGATCTTTATTGTTTGTGTGGGTGCTTTTCTCCCGAGTCCCCCACCTCTCACCTGGCTTCCCTCTTCCTCTCAGGCTGTCTCGACTACTTCTCAGACTTCCAGCTTTGAGACTGATGAACGCCACCATCACCGAAGAATTGTTCTTCAAGGGTCTCATTGGGAATGTCCGAATCGACAGTGTCATCCCGCACATTTTAAAAATGGAGCCTGCAGATTACAACTCCCAAATAATTGGTCACAGCCTCTGAAAGCCGGCAGCACATTGCTATGAACTAAGTTTACTGTTCCTTCTTGGGACGCAAGACACCAAATCAAACTGTTGCTTCCAGGGCACCTGTGAATAGTAACTTCAAGAGTAACCAAAATTCAAAGTATTTTTCTTTTGGATTCCTTAAGAAGAATGTAAGTGACTAGGTAGGAATCTAGAAGTAGACTTCCTGCCTGTGCTGTGGGAATGCATAAGGAATGGTGTGAGTCTATTCTTGGTGAAGATGACACCCGAGACTGTCTCCTCCTGACCGCCTACACTAAGCTTTCTCATTCTATTTTATAAAACAAATAAACTAGTCATTTCCCCCAGCTGTGTTCTCTTCCTGTTTAATTCCATTGAGCTGGTACACTGTAAAGATGAGACACCTAGCAGGAGCTCCCCCATCTTATTCTTCCAAAATGTAATCCTTTAGTTACCAGGTCAAAAGATACTTTATGCCCAGTTATATAATGATAATTTTATAACTATGAGAAGTAAGAAATGAATATATATTTTTGGCTTTTATAAATATCCAGGTGTCCTTTAGCATTTAACACTCGTTGCTGGCAATGAGACATAAGCCATCTGTCATTTGGTTTTTAGTGTTGTATATTACCAGTTATGAGCACTTTTGTTTTCGCTGGTAGAAAATTAGTTTTGAGAATAAGACAGGAATCTGGTTTTAAAATGTTGGGTTTCCTGTGTTCTAAACACAGTCGAGACCGAACCCAGGGTGTGTTTTATTTTAGAATGGGAATTAAAATGGTTGCTTTTCCGTCCCACAGAAAGCACTTGACCTCTTCAGAGTTGGGGGGGAGGAGTCCAGCTTTTCCATCGCACCCTGGCTTTTAGCCGTTTTTATTAGGTCATTTAAAAAGACTCGCCCACTTTGTTAAGTCATGCACTTATTGTAGCCAGTATGCTTCCCAGATGAGTTAAATAATTAAGGCAGCTGGTAATTCATAAAGGTAAAAGGATATTTGATGGATGTTGTTTTCCCCTGCTAAGGAGAGGAGGGCAGGTACAACAGCTGGAGTCTCATGATTTGCTACAACAAGCATTTTAGACTCCTCAGTCCTCCACATCAATATTGCACGCACTCAGTATCCCTTTATTCTGATTACATAATGAATTCCTTTGGGAAATCTACTCACCTGTTTGTTGATATTCTCTCTCCCCTCTTCTCTCTCTTCCCTCTCCCTCCCTCATCCCTCTCTGCTTTGGTTTTCTGAGACAGGATCTTGCCTCCCAGTCCAGACTGGACACAAGTTTGTTGTCATCTTCCTGCCTCCAGCTCCCTTTCGCTGGGATTACAGACATGTTCGCATGCTGATATTTTATTTTGAAAACATAAATGTAGAGATTTTATTGCAACCAGAGTGCATTCTTTTTATAAAGATTTTTGCTGAATTTTTCTATGGGGGGGTGGATTTTACCAATAATTATCACAACAAAAGTTTAAAAGTCTACTCTTGCAAATTTTATCAGTTGACCACGAGGGCTTTATTCCCTGTGCAATTTTGTCAGCAGCTTTATTTATAATAAGCTGCTGGGGGAAACTACATAAAGCATAAAATGCTCAAATAGAACATTTCCGTAGGGCATGTCTAACCTGCAGCCTAACACATCTGTAGGTGACAGTGTCATATCACAGTGTCAAAATGTTGGACACCTGGTACCTTTGTTGTCTCAGACAGTGAGCAAAGAATTCAAGAAAAAATGCTAGAAGGCACTGTACTGATGGTTATGGTATTTCTTATATTTTTCCTCATTAAATTTGTAGTTATATTGGGGAGTGGTTTTGAAACTATATTAAAATGTGACTTGCATTACTAATTTCTGTATCCTGTCAATGTATTTTATTTCAGTAGCCTACTTATTCAGTGTTTGGATGTCTTCCATGTCATAGGGCAGGGAAAGTATCGCAGTGGGAGAACTTGTGCCTAGTTTAGTATTTACCAGGCCCAGAGTTTGATCTTCAGCACTAGAAGGGAAAAAAATATCATGTAAGCATTTTAAGAGCAAAAATAATGGCCCAGCAAGATGGTTTAGTGGATCAAAGTACTTTCCATGAAAACCCAGCTCTTTGAGTTCAGTCTCTATCCTCTAAGCTACACACACACACACACACACACACACACACGCGTCCCTACCCTACCCACACACGCACGTGCACATGATAAGATTATAGCCTACATTGACGGGAATAAATACATAAAGGATGCAGAATATAATTTAACCAGTTTATTGTTACATATGTGTAACAATACTTTTATATGTTTATGTACATATAAAAACTAGTGATCAAAAAAGCAAGACAATTAGGAATAATAAGTGTAGGTAATAGCTGGGGAGGTAGAAGGAAGGTGCAAACAGAAGGATATAGAAGGGAATTCACAACTGTTGGTAGTATTTCAATAATCAATTGCTTTGCAGTAAGCACTCCCCCACCCCCCAAACACCAGTGAAATGTGCCTTTTCCCATGAACCTACCGTGTGAACAGAGGCTGTCAAGGACAGCCTGTCTCCATTCAGTCAGAATAGGATCCATGCAGAAGTCATGGACTTAAATCTGTGTGGTCACTCCTGTGCTGGGAAGTTGTTAGTGGCTGTTATCTGGGACTTGCAGTGAGACAGAAGCTAGGCCACGTCCATCGTCCCTCTGTCCTTTTCACAGCGTAAAGGCTGCCTTCTGAGGGTAAGAGTCAACAGTGTCAGCTGGAAACCAATTTGCCTCTTCTTCCCTGCTGTGACTCTGCTGCATTCTGGGCATCACAGTAAGCCTTGGTGTGGAATATGTAAGGAACAACCATGGCTCAAGAACAAAATACAAATCAGTAAAAAACTCGTTTAACCCAACATCAATGTTCACCTTATAGCACATTCTCATCTCTCTCTGTGTGTTTGGAGGGTGGGTGCTGGGACCCTGTGCACTGTTAGTGGGACAATTACATGGTGCAAACATGGTGGAAAACAGTGATTCCTTTAAAACAAAGTTACCATACGATCCAGAAGTCCCCCCTCTAGATATATGTCCAAATGCTTAGGAAATCGGACCTCGGTCTTTGCACACCCATGTTCACTGGGACATTGTTCACAATAGTGGAGAGATGAAAGCAACCCAACCTAAATTACCATGATAAAAGAGTGGATAGGGAACAGTTAATAGGTGCGTGAGATGGAATTTATTTATTTATTATTCAGCCTTTGAAAAAATAACAATATAAGGGTCAGGAAGATGGCTCCATGGGTCACATGCTTTCTGCTCAAGCATGATTTGAGTTTGGATTTCCAGAACATACAATCTAAGTGTGGTGGTGTGCATCTATAACCCCAGGGCGGGTGGCAGGGCAGGAGGCAGTGATCGAGACTGGGGGCGGGGCAGGGGCGGGGGATGAAGGAGACCGAGACAAGTGGATCTCTAGCACCCACTGCCCGCCAGCCTAGACAAATTTCAGGTTCAGGTTTAGTGGAAGACCTTGTCTTAGAAATAAGGGAGGCAGGGCTGGAGCGATGACTGAAGAGTTAAGGGCACTGGCTGCTATGCAGCTGACCTGCATCAGCTCCGGCACCCGCATGGTGACTCACAACAGTCTGGGACTGATGTGGATGCCCCTCTGTAGGCTGTGGGTATGTCTTATTACCATTGGTTAATAAAGAAGCGGATTTGACCAATAGCCAAGCAGAATATAGGTAGGTGGGAAAGCTAAACTGAAGACAGGGAAAAAGAAGGCAGAGTCCGAGAGATGCCAGCAGCCTTGGAGAAGCAAGATGTGAGGTAACAAGCCACAAGCCGGGAAACCCTGTCTCAAAAAACCAAAAACCAAAACAAAACCAAAAACAGGCCACAAGCCTTGTGGTAAAATATAAAATAGAAATGGGTTAATTGAAAAGGAAGAGCTAGTTAGTAATAAGACCGAGCCATCAGCCCAGCAATTATAACTAATATAAGCCTCTGAGTGTTTATTTGGGAACTGGTGGATGGGAGAGAAACCTCCAGTTACATGTAGTTCCAGTTCCAGAGATCTGGATCCCTCTTTTGGCCTGTGAGGACACTGCACACATGTGTAGCATGTACATACATCCAGGAACTAGCATACATATAAACAATAGTTTAAAATAAGGTTAAGAGCATTGACTCTGCTTTCCGTGAGCATGGAACATCATCTCATCATCTGGTGCCTTCTTTGCTTTCTTTCCTCCGGGTCTTAACATGTTCATTCTAGAGGTCTTTTTCACGAATGGGATGGTTTCCCGGTTCCTTTCTCAGCAAGTTTGTAATTGTGATAAAGAGAACCTAATGATTTTTGTATCTTAATTTTGTATCCTTCTTTTGCTGAAAGAATCTGTCTGATCTAAGAATTTCTTGTGGGATCTAGGATCTTTTAAGTGTTGGGTCATATCATCTACAAGTAGGGTTTCGGTTTTTTTTGTTTTGTTTTGTTTTTGCTTGTTTTCCATTTGTATCTCTTTCTTTTTCTTGCTTGTTTCTTTTGCTAAGACTGAGCATCATATTGGATAAGCGCAGAGAGAGTGAGCACCCTGTGTTGTTCATGATCTTAGGGGAAATGCTTTCCATTTTTCTACATTTGGTATGATGGTGACTATAGGTTTGTCATAGCCAATATTTACTATATTGAGATATGTTCCCTTTATAGTTTTTTCAGGGCTTTAACATGAAGGGATGTTGAACTTTATTAAAGGCTTTTGTGCATCTGTTGAGGTAATCTTGTGATTTCTATCCTTAAGGCCATACTTCCAGCCAACCAGCTTAGTCATGGTGTGTAGTCTCAGTGTGTTCTTGAATTCAGCCTGCAAGGCTTCTGTTGGGAATTCTTGTTTCTATGAGGTTTTGTGGAGTGGCCTTATTCAGCTTTGGTACTGGGATAATGCTGACTTCCTTGAATGAGTTTGATAGCGTTCTTTCTCTTATGCTTTATAAAACACTTGGAGAAGCGTTGGTCTAGCTCTTTTACTTTTAAGGGTTGGTAGAATTCAACTGTGAATTCATCTGGTTCTGGGCTTTTATTTGTAAAGAGACTTTGTGTTATGCCTTTGGTGTCATAATTGCTATGGATATGCTTAAAATACTGCTTATATGTTCTTATTAATTTTGGTAGGTCATATGTGTCTAAGAATTTGTCCATTTCCTGTACTTTCCAGCATTTTTTTAAAAAAAGTTTTTGTAGTAATCTGTAATAATCCTATAGATTTCATTGAAATCTGTTGCAACACCCCATTTTTAGTTTTTAGTTTTATTAATCTGAATCTTCTCTCTCCCTCCCCCATTTGGTCATTACGGTTATGGGTTTTGCCAGTATTATTTATTGTATTATTTTGTAAAGCATCAACTATGTGACGGAGCCTATGGAGTGCCCTTCCAGTTTCTGTACAAAGCTTACATTTCGAATACTAACCTAGTAACTAACTAAAGTAGCTAATTGTTCAGGTATTTTAATCTTAAACTTTCCATTCCCTCCTCACTCGCTACTGACACACCACCAACGTGTGTATTCAAACTCAAGTGCACTCGGTAGGGAAGGTGCGATACCAGTGTGGGGTCAGGAATGCATTCCTTGGTTTCTAGCGCTGTAAGGAATTTATGGAATGGGTTCCATCGTTTTCTAGAGGAAGACACTGAAGTTCGTACAGGAGAAACTCCCATCTGAGGCAAGTTTGTTTGGTGTACCGTCCCCACAGGGTCGCTTTCTGGGTACAGCCTGTGAAAACATTTAAACTTACTTCACCTTCACGAGGACGCCAACCTTCGCCTGCAGCGGACTCCAGAATGCCCACCCGCGCGTGCGCACTGAGCTCCCCGGCCTCCTCTGGCTCGGGAACCTCCAGCCCGCGGTTCCTTGTGCAGAAACGATCGCTTCCGCCCGGCGAGTTTTGCAGGGAGCACCGAGGGGCGGGCCATTGCAGCAGGTTAAAATGGAGCTGGTGGGGGTCCTGAGGCGCGGGCTGCAGCAGGTCACCGGTCACGGCGGACTGCGGGGTTTACTGAGGATTTTCTTCAGGTAGGAGGCCAGAGCTCGACTCCCAGGTCTCTGGGGACGGCTCCGGCTGCTTTCCTGGAAAGGGACCCGGGTTCCATCGCCTTGGAGGACCGACGCGACAGGCTCTGTCAAGGACGACAGGCTCAGTGTCCGGGCTGTCACCTGGGAAGGCTCCGGCTCTGGCTCCGTCCCGAGCGATGGCGCTGTGCCACAAGGGCTAGGGCCGCTGGGCTGCACCGGTCCCGAGACCAGGGGTGTAAATTTACCAGACGAGCCCTCGGTGACCTTGGGAAAGTTTCCCGCGGCGCTGGCGAACAGTAAAAAGTTAAAGGAGTCGATCCTTATCCTCCAGGTCAGTCCCTGATAGTCCTGCAAACAGCAGTAACTGCGGGGAACCATTTGGAGGCCTGTAGTGGATTGGAAAATCCAGGAGGCGTTCAGAATACGAAGATAACATTCTTTGACTCGCAGAATAGTTTGCTAACTGGTGTCTCTGGGTGCAGGGAAGGTAGATGTATGCACTGTGGCTTGAAGGTCGTGTTTTCGATATAATTTAAGCACACAGTGGTGTTGGTTAATGTTTTCCACCTGTCTACATGCTACTGGGACAACACAGAAGATGCCAGAGTTCTTAGCAGGAAAGTTGATTCTCGAACGTTGAGTGGCAAGAACCTTCTGCTGAAGGCTAGAGGTGTTTAACTAACTCTGTCCCCATAATCTCCTCATTCTTGTAGCTGATGCAGCAGTAGATGGTAGTCTTCTCTTTTTTTTTTTTTTTGAGACAGCGTTTCTCTGTGAAACAGCCCAGCTGTCCTGGAACTCACTCTGTAGACCAGGCTGGCCTCGAACTCACAGAGATTTGCCTGTCTCTGCCTCCCAAATGCTGAAATTAAAGGTGTGCGCTGCCACCACCCAGTTTCTGTTCATGTCTTGAACAGTGAACCATTCTGAGATGCCTTTTCCCCATATACTTACAGGGCAAATGACATACGGGTTGGTACTTTGGTGGGAGAAGACAAATATGGAAACAAATACTACGAGGACAACAAGCAGTTTTTTGGTGAGTGCAGTGTTTTCTCTATGAATAATTGGATCGGGGTTGGGATGTTGAGTCTGTTTTCCATATCATGCATGAGCTTATGCAAAGTACTTGGAAAGAAGTGTAAAATTCGACAGAAGATCTAAAAGATGAATCAACCAGATGGCTCGGGCTGTTTGGACACCTGCCACCAAGCCTGATGACCTGAGTTATTCCTGAAGTAGGCTCTTTAGACAACCATGTGCCACATCTTTCAGGTGAAGAAACCAAGACATCAGCTGGCTATTACAGTTCACACGGCTGCAAAGTTGGTACCCCAGAGGTTAGCATCTTATTCTATAGCCATAACCCTCTAAATGCAAACCACAGAACTTTAGACTTGGGTTAGACGTTAAGAAATAATCTGAGCTGGGCATTGTGGCTTCCATGATCCCAGCACTCTGGAGGCAGTGGTGAGAGAATTGCCAAATGTTGGAGGCTAGCCCGGACAGCCTGAGTGAGACCATATTTCAAAAACAAACCAACGCATAAATAAACAAATGAATGAAAGAAGGCAAAAACCAAAAGAAATTGCCTAAAAACTGGTTTTTATAGATGATGCAGCCAGTGTTCAAGGAAATGTCTTTGCCAAAGAGACTTAATCCTATAACAGAAATGGCCAGAGAGCCCCAAGGGGTTTTCTTTCCACTCAGTCCTGTGTTGTTAGGAATCAAACTGGCTTTTCTTCTGCTCTCACACTAAAATAGAAGTATCTTCATTTTTGCTGATCATTTAATGTGATATGTACTGTTGTAAACATTACATTTTAGTGTCTAGAGCAGAGCGAGGATTGAGCTGAGAATTTTAAATAGTTCAGTGATAGAGTCCTTTCCTGGTGTGCCCAAGGCCCTGGGTTTAGCTGCTAAGTACAGGGGTAACAAGGAAGAACAAAGTGGAAAGTGCCTTCTGCCGTAAGATTACTCTATTTCTCTTCTCCTAGTTTAATTAGTTTAATTACATTTCTTGGTTTATCTTCCTTACGTGTGGGTGTGTGAGTCCCATGGTGCACATATGAAGGTCAGAGGACAACTTGAGGGAGTTCGTTCTCTCCTTCCACAGTGTAGGACGCGGTGATTGAACTCAGGTCCTCACACTTGGCTGCAAGCCCCTTTGCCCACTGCCATCTCGCTGACCGTGTACTTTTCCTTCTCTTTTAATACTTTAACTTATGTATATTTTAAAGACTTTTTTTGTTTATTTAGGTTTTTTGTTTTGTTTTGTTTTTCAAGACAGGGTTTCTCTGTAGCTTTGGAGCCTGTCCTGTCCTAGAATTAGCTCTTGTAAACCAGGCCGGCCTCAAACTTACAGAGATCTGCCTGCCTCTGCCTCCAGAGTGCTGGGATTAATGGTGGGGGGTAGATAGATAGCTCTGTAATTAACAATACTTGCTGCTCTTGCAGAGGGCTTGGCTTCAATCCACAGTATCCACCTGGTAGCTCACAGCTGTCTATAACTAGTTCCAGGGGAATCTGATGCCCACTTCTGAACTCCATGGGTACCACACACACATGTCGTATACATATATACATGCAGACAAGGCACCCATATACATAAAATAGAAATAAATAATTCTTTAAATAAATAGTAAAAAAAAACAAATTCCTGGAAGTGATTGCTAAGTGTGTACATGGACTTTCAAGATCAAAATAATTTTTTTTTTTTTTTTTAGATTTAATGGGTATGAATGTGCTTGCCTGCATGTTTGTCTGTACCACAAGCGTGCGTGGTGTCTATGGAAGCCAGAAGAAGATATCAGATACCCTGGAACTGGAGTTACAAATGACTGTGAGCCATTGTGTGGGTGACTGGAAACTGAACCAAAGTCCTCTGTAAGAGCAGCAAGTGCTCCTAACTTCCGAACCATTTCTCCACCCCTGACTTTCAACATTTTAAAAATGGATGTCTTATTTGAAATTGCTAAGGGTCAGCCCTGTCCTAGTATAAATCTATTCCCAAGGCCTAATTTATCAAACCTTTGCCGTGGGGCCATTCCATCAGCCTTGACAGTCCCCTGCCTGCTTGGATTACAGTTCTTCTCTTTCTTTGTAATGTGTTTTGTGTGCCCGACAGTCTGGTCTTGAATTCAGCTGTTCTGCCAATGGACCTAAAGGAAACTGAGAGCGGTTTTGGGGTGTGTGTGTGTGTGTGTGTGTGTGTGTGTGTGTGTGTAGGCCAACCTTGAGTATCATTCCTCAGGCACCATTTGTCTTCACCTTTTTTTTCCTTTCATTGGCCTGGAACTCCCTAAGTAGTCTAGGCTGGCCAGTCAGTTTGCCCTCGGGGTCCACCTATCTCTGACTGAGTTGGCATTATATGTACCTACCACCGTGCCCAGCATTTGTTTATTTATTTAATTAATTTATGTGAGTTCTGGGGATCAGACTCAGGTCCTTGTACTTACAAGGTAAGCACGTCACTGACCAGTTTTCTCCCTAGCCCTGGAAACAGTTTTAGAAGCAGTAGATATTTGTTAAATAAAATAGCACAGCCATGCTGTTTTGAAGACATGACCTGTCCTCGTGCCTAACCATCATTTATGATACTCTCCTATCATACAAGTTTCACACTGCTCCAAAGCATCACATGGAAAAAAAAAAAAAGCATCACATGGTTTTTTTTTTTCTTTTTCTTTTCTTTTTTTTTTTTTTGGTTTTAAATTATTTAGAATCCTAAATTAACATGTAGTGTTGTGAATACATTTTGGCTCTGACCCCTGAAGAATTCTCTTTTCTGGGAATATCTGGGGCAGGCAGGACCATACGTGCCTCAGCTCATTTCTGTGTCGGGGAGTTGGGGAGAAACAAGGATTCTCTACCCACCCAGAAAAGGTTGTGAGCCCCCTCCCCCAGCTTAATCCCTGTTCTGTGATGAGGCATGCGGGTCCCCCGAGCACTGCCGCCGTTGGGTTAGAACACAGTGGTACCGTCTTCTTGGTTATGTGCAGATGCCTAAGAAATGATCTTCTCCCGCGCAGGCCGCCACCGATGGGTCATCTACACTACTGAAATGCACGGCAAAAACACGTTCTGGGACATGGATGGAAGCATGGTGCCTCCCGAATGGTAAGCTAAGCCGTTGTGCTAAATAGAAGGCCCTGTCGCCTAGTTACTTGTAAGCATTTGCTAGTGATGAGAGTGTGTCCCTGGAACACAGTGTTACACAAGTTACTCCTCAGCGTAAGTGGTTAAAAGCAGCGATCACTTGTTTTTCCATAACTTCTGTGACTGAGGGGCTCTAGGCCATCATAAGATGTCTGGTCTCTGCTCTGGGATGTCCGGGACCTCGGAGTTCCAGGCTCATCTGAAGGTGTGTTCACTTCGCAGCTGGCAGGTAGTTAATGCTGGCTGTCAGCATTGATGAATGCTGGGAGCCTCGCTGAGGCTGTGGTTGGAACCTCTTCATGTTCTTCCAGTGAGTGTTAGACCAGGCCTTCGAAACAGTCATTATTACGTCCGTCTTCCTTGCATTGAGACAGAAAGTGCTGCCCCAGTTCGGCAGACGGCATTGAGTGTCTTTCCTTGAAGGTGTGTTAAAATGACATTATATGTATGTAATATATAATGGTGTGGTCATCTGGGAAGACACACACACAGTGTCACCTATGCGAGCGAAGGGAACGGCACAGAGAAACCTGGCCCTGGACTTCTCCAGCAGTTTGAATTCAGCCATGTCCCTCAGCTTCTTTAGGGCGTGATTTCCTCATCTATATAACAAGAGCCCTAAAATTCCTTAAGTCTCTAAAACCTATGGTTTCATAATATGTATGCAAATTTATACAAAATATTTCAGAGCAAAGTACTAATATTTAAAATTTTGTTTTTGATTCTTGAAATAACAAACTCTGAAAATCCTTCCCAGTTGGTTTAGAAATTTTCATTTAAGAAAATTCAAACAACAAAGACACAGCTAGAAATTGCTGATCTAATGGGGCAAGCTTGGTATCCTGTCTACGTAGAAGGCTGAGGTGGAAGGACAGCGCCACCTGCACAAGAGGGCTGTGGCGATGGCTCACTGAAGCGCTCACCCAGCACCAGGCCTTGCTTTCATCTCCTGCTACTACAAAGCAAACAGCAGTAAACGTAACCCCAGAAGTTAATGCATTAGGTTGGCTGCGACATATGATTCTAGTTGAACCTGGTCACTGACATGACTTGCGGGTCTATTGAAAAGGAACTGGGGTAAGCGCACAGTACACTCTTCAATTCTAAAGACTCTTGGAAACCAGGCCTGGGATGTTACAGTGTAGGTGAAATGCAAGCGTAAGACAGAAGGAACTGGGGATTGCCATGAGCTGGAAACACAGACTCCTCCAAGAGGGTGGCAGCCTACTCAGCTCTCCCTGGGGCTGGTAGGTGAGAGACACACCAAGGCTTTCCAGATAATGAGTGTATTTGTGTTTTCATTAGGAGAGTTCTTGTTTTTCTAACATTATTTTTTTGTAGCAGTTTAAGTATGCCCAATAGAATGTTCCATGGTGATGGAAGTCTGTGTCTGCACAGTCTAGCCCAGAAGGCACATCTGGTCCCAAGCACTCTAAAATGTGGCTAATACAACTAAGACAATGAGTCATTTGTTTATTTACATATAAGTTGGGGGTGGGGTCAGGGCTTCATTCTGTAGCCTAGGCTGGTCTGGAGTTCATGGTGATCCTCCTGGCTGAGCTTCCCGAGTACTAAGATAACAGATAGGTGTCACCCTTTTATTCATATAGTCAACCTTTTATTAGAGTCAAATGGGCTACTTGATTGGGCAAGCCTTTTTCCAGAATGCTGTTTGGCAAGGAAAACAGTCTCCCAAGTCCTCTCTCACACAAGGAGGTTTTCACTTGGGCCAGTACTCGAACTCATTGGGAGCTCTGGTGCCCTTGCAGGAAGTCACTGAGTGTGAGAGGTGAAACAACAGCCGCTCAGAGGGGGCACCTTTAGGCTTAGTGTTGGTGTTTTAAGGGGACGAGGCTGTGGCTCTGTTACAGTCCGGGGAGCTGCCCGGGTCTAGAGATGCTGCCCCTAACTAAAGCAGTTCTCTGTGTTAAAGAACTCAACCCACACAGCCTCAAGGTCAAGCACACGGCTTGTGAGCTGAGGGGCCACCTTGCTTTTGTGAGACTGATTGTCTGTAGCTGGAGTTCGTGCTGCGTGGCCATGAAAGACGTGTGTGCCGTTGTGTTCAGACTTGACATCTGTCCCCTTTAGATACTAGCTTCTGTGCTTGGCGTCAGCATCTTGGGAGCCGGGAAATAGGGGGTGCTGGTTTAAATTATGTGGAATGAAGCCCATTTCAAACTAGAATTAAAAGTTTGGCGAGATCAAAGTCCTGTTGAGCCGAGCGAGCGAGTCCTTTTATATACGATCATGTATAGATCACACGGATGAGAAGGCAGAGCTGGAGAAGACAGGAGCACTCTGCCAGCTGCCTGAGGGCGACAGAGGAGAGGGAGCTGGGTTTCTCTCTGAAAGGGGTCTCCCAAGGGTAGACTTTGATGCCTCCTCTCTGTATGGGGGAGAAGTGGTGGAGGCAGGCTGAGCTCTGTTTGTTCTTAGGCTGACCTCAGTCTGCTAGCTGTGGCATGCTGTGGAGTTCTCCCTTCCTCCCAGCCGTAAGTCTGAAGGTGACCCTGATGTCATAGTTTCTGCCTGTGATCTTGGCGCTCCAGAGGCTGAGGCAGGATGGCCATGAATTCAAGACCAGACTGGAGTACAGTATAATCCTGCCTAATAAAACAAAATAAAATTGAAGGTGAGTTTATCTTTAAGTAGAGAACCAGGTAGCATTATGCATGTGTGGTATGAGTAACAGATGCAACTTAATCATCGCTGTGCACTCAGCTTTATTGAGTACACAGTGCTTCTAAACTAAAGCAGATACTACAAACGGATCATTGGATAAAACACGTGTATGTTCTTATGGCAGAAAAACTTGTGTCTTTTTCTGGGTGTATTCGAAGTAACCATGAAAGCAAAGAAGATAAAATGAAGCTGGGATTTATGTGATGGAGGTAGAGCACAATGGGGGAATCCAGGGTGTGTGTGTGTCTGTGTGTGTGTTGTTGTTGTTTTTTTGAGACAGAGTCTTGCTCTATAGCCTATGTTGGCCTCAAACTCATGATCCTGCCCCGACTTCTGGTGTTGGTAGCTGGGGTTAACAGCATAGACCACTGTGTCCTGCTTAGGAGGTTATTTTAATACAGGGGACAGGGAAATCTCTGAGGAAGTGACATATGGGCAACTTAGGAGGGGAGGGAGTTCCAGGAAGAATCTTCCCTAGAAGCCTAGCATTGGGAGCTCTGGCGTGTCACACACACTCTTGGTGTGTTGCACACAATCCTTGGTGTGTCACGTGCACTCCTCGGTGTGTTATAAGAACAGCAGCATGGCTAGTTTGACTGTAGCATGCAAGTGAGGGGGAGATGAGCTACAGGATAGCACAAATACTGTTTGGTTTGCAGGCTGGAGATAGAGCTCAGGACACGTGCCCAGGATGTGCCAGCATGTGCTCGACCCACAGCAGCACTAAACCAGGCAGTCAATAAGAGTTTGTTACAGTGGGAAAAGGGACACGCATGAGAGCTGTTGGAAGGTGACGGTTTCCTCACGTGTCCTGCATGTGGACAGGGTGTCGCAGAAATAAAGCCATGCCTTTCTTGTTGCGCTTTGCCAAGTAGCCTCCAGTCTGGATTTGTCCCAGTGGTAATTATATCTTCTGTCAGTTCATTAAGATGTCTGCTAGGTTTTCCTAAAAAAGAAATGACTCGTTTTCCTTTTGTAGTTAATTAGCATCTTGTAAGGCAATATGTTGGAGTTTCATATCCCATTCATATTTTTAATCTATTTATGCTAGTATCAATACCTATTTGAGTCAGTGGACTATAATCAATTTCTCTAATTAGTTCTTTTATTAATTAAATTGGGCCCAATTTGATTACTGGGATGCATGCCTTTTGGATGCTTTTGAAATGACCCCATCCTTCTTAGAGTGTGCCCTTGCTTTCCGGTTCCAGGGGCTTCCCTTTCACTTCATGGCTTCTGTCTCCACTTTGTGAACACTGACTTCTCTGCAGGAGATGGGTTAGGGCGTGCCATCCAGCCTGATGCCCTGTCAGGGTCGTGGCATCCAGTCCAGTCAGAAGGAAACTGAAGAGCCATGAGCTCTGCTCTTTTTGCTGTAATGGTTTTGCTAGATGACGAAAGTTGAATGGGATCTGAGGATTACAAGACAGTGTAGTGGTTGAAAAGCCATTGAACGTCATTCTGCAAAGTTGGTCGTGAGTGTAATGAAGAAGGATATTCCTGATATGTGCTGAGAGCTAGGCTTCTCCCAGGTATCTAAGCTGGGAACTCACAGGAAAGGGTCTTGATTGAAAGGGCTACACAGCAAAGGTGAACGTTAGGAGAGCAGAACTGACTTCTTGCTAAAGAAAGATTTGATGGTTCTCGATATTAGATCAGATTAGCCACGGCATTCCCTTAAGACAGAGCCTGATCCAGAGCAAGATCGTGGCTCTTCACCCCTTCTGTAAAGGCTGAGAGAGATGAGGAAGCCACGGGGAAATGTTTGAAGCTAGCGGGCGAGCCTTATGAAGTTTAAGGAAAGAAAGCATTTCTGTGACGTCACAGTCAAGTGTGTAGCAGCAGGGTCCTGTGTAGAAGCTGCAGCAAGTTATCCAGAAGATGCAGCTGAGATCACTGATGAAGGTGGCTATGCTAAATGACAGCTTCAATGCAGATGAAACAACTCCTCTGCACTAGAGTTGAATTTCATAGCTAGACTTGAGTTGAGACATCAGTGCCTGGCTCGACCGGTTACTCTCCTCTTTAAGCCCCATGCAGCAGAGGCTTCAGGTCAAAGCCAGTGATGTTTGCTTTTCCAGAAACCCGTGCTCTGAGGCAGTGAGCAAACCCTGTGGTCTGTGAATGGGATGGCAAAGCCTAGACAGCAGCATTTCTGCTCACAGCCCGATTGACTGATGTCTCTGTGGAGAACTGCTGCTCAGCATCGCTCTCACTGACAACACTTCCTGAGGGCTCCAAGGGAGATGGATAAGGAAATGAATGCTTACAGTTCTGCTAACACACACCCCTTCTGCAACCCCTGCATCAAAGAGTAATTCTGACTTTCAAAACATTATTTACAAAATACATGCAGTGATTATCGCTACTACAGACACGATTCCTCTGATGGATGTGAGTAGTTCATTGAAAGCCTAGAAGGTAGTCACCATTCTGGAGAATATTAAGAACATACTCATGGAGGATGTAAAAATAGCAGTATACGAAAGAGCTGGCTCCAGCCCTCATGAATGGCTCTGAGGAGTTCAGGCTTTAGAGGGTGCGAAAACAAAAGATACAAGAGAACAAGCAAGGGAACTAGAATTAGAAGTAGAGCCGAGATGCCAAGATGTTACTGGAATAGAGATGCTTACGGGCCGGGAAGGAAAGAGACCTTTTGAGATAGTGTTTCCCGGTAAAGGTGCTATGAACATTGTCGAGATAATAGCAAAGGATTTAGGGTATTACATGAACATAGTTGGTAAAACAGTAGCGTGGTTACAGAGGGATAAGTGCAAGAGAATCTTCTGTGGGTAAAATGGCATCAAAGGGCATCAGATACGCATGCGAATTCCTTACGGAAGACTCAACTGATGCGGCCAACTTTGGTGTTGTGTTTAAGTGTTCTTTTGTTTGTTTTTGTTTTT
Organism: Microtus oregoni; assembly: GCF_018167655.1. Classification (NCBI taxonomy): domain Eukaryota; kingdom Metazoa; phylum Chordata; class Mammalia; order Rodentia; family Cricetidae; genus Microtus; species Microtus oregoni. The sequence goes on along the minus strand of NW_024543060.1, from coordinate 85,017,028 downwards.
TTGAGACAGGGTTTCTCTCTGTAGCTTGGGAGCCTGCCCTGGAACTCATTTTGTAGACCAGGCTGGCCTCGAACTCACAGAGATCCACCTACCTCTGCCTCCCAAATGCTGGGATTAAAGGCGTGCGCCACCACCACCCAGCTTTAAGTGTTCTTTTAAGAGGATGCAGGGGGCTGGAGAGATGGCTCAGAGGTTAAGAGCATTGCCTGCTCTTCCAAAGGTCCTGAGTTCAATTCCCAGCAACCACATGGTGGCTCACAGCCATCTGTAATGGGGTCTGGTGCCCTCTTCTGGCCTGCAGGCATACAACAGACAGAATATTGAATACATAATAAATAAATAAATAAATAAATCTTTTTAAAAAAGATGCAGGGAGCTTAGAGGGATGACTTGGTGGATCGGTGGATAAAGTGCTTCTTGCACAAGCGTGAGGACCTGAGTTTGGATCCCCAGCTCACACGTAGCCCACTCACATGTAGCCAGGAGGCAAAGGTGAGAAGACCCCAGACACTTGCTGACCAGTCTGTCCAGCCAGCAAGCCCCAGGTTCAGGAAAGCCTCTCTCAAAGTAGTGAGTAAAGGAAGACACATTGTGTCAACTTGCAGTCTCCACATATACTGCCCTATAGAGCATGCACTAACATACATGTTAATGTCCCTGACACACAGACACACAAAGAAAGGGAAGAGAAAGTGCCAGGCTAGGGGTGTAGCTCGGTGACAGAGGGCCTACAGGAGAGACAAGACTTCAAGATGAAAATGATTCGGGATGATGGCTAGCAACTTCCAGCAATTAAGTATTACAAATTAGGGTCTGTGTAGTTTGGGGACATACTGCTGCATACTTACTAGATGCCGGCATCATGTAATTTTTCTATGTACAATCAACCAGAAGGCTTCTTGTGATACTGTCCCTTCATGTGCTGCTGAACACACGCTGTCCACGACATCCCCCTAGTGGTTTTATAGCCCCGCCAACCGCGCGTTCTGTTCCCATCTCCCCCAGTCTATATCGCTTGTTGTGCTTACTCGATAATTCTTTAGCTGTACCTAAGTCAGTGCTTCCATCCTGGTCCCCTCATTAGACTGCCACCTCCCACTGTGAACTTCCTCCTGACCCCACTTTGCCTCCAGCACCCACACATGGCTGCTCCTAAGGGCACCCCTCTTAGACACTCACCTTGCTGGGTTAACACACAAAATAGTGAGTTTCATTATGACATTTTCATACATATCTATAATAACTGGGCATAGTTTCCTCCCGCCCCAGCTTGGCCCCACTTCATGGCGTTTGTATTCTTGTTGCTATGTAGTTTCAAGAAAGAGGTTCAGGCATTAGGCTAATCCCTCAGGAAGCTGCGGTACAGCTAGTTGTCTGGTAGGAGGTGGTAGCTCCTAGACTAGCGTGCAGGTGACACAAGCTGCAGTTTAGGGTGGGAGTCACTGGGGCACCAGTTACCAGACAGCCTGGCATGACAAACATTGGCCCGCACTCTCTTTGTTAGCAATTGGGTGTTTCCTCTGAGCGCCTCTGCTCCGGGCCTTCACAGAGCTACAGTGGAGACGCCGTCCAGAGCTGTGGTCACATCTTTACTCTGAAGGCCACACTGCTGCACGCACAGGGGTCCTTTTGCACAGAGATACTTCAAACTTGACAGCTGGCTTCCCTGGAGCCAAAAACTGGAGAGAAAGCTAAAGAGTCCTCTCCAGGTGGAAGCCAGGCTTTCCAAACCTAATCCTAGAAGTGACATTCTGCTTGTTAGGAGTGAGCCAGTTAGTCCCCACTCTAAAAATGGGTGTTGCACAGGGGGTGAGTCCAGAAAAGGAGATTGTTGGTGGCCCTCTCGAGAGGCCGGGATCACAGCTACAGGAAGCGAAAGTAAGATCTATGTACAACTTTGAAATGAATAGGAAAAAGAAATGCTCATTGAGGAGCCGGGCCTGGTGACAGATAACTTGAAGTTCTGGCTCTCCATAGATGGGGAGAGAAGCAGAGAAAGTTTGGGGCCAGCCTGTACTACGTAACAAGACTTTGTCTTAAATACCAGTAATAGTACAAAGCCTGTTCAGATCGTTTGCTCATCTTTAAGTTCAGATTACTTGTCCTTGTTGTTGTGTCTTTTGTTTCCGTGTCTTTGATCTGGGCACTGGTGGTAGAGTTACCAAAGTAGGGAAAGCGGAATGGGATGGGGAAGCAGGCTTGGGAGTCAGAAGTTTTCTTTGTAGGCGCAGCTGGGGCAGAAGAGTAGTCAGTTGAAACCACTCATTGGAAGTCAGGATAGAAACTGGTGCTGGAGACGGGGGTTTGCTGTGATTTTAGCCAATGTACTGTGTAATTTAAAAGAATATGGCCTTCAGTGGCATGCCTCGCTTGCTGCTCTGGAGACCAGGGAAGAACAGACCGACTGTCTTGCTAGAAATTGAGCTCGGATTGGTAAATTGCTTACGGCTTGCAAGGAGTCACACAGCCTGTTCATTAGGCGTGTTTGGACGTGCCTCAGGGCTGGTGTGCATGGGACTGGCAAGCTCCCGGAGGAACAGGAATTCTGACGCTGTGCCTCTGTCTGCGGAGAGGTTGACTGGTGGGGAGCTTGAAGCTTTTAATCACAGGCCAGCTCCTACACCTGCCGATGCGCCTCTCCTCTCAGGAGACCATGTGCTGTGTCATCTAGAGGGTGAGAGCACACAGCTCCTGGACGGCTGGCTGAGCTGTCTCCTGCTTCAGTGACCGTGAGCTCTCAGGGAGAGGAACATCAAATGTTGCCCAGCTGGCAGGCCGCGATGCGTCTTCTGCTGAGTCCTCAGGTGCCAGGGAGGCCTTTGATAGTCTTGCAGCTTGTTCAGCAGCTGCATAGTCTCACCTGGGGACAGATCTTCTTCCAAGGCCTTGGTGAATTTTGTTCGAATCAGAAATCCTTAGTCATCCTGTCAGCTTCGCTTATTCTTCCCCAGTCTTGCGGGGAAGCGAGTTCACTCTATGGCTCTCGCCTTGGCCTGCTTCTGTCAGTCTGCCAGTAGCCGGTACAGCCACCGGGTCCCTCTGTGGATAAGCAGAGGGTGTGTGTGTGTGGTATAGATGTTGGAAGAGCACTGGGGCTGGTGGGTCTTGAAGGAAGAACACAGTACTGTCTGTAATAGAGCATAGCGCTCTATTTACATGCAACAAATATTAATTGAGGGCCTCGCTACATGTCAAGGACTGGGATGCGTTTATTGAGAAGTGCAATATATATGCCCTCCGGGAGCTCATAGCCACTTAGTGAATACAGTCAGGCAGAATAATAATGTTCTACAACTCAGGGTTTTCATTTTCCTGTCAACCTTTTTTTCCCTGATGGGATCAGCAGTAAGATTTTAATTTCTCCAGGAATTTCTATTAGTTCCATTGCTCGTATGGAATAACCTCCAAGTATTTAGTTAAGTAAATAATACATATTTATATAACTTTTATTGTCCCCAGTTTTATCTTTAAATTAACTATCCCTGTCTAGATGGTAATTCACAAAAGTTCATTTTCATTGGGTATGGTAGTTAGCCTGTGCATGGACTCACAGATATAAAAAAACAAGTAAATAATGAGTAAATCAGACATAAAACTTGACAGAGTTAAAATGTTACTGAGTTGGAGAATTAGAATGTTTGGATGATTTCATGCATATAGAATAAAATTATTCTCACATCAGTAGAGTAGATGTACTGTTGTGACTTGATGTATAGGAGCCCTGAATTTACTACAAATTGTGGTTTAATGGCTTGCTTAGACTTTTCTCTGCAGCATGTATGCTGTGTGCCCACTTGGTGGCACCGTCTGTTCATTTTTAGCTCACGTCGTTTCCCTCACTTATGTCTCCTTGTATACTGTCATCTCCCTCCCTCCCTCCTTCCCCCTCCCTTCTCTTGGACTGTATTCTAGATTTTTTTTTTTAATAATAAGGTTATGGAAGGGGATTATGTGGAGTAGGTGAGGTAGACAGAGGAGAGTCAGGCATGATTCTTTAGGTTAGGCTTGACTGGTCAGTACCATAGTGGTGAGTGAAATAGAAAGGATGAAGTTGGTCGTGCTGGTCTATGCCTGTCCTTTCAGAATTAGGGCGGTGGGGGAAGAAGAATCAGGAGGCGAAGGCCAGCCTGAGCTGCATGATACCTTGTCCCAGGGAGAGAGAGGATTATAGAAGAAAGGTAGTCAGGCAGGTGGGCCGGCAGCCCGGAAGGAGATGTAGGTGGTGATGGGCGGGGCTCAGTGTAGAGCATGAGGCCCTGAGTTCAATCTGGAGCTCTGCAAAAACACAAAACAAAGCAAAGCCTGGTTATTAAAGGTTGCAGCTGTTAGGGAAACCTTGGAAATCCGGGGGATGGGGTGCAGCCAGAAATAAGCGCTGAATTCCTTGGGTTTTGAGCATGCGTCATCCTTGCCATTTCACGCACCTGATACAGGTCAGCTGCTGGAGCAAAGGAAGGTGTCTGTTGGGGACTGTGGACGCCCAGACCCTGAATTTCCTGTGACCCCCCTGCCTGCCGGAGTAAACAACTTGTTTTCCTATGCTTGCAGCTGCTCTGAGCATGAGACCCTCAGGAGTTCCTGATGGCAGGGGAGTGGTTTCTGGTGGGCTTGCTTGCAGCTGAGAGTTAGGGCGTGGCCATTAGTCAAAGAGACACTATATAAGCTGCCATGGAACACAATAAAGGGACATTCTTGGAGTATTCTTGGCATTACCCGTGTCTCTGTGTGTTTCAATCTCAAGGCCCTTGCCCGACTTGCAAACCGTAGCGCTTGGGACAGGCGTTGAGCTACAGGTGTTCTTTTTGAGATGTGGGGTCTTGCCGTGTTGCCTAGCCTAGTTCTGACCTCCTGGGCTCAGGTGGTCTTCCTGCCTTAGCCTCCTGGGTAGCTGCTGCCTCTGTCCCATAAGAACCACAGCAGGGAGAAGAGATGACAGTCTTGGTCACATCCTCTTTAGAAGAAAGTTGTGGCTATAAATAATAAGCACTTAATAGTTCTGACATATGCACAAGTTTGTGCCTCCTTCCCCCACGCAGACGGTTCCTGCATCTCAGCAAACATTCTGCCCGTCAGCTGAGTGCTCCAGGAACTGGGGGCTTTTGTACAATGGCAATTCGTATTTAAAATTAACATCCCATTTATTGCAGCTGTAAATCTCAAACTGTAGTTCTTAAGCCTCAAGGCTTAGCTCATAAACAGAATAACAAGATTAGTAAATTGAATACTTTTTGCATAAAAATAAAGAATAATCATTTTCTCTTGTTCTTTGACGAATGTTTGATAAACTCTAATGGAAAGGATTTAATCCTCCTCAACAGTTCTATCTATTTACAAATTTAGTTCATTACATTATTTTAAGCATTTTAGTTAGGTTACATCTATAAATTTAATATATTTGATTTTTCCCAATTCGTCAAATGCTCAGTGAATAGGGAGACTAACAGCCCTATCAAGCAACTGTTCTGATCACATAAGCAATTCTTTTTACTCAAGCCAGAAACTTAAGGGTCATCTCGACTCCTCTTTCTCGAACATCTGCCAATTTATTTTTCTTGCTTTCTCCTTTTAAATTATTATTAATGTGTCGTTGTTAGCATGAACTGTTCTGCTATTTCCATGCCTGCACCATTGCTATCATGGCCACCCGCCCTTTTGCATCTCCCCTCCACTTTTTAAAATTGTATTTTTTAGTGTTGGGGTGGCTGATGTGTTGGAGCGTGGTAAATGCATATTGCAGTGTGTATGTGGGAGTCAGATGTGTTAGTTAGGGTTTCTGTTTCTCTGAAGAAACTATGACCATGGCAACTCTTATTAGGGGAAACATTTAATGGGCTGTCTTACATTGTCAGAGGTTGGGTCCATCATTATCATGGTGGGATATGGCGCATGCAGGCAGACATGGTGCTGGAGAAGGAACTGAGAGTCCTCCATTTGATCCACAGGTAATAGGAAGGGAACTGAGTATCCCACGAATCTGATCAAAGGAGACATACTTCCTCCAATAAGGCCACGCCTATTCCAACAAAGCCACGCCTCCCAGTAGTGCTACTCCCTACAAGCTCAGGGGTGTCAATTGCATTCAAACGACCACCCCAGAGAACAATTTTGTGAAGTTGGTGCTCTCTTCCCGTGTTGGTGTAGAGTCCAGGATCTCACTCAGGCCTCCAGGCTTTCTGGCAGGCACCTTTCCCAGCTAAGCTGCCTGCTTTTCTCCCTGCGTGGACTAAACATCTGATTGCTGCCCAGTGATGTCACTCGAGCCCAGGCCACAGTTGCCTCCTGCTTGGCTTCTGCAGCTACAGCCCAAATGATTTGATTACATTCGTGCAGCCCACTGCCAGTGTTGCCGTGGGAGAGATTAGTGATTGGGCTTTATCTGGTTTTTGTTTACCATGCTGAGCGTTGAATTTAGGGCCTATGTATGCTAGGCTGGTACTGTACCACTGAGCTACACGCCTAGCCCACAATGAAGTCTGAGGGCTAGTCGTCTTCGCTCTTGTTACACGTGTGTGTGTGTGTGTGTGTGTGTGTGTGTGTGTGTTATATTTGGGGGTTTGCTCGTTATCTTAATTGACTGAATTTGCAGACTCAAACCAGGGGATATGCATGTGAGACCAGCACTCCATCACTGGGCTCTACCCCAACCCCTCTTTCTTTTTCTGAAATGTAGGGCATATTGTGTTCTCATAGGATACAGTTCCCATCCGCTTACTTGGTCCACAAGGCTTGTATGATCCCAGTGCTTTCCAGCTCTGAACACTGCCTTATACTTATGTTCGGTCTCTTTGACTCTGGTTTTTTCTTAAACTGTGAGGGCACTCTTGCTCCAGGCTCTTCATGGAGGCTGTTTCTCTAGGCCTCGCGTGTCCTGTGCAGAAGAGGCGCTCCCCCCTCACTGTCATTCTTTCCCTGTTGGCATGTACCTCTGCCTGGCATTTTTTTTAATTTCCCTTTTATTGAGAATAGATTCCCCCCCCCATACAATGTATCCTGATTATAGTGTCCCTCCCTCTACTCCCAGTTCCTCCCTACTTCCCCTCCCATACTGACCCACCCCTTTTTGTCTCTCATTAGAAAACAAACCGGCTTAGAAAGGATATTAATAAAATGTAAGAAGATAAAACAAAAACTAACACATCAGAATAGGACAAAACAAACCAACAGAAGGAAAAGAACAAGAAACGGACAGACGCAGAGACCCACTTGTTTGCACACTCAGGAGTCCCCTAAAAACACTAACCTGGAAGCTATAATATATATGCAAAGAACCGTATTTATATTTCTGGGTCTGGGTTACCTAACTCAGGGTGTGGTGGGGTTTTTTTTTTGTTTTTTGGTTTTTTTTTTGATTTTTTGAGACAGGGTTTCTCCGTAGCTTTTTGGTTCCTGTCCTGGAACTAGCTCTTGTAGATCAGGCTGGCCTCGAACTCACAGAGATCCACCTGCCTCTGCCTCCCGAGTGCTGGGATTAAAGGCGTGCACCACCACCGCCCGGCTGTTTTTTTTTTTTTTCTAATTTGAAAAAAAGTAAAATCATGAAATTGTCAGGTAAATGCTTAGCGTTTATTGTGTATTTTCTCCTTCTTGTCTATTTCCCCGATTCCCATACTAAAACCCTCCGAGCACATAACAGCTTGTAGATGAGTGCTTGTCGGATGAAGATAGATATATTTTCTGGGAAGCAATCATTATTTTTAGAGAAAATGATCAATTTAAGTCCTTAATGCAAAAATGACACTCCTTTAGGATTTGAAAACAGATTTGGTTTTGTTTTGTGTGTATAACTGACGTGCCTGCAGGTGTGTCAGTGTGCTTCTGTCCCATAGGCCAGAAAGTTCCTTATCCTTCCCCACTGGAGTTACAGCTAGGAGCCTCCATGTGGGCATTGGGAAGAGGACCCGGGTCCCCTGCAAGAGCAGGAAATGCTCGTGCCTACCCAGCTATCTCTCCAGTGTTCCCCTGCCCCTTCCTTTTTAGAGACAGGATCTTACTGTGTAGCTCTGGCTGGCCTGGAACTACCAGGTTGGCCAGGAATTCATAGAGATCTACCTGCCTCTGCCCTTCCTGTGCTGGGATTAAAGGCATGCAACACTGCACCTTGCTTAAAATAGGTCCCTCTTAATGTTTGTTTTCTGACCATAAAACAAGAATACAAATATGTTCTAAGAAACCACAAACTGAATGATTAGATTTTTCTCCTACCATTTTTAAAAATACAAGGTCTGGCTATGTAGCCCAGGCTGGCCACAAACTCCCCATCCTCCCACTTTGGTCCCCTGAATGCTGGATTGGCAGGTGTGTACAACCACATCCAGTTCTGTCTGATTTTTGTTTTGAGACAAGGTTTCATGTAGCCCAGTCTGAAGCTTGCTCTGCCATCCAAGGCTGGCATTGGACTGGTAGCCTGTTTGCCTGTGTGTTACCATGCTGGGGTTGCAGGCATCCACAAAGGAGTCTTATATTTTATATAAAAAAAAGTTAATGGAATTTCTACACCTGGGCTGTGGGAATAAGCTGGGGTTTTCCTTTTAAAACAAAGAACTCTTCTTGTTGACTATGTCCAGAATTTTTTTAAATCTTTATTGTATTCATAGGTTATCATGACCATGGTACATTCTACGTATATCACAAGAAGGAAATTAGATAGATATTTTCAACATTTCTGTGTGACTGTTAGTGAAAGATTGCTTTGTAGAAATGACCTTAGAAAAACATTCATTAAGGTAGACTGAGAGAAATCTCTGTCTACCACTAAATCACTGTGTACTTCAGAGGAAGTGATTTTGCTTTCAATGGCACCTTAAGTGAAGTAAGACTGGAAGTCAATAGGATCTATAATCTCAAAATAATGACAGAAGACGTGGGTAGGATTTATAAACCATTTCCTGAATTGGTTTGATATAGGATATTTCACTTTAACACAGTTGATTTCTTCTAAGTAATATGTGTTTGTTACAGAAAACAGCGAAGGAAACAAGCAGGCTGTTACACCGCCAGATGGAAACAATGACCATTAGCATTTTGATGCATATTATTTTGATCTCCTTTTCTGTGTACATATACACTTTGGGTTCCATTCTTTAACATGCTTAAATTTTTAATTCAATTTATTTTGTGTGTATATGTGCTTTTATGAGTTTATACGCACCAGATGTTTGCAGGTGCCTGCTGAGGCCAAAGAGGGCATTAGATCCCTTCAAATGGAGTTAAAGTTGCTGAGAACCAAACCTGGGTCCTCTTCAATAGTAGTAAGTGCTCTTAACCACTGAACCATAAGTCCAAGTCCAAAATTTTGTTCTTGTGGTGTGTGTCTGTATGTGTGTATCTACTGTCTGTCTGCCATGTATGTGGGTGCCTACAGAAGCCAAAAGAGGGAGGGTGTCAGATACTCTGTGCTGGGTTACAGGTAGCTGAGCTCCCTGCAGTGGTTACTAGGAACTGGATTCAGGTCTTCAGCCATAACAGTCAGTATCCTGAACCACTGAGCTGTCTGTCCAGCCCCTGTTTTAATGATTAATGTCCTTGTTCTGCCACTTGGACAAAGCATTTAAAGTCTTGTGCACTGTATCCCCTTGGTTAGTAAATTGGAGCTATAACCTCCACTCCCCTTGTTACAGGATAAATGCAGTGTTGAGAACAACGCCCATGATTTACAAATGCTATCTAAGTATTGTTTAAAAAGTTGACCAAACAGCTGGGTGGTAGTGGTGCACGCCTTTAATCCCAGCACTCAGGAGGCAGAGGCAGGCGGATCTCTGTGAGTTCAAGGCCAGCCTGGTCTACAAGAGCTAGTTCCAGGACAGGAACCAAAAGCTACGGAGAAACCCTTTCTCGAAAATCACAAAAAAAAAAAACAAAAAAAAAAACCAACCAACCAAACAAACAAACAAATGCTTAAAATGTAGCAAATGTTTTGTCAGGTGATAGAGTAGTCTACACTGTAATTCATAGTGAGAGGTTAGTCCAGTGGCTGTGCCATGCATAATTTAAGCATTCCCTTTTATTCTTGGCTTCGTTCTTCGCATTTGCTCACTATTATGGATAGAGCTGTGATCAGCATCCTCCATGCGCATAAGTGTTTGGCCCAGGTGTCTACGAGAAAGAGTATTAAATGTAACATATATGGCCTGTACAGTTTGGAAGTGTGTAATGACACATGTTGTATTCTAGTGAACATTTCAAATAAAGTGTACATTTTCTGAGACATTTTAGATGTTTAGTTTTCCTACGGTTCTTGTTTTAGAAGATCAGTTACCTCTTGCTGTTTCTAAGCACTGTGACTCTGGAATTTTATGATCTGTAATGGGAAATCTAACTTAGTTTTCTTTTTAAAACAAATCCTTCCTAGCAGAGTGCTGAGAAATCTTTGTTCTCCCGATGATGCAACAGTCCAGCTTCCTCTGGTTAGCTTGAGCCTGTGGGCACTCGACGTTCTCGTGTCTGCTGTGCACGTTCTTTTGTTTGTGACCTAACACTTGATATCTGCTTCCAGCATCCACAGTTGTCTTGGATGGACTTCCAGCTGATTCTAGAATGCTGTCATTGAATTCCGAAGGAGAACCTGTTGGAGATTTGATTCACATTTTATTTAATTAATAGTCCCTATGGTAACAAGCTTTGAGTGGCCATCTTATAAAGCATATTTGATTTTTTTCAATTTACATCAACTTGGGTTGGGTAGGTGGGGTGGGAAGGGTTGCAATAATTATGATTTCACATCTCTGTTTCCAGTCATGTTGATTCACTTCAGTATATTTGAGTATTGATTTTCCCTAGTGTTATACTTTGTCATTATAAATTCTCTTTTTGTCTTTGCAACTTTCCTCCTTTTTGCCACTGTTTTTATTTGTGGTCTCAGGGCTCTGGCAAGCTTTTCTATTTTGTCTCTAGGCAACATCAGTCACCAGTGTTGTAGACACTGCTCTTAGAATGTTGGCATCTTTAAGTCATTCGAATAAGTCCGGCCCTTTGCAAATAAAATACTTTGGTGTGGAAATCTAAAGGTACCATTTCTTTCCTTTGATTTAATAAACATTTTCTTATTTCTTTGTAGCTTATTGTAATGATTATAGTTTGTATATATGTGATTGGGTTTCAGTGTGTACATGTGCACGCATGTGTGTCAGAGAGAGAGAGAGAGAGAGAGAGAGAGAGGCTTACTGTGTAACTTAGGCTGGCCTCAAACTCAAAGAGACCCGCCTGCCTCTGCCTCTCTAGCGCTACCAGGCCTGGCTGATGATGGATTGTTGTTTACTTGTTCCTGATACTTGCATGTATCTTTGCAAGGATTTAAAATTTTATAAATTACTATAAAAATGATCTTTTCCTTGCATTTTCTTTCTTCTATAAATTCTTCAATTTATCACTTAAGTAATCAAACAGGCATTTGCAGGCTTTAGACTACGGTTTCTTAAATATCATTTTAACCTTCAGCGGTCTTGAAAGTAATTAACTGAAAAAAGTTTTCTTATTACTTAAGCTGACTCAGTGAAGTGAAAGGCCACTCTTTCTACTGTGCCTTAAACTCACATAAAGCCTTTGGGACGGGACAGTCTTGCTTTAACAGCTAATCCCTCTTCTTAGTAATTGACAGAGCCTGCCCCACAACCAGCAGCCACAAGGGTCTCCATATTTTGTTACTGGTCCTGGCTTGTTGGTCCCATTCACTCAAATAATCCTGTTTTCTTTGGAGGTTGTAAGGTAGACACCAATCTGTCTTATACAGACTTTTTAATTCTTCATTGCTCACTGATCATGATACAATTGTTAGATTCAAATAGGAATTGTAATATATACATTACAATATAATATATACATGTGTATGCGTTTTTACTGGTTTTAGCCAGCTGCTCATCTGAGCCCATCAGTTACTGCTGGCAGCCAGTCCTCGCTAGCAGTGTGCTCAGCTTCATGTTGGCGTAAAACCTTTTCTTCATCTTTTTGGCTAAGTCGTCACTTCCCCCCTTGGAGCTACAGCCTAGCTCTGCGACTCCTTCTCCTGCAGAAGTGGTTTCTCTAGCTTCCATGCTCCGGGGTCTGGAGTGATCCGATGTGATGTCTTCTCTCTCTGCTCCCTTTCCCCGCATACATCTTTCCCCGCATACATTTTCTGCTTTTGCTGCCTTTTTGTCTCTTGAACTTGGGAGTCCTTTTCTTCTTACTGAGCTCTTCCCTTTCTACTCCGTGTTGAGCCAGGTCTTAAAGTCTCCCATCAAATAGCCTTTGGAACGTGCATTTATTTATATCGTGTGTGTGTGCTTGTGTGGTCAGTATGCTTGCCATGGATGTTCAGGGTCAGCAGAGCCCTCTTCTTCCCCACGTGGGTTCTGAACTCAGGTTCCTTGGCGGGAAGCACCTTTACCTGCTGAGCTATTTCTCTGTCCCTCTTGAAATTTAGTTAGATGTTCTTTGAAACCCAAACATCTAGGAATTTCAGGCTATGGTTTTATGTATCTGTTTGTATGCTAGTTTAGAGACAGGCTCTTGCTAATGTAGTCCAGACTCGTCTTGAATTTCCTCTCCCTACCTCTACCTCAACACTGATTACGAGCCACCTTGCCCACATTAAATCCTGACCTCTTGAGGAACTGGGAAGTTCTGTTTCATTTTGTTTTACGGTGTTGTTCTAACTCAGGCCTCATCGTGCCTGATCATCTCTCTACGACTGTGATGAACCCGCAGCTCTGGAAGCTGTATTCCTATTCCATTAACCTGAGTGCCTTTTCAGAACCCCTCTGATCTTACGGTACAATCTGAGTCCCGGTACCTTCAGTAATGACAGCCTGTGTCTCTTAAGTACTACTTCAGAAAATAAAGACAAATGTAAAACAGTAAGGTGGCCCTACTTGGCTTATTTTTTTTTTTAAGGTAACAACTACTTCTTGCTGTTGAGAATTGACTAACTTTCTTGTGTGGCTGGCCAGTTCATTCTAAAGGAAGAATGTAGTATATTTTGAGCAACGTTGTGACACTTACATAGTTTGTATTGCTATAACCATGTTTTCATAGAAATCTCCTTTGAATCTTAAGCATGTAGTTTGCTTATAGGAGACAGGGTCTCACGTTGCACAGGCTGGCCAGGAACTCCTGGGCTCAAGCAGTGCTCACACTTCAGCCTGTGGGGCCGCCAGGTCTGCATCACCTTGCCCAGCTTGTTTTTATCATTCTACCCCTGCCCCAACACACACACACGCACACACACGCACACGCACACACGCATGAACACGCACACGCACGCACACACACGCGTGCGGATAGAGAACTAGAACTAGGCACTAAGTCCCCAGTCCCAAGAATTAGTATTTTTAACACAAGTTGTTGATTCTGTTGTGTTCAGGCTCCAGCTTGAATTGAAGACACGTGCAGAAACTATGCAGAAACCGTTTTCTCCAGCAGAGCCCTCGTGAATTTCAACCTGAGGCTTTGTGAGCCAGAGTAACCTGAGCATATTAAATACCCAGAATGAGCCCGTAAACTCCCATTCCTCCACTGTCTAAGATCGACTCTAGAGTAACATTGTCACCTCCACAGTCAGGACCCTCGTTATAAGCAATACTGCGTCGTGATCCGACAGCATCATTTTCTTGATTTGTAATATGTAAAATAACGGTGGAACCGGAAAAGGATGGCGCCTTAAATTTGATGAGACTTAGTGACAACGGTGGCCAGCACGCACGGCTGCGTGCCTGCCGGGTGGGGTTTCTGGGTGCTGTGCTGCTGCTTGATGTAGACCATAACCGGGGTCTTTCCTCTTCCAGGCACCGTTGGCTCCACTGCATGACTGACGACCCTCCAACGAAGAAACCGCCGACGGCCCGTAAATTCATCTGGGCAAACCACAAGTTCAACGTGACTGGCACTCCAGAGCAATATGTTCCTTACTCCACCACGAGAAAGAAGATCCAAGAATGGGTCCCACCTTCAACACCGTACAAGTGACTGCAGTGAAGACGAGTTCCAGCGCGTACGGGATGGTACAGGATTGCTCTTGGATTCACACTTGTTCAGCTGACCATGAACTTGATTAAAGCTGCCTGACCAAGTAATGTCTTGGGTGTCTTTGCCATTTGTCATCCATCACCTACAAAACATGCTCACACATGACGGAGAGTAATTGGTATAGATGTCCCTGCGGGGGCTCTCTGGGGTAGAGCTCCCAGTTCTGGGAAGTAGCCCCTAGTAGTGATCTTGTGTGTGGCCTCCCTGACTGCCACAGCTGGTGGGTAAGGGCAGGCCTAGTTCCAGCCTGAGCCGGATAGACAGTGGGGACGTTGGGTGGCAGCAGGGCTCCGTGCTTCTGGCGTGTCTCTCGCTGGAGAAGGTTATTTGAGAGGTCCTATTTCCTGGGGTCTGGTCCTTTAAGATTTTGATTTAGTCTGTGTATTCTCCACATTTCAGTCTGATCCTTTCTTTAAGACGAGACTCACGTAGCCCAGGCTAGCCTCAGACTTACCATGCTAAAACCAAGAGTGACTTGGAACTCCTGATCTTCCTGGGATTAAAGGCATGCCCAATCACACCTGGCTTTTGGGTGGCTTTTTAAAATCCAGAGATCCAGGCAACCAAGCCAGTATCTTGGAGAGGGAAATCCAAGCTGGTATGTCTTGACTATCCATCCTGTAGGTCCATTTGAATCCAGGGGTGTGCACTTCTGAGCCAAAGACATCAGCACTAGAACCAGGTTTAAATCTTCCTCAGTTGCTAGAACCAGCTGTTTGCTCCGAGTCTTCTCCGAATATCCCTTAGTGAGCCAGAGCAGGCTGAACCCGGAGCCCTCGAGAGACACTGTTCAGTAGGCTCTTGAGGGCTGCTTCCTGCAGTGTGTTGATCGATTGACGAAGCACAGGACCAAATGGTAAAAGGCACCTGTGCTGAGCTGAGATTCCGCGTGCCATGCTCAGCTTCCGTCGGCGCCCCTGTCAGAGCATTGCATTCTACTGCTCCGGGAAATAGATGGGCAAGGGGAACTAGGCAGTTCTTCGTTCCTGACTCAAGGACCATGCTGTTGCAGTAGATATGTGTAGAAGGCTTGCCTGTGTAGCCATTTTCTCAGTGACATACACTTGGAAAGAAATTAGTTCCAAATCCCAAGGATCCATGAATATGTGTTCCATGTTAACTCAAGCTTTGGGGTAATCGATGTTATGACCCCACTGGTCAGAATGTAGGGGGGTTACGTGGATATCCTATCTTACTGTGAGCCCCAGAACCCTGACCTGTCCGTGTGTATCCCCGTTTCATGGTTTATATCCTCTTATCCCAAGCATAGATGGGGGAGACATCATTTGAAGGGTGCCCTGGGGACCAAGTGTTCTGTGGTGCAGAGGTTGGGGTGAGCTGTGTCCCTAACGGTCCATGTGTTGAAATCCATTGTGAGATATGAAGAGGGTAGAAATTTAATCTGGCCATGATGTTTAGAGGTGGGATTTTTTGGGGGGGGGGGGTGACTAGGCTTAGCTAGGGACATCAGTGTAAAGCCCTGTGATCCAATCCTGGTGGCTTTATCAGGCTGAAGGAGACCTGAATACAGGCACACATGAGCTCCACTCCTTTCTGCCCTGATGGGTTAGTGGCTTTGACTACACCCACTCTCTCTAATTCTGAGAACTTCACACTTTAACCCTTACGGGTTTCACTGCTGGACCCAGGACCTCCCCTTCCCCCCAGTGAAATCAAGTCTGGGACTTAAATGGGAAATACAGAAAACAGACGTATCGCTCATGAGACTTAAATTTAGGGAGTATATACCTGGTGCGGCCAGGAGGCAGCCCGAGGAAGAGGAGAACGTGAGGGAGATACAACTTAGAGAAGGAACAAGAGGATTCCTGAGTCCAGTGACTGGGGCCATGACCTCGTGGGTGCATGAGGAAGCACACTGCATTTAGACTCTGCAGTCTGCGAGTGGGTTTGCATTTCTACTGTTTATTTTCCTTTTGCCTCGAGATTTTCTTAGACGTCCCTCATTTACAACTGAATGTCCTTGCTGGTCTGAAATCCCACAGCTGTCTCCGTTCTCTTCCAGTAAGGAAATCTGATCTCGGCAGTTTCTATCCTTCCCAGATAATATCCCTGATTATGCCTTTTCGCATCAACCCGTGTGTTATTGTGAATCAGTAGTGTTTTTCAGAATTTATTAATAAAAACTGATAAAGAACTCTGCCTTGGCGGCTGAGTTCAAGTTGAAGTAGATGCACGTGCTCCGCAAAGCCTCTGCATGTGCGCTGGAAGATGCAGCCAGGGCTTCAGATGTCCTGTGTACGGTGGCTGTGACAGTAGTGACAATTGGCCCGCTGCTCCACAGCTTGGGAGAGTTGCTTGCTTAGACACTGGGCTTCAAATTTTCCATCGCAGTAAAATTGGAAAAAGAGAGAAAGAAATAGCCAGCCATTTGGCTGTCACCGGCTAAAGCGTAGCATCAGTTCCTCAATTTAGGGTGATTTATGTCATTCGTATAAAAGCGATAGACAGCGAATGGAGAGGGCTGTGTCCTAACTTGAAATTTAAATATTGGGTTACCGTAGGAAACTATTGCCTCGTGTAGAAAGGCTGTGATTAATACATTTATAATACTGAGAACTTCATCGAAGGAAGGGCATGTTAGTTTTGGCTTAAGCTAGGTGGGGAAAAACAAAAGAACTACCCGTGGAATAATTACTCAGCTGTGTAGGCGCATCTCAGGGGCACCAGTCAATAAAGCAAACTCCGAAGAGCCAAGAGGATGCCCACAGTTGTACACTGGGCATCAGGATCAGGGGAAGAAGAGGGCTTGAAGAAATCCTCCGTGGACGAGACGCCTGCTATGAAAGCATGAGTCTGAGTTTGGATTCCCCAGCACCATGTGAAGAGCCAGGTGTGTGGGGGGGGATACACGTGCGGACCCTTGTCATTGAGAAGAGGACAAAAGGATCCCAGAGGTTTGCTGGCCATCAAGTCTAGTGCATTGATTAAACTAAAGACTGTCTCAAAAAAATAGGGTAGAAAGGAATTGAGATCTTGGACTCCATATGCACACACAGACGCGTGTGCATAGCTGTGCACACAGAGAAAGAACCTGGGACATGTCTATTACTTTTGAGGAAGGGGGGGGATTATTTTGGTTCATGGTACAGTCCACCACTGTGGGGAAGACACTGCAGTGGGAAGAGCCTGGCCATGTTGCCTGCAGTCAGGCAGCAAAAGGAAATGAATGTTGGCGTGCACTCTTTTCGTTCAGCCCAGGACCACAGCCCTGGGGATGGCTTTACTCACATTCAGAATGGGTCCTCTCTCCTAAGCCCAACCTCGCTGGAAATACCCAAAGGTTTATTATCTTCTGTGTCAATAGTTCTCAACCTGTGGGTTCCAGCCTTCAAAAAACATATATTTCCCATGGTCTTAGAAACCGAAACACCACTTGGTAGCAAATTTACAGTTATGAGGTAGCAATGAGAATAAATTTATGGTTGGGAGTTCCTAAGACCATTGGAAATTCTATGTTTTCCGGTGGCCATGACCCACAGGTTGAGAACCGCTGTTGTTGGCAATCCTAAATCCCATCGAGTTGACAGTCAAGATTAACTACCAGAATACTTGCCGATGGAAAAGTACATGTCACATTGAAAACATAATTTTAATGTTGGAAAAAATGAATGAAGCAGCCCACTCTGTTTATCTCTGTAATCAACCGCAGAAAAGAAAACTCGGTGAAATCATGGGCTCTTGGGATTTGTGAGTTGAAGGAGGATTGAGGGTGGGGCTGACTGCCAACAGGCAGGTTCAGGGAAAAGGTTCTGCAATTACCCACAATGGTTGCACAGCACTGAAAACACACCCGAACTGCTGAATCGCACACTTTAAAGTTAGTGGGTGCTATTTGACTTTTATCTGTTTCCCAAAATTATATGAAATTCAGTTTCTAATGGGTTGTTGACAGGAACTTTGGTTCAATGTAAAAAGGAAGCAACATTACTCTACGAGCCGTGAAGTGCCAAGGTTATTCAGCTTTTTGCTTTGTGTAGATTCAGCTGAGCCTTCTACAAATTCCTCTGGCTGAATGTAAGTTTGGCATGGCTTGTGGAACACCGACTAAGAGAGGAGGGGGGAAGGAGAAGAGGATGGGACCCATGGAGTTCCGCATGCCATAAAAAACACTGAAAAGTTAGACAGCAATTAGAGGAGGGCGGGGTCTGCCCTAGCAAGAGTGGAGTCAGGAGAAGATAGGGCCCACAAAGTCCCATGTGTCATAAAAATCTCTGACAGCAAACCGAGGAGCGCCGGATCCCCCTGGGATATGCTGAGGTATAATTCGGAATCCATTGTTTGGGGAGGCTATCAGGAAGCCTTGGCTCTAGAGGAACCTGCTCTAGTCAGGTGTGGTGGTGTCCTTTGCCGTAATCCTAACACCAGGGAGACGGACACGTGGAGATCACAAGTTCAAGGCTACGTGTTGAGGCTGTCTCAAAACAAAAGTCAGAACAGAAGCCCCTAACCCTAAAGGTTAAATCTGATCTGGTTTAAATATTCACTAACATATGTGAGAGAGTCCAGGTCAGTAGCTTCTTTTCTGAGTTCAAAGCTCAAAAACACGACCAAGAACTGTTTTCTCGGCCCTTCTCTCCTGCCTTCCTCGCTGACCTAAAACAGAGACAGGTTTTGCAGGGATCATAGACAGGTAACCTCTTCCATCAGGAATGGCTGGTGGGTGTTGAGGAACAGGGTCCTTGTCTCCCTTTTAAGACCGCAGAAACATCTTCGGAAACCCGACAGACTCCCCCCCCTCCAGTCCCATTGACCAGAATTCTATCTCTTGCCTATGTCTTACCCAATCACCGAGCAAGTATCGTGAGACAATACCTTTGCCTTATTTACCCAGAGTCATCCCTGGAGACCAGAAAAGGAGTCATCTTTGTCCAAAGATATGAAGAGTAAGAAAAACTGATTGTGGTAGCAACAGCTGGAGGGGCACTCTGGGCAGGTGACAGTGCCTGCCATGCAGAACCCTAGCCTGCCCAACCGGCTGTAGTGCCTCCATGATTAATGTCTCCCAGCAGGTGAATGTGGCCTTGTCATCAGAAAAAAAAAATAGCCATTATAGGAATTCTTTGTCTGAATATGTGGGCATCTTTTTTCTTTTTAAACGAGTTTTCCCCTTACTTTAAGTGATGTATTCCCCGGTGACTTCAGAGGACCTCGCTCGCCCAGGTGGACTTTACTGAAGAATCATTCAAAATAAATAAATAAATAAATAAACAAACAAACAAACAAAAGTTCTTGTGTTGGGAGGCTGCTCACTCCACAGGCTGGCCTGAATTTTTCAGTTGAAAACTGAGCTTGTCATTAGTATTTGCTACACAGCTGGGCTTGCCCCAGTTCCTGAATGGCTCCACACCCAGCCCCCACAACCTTAAATTAAAACTCTAATGAGTTTCCCACAGGTGAAGAGGAGCCATGGCTCTGTGTTCAAGCCCCTGGAAGCCGCCTGGAGCTCAGTAGCTTTGTAACTCTGACTGAATAACGGCTGCCTTGCCTTCCCCTCTTGTTTGTCTGTGTTTTCTGGTTGAGGGTGTTTTTGTTTTTGTTGCTGCTTTGTTTTTTTGGTTTTTTGTAATTTTGGTTTTCCGAGAAAGGGTTTCTCTGTGTAGTTCTGGCTATCCTGGAACTCACTCTGTAGAGCAAGCTGGCCTCAAGCTCACAGAGATCCACCCGTCTCTGCCCCCTGAGAGCTGGGATTAAGGGCACGCGCCAGCACCGCCCGGCTCTGATTGAGTTTTATGTTATGATTCTTTTAAGCAGCTAAAAGTTGGTATGCACCTCCTTTTATGTATTGCTAGTGTGACCTACTCTGATTTTGGACACTTTTTTTATTCATTTTTTTAAAAACAGTCGTGGTGGAGATCAAATCCAATGCCACTTTCGTACCAGGTGGTACACTACTGTAGAGCTACTTTGCCAGCCCTAGAGAACATTTTAAAATGAAAAAGTTTGCACCAAGCGTGGTATTGCCCACCTTTAATCCCAGCATTAGGGAGGCAGAGGCGGGTGATCTCTATGAGCTCAAGGCCAGCCTGGTCTGCAGAGTGAGTGCCAGGACAGCCAGGGCTACAGAGTGAGACCCTGTCTCAGAAAAACAAAGCCAAAGGAAGTTGGTTTTCTGTTTGGGTCTAGTGGCATGTTCTTGTAATCATAGCACCCGGGAGTCAGAGGCAGGAGGATGGCTGCACTGAGAGAAGAGAGAAGAGGGAGGGGGATCCCTGTTTTCCTTCCCCCGCATCCTGTTTGCTCAGTTCAGCTCAATTCAACCTGGATTTCTTTCTTTGGCAGTGAGAGAAGTGACTGGTGCCATGGGCATTAGCATTCTGTACTGGGTACTTGGCTAGCAAGTAGAGCTGTCCAAATTCATGAGGAAGGTAATGGAAGTCACTTTCATTCTTGTGAGGTCTCGTTATTAGCATCTCATTGAGCATTGTGTGGCTTTATAGAAGTAAATGTCATTTGTCCTTAGATTAGAGGGATTTATTTGAAAGCAGTCTGTGACCTTTAGTTCTTTACAGATGAGGTGGCTTTGCCTGGCTCCGGCTCCAGCTTCAAGCTTGGGCTTCCAGCGTTTTTGATTTGGGGCCATATGTATGAAGCAGCCTTTGGTCCACTCACACTCTTCCTCTCCCCGAGTCTCTTCAGCATCCTGACAGCAGGGTCAGCTCACACTTGCAGGTTTCAGCCCACCCCGGTTGCTGCCAAGGCCCTGGGGCTTCTCTCGGCCTCTCAGTGGCCATTGTGCATCTGCTCCTGGAGCTTGTATCACTTGACGTTGATTTCTTTTCAGTGGTTGCTAGGATACCTCGTCAGAATCCGTTCACCCTTGAGAATCGCAGCCAACTTGAGCTCTTCCTGACTTTGCAGCCTTGCAAAAGCAGGGGCAGTGTGAGCGGCCTATTCAGTTTGTAGGGCGTCACTAGGACTGTGGCTTGGGACTGGGAGGAGCTGGAGCTGTGCAGGCTCAAATGTCTGCTGGGGTCTTCCAGCTGCTTTTTCAGATCTGGATCAAACCGCCTCACCCCCCCTCCCCCCCTTCAGTTTTGAAGAAAGTCGGATTAACCTTGAACTCAGCATTCCCTCCTCCCCACTCTTTCCCTGTCTATCATCTATCTAAACTAGCTATCTATATGTATATATAGAAATATGTATCTGAGATTATGTGTGTGTATTTATAAAAGCCTTGCCATTTTTCTTCTGTTATTGGCAACTGAATACAACATTTAACTGGAACCTACCTATATCCGCTTGTGCACTACAGCAGAACCAGCAGGGAGTAGTGCTGGCCTTGTACCTTTCCGGTAGGGACTAAAAGGGTCATCTCCTTTGGGCTCTCGGCAACAGTCCACCGGAGCTTAGCGAGCACTGGGTAGCTCTGTTGTGTGACTTGAAGGCATCTTACTTTGTTTCCCCTACATTTTTGTCCCTCTGTAGTGCTCTGTAGCAGGCTGGAGAACAGAAAGAGGAAGGGTGCCACAGCCGCAAGGACAGGTCGGCAAGCTGCCTTCCTCCCTATCTGGAAGAGAACGCCTGGCATGGGAGCTTTTGATTCTAGACTCACAAGCCTCAGAAGGAGGGCATTTTCTGACTCAGCTGGAGCAGTGGTAACAGCAATGGTGGCCATTCACGAGGCCTGGGCAAGGTGGTGGCACTGGAGAGGGTGGCTGAGGTAGCGACCCCCAGAGAGCCTCTGAGGTCAACGTTGGTAATATTCCTTCTGTGACAATTGGGTGTCACCTGGAGAAGTTGAAGGGATCCCCAGTGGGTCGAGGGACTGGGGTGGGGGTGTTGCCATGACCACCCCTTACTAGAGTCCGAGCATCTAATGATGCCCCTCCTGGGAGCAAGAGTACTCGTCTCCTAACTGGGAAGCACCAGAACAGCTCATAGCGATGGGGCTGGTCACACAAACCTGGGAGAAGACTACCAAAGCAGTGGGTGTCAGCTGCACGAGGAGAAAGGAGAAAAACCAGCCAACCTCCCTGGCACCCCTTCGGCTCTGCTTGGGGCTCTGTTTCTTCGTTCCCTCGTTGTTCAGGCACACACACTCATTTTCTCCTACAGAGGACAATGCATCTGCCTATGGGAACAATTCTGACCTTGTTGGAGTTCAATAGGATCAAGAATTAACAGCAGGTGTGGTGGCTAATGCCTTTAATCGCAGCACTCAGGAGGCAGAGGCAGGTGGATCTCTGTGGGGTTGAGGTCAGCCTGACCTACAGAGTGAGTTCCAGGACAGCCAGGGCTACACAGAGAAGCCCTGTCTTGGAAAAATTAGCAGCAGGTATAGTTATTAAGTAAAAGCTCCCAACTGTTCTTTTTTAAAACTGCAAAAGCAATAAATGAACATGGTAAAAAAAATCCAGAAAATATAAAAAGAGAAAATTAGAGTATTTAAGATTCTGTCTCTCACAGAATAGTATTGTGAACACCTCAAAATTCATCTTTTTCATGCAAAATGTAAATTTTTCATAGAAACATTTTCTATGCAAAATGCACTTTATTATTTTTACAAAAGGATGAGTCTATCTCATTTTCTGACTGTTTTCCTACTTAATGAAAAAATATTGTGAATATCATGCGGTTTTCATTTTCATCTAGGAGATCATCAACTGAATAAAATTTCTTCATAAAAATATATCATAATTTATTTTAGCACTTACCTTCCTTACTATTAGACCAGACTTTGAAATCTACTGTTACATGCTGACCTGTGGGGGTGGGGAATTCTACTTAAAGTCCTGGCATGGACTAAAGACCAATAATCCAGGAAACTCTATTGAACAATTTCCCCTTGTACGAATCTTACAATTCCTTTGGATGGATACCTTGCTCAGTCTAGATGCAGTAGGGAGGGCCTTGGACTGTCTCCAAAGCAATGTGCCTTACCCTCTCTGAGGAGTGAATGGGAGGTGTGGTGAGGTGTGGGAGTAAGTGATGGGGATGGGAGGAGGGGAGGGAGTGGGAACTGGGATTGGTGTGTAAAATGAAAAAAGATAGTTTGTTTTTTTTTTTAAAAAAAGTTATAAAGAAGAGAACTAGAAAAGAACATCTCTAAGTGAAAGCAGGTAAGTCGACCCTTTATAAAGGATCAAATACAATGAATTTGGTGTTTGGAAGAGGAATAAATGGAGTTGTAGTCCCCCCCCATCTTACAATATCTTACAATTCTTTTCTTCACAAAAGAAAGACTGTTCTGTTCTGCATTCCATGTTATATAACTTGCTCGTGTTTCTAGCCAGGCTACTCTAACATTATCAATTATACCTCTTCCTTAACTTCAGAGAGTTCTCCCGTGAGTGCACAGCGATCTGTCTTCACGGGCTCACTTGAACCAAAATGACGTACGTACTGGATGTTAAGTTACTGCTGGGGTGCAGGAGAAAATCAGCCGGATAATAAATAAAGCAAACACGTAACAGAACATTAGCTCGCGGCTGGGGTGTGTGCTCGTCCTTCCAAGAGCATTAGGTAAAGGAGACAAGCCGAGATCCATCTCTGGAGATTACTCATGTGAGTGGGTCCTCACTGTGTCTGTCACACTCTCTCTTGGGCATTATATTCCACAAATCCCTCCTCTCCTGGAGCACCCGGCACATGCTGCTCGCTGCTCAGAACACATTTCTTCATTTCTTATCACATGGCTGCCCTGCTCTTTGGGGGCGGGGGGGGGGGGGAATCTCACCACCCCCATTTCCAACCGTGTAGATTTTGTGTGGTGGACTCCACAGCCATCTCTTGGTTAGAACTTGGCACGTCTTGCCCCAGCCTCAGTGTCTGCTTGAACGATAGGCACAGGACTTGAGTTAGTCCAGTGCAGATCCTTTGATAGGACTTCTGGGACACGGGCTCCTTCCTCTCCTCACTGGCACCAGTGACGATTGCCTTCGCATCCCCAGAACCACTCCTTGGCATCTTAGAACAGGAGAGTCAGGCTTTGGACGCAGAAACTAGAATTAAGAAGACCCTGCGATCTCTAAGATGCTGGGACAACCTCAGTCTAAGTCAATAAATGTTTGGAGCAAAAATAAATTCCCCACCCTTAATCAGCAGAGAAATGCAAACCCAAACTCCGATGGGATTCCATCTTGCCCAGTCAGAAAGTCTTTCTTCAAGGAAGCGGAGGAGAGTTAGTACTGGAAAGGCATGGAGGGGAAAGCAACCCCTGTATACCACTGATGGGACATAAGTCAGTACAGCCACTGTGACAGTCCATATGTAGCTCTTCAAGAAGCTAAAACTAGAGCAGGCATGGTCAAGTTATACCCTCCTGGTGCATACCCGATAGAACTAAGGTCAACATACAGGAGGGACGTCTGTGTATCCGTGTTTATCAGGCCACTGTCCACACAGCCCAGTTAGTCTAGGTGCCCATCCATGGGTGAACAGACAAAGAAAATGTAATATATATATATATATATATATATATATATATACACACACACACACACACACACACACACACACACACACACAGTGTTGTTTAGTTCAGCAACAATGAAGACGATGGTGATATCACAGGGAAATCAGTGAAACTGGAGGTCCTACATACGCCAGACTCAGAACGTCAAGATCACATGTTGTCTGTCCTCCGTATGAGCCAGATTTAAGGTAGAGATGGACAAATGGCCAGGAAAAGTGGGACCAAAGTACATTGTGTACATGAATACAGATGCCATGATGAAACTCACTACCTTGGAAAGATTTTTACACTTCTTTATTTTTAACATGTATGATACATCTAAGTCTGTGCTCCGCCAACGCGTAATGCCCAGGGAAGCCAGAAGAAGGTGTCTGGTACCCTGGAATGGGAATGTCAGACAGTTGTGAGCTGCCATACAGCTGCTAGGAATTGAACCTGCATCCTCTGGGAGAGTAGCCAGTGTTTTCATCTGCTGCGCCATCTCTCCAGCCCCACACTTATTTGTTCTGCGTGTGGATGTGTGTGGACGCATGTGATGGCATGGGAATGCATGCATGCTGTGCCACGTGTGTGCAAGTCAGAGGGTAACTTTTGGTTCCGCCATGTGCGTTCCGGTGATGGAACTGAAATTGTCAGGTCTGGTGGCAAGTGCCTTAATCTACTGAACCGACTTGTTGGCCCCCAGAGTCATTATTTTATTCAATTAATATTCACTCATTTAGAAAAGAAGCAAAAGGTTGAAAAAAAAATCAAAATCCTTCCTAAAGTCAGCTGTCCCATTTGTCCTTTAAAAATATGGGAACCAGTAATTTTTTTTTTAAGTCAGTTTGGGGAAGGTTTCACTTTTTTTTCTGTTTTACAATAATTTATTTTATTTTTAAATATTTTCTTTCTTTATATCTGCTTGTGATGTTTGGTGATGTCTATATGTCCCAAGAGTCCACATGATTCATATATATATATATATATATATATATTGATTTTTATTGAGCTCTACGTTTTTCTCTGCTCCCCTCTCTGCCTCTCTCCTCCTTTTCAACCATGCTCCCAAGATTGGGGAAAGTTTTCTAATGTTTGCAACTCACTTAAATGATCTCATTCATAAGAAACTGTAGCAGACTTCTACATATCTTTTCAATAGTAATCCTCCTCCTCCTCCCCCTCCCCCTCCCCCTCCTCTTCCTCCTCTTCTTCTCCTTCTTCTTCATTCTTCCTCTGAAAATGCCATGTTTTATGTATGCTCCTTCTTTCCCACAGGTCCTAAGCTTTCATCCCCCATTTCTTTTCAAAGCCACAAGCCCCTTTCCACACATCTCCCGCTACAATGTTTATTATTGTTCTAATCTGACAATCCCAGGAGAATGCGAAATGGTGCCTTGGTTATGTCTGGGAGCTTTGTGAATGAAAGCTAAATTTTCTGCTTCCTTTCTGTGGTTAGTGTGGATGAATCTCTCAGTCCTGGAGGAGAGAAAACATTTTCTACCAGGCTCCTAGAAATTGCTTCCATGATTTCCCACTAGTCTGCTCTGATATCCACACCTTATCCATTCTCCCAGGTAGTTCTGGAAACTCCGCCTAGGACAAATACACTCATTGGTTGTTTCTAAGCTCCATCTCTTCTTGGTATTTCAGTTCCCTTTGGAGAGCTCTGTCCTTCCTTCTTCGCTCGTGACATTTGCCTCGCTGGTGGACTCTGAATAAGTTACTACACCTATTAACAGAGTCCACACACACGGCTACAGTAATAGGTGTAGGATAGACACGGCACCCCATTAAGGCTGAAGAGACACAAGGAAATATCGCTCAAGTTCAGCCACACTTCAGCCTGTGTAGTTTATTTTCTGCAGCTTTTCTGGAAGCTTCCTTGGCATCTGTCCCTGCAAGAAATCCCTTCTTCTCCTGTCCAGATCTCTGCTTCATGCACACCGTTTGGTCTTTCTCAAGACCGGTATTAAGGCAGAATTCATTCTAACGTAAGTTTGACCCTTTTACACTGTGATACAAACCAGGGATAGAAGATAGTTTTGATCTCGTGGGACAACTCTAACCAATCGGTGATAAGTCTTTGGCGATCTGTGAGGGGAGTATCCAGAAGCTGACTCTGCTCTCAGCAGACATGTGTGCAGTGATCGCTTAGTAATGTCTGCAGACTCTAGGGTGAAGAGTGCCTGGTGACTTGTGATCTGGGGGCCATCGGTCTAAGTGAAAGTTGTCAGGTTTGGTGGTGACTTTCTTGTTGCCTTTCCCTCTGAGCCATTTCACCGGCCCAGCTGTTCTCCTCTTTTTGAAGACAGGGTCTAAAGTGGTCCAGGCTGGCCTTGAACTTCCCATGTAATGTCGAGCTCCCAATCTTCCAGTCCTTTCTGGACTCTACCCATCAACGCTAGGGTTGCAGGTACGCGCCGCCACAGCTGGCTCAGCTGCCCTTTTCTCTCTCGTTCTTTCTGTGCATGTGGATTTATCCCTATTTTCTACCTGCTTTATTCCTTTACAGTCATGCTGCTGAGATTTCAGCAGGGAGAAGGGGATGAAAGCTTGTGTTCCTCCTTCTTTACTTAGCCATCAGGAATCAGAGAAGCTTGGGTTAAAAAAAAAAAAAAGGCAGTCAGCAAGTTCCTGAAACACAGCAACTTAAGCAGAAATTAAATCTCCAAATCTTAGCCACTATTTTTAAGGAAATGTGAGCACTCAGAAACCTAATACGCTCCAGGGCAAAGTATCTTTGCTCAAAAAGAAGCAATAAATTCCATCCTATGAATCAGTCTGTTTCATGAGAACAGCCGCGGTCCTGTCCTGCGGTTTCACAAGTGAACCCAACTCGATGTGGGCTCCTACGCCCCTCAGACCCGCATCCCTGCTTTATCTATAGCAGGGATCTGCCAATGGGGCCCTCCAAAACCCCCAGCTCTGTGTGAGCTGCCCCCCATCCCCCGATGTCTCTCTTGCTCTCCGCTGTGGTGTGGGAGGCTGTGGTGTCATAGCAACAGTCATCGGCTGTTCTCTCAGTAATCTCTCTTGTAATCAGCTGCCACCATGGCTACCGAGCGAAACCAAGGAGAGATGAGGACATTAATTCATTCATCTGAAAATAACACGCCCGGAAGTGCCGTCCGTGGACTTGTTTACCTTGACACGATACATCTTGACATCTTTGGGGTCAGGACAAGCTGCTCTTTCGGATAATTTTCTGTAAATTTCCCCAGACGTAGGCTCCCCAAAGCTTCTCTCAATACCTCTCCACATTCAGATAGCTCACAAAGCAAAAAAAATGATGGAAGAAGAGGTCCAGGTTCTGTGCTAAGTAAAGCTTATGAATGAGAGGATGCTGGTTCCTTCCAGAGGAAAAAGAATACACAATTGTGGATATGAAATTGAGTGTGAAATTTAGTATTTACTTAATATGGAAAAGAAATTACAGCAAATTATAAAACTTTAAAATCTGACAAATAGTACAAAAACCAGAAAGAAAAATATCTCTTTGAAAACATTTTTATTTATTTATTTATTTTGTGATATATATATATATATATATATATATATATATATATATATATATATACCATATGGGCCTCAGAAATAGAACTCAGTGATCAGGCTTGGTGGCTAATCCCTTTACCAACTGGGTCATCTTACCTGTTTACCAAAAGAATATCTTTATTACTGACTTTTTAATACACCTCTTCACTACTTCTACCACTATTTTTTTCTCTGAGACAGTCTCCTGCTCTTAGGGAATATTATTGTCAGGTGTGTGACTTTTGTTTACGCTGCATTTGTTTAACTCTGTGAAGCTGTGTTACTGTGCCTGTCTAAAACTCCTGATGGTCCCAATAAAGAGATGAACAGCCAGTAGCGAGACAGGAGCAAGGATAGGTGGGGCTGGAAGCCAGAGAGTATAAATAGAAGGAGAAATCTGGGCAAAGAAAGAGGAGCAAGAGAACAAGGAGAGGAGGACGTCAGGGGCCAGCCACCCAGCCAGCCATGAAGGAAGAAGTAAAGAAAGGTAAACAGAAATAGAGAAAGATAAAACCCCAGAGGCAAAAGGTAGTCAGGATAATTTAAGTTAAGAAAAACCAGCAAGAAATGAGCCAAGCTAAGGCCGGGCATCCATAACTAAGAATAAGCCTCCGTGTGTGATTTATTTGGGAGCTGGGTGGTGGGCTCCCGCAAAGCCAGAAGAATAGAACATCACACAACATCCTGCCTCAACGCCCCACCAAGTGCTGAAGTCACAGGTGTGTTCTGCCATGCCCGTACAATGGCATTTCCTATGGAGGGACAATCCATTCTCTCCGTAGCATGGGAGGAGGGGGTCTCTACAACCTCCAGGCGTAGCAGGAGCATTTCCTAAACTACCAACGGAGGGAAATTTTTATTAAGTTGGCTTTTATAAATGAACTCTAAGATTTCATACGTATTTCAAGTTTACTTGTGTGGGAGCTAAATGGCCGCCTCCAGTTTGTTCTCCATAGCCAGCCTCGCTGTAATGACGGATGATAATGTCAGTGTGTCATTTTAGATCACGAGGCGGTAGATTACCCAGCAATGGAAAAGCCCATTCCTTTTATGAATGACCGCTTTGGGGTGTAATTTTTTAAAGAAATACGACTGTTTGGGGGAAGGGTTATAATTTGCTTCCCAATGTCAGAATAATTTCTATGGCTCTTACTGTGTGTGTCCCCCTTTCCTCCCGGCCACAGCGCCACCCACTCATGGAACACCCTTCACACATGTGGGCACTCTGGTCTACAGCTCAAGCTTTACGCGTGGCCTCTGACACAGGCTTGGCCATCTCCTGGGGTTACAGTGGGCGATCCTACTGCTTTTGGAAGGTTTGAACTCCATGGGCGAGGTCATATAGAACTCTGGGCTCCAGCTCACATAAGCAGGGATTCTGGGTACTCAAAACATAGGCAGGATCTGGAAGGTCCACATTCTAGATGGTTTCTTTCCTTGGCCCTGTGGACTTCTCATTCGGGTGGAGGGTGCACCAGAAGAAATGCCAGCGCTCTGTCCTTATAAATTCCGGGCCCAGACTGGAGTCCCCACTGCTCAAATTCAAGCATGGACATTATATATATATTCTAATCTTTAAAGTATTCCACCCTGTGTGAGGTTACATGTCATGTAAATTTTTCTGGAATATGGAGCTGTGTTGAAAACATTAATGGAGTACCCCCAGGCCTTTAGAAATGTCTGAAGCCTCTGTTTTCATCAGCCTGCCTCTGTAGGAGGGGGCAAACCTCCAGCCATCTGCCAGGTTGAGTTAACACCGGACTAGAGACAGCTCTCTGATTAATTTATCTATTTATTTATTGAGACAGAATCTTCTATGTGCGTAAGGCCAGCTTTGAACTCATGACCCTCGTGCCAAAGTACTAGGATTACAGCAGATTTAAAATTTTGTTTTCATTTAGAAGCCAAGCATAGAGGCGATCCCTGACTCAGGTCTTCAGTGCCCATCGTCTCTTGTCCTTTTCTGTGTCCATATGTCAGGAAGCTGCCATCTGGAGGGGGACCTAAAGGCCAGGGGGAGCCGGGCGTTTTTCCTTTCTCTGCCCGAAGCCTCTTCTCTCAGACTCTTTCTTTGGACAGACTTCTGTGCTTCTCGTTCCAACATTTCATTAGGGGTCCTGGGTCCCAAGTTCTTATAGCCACCGGCTCCTCCCTTTGTCCTTGCAACTCAGTGGTTCTCAGTGGGAGACGCATCTGCCTTCCCTGCCCTCCTTCCTACATACTCAAGGGATATTTAGCGATTTCTGCAGGAATGTCAGATTGCTAGAACTTGGGGAGAGGGTGCAGTAAGCATCTAAGAAGATAGAGGGGAAGCATACTGTGACATACAGGACAATCCTGCCCTTCTCCCAGCTAAGAATCATCCTACCCAAACAACAGTTGAAAGGGCCCACTCTAAGGATCCTGCTCTAGGGGAAGGTAACAATGATACTAGCAACTGCCGATCTCCTGTTTGCTTGATTGACCCTTCCAGTGCTTAACCAGTTCCCCAAATTAAAATCCCTTTGTTTAAACACTTAAAAGTACTTATCCTGATTTGAGCATGACATAATATATACATGTATGGAAACGTCACATGGTACTCTAGGAATGTATTCAATTCTTATGAACCAGTCAAATTTGAAACTAAACACTTGAGCTAGGCATGGTGGTGCACACATTTAATCCCATCACTCAGGAAGCAGAGGCAGCAGCCCTATCTCTGAGTTTGAGACCAGCATGGTCTACATAGAGAGTTCCAGGACAACCAGGGCTACACAGAGAAATCCTGTCTTGAACAATCAACCAACCAACCAAACAAACAAACACACACTCAGACTTGGTTATGGTTTCTATTGCTGTGACAAAACACCATGACCACAGAGCAAGCTGGGGAGGAAAGGGTTAATTTGGCTCACACTTCCAGATCACAGTCCAGCACTGGAGGAAGTCAGGACAGGGACCCAAGCAGGGCTGCAATCTGGAGGCAGAGGCCATGCAGGGGAGCTACTTACTGATTTGCTTCTCCTAACTCGCTCAGCCTGCTTTCTTATAGAACCCAGGATCGGCAGCCCAGGGATGGTACCACCCACAATGGGCTGGGCCCTCCCCCATTGATCACTAATTGAGGACATGCCTTACACTGGACCTCACGGAGGCGTTTCCTCAACTGAGGCTCCTTCCTCTCTGATGACTCTCTGTTGTGTCAAGATGACACACAAAACCAGCCAGTACATACTTGAAGGATGGTTTTATAGCTCAGCAGCAGAGAACTTGTCTAGGTTCAATCTCCACTACTGCACTTGAAGGGTCTTCTGTTCTCCTGGTCAGACTGACACCCTCTCTAAAACACAAGCTGCTTTTCTTTTCCACTCTATCAAAACTAACTACCTATTTCTCTCTCACCTCCCCGTGAATTCTGTTTTTTGTTGTTTTTTTTTTTTTAACCAGGGCCGCCTCCCCACCCCCCTGACTTCAGATTGCTACAGTTTTCAAAAAGTACTTTTGAATGAGTAGACCCTGTTAGTTTACAACGATGCTCACCTGTATGAAATAAGAAGCAGAAAAGGCATAGCATGTCTTTAGGGCCGAGGAGATGGCTCTGTGGGTACAGCGTTGGTGGCACACGTGTGGGGTCCCGAGTTCTGACCGTCAGCAGCCACATACAGAGGCGGCTGTTGCAGTACACGTTCTGTACTCCAGAGCTGTGGGGCCAGAGACAGGCAGATCCCCTGGGCCTCGCTGGCCGGCCAGTCTAGCTGCAATGGCAGGCACGGGGTTGAATGATGAGGCTCCATCTCAAAAATAAGGTGGAGAAGCAACTGAGGAAGAAGAGATCACAACCTTGACTTCTGGTCTTAGAGTATGCCTACAGTACACACACACACACACACACACGAGAGAGAGAGAGAGAGAGAGAGAGAGAGAGAGAGAGCGCATTCAAATAAATTCAACCACCAAGACCTTTCAAATTGCGTTATTATAGCAAAACATATTTGTTAGTTTAATACCACTATAAATATAAACTGTAGATTAAATCAGATTAATGTGGATTCTTTGGAGATTCTTCCAAATTTCTTATTAGACTTAATTGCATAGAATGCCATTGAGTTTTTGTGCATCTTGTCATTCCTTTGCATAAAAATAAAATTGAGGAAAAATTCTGGGGTACTCTAAAAAAAAGCAAAGAAAATGTATTTTGGTATCTTCTATGTTTGGGGGGGTCTATCAGCCTTCTGGATCCGCCCAGTAAAAGATGGGTGGATTAAAACAACAATTTAGGGTCTAAAAGTTCAAAATCAAGGTGTTGGTAAGGACTGCTCTCTCTAAGGGTACCAGGGGGTCTGTGCCTTCTGTAGCCTCAGGCATCCCTTGTTGTAAATGAGGAGAAATCTGGGGAGAAAAGATGGGGAACAAGAAAAGGAGAAGAGGGGATCAGGGGCCAGCCACCCAGCTACACAGCAAGTCTTGGAGTAAGAAGTAAAGTATGCAGAATAGAGAAAAGTAAAAGCCCAGAGGTGAAAGACTGATGGGATAATTTAAGTTAAGAAAAGCCAAGCTAAGGCTGGGCATTCATAAGAAAGAATAAGCCTCTGTGTACTCATTTGGGAGCTGGGTGGGAGGCCCTCACAAAGACCAAAATAATAATAATAATAATAAACAACCAACTGGGATCTAAAAATGAATGCACAGTCTCAGCTACTAATGGGCGAGATGAAGCTGAGAGCAGCATTAGTGTACCCGACATATGCTACACCAGGAGGGAGGTTTTGAGACCCTAGGAAGTAAAACCAGGGAAGCCGTCCCCCCAGAGAATCCCAGCTTAGCCACACCAGCTCCTGGAATGCTCCAGGGTGAGCAAGGTCAGAATACACGTTCCAGACGCGGTGGTGGGGATGCTGGGGGAGACATGGCTTTCTAGTCGCTGTTCTTGGGGAGCAGGCGGCACAATGAGGGCAGCTGGAGGCCAATGGCCAAGTGCAGATCAATACCCACTAAGGAGCTGGTGGGGAGCCATCGAGGGTTTCAATCAAAGGAATAACATCTCCAGATTTGTCTTTGAAAGATCAGTCTGAGAGCGTCACTGCCAAGGGTGTTTTGTTCTTGTCTTTTCTCCTAAATTCATTCCTCACTTCCTCTCACTGTCTCTCGACAGCTTTCACAGGAGTTGGCCACTCCCTTCTTTTTGAAGTCCTTTGCCCCTCATCCCCTTATTCTAG
The DNA here is from genome assembly GCF_018167655.1 of Microtus oregoni. Classification (NCBI taxonomy): domain Eukaryota; kingdom Metazoa; phylum Chordata; class Mammalia; order Rodentia; family Cricetidae; genus Microtus; species Microtus oregoni. Next base: position 84,983,881 of record NW_024543060.1, on the reverse strand, counting down.
CCGGTCCCTGATTTACAGCTCCTCTTCCTTGTTGTCTTTTCACCAGCTTGCGAGAAACCTACAAGGCTGGGACTGTCCCCTTTCTCCCCCCTGTCTCTGAGATCTCATCCATACCCGAATCTGTTCCCCAGCTTTGGCCTCTCGCTTGAGCCCCAATTACCCATTTCATTGATTATTCAACACCTTGGATGCAACTTCTTACTGCTGTTTCTTTCAAGCTTTCCAACATGAATAAGTGCTCTCATATTCCGCCAGAATCAAAGGTTTAATTCGACCCTTCCCTTTTCCTCTTTACCTCATATACAACTCCATCCCCAGGTCATGGGTCATCCCAGTCTGGTCACCGAAGCGGATGCTCAGTTCATCTACTTGCCTCCCATTTCCACCATCAGCACCTTAGAAAGGACCCCCGGGTGTCCGACACCTAGACAGCTGCTATAGCTTGCACACACACGAGACGGGGTCTCACGGAACTCAGGCTGCCCTTGAACTCACTATGCAGCAGAGTGTACGGCTATTTTAGAGCCCCCAGGGAATAATTGGGGGACCTGCTGCTTTTAGGCTTATTTTGATGGACCGCATATGAGCAATATGTATGGCTGAACAAAGATGGTCCACCTTGAACTCACTAAACAAAAGAAAATAATAAGCACGGGTTGATGGTCTTACGATCTCCTTCGGAGACAAGCCCCCTAACCTAAAGAATTCCATAATCCCCTCCCTTGAACTTTCTCATCTTCCTGCCCGGTGCATACCACAAGAATTTTAACCAGTTAAATCATTCAGCGTGGAATCCAAATATCTTGCAAGGTTTTCTACGACCTGTTTCCTATCTGCATTCCTCATCTGGGACTACATCTCTACTTCTATTCCCTGAATACGTCCATCCCTTTTCTGCCTCAGGCCTTTGCTCTCGCCATTCTTTCCTAACCCTGTTATTAATGTGGCAATGTTTTTCCTACCCTTCAGGATTCAGTCATACCTTCCCAGAGATGCCATCCTGATCTGTTCCCTATAAAGGAGCCCCCACCTTCATTACTTTGTGCTTAGCAGTTCCGGGGGGAGGGGGGGAGAGTATCTGCCTGCTCATTTGTTCATTCTTTTTTCTCCCCATACATCATTCATTCTTCCCAGCAGTTAGAAGCCTATGCTCTGTGATTGCTATATAGCATGGTACCTCAGGGAGATCTCTACTTACCCATAACCCATCTGTCTTCAAAGCTCTCAGCATTGTGTTTGTTCATTATATTGTAACATTTAATCTTCACAGGCATCCTCGGTGGTAGGGTTTTTATTCCCATGCTATCAGTAAGGAAGCTATGCTGCTTTGGAGGGTAAGATGACCTACCTACCCCAGCCCTCATGGACACTGAGAATGATGGGGGACAAAAGCTCACCATGATGGTTAATATTGTTTGTCACTTCGGTGACAAGGCTGAGAGGTGCCTAGCGGATTGGTAGTGCACACTTGTGGTTGTGTCTGTAAGAGTGTTTCCTGAGAGGGCTAACTAAGGGTGTTAACTAATGGGCTAACGAAACCATAACTGCCACGTGGGAGAAAAGGGAAAAGGCCAGGAGCGACGGCTTCCACTTCCTCAACTTTCTGGCTGCCATGTTAAGAACCCCCACTCTGTTTCCTCCCCACAACCGTCATGCCCCGCCTCCTCTCAGGTCCAGAGCAGACCACAGAGGAACCCAAGCCAGCCTTCTTCTCAGCTGTTACTTCAGCCCGTGTTTGTCACAGCAGCAGTAAACACAACCAAACTTGCCAGTGTGGGCAGGGCTGAGCTCACAAATTGCCTCTCTGCACCGTATTGTAAGTCTCAAGCCCATGGCCCCTAGAGGAGCCGGAGGGAGCAGGAAAAACACAAGTTAGGGTGCAATTTCATCTCTTCTTTTACTTGACCTATTCTGACGAAGTCTCTGGTCTTGCGTCAAATAAACTTGTCAGCTGATGATGTTTTAGCAATGGTTTCACGTTTTATTGGTTTTGGTTTTCTCCCCAGTGTTGGGGATCAAGTTCAAGGCTTCGTGAACGCTAGGCAAGTGTTCTCCTGTTGACCTGTATCCCCAGTCTTAGTGCTTTTTTCTGGGGAAAACACCTTCCTCATATCGTAAGAATTCTGTGTTGCCATTTGGTCCCAAGGGTACATCTCCCTTTTGTCCTAAAATTAACATGTGACCTGAACCAGCCAATCGGATGACTGCTTCCCCAGTCTTCATGCTCAGTCTAGGGAAGGGTGTGTGGTTTGAATCAGGCCTGTCAGTATCTCTCCTGGAACACTGTTTGATCCCCAGAGACAAGAATTCCTCTGGGATTGTCATTCCTTAGCGCGGTGATAGCCAGGGGCTGCAAGTGACCACCTTCGTTACATGGAGTCTTCTGGGAGGAAGAGAAGCTAGACAGGCACATCAGAAGCACAGGGATGGATGGAGAGAGACAGAAATGGATAGATAATGCAGTTTTAACCCAAGAACCTAGCCACCGCTTATCCCGCTATTTAGTTAACATTTGCTTCCCCACTAAATGGTCGCGCAGGCAGGAGATGACATCTGCCTTTGCTTCTCACGGCTCTGCCCAGGGCTTAAGGAAGCAGCTGCCATGGTGTAGGTGTCCATATGTACATGAACAGGGCTACTGCCTCTACCAGGACAGCAGCTCAGAGCATAATGATAATGTTCAAGAGAAATAATTTCTAGCTTATGACTTTTAGAAGGAGCTGCTTGGATATATGGGGCTAGATTAAAATGGGAGGAAACTCAATCTTACTAGAGTATAACTCAACTTGTTAATACATAATGAATCCTTTAAAAATGTTTAGTCCTGGTGAATATGGATTGGAACAAAACAGGGACAATATATTCTGGCCCTGCTCTTCAAAAAATGTGGGTCATGTCTGAGGCACTATAATTTAATTTGACTCTAATATGTCTTTGAGTCCCCTGTCGGATTACAACCTGATTCACCAGTCACTGGCAGGCTAAAAATAGAGGGAGATACAAGAGGTTCTCATCACTTAGCAAGGAGTGTTTTTGCTCAAAGAACGGACATAAATCAGAGGCGGTGCGTCACTCGCCTCCATCCAGAGCTGGGTACGCGTGGTGCCTAGCAATTGTTTCAGATTGAAAAGACCATTGCGTTCAAATCATCGTCATTCAGGAGAGGCAGCCTGAGATTGTCACCAGCGGCCACTTGAAAGTCTGCCCCCCAGCCAGCCTCTGCTAATCAGTCCTGGCTCAAGAGGCCTGAGTTCCTGATCACTGGCAGTTTTATCTGGTTTCCAGGGGGGCGGCTGAAATCACGTCAGGGACTGAGAGGAAGGAAGAAAATGTGAGATTTCTCCTGGACGTGTCTGGGAAATCTCTAGCTTACTTTGTGCTCCAGCTTCCCTCTAGGATAAAATCAAAGTGGCTAGGCACCTGCATCCCACACCTGCCGTGTGCTCGGTCCTCAGGGAGCCCGAAAGGAGGAACAGCCCCTCCTTCCGGTGCTGGGTCCGAAGGAGAAGGTGCTGACCTCTGATGCTTCAAATTCAGGAGGAAGAATAATTGAATGACACGTGGTGGCTGTGGCTTGTTTGACAGTAGGTGGAGCCCGGGGCTGGGGTTATGGGTAAAGACAGAGATGAGCATGGATGGAACATGCAATTACACGCAGGGCATGGCGATGTAGTAATGTCTGTCGACACGTTGGTCAGATCAAGGAGCTCTGACAGATCATTGTGGACCAGGTGGATTTGAAGCCACAGACCTCGATGTCTCTCAGTGAGATGGAAAGTCAAGATCTGGGTTCTGGTGTGATCTGGTTCTGGGGGGGGGGGGGCTATTTTCCAGCCAAGGTTCTGTAACCCCCAGGGAGCCATCAAGTGAGTTTCATATATGCTTAGGAGCAGCGAATTGGTCTCCATGAATGCCCAGAGCTCCCTGGTAACTCCGTGAGCTAAATTCAAGAGCTACGGCTCTCCCAAGGATGGTTTCCTGCAGGAACGTGGTAGGACCAGTAGGGCTCACTGCCCTGACTCCATCACCCAATACTTAGACGCTGGCACACATCCTAATTTTCTCTTTTTATACAAGTGGACAATTAACTTCTAGGATACCTGGTTCTTAGCTTCCCTAATAACGGGGACAAAAATAAGTAATAATTGTTTAAAAAGGCAGCCACTACTGTCACCGGATCCTGAAGACGCTGAAGTGGAGAAAATGAAGTCGCTCGATCTAGTCACCGACACCGCTGGCCAAGAACAGCACTAAAATGCGCCATGTCCTTGGCTCGACTAAGGTTTTGCCTCAGAGCTTGGCCAGGGAATGTGACATGAAAAATGTCACCTCTACCCAGCTTTCTCGGTCTGTTGATGATTTTTAAGAATACGCCACCCCCACCACCACCATGTGTGTTACGTGTTTACATACGTGTGCAGGGGTGGAGGCCAGAAGAGGGCGTTTCACGATCTGGTCTACCACTCTGCCTTATTCCGCTGCTCTCACTGGAGTGGAGCTGGCAGCCAGCAAGCCCCAGTCCACTCTTGTCTCTGCCCCACCATACGCAATACTAGGGTCACAGCTGTGGCCACGCCTGGCCTTTTACACGGGCTTGGGATTAGAACTCAGATCCTCAAGTTTGTGCAGCTGATCCACGGCCCCAGCCGCTGCCGGCGAAATCTTGTCTCCCCATTTGCAGAAGTTTTCTTCCCTAACTCACGCTTATCTTTCAATACTAGCTTCTCCCTTGACAACTGGAAGTTTTTAGATTTTGTTCAATGATTCCTAGTGATCTTTTCTGTTGTTTCCCCATATTTACTTCCAGGCTTTAAAAAAAAAAAAAAATCCTTCCTTGAAGATAAATATAGTTCAATGCAGTTTATTTTCTTCTGGTCATTTAATATTTTTCTGACCTAACCTTTTTTATTAGTGGTATGCATATGTGCACACTTGCCACCATACATGGCAGAGGTCAGGGGTCAACTCTCTGGAGCAGGTCCCTTCTTGTCACCCTTCTGTGGGTTCCACACATCTACTCAGGTCATCAGGCCCGGGCAGTAAGCACCTTCTCCCTGTGAGCCACAAAGCCCCACTGGCTATTTATTCTTCTGAGACAGGCTCTCACCACGCTGCTCAGATTGGCCTTGAACTCTAGGGTCTCCCGCCTCAGCCTCCCACATGCTGAGACCCCAGGTTCCTGGTATCAGGCCTCGCGATATTAACTTGTATGTCTTTGTTTTTGTCTATAGCTATGGAAAAATACTGTGGCTTTCCATTGGAATCTCTGAGCAACGAGCTTAAAGAACAAAAGCTAACCCTTGTGGGTGGCCATGACACCCACAAAGTGGGTAAAGAGGATTTGTGTTATGTGTTAGGATGTTGGCTGACAGAAATGAGATTGGCTTATTGTCATGAATCATGTCCCTACAAGGCAGACCTGAGGCAGTGATTCACTGAGTGACCTCGAGGCCTCTCAGCTCGTTACTTATAAGAATGATGTCTAAGCCCAAAGTTTTGATCACACCGGCATAACAACCTTTTTTTTTTTTTTTCTGTTTGTTTTTCTAGGGCCTTATGTGGCCTCTAATCCCTTTTCTCTTCTTACTGAGAAGGGAAACAGGATGCCTGGCTTTTGAATTTGTCCTGGTACCTTTGCTAAAGAAATAATCCTCCCCAAAGTCTCACCATTAAATACCATCTGGCATGTAACTGAGCGACTTCTTTCGTCTCAAAGCTGAATCCACTTTCCCCAGTGACGTCAGCGTATCAGCGGGCGCCCAGCACCAGCTGTGAGATAACCCTCCCTTCTGCCCACAGCCACCCTCCCAAGGCCTTGCTGCACGGATTCTGCGCATTTCCTTTCCCAAGCCCGAGCTCTTACAATCCTGTGTGTTCTCTGGTACAACTTAAAGCGGGGAGCAAGCAGGTTTCTTGGTCAAAACTCCAAGCAGCTGGAGCGTCTTTCCAGGCCCCCAAACAGCTCAGCCTCCCATGGCGTTCCTGGGTGTAAGCATGCGGCATGGGCTCCGCAGTTTGCATTCGCTTCACTGATCTGCCCAGCAGTGATCCTTTCCCGGACTCTGAATTCTGTCACGCGCCATCGGCTTATCGTGACCGAACACACCAAACACAGAAGGCACTGTGTTTAGAAATGAAGGAGAACCACCGCTGGGCCTCGCTTGCGGTCCCTCCGTCTCTTCAGAGTGTCTCTGGGAGATGGCTCAATGATGACTTAGTTGCCTGCCTCGTTTAGATTCCGAAGGGCTCAAGAGAACCGTTGGGAATCTTAGAACAGTGCCCTGGAGGGGCATCAGGTGGATGGGAGGCCAGCAGAAGGTTAGTTAGGAGGGAGCGGGATTGCGGACGCCGTTGGGTTTTGCTGCTCATCCTCCACCCTAGTGAGCAGGGGAGAGTGTGGCACTGGGCTGCCAGAGAGATGGGGCGACGGACCTTGGTACAGTTGCTTCCATGCTCTTGTATATTGTATATTTTGATGGTGCGGCATATTACTGGGCGGCCATTTTGGGTAGATTCAGGTTAGGTAGCTTCCCCTGCAAAACCAGTTCGGATAAAGGGGCTGTCCCCAACTTGAAGTATCTTAGCGTTTTCCTGATAACTTGGTGTAGTAGTTTGAAAGAAAATGGGCTCCAGAGGAAGTGATGCTATGAGGAGGCGTGGCTTTGTGGGAGTCAGTGTGGCCTTGTTGGAGGAACTGTGTCACTGTGGGGGTGGGCTTTGCGGGTTCGTATGTGCTCAAGCCACACCCAGTAGTTGAGACCTCTTTCTGTTGCCTGTGAGTCAAAAATGTAAGAACTCTCAGCTCCTTTCCTGTACCGTGTCTGCCTGATGCTGCCTTGCTCCCTGCCATGACGATAATGGACTAAACCTCTGAACTGTAAATGAGCCACCACAATGAAATGTTTTTCTTTATGAGTTGCTCAGGTCATGGTGTCTCTTCACAGGAACAGAAACACTACTAAGACACTTGACAACCTTGGTTTATGATGCCAAGGATCAAAGCTTGTAGCACCAAGAGTGGGATACCTCAATTGCTGACCTCAACCATCAGTCACGCTCACAGGCACTGTTCCTGATGCTGGTTTCTCAGGCTTGCTGTTTTGGTTAGAAGGGGCAGTGTGCACTGTGGCACTGCTCTCATTGGTAACTTCATGGGAAATTGAAATACTCTGCCCAAGATCACACAGCCAGTAATGGGCGTGGCTAGGACTCAAACCCAGATGCCACTCACAAGAGGTTATAGCCAACAATAAAAGGGTATTAAGATAATGCAGCTATGCTATTTAACTTATTACATCTAAGGTAGGCTTATTTAAGTTGTCTTGGTAATTCTCTGAGAATGAAAGGAATTTATTTCTCTGAGCAATTCTTTGGAAATTTTCCAAAAGAAATGTATTATCAGGCGTCATACTCAAATAATCCAGCATGATCAAACTGGGCCTCACTTTAGTGAAATTACTTCGGACTTCCATCCGTTTCCCCCAAAGTCTCTCCCAAGCTTAGTTATTCAAACAATTTCCATTTGAAGTGTCTGTGCAATCAGTTTAATTATATTTACACTGTAGGCTCACACAATTAGCACACATTTGCTCTGGCACAATGAGGTACACACTAGCATCGAGAGGAGAAATGTTTGTCAGAGTGGGTACTAATTTGGTAATATTGGTGATATTTTCATCATAAGATGACCTTTGCTTCCCCAAGCAGCTTGGCAACAGCAAGGACTTCGATGATGAAGGTTGAGTTAATGAGCCCTGTCTAGCTGTTCATAGACATGAGCTGTCCTGCCTCCCCTGGGTATCACTCGGCTTAGCTGATTCAGTGAGGCTCTTGGGCTCATTACGGAGGCAGACAGACTCTAAAATGGTTCTCAACAACCCCTCCCTTTTGGTGTTCATGTCTTTGTGTGGCACTCTCTCCTTCAGTGTGGCTAGGACCTGTGACTTGCTTCTACCATGATAACATATGCACTTCCATGTAACATAACATGGAAGATTAGAAGATGCTTCCTATGAGTAGACTCGCCCTTGCTTGCCTGAAGCCAGTTGCCATGTCGTGTGTGTGTGTGTGTGTGTGTGTGCGCGCGCGCGCGCGTGTGCGTGTGTGTGCGCGCGCGCGTGCATGCATGCAGTGGAAAGCCCCATGTGGTAGGAACTGAAGGCAATCTCTAGCTGACAGGCAGCAAGCACCAAGGTCTATCAGTCCATGGGGGCTGAATTTTGCCAAAGTTCTGTGAGACAATAACGGGATCCTTCCCCAGTTTCTATGGGGATACCACGGTGAACAGGAAGGAAAAAACATCTCACAGATTCAATGCAATTCCTAATAAAGTATCAGTGATGGAAGTAGCAGAAGTGTGGGTTTCTGGGACCGACTGGGATCCTTGTAATCGTTCCACTACAAGTAAGTGCCACCCACTCCTATTTCCCATGAATTTCCATATACCTAACCACAGACAGCACGCGGGGCATCCAGAACCAGTATAAACTAGAGATGGTAATCACCCAGGAAGATCCCATCAGAATGACAATTGAGGGTGTTTTGTTGGTAGTTGTGTGAGTTCTGAGTGTTACATCCCCGGAGGTTCCCACCACCTCCGATGTTTCTCCATTCCAGGTCTTGAGGGAGAGAAGAGCCATTTTCCCAGCCTGTTCCCTGAAAGCCCTGGTGGACTGTCAGTTTGGACTGTTTGCGATTCATCAATCTTCAGCATCTCTGCCTGCCTCTAATTTTCAGCATCATTAGCCCTGGGCCTGCCTGTGATGGTGAGAGTGTTTAGGGATGTCATGGCAGCATCCTTACTCATCGACCGTGCTTGGAAGTGAGAAGGGAAATCCTTAAACCTGCCCCTTTTCCTTCCTCTTAACTTTAAAAGTTTTTCGATGAAGTTAGGTGGACTTGCTTCCTTCATAGCCTATCATCCTCCCTCCTCGATCTACCAGGCTTTCGCTTTCAACAGGCACTTCGTTCTGTGTCCCTCTTGGGGATGATTTTGCATTTTGCCACTGGGCGCTGTAGATGGATGTCAGCACATTTTATACTGAACTGAAAAATGCAGTTTGCTTTGTGCAACCATCAACTCTTAAAGCCCCATTCGGGGGCTAGAGGAGATAACCTTCCTCCCTCCACGTATGAAGCAACCAACAGGTTCCTGGCTTCTCTTTCCCCCTGCTCATCTTTCCCTCTTCCTGGTGGATACCCTTTTTGTCCTCCACTGCTGGGCAAAGTGGGGTAGAGATGAGAGAGAAAGGAGGCAGGCGAGTTAAGATTTGATCTGCTAGCCTCATGAGCTCCACTCCGCTCATGATTAAAGCTAGCCACCCCTGGAGTCTGTAGGACGGCACAAGCTAACTCTTTGTCTCATGTCTTCGCAAGGGAATTTTGGAGATGTCCCGCAGGTCCCTGTCTTGCAGGTCCTTTGACTCAAGTGGATAACATTCATTCTAGGTTGCCTCTTCCAGTTCTGTCCTCAGCCTTTGGTGATTCAGCTGTGCACCCCTAGCTTGGATCTTGGCTTTCTTTGTCTTGATCTCCTTTGACCCTGCCCCAGCCAGCCCCGAGAGTGGCCAGCTGACCCCCATACAGCATCCCTGCTTGCCCCTTTGTCTCCGAAGCCCAAATGCCAGCTCTTCTCAATTTTCTACACTTTCTCAGTGGAACTGACTTCAGCCAGAGCTGGTTGTATCCTCCTGCTCCCCAGACAATGCTGTCCCACCTCCAGCTCCCAGTGGAGTAGACTTAACCACAGCTCTCCAGGTGGTCTGGTGAAAACCTTCCTAGGCTTAGGAAAAGAGAAGGCAATTCCATCCCTCACCCAGAGCGAGAAGGACTTGATACAGATAAAACACATCCTCAAAACACTCATTGGCCCTCGGCTCCAAATTCAGATCCCTTCATCCCATGATCTCACAGGGAGTCCCAAGAGGTGTGGCTCAGGTTCTCTTCCATCCATGTGAGGGAAAGTAGAAGGGAAAAGTCTCTCGGAACTGAGGGTGGAACAATGTCTTCCAGGCTTCTGTAGCAGTTGCTCTAGTGACTGACTCACCTGTGGCTTGCTGTTCTGTTTTGTCTGCCTGTGGCTGCTCAAATCCAAATACACAGTTACCCCCCAGTTCTCAGTGTCTTGGGATCTCTTTAGAAGGGTCCACTGCAGGCAGTTTCGGTAATACTTTTAGTATGTGATATTAATTAGACTTGCTGGAAGGAAAAGCCAAGGATGGCCAGATTGAGATGTTTCCTAGCCCAAAGCCAGGCATGCAGGGGCAATGTCCCGTCACATCTGTGTCTCAAACACCCTAAGGCTGTACTAACACAAGCCTAGTGTGCTTGCCTGATGATAGCTGTCTTGGTTAAGGTTTCTATTGCCGTGAAGAGACGCCATGACCACGGCAACTCTTACAGGGGAAACATTTAATTAGGGTGGCTCGCTTACAGGTCAGAGGTTCAGTCCATTGTCATCATAACAGGGAGCACGGCAGCGTGCAGGCAGACGTGGTCCTGAAATAGTAGCTGAGAGTCCTACATCTTGTAGGCCACAGGAAGTCGGGTAAGACACTGGGAGGTATCCTGAGCTTAGGAAATCTCAAAGCCCACCCCCACAGGGAGGGACCAACCAATCAACAAGGCCATACCCACTCCAACAAAGCCACTCCCTGTGAGAACATGGGGGTCAGGGGTCAGTTACATTCAGACTCCCACAATAGTTTGTAGTCACAGGCCCAGAAATGGTACCAGCATGATTCCACACAGGCTCCTACAGAAAACCAAATGTCTCTGTGCCATGTCTGCCAGGAGAACAGTGTCTTTAGCCATCCATGGCTTGCTTAGGTTTTCTGTGTAGAGCTCAAAGAAGAATTTTCTGTATAGAGAATTTGCTGTGTAGAGCTCAAAAAAAAAAAAAAAAAAAAATTGAAGCAGACACAGAAAAAAAAATCCATTCTAAAATGTGAATAAAAAAGTTTATACCTTCATAAACTATGTTGGCTATATGAAATAAAAATCTCCTCAGGGCCTGGAGAGATGGCTCAGTGGTTAAGAGCACTGGCTATTCTTCTAGAGGACCCAGGTTCAATTCCCTACACCCACATGGCAGCTCACAACTGTCTATAACTGCAGTCCCAGGGGATCCAGCACCCTCCCACAGACATACGTGTAGGCAAAACACCAGAGCACATAAAATAAGAATAAATTATTTAAAAAACAAAACCTCTTCTTTTGTGTATCTTTTAAATTGTGTACCCTTAACATACATAAAGATGAATTTAAGTTTACTTTTTTTAAAAAAAAATATTTATTTTATGTATATGAGTACTCCATCTTCATGCACCACCAGAAGGGTGAATCAGATCCCACTGCAGACAGGTATGAACCACCATGTGGGTGCTGGGAATTGAACTCAGGTCTTCCAGAAGAGCAGCCAGTGCCCTTAACCATTGAGTCATCTCTCCAACCTCCTTAAGTTTACTTTCTCAAGACTCTTCCTTTGTGCCATTTTTCTCACCCTGTTCTTCTTTCAGTTGTTGCCTCTAAGAGGCAGCTTCTTCTATCTTTTCCTTCTCCCCACTTATCCCCTTCTCCCCTCTCTGTTAATCTCTCTCTCTCTCTCTCTCTCTCTCTCTCCTCCCCCCTCCCCGCCTTTCTGCTCTTCTCCCTCCTCTCCTTCCCTTCCATAACTAAATAAATATCCAACCTCGCTCTGCATGGTGTGCCCATCCGTCTGTCTCTTGCCTGCTGTGTGGCTCTCTGCCTGGGACCACCACCTCCGGAGACCTGCAGCATGGTCTTGTGGCGTGCCCATCCATCTGTATCTCCTCATGGGAATGGCTGCTCTGGGACCCGCTGTCCGCTGCCTGCCGCTGATTGGGGGACCTGTGGTGTGGTCTAATGGCCCGCTGCATGCTGCAACCACTTGGGGATCCACAACGTTTTATCTAAACCATAACACTGATAACTTAAATTAACCCATTTCTGTTCATCTGTGTTCTATTACCCATCCAACTTCTTCCGTGTTTCCTGACAGTTCTTGCGAGCCTAGATTTGTCTGCTCTACCTTTCCCTCCCTGGAAATCCCTCCCATACCACCTGCCTAGCTATTGGCCATTCAGCTTTTTATTACACCAATCACAATTACATCTCCGCACACTATACAAATATTCCACAACAATGCCCCCCCCCAGCTTCAATTTTCATGAATGATCCGATGACAATGACAGTATCTAGCTCTTAGGCCTTGGGGCATGCTTCTTATTGTATATCAAGTTTGGTTTCTAGATTTAGCTTACTCAAAAGTTTGTGTTAGGAAAACATTTTAATTTCCCAAATCATTTCCTAGTGAACTGGTGGTTTTGTATGTCGCGACTCCAGTCTGTTATAGGAATAAACATAGTTGAGATGTTTTAAAGAAAGATGATATTAATAGCTAGTCAGCTTCAATTCAAAGCTCAATGTGTCATTACTAATAAGAATGGAAAGGAACTTGGGAATCCTGAAAAGGTGTCAGGAATAATTTCATTCCAAGCTTTCTTTCTTTCTTTATTATTATTATTATTATTATTTGTATTTTTCAAGACAGGGTTTCTCCGTAGCTTTTTGGTTCCTGTCCTGGAACTAGCTCTCGTAGACCAGGCTGGCCTTGAACTCACAGAGATCCGCCTGCCTCTGCCTCCCGAGTGCTGGGATTAAAGGCGTGCATCACCACCGCCCTGCTCCAAGCTTTCTTTAAGGAGGAAACTTGTCGGCCGTGGCTAACATCCATTCCATGGGTGATTGATTGATTTGTTTTGGATTCTTCAGGTTTAATCCCGACCAGGCTGTGGAAAATGTGTCATTCCACAATTGGGTCAAACAATCCATGTCAACAGGAAGGTCTGAAAGTGAGCTTATGAAAATGTCCATCTTCTTCCCTTCCAAATTGGCTCAAGGAGAGTAAGATCTCTTGGGTTACCTGCCCAGAGACCCCCCTAAGGTGGTTAGGTGACTTTCAGATTTGTGGCCTTGGAACACTGGCTTTCCGTTGTCCCATCCTAGCTCTGAATTAAAATAAAAAATCTCAAATACTAAATTATAAACTGTTTCATGTGTATGTGTGTGTGTGTGGTGTTTGTCTGTGGTGTGTGTGTGTATGTGTCTGTGGTGTATGTCTGTGGTGTATGTGTGTATGCATATATGTGTATGTGTTATGTGTGCATACAGGTCAGAGGACAGCGTCCAGTGTCATTCCCCAGGCCCCTTTCACATTTTTTTTGAGACAGGGTCGCTCGTTGACTTGGAACTTTGCCAAGTAGGCTAGGCTAGCTGATCAGATAGCACTTTACAATCCAACGATCTTCCTGCCGACCGTTTCTTCAAGTGGATAACATTTCATAATATCTTATGAGCCACAGAGAAGATTTTGAAAGATAAAATTCCCACATGTGAATCATTTAAAAAAATTTCTGGGTTATTTTATCATTTCGCTTTTTCAAGTAAATACAAGTCTGCAAACCTGATTTTCTCAGGTCTCCCTGGCCCTTGCCTCGGGGTGGGGACACACCCCTGGTAATAGCCGCTTTCTGTTGCGTCTGTCTTACACAGTCAAGTCTCAGGTTCTTGCCCGTTTCATCCAAGACAGGGTAATCTTTGCTAATCCTCAGAGGGCAGATTGCAAGCAGGTCTGTCCACTCTGGTTACGAGGGAATGTGATTTCTCCCAGTTCCCTGGGCCCCTTGCCCAACAAGCCATCAGAGTATATACATTTCCATTGTCCAAGCTGCCATTCCCCTGGGGACAGTCCTGAGCGCTGTCCTGAGAACTGTACCTCTGATGAACTCCAGCCAACCAGCCCTTGCGAAGCCAGAGTAGTTTTGGATTCCTTTGGACCAAAAGTGTGGTAAAGCTGGATTACATCCCTCATCCCTCACAGGAGAGAGAGAAGGTTCTGCTGTGTGGCATTTGTCACTTGGGCACCCATGGGCCGTGCATCTTCAAGAGAATGCGGATATTAAAGAGGGTGTCCACGGCCTGCAGCTGCTCTTGTTACAGAACTGAGATGCAATTCCTCAGGCAAGGACCTCTCCCCAGTCTTGCCTTCCTCTTCCAGAGAAGAAGCGCTGCTTTCTCCTCATGCAAATCGTTTATGCAAATTGATGCCTTTCCTCTCCATTCATCAGCGTGCTTGTTGGAACCCTTTTGGTTACAAATAACACCCAACAGCTTGAGCCAATGGAAGCAAGGGAAGGACTGGACTGCGGAAATAGAACGGCAGGGTTGCAGCTGGGCCTCGTGGAGAACCTAACAGAGATGACTTCAAAAGCTGTAATGGGGTCTCGTCTCCTCTCTCGTGCCAATGGGTTGTCTTTGAGCTCTACTTCACCTGGTGTATGGACTGGGAAGGAAAATGCATTCAACTGGTTGTTTCTGAGGCATAAGAAGACTATAAAGGTGGGGGGGTGGGGAAGGACCTGGATGCCCAACTGGAAAGATCGATAGTGGCCAGATCAAGATTCTGTTTTATAGACCTGCACTTTATCCCGATAGTAGCAAATGGCGGTGTTGTAGACAGGTGTAAAACAGAGGAAACACATGGATATAGGCTGAATATTCTTTACTGAAATATGAGGGACCAGATGTGTTTTGGCTGTCTGAAACATCGGTTGGCCTAGAACCCACTATAGACCAGGTTGGCCGGCCTCAGTCTCCCAGAGGCCGCCTCTGCCTTCTGAGTGCTGGGGTCATTCGGCAGCACCCCACCCCAGGGGTTGCGACCCACAGGTTGAGAGACACTGTCCTAAAGGCTCCGTCACCTTCAAAAGCAACACCTCCCTATGGGATAACTTGCACACCATCTATTTACGTTATGATTCATAACAGTAGCAAAAAGGACAGCTATGAAGTTAATTTTATGATTGGGGGGGACAACATGAGGAACTATATTAAAGGGTCACAGTGTTAGAAAGGTTGAGAATCACTACTTTAGGAGGTGGAGCCTAACTGGAAGGACTGGGTTTCTCAGGAGAAGGCGGAGTTTAGCTTGGTCCTGTTTCTGACCCAACCAACCTCTGCTTCTGCATTGGTCCCATGTACCACCATGCCCCAAGACTACCAACCACAATGCCTTCCCCACACACGATGGACTGATTCTCAGAAGCCGTGTGAGTCATAACAAATCTCTGGTCCCTTGAACCCCCACTTCCACACCGTAGCTCGTTCAATCCTTGAAGGCACTATGCCCAGCAGACAGACTTGGAGACTGCAAAGGAGTGACCCAGGGGTCTTTTGTCTGTTGCAGATTTATTGAGACGTCCCCTACATGCTCTGCAACTCATTCTTCAAAGTGCAAAGTTCAGTGAGTTGTTTGTTTGGGTTATGAAACCAGAATTACAGCAAATTGATAACCTTTTTTTTAAAAAATGTTTATTTATTTATTTATTATGTATACAATATTCTGTCTGTGTGTATGCCTGCAGGCCAGAAGAGGGCACCAGACCCCATTACAGATGGTTGTGAGCCACCATGTGGTTGCTGGGACTTGAACTCAGGACCTTTGGAAGAGCAGGCAATGCTCTTAACCTCTGAGCCATCTCTCCAACCCCTGAATTGATAACCTTTGATAACTGCTGATAGAGTCCATAATACATCCACCCTCTATTATTCTAGCCCCCGACAACCCCTGATCTACCTTCTGTCTGTAGAACTGCCCGTCCAGGACTCAGACAATCTCTCCTGCCTGTGACTAGGCCACATCCCGATTTGCCTGCCCAGAGAACAGTGACATTCGCCACACTTCCTGGTAGGTAGTAAATGCTCCATGAATGCTGTGTATTTCATTATAAGAAGTTAACAGAACATTTTTTTTTTCCAGCCGATTCCGACACCTTTAAAGTGAAAACCATAAAGCACAGCGTTAAAGCGTAGAAGTTCCTTAGAAATCATTCTGGCTCTGGTTCTTAAGAGTGTGCAAATGAGAAATTAGCGATATATCAAAAAATTACCACTTGTAAGAGAGGCTTGCAGGGCATTATGGGAGAGAGAGAGAACTCAGGAGGTGTGTGACCTTAAAATGACAGCCAGTTAACTACATTTCTCAGTCACTTGCCCTCTGCCAAGACAGTGCCATGGATTGTGGCTTGGCCCTTTCAGGGAGGGCAAGGGGCAAGAGCAATTACATAGCTCCTTTCCATGTTAACGGAAGCCTGGGCATGCTCACTAGAGTAGAAATAGCAATAATCTCATACAGCTGAAAACTTTAAAAATTCAATTAAATATCCCTCAGTAGATTTAAAAAGATATATAGTAGTTATTTTTATGTCTTAGAAAGGATGAAAGTATTAAATATTAAAACTTCTCTAAACCATCTACGTGACTCTTGTTTTAAATTCAGTCATTCTTCCTCCCAGCATACACATGCCCACATACCGGTAAGTCTAAGGCATAGGATTTTCCGTTTGTTTTTACAGCTTAAATCTATGTCCTGGACGTGTCTTCTAATTGTTGATTCATTCTAATTTAATTATAGTTGGGACTGGGAGATGGTTCACTGCGTAAGAACACTGTACAAGCTTATAGACCTGAGTTTAAATCTCTACTATCTATCTAAATGCTTGGCATTGCCTCAAGTTCTTGTGATGTTAGCATTGGGGGAGAGAGACAAGCAGATCCAGGGACACCAGCCTGACCAAATTGGTGAGCTTTGGGTTCGGGGAGAGATCCAGCCTCAGGGGAAAAAAGGAGAAAGAGTAGATAAAAAAACACTCAGTATTTTGCTCTGGCCTCCACACGTATGCTCAGGAACACATACACACACATGCACACACACATACACAACACACATACACACCACATACCCATACCACACCTACAAAATTAAAATGTATTTTAGCTGCATGTGAATAAGTAATGTAAAGTGGATGAGAAAGAAAGGGGGAGGTGCACAAGCAAATACATATTTAAGGCAAAGTAGAAACTGAATGCTGATAGAATATTCCAGAACACTAAAGATACGACTTCTGATCTGGGTGTCAGAAAGGAGAGCTAAGCACTGCCACTGGGAACTGTATCCTGTATGTGGGTCTTGTATACATTCTGGGACTTGGACACCATGGAGGGACTCCGGCCTGTTGACAGTTTTGCTAACGGTATGCTAGAGAAGAGCCCTAGTTCATCAGTTGGTTTGCATTCTTTGTTCCTCTTCTCTCTGTCTGTCCTGCTTCCTTTGTATGTACCTGGACCACTTTATGTACCTGCTTTGTTTGTTTATACCCATATCATTTATGTGTTCCTGTGTCACTTGTATGTACCTGCTTTCTTAGTATGTATCACTTGTATGTACCTGTACCCTTTGTATTACCTGTATCACTTGTCTGTACTTGCATCTTCTGTCTGTCCTGCTTCCTTTATATGTACCTGTATCATTTGTATGTACCCGTGTCATTTGTATGTATCTGTTTCCTTTGCATGTATCTGTGTCATTTGTATGTACCTGCTTCCTTTGTATGCAGCTATATCATCTGTCCTGGTTTCTGCCATTTGGGATGAATGTCCAACATTCATTCCAGGGGTCTAGAAGCTTCACTTTGATTTTAGGAGATGCTGCAGACACCAGAGGATCAGACAGTCCCTCCCAACTGAATCAGCAAGGCTTTGTTCTAATAGGCTTATTAATGGAGAAGGGAATTCTATGCAACGAGGCTGATCACAGCTGTCCCTCAGTATTTATGGGGAGTGGGGGGGTGGCTCCAGAACCTCATTGTGGCTGGTGCAATAGTCGGTATCAATTAACCACCTTGATTAGATACTGAATCACCTGAAAGACAGGCCTCTCTCTCGTTATGCCTGTAGGGTACTATCTTGACTTGATTAAATAAAGTGGGAAAGGCCTGCCCACTGTGGGTGTCACCATTCCCTGGTCTGGGGCCTTTGAGTGCATGAAAGGGAGACAGTGAGCTAAGCATGAACACTCTCTTCTCCCTAATGCTGGAAGTCATGCGACCAGCCACTTCCTGCTGCCTTGACTTCCCCACCACGGGGGACTGTTCCCCGAACTGTGAGCCACAGCAAACCTCTCCTTAACTTGCTCTTGTCAGGATATCCTATCACAGCAGCAGGAAAGAGACTAAAATAAATACCAGAACCCACTGGCGTGCAAGACCCTTCACATAAAGCATTGTGGTCCTATGCATCATATTTATTTATTATTTATTGATGTTTAGGATCCAAACCTGGGCCTTGTGTGTGCTAGGCAGACTTGCCACCACTGAGCTACATCCCCAGTCTATTTTTTTCCTCAAGAAATGGTTTCACCATGTAGCCCATGCTGGCCTTGAATTTATGCTTCAAGAAAGTTGGGATTACAGCCATGAATCGCCACAGCCAGCCTCTTAGATAGTTTACCCACTTCTAGATGATTTATAGTGAAATGTCAAGTGTATGACAGACACTGTACAAACAGTTGTATTAGGGCACAATTTTTGTGTGTACATATGATCATGTGTGTGTGAGAGAGAGTGAGTGAAAGTATGTGTCTGAGAGACAGAGAGAGAGAGGACTGTGTGTGTGTGTGAGAGAGAGAGGACTGTATGTGAGAGAGGGGGAAAGAATGTGAATGTGATTGAGTGTGTGTGTGTGTGTGAGAGAGAGAGAGGACTGTGTGTGTGTGTGTGTGTGTGAGAGAGAGAGAGAGAGGACTGTGTGTGTGTGTGTGTGTGTGTGTGAGAGAGAGAGAGAGAGAGAGAGAGAGAGAGAGGACTGTATGTGAGAGAGGGGGAAAGAATGTGTATGTGATTGAGTGTGTGTGTGTGTGAGAGAGAGAGATGACTGTGTGTGTGAGAGAGAGAGAGAAAGAGAGAGAGAGAGAGAGAGAGAGGACTGTATGTGAGAGAGGGGGAAAGAATGTGTATGTGATTGTGTGTGTGTGTGTGTGTGTGTGTGTGAGAGAGAGAGAGAGAGAGAGAGAGAGAGAGAGAGAGAGAGAGAGCAGGTGTGCCTATATGTTCCTGTGTGTATGTTGGAGGCCAAGGGTAAACCTAGGGTATTGCTGAGGACACGTCAACCTGTGTTTTGAGAGACGATCTCTCACTGGGATCTGAGACTTGCTGATTGCTGATTAGGCCAGGCTGGCAGCTGTGCGCTTCAGGGATTCTCCTCAGCCTTTACCTCCTCAGTGTCGGGATTACAAGTGTGTGCTACCATGCCCAACTTTTTATGTGAGTGCCGGGAATGAAACTCATGTTCTTACAATTACATGGCAGGCCCATTACCAACTAACTGAGCTAGCTCCCTAGTCCTCATTTAGGGAATATTTTTGAAAACTCATTATGTGTTTTGCATCAACATGATTTTCTTTTCTTCTTCAGTATTTTCAATGTGTAGCTGGTTAAATTTTCAGCTGGTTGAATCTGATGCAGAGGGCTGACTGGCCTTGGTGTGGTCTGAAAGTCCCTAATTGATGTACCAAAGGATCTGGCTGTAACCACCTCCCCTCACAATGATTGTTTACACGCAGCGGAAGATGTTCGGCAGGGCTTTGAACGCTTGCTTCCCGGTGTATCCAATTTGAAGGTCTTCTTGTCTCAGCATGTGTCTGCAAGCGCAATCGACAAGAGAGAACAATACGTGCCGGGAGGATTGCAGCTGGCCTTTTGAACTCATTTAGAGTGGGCATCAGGGTGAAGAGACTTGTAGCTTCTCCACTTGAACAACAAGATTTTCATCACTCACTGGCTGGTTTAGAGGCTTAGACATGATGTCCCCAGACACACTTTCTATCAGCAGCTCACTGGGAGCCAGGACACACAGGGAGACTGACTTACACGTTACTTTTCCAAATGAAGCCGAGCAGACATACAAAGCTCAAACCCTAGCCAGCCAGCAACAATCTGCTTGGGGCCATCGTAGATGTCATGCTTAGGGCGGTGAGGAGTATAGGACATGCTGGTTTTATGCTATGGAAGCAGAAGCAGTCAACAGCACAGAGTTCTGTTCAGCTAGCATATGAATTTCTAGAATGTTCTTTTCACACATTCACTGGACACTTATTTCTACTTCCCCTCTATACCTCCATGCCTTTGTTGAGCATCACTGTGTATATGGTTTCTAGACATGGAGGATATAGCAGTCAATAAGACAGCCAGAATCTCTGTCCGTATAGCCCTCCCTAGACGGAGACAGGGAGCAAGCAAATGAATAGATCGCAAGTTCTGATCAGCAAGAAGTGCTGTGAAATAAAACGAGGTAGGTTTGGAAGAGGGGATGCTCAGCTGAGGGTAGCATGGTGGGTGGCTAAGGACCCCAGGTTCCAAGTCATGAGGGACATCACATGACCGCCGTACAGAGAAGAGCAAGTCAAGAGCCTCGATGTGGGCACGTACATACGAAAGGCCTGACAATGGAGGCCAGGGGCTGCCCCAAGTGTGGCTGGGAGATAAGGAGTGAGAGCCCAGGCCTGGCTGGGGAGGGGTTGGGGAGGGGCTGGGTATTCCAGGTCGTTGTGAGACTCACATTCCTCTCTGGGATGAAAGGCTCTGGTGGAGTCAGAACAGAAGACGGGTGCCATTTTCATTGTTTTCATAGATGTCCCCTGACTGCTGTGTGAAGGGTAGGCTGTGACAGAGGGCCCAGCTGGAAGTGGGGACACCAGGAATCCACTGCAGGGGTCCAGATGACAGAAGGAGGCCGAGGGAGGTAGCTGCAGTCGGAATGTATTTGGAAGGCAAAACCGATATGATGAGCAGACAGGCTGTTTATCAGGAAAGGCGGGGAAGAGGAGTGAAGGGTGACCCCAAGACTTTGGATTGACCCACTCAGAAGAAGGGGCTGCTGCATGTGGAGCCACATGTGGGTCCTGAAGATGGAACAGGTTCGGGATCTGTTAAGTCTGGGGATGCTGGTGGCAGGGTTTTGAGGGAAAGGAGTCGTCTAAGAGCTAAGTTTGGAAATCATTCATCTCTAAGTGGTGTCAAAGAGACGGAACGGTCTGTGGTGCGTGCATAAACTATATATATATATATATATATATATATATATATATATATATATATATATATATGGAGAGAGAGAAAACAAAGGATTGGAGAGAGTCAAGGAGACCATGATTGGGGCTTGACATCTCCTGGGGGATTTTCTTGGAACACAAGAGACTAAGGTCCTCATCTGGCTGGTGGATGTTGGTGTGAGGTTCGAAACTCAACAAGGGCCCCATCCTTACCACCAGCAAGCCACTCTCAAGCCGTCTTGATGCTGCCCCCCCCCCCCCCAGTCCCACCATGAAATCAGAGGCTGCAGCAGGAAGGCTATCTCTCCTCTCCAGAGCTGCCACTAGGGACATCTGTGTGTGAATCGCCTTCTTTAATCCCCTTCACCCTGAGTAACTGAGCGGATGGTGGTTTTTTTATCCTGTGAATACAATCTGCACCTTGGCTTTGCTGCATCCCAGCCATGTGGTCTCCTAAGGTGTCTTCACCTCGGTTTCCTCATGCCCATCTACACCACAGGTTGGTTTTGACAACCGACTGGGATATGCATGGAGAGGCTACCACGGAGCCGGGAAGGTGACATGTAATAATAGCTTACACTGCGTGCCGGATGTACCTTTTATACATTCGCCTACTTACCCCAGCATCTCTCTGAAGCAGGTGTTGCTTCTTCTGCTCTATAGATAAGGTTAGGCAGTGTGACTGACTGCTAGTTCAAGTAGCCCGGCGGTAGGAATTAATCCTTCAGCCACCGTGCCAGCCCGTTGCTTCAGAATGCTGAAAATGTTTCCTTTTCCTCCCTCTTCTCTGCAAGTCATTTAATTAGAAGGCGCTAGCTTGGGAGGCACAGCATTTCCCTGTCCCTCCTCACTGGGCTGCGTTCATTATCTGACCCCGGGACAACTTCTGTCCTCTTTCTATTCAGATGGGCAGCTCTGTGCAGCGGCAAGCAAAGAAAAATTCAAATGGACCGGAAGACGAGCAATAAAGGCTCATTGGCAGCCACCTCTGATGGGAGCCCGGTCATGCGGCTCAGTATATGAGCCATGCTGCTTTTATAGGTTTCTTCTAGTGTCGTCAGGAACTGACCAGAAGGGAAAAATTATGGTTTTGGAAAGCTATGAAAATCAGAACAGAGTAAAGGGTTGTTTGGGGGAGATGCTAAAAGTCCCTCTATCCTCTGCATGTCTGTGTTTGTGTCTCTCTCTGTGAGTGTGTGTGTGTGTGTGTGTGTGTGATTGAAGGTGGGGTGTGGATGCACACATGCAGGATATGTGTACTCCTGTGCACCGGAATAAATAACATGGCCCTTCAGGGGTTTGACACACAGAGATGGGCTGGGAAGAACCTTCTGGCTTCTGCACCTTCACGTCATCAAACTGCTAACACAAAGCAGAAGGCAGTCTCCCAAGAGAAAATAAAGCCACATTCCCCATGAAACAGGACTGTCGTATTTAGCCAATAAGAACACAGGACACCTCGTTAAATCCGATTTTCAGATAAATAGCAAATGATATTTAGTATGCACACGTTCCGTGCATCATACTGGACTTCCTACCCCCCCCCCCCACCACCACCATTGTTACCTGCAGTTTGGATTTTACTGACCATGCTGTGTTTGACTGACAAATTCACCATGAAAAGAGTGGGTTTCCTTGCTAAAACCCACAAACCATATTTCGATTTTGAAAGACCGTATTTTCTTGTGGGACTTTTTCTTTTTCTTTCCGGAAGCCCCATAGTCACTAGATAATGTCACCCCTGTAAGGGGGGGAAGTGGTCATCGGAGCCGTCTGCTGTCTCCTGCGGGCTTCATACCTGTGAAGTACAATGGCACAGGCCCCTCAGAACGCCGTACTCTTCAGTAGAAAAACCAATTAAGGATGTTTTCAAAGGATTACTTACCGCGGGCTTTAGTAGCCAGCAGGTGTCCTGGCCTGCCCAATTTCTTCTTTCTTTTCTACCTTGCACAGCCACAGACTCCTTCCCAACACACAGGTAGCTGAGAAGTCTCTGGAAGGAACGTTAGGATGATGGGAAAGCCGAGGAGAAAATGTCCCACAGGCCCCGGTGGGAGGCAACCCACAGACGGCCAGAGGAAGCGCTATCCTCATCTCTGTCATCAGAGCAAAGGAGACCGAGCATGAAGCGTGAGCTTTTGAGTGATGGTCACCCTAGTTTCTGGCCAGGCCAGCTGGCCTTCTCTGCCTGAGGCAAGGCTGAAGTGCTGGTGCCTGCGTCACAGAGCCATTGTTAGGACTAAATAGCATCGTCCGGAAGCTCTCTGTCAACGTTAGACATTATTGTCACCTAGGACTCTTTCTCCTAACAAGTCCAGTTGTAATTTTTTTATAAATAACCTTTTCTGACAGCGGCTGTAGTGCATGTTCACAGAACAGCATGGAACCCCAAAAACCAGAATGAAAAAAATTAAACAGAAATCCTCCACCATTTCTTACCTCTTATTTTGTGTCAGTAAAGAACAGCTGGAAGGCTTTTAGAACCACAGACTGGGGACCCCCAGTTACATCTAATGAATCAGAACCTCCAGGAGTAGAACTAATGTACCTGCATCTTTTTCTTTTTAAGCAAAAGCATTTGTCTTAGTTACAGTTTTATTGCTGCGAAGAGACACCATGACCAAAGCAACTCTTGCATAAAAGGAGACATTAAATTGACGCTGGCTTATAGTTTCCGAGAGTTCTACATCCCGGTGTGTAGGGAGCAGGAACTGAGAGAGCTACTGGACCTGGCAAGAGCTTTTGAAACCTCAAAGCCCACCCCCAGTGACACACTTCCTCCAACAAGGCCATACCTCCTATTCATTATAATCTTTTCAAATAATTCCACTCCCTGGTGACGGTATGAGCCAATGGGAGCTATTCTTATTCAAGTCACTGCCACGTTCCAGAACAGTCTCTGGCAAAACTACATTTAAGGAACCCTGACACTCTTTTGTGTCCTCTATGGCTCATATACTTTAAAACGTTGGACAATAGCCTACATTCACCTTATTGTCTGCTTCGGCCAAGCTGCAGGATCTTGGATCAATCAACCTTCTTCCTCTGCTTTTTGTCTTCTGTTTTTGTTTCTGAAACAGGGTTTCTCAGCGTATCTTGGCTGACTTAGGGCTCACTCTGTAGACCAGGCAGGCCTTGAACTCAGAGATCCACCTACTTCTGCTTCCCTGGCGCTGGGATTAAAGGCCTGCACGCCACCACCAACCGACTGGACTATCATCTTTCTTCTACAATTTAGGTTTTCGTAAAGGCTTCAGCTGTGGTTTCTTATCATCCAGAAGCCCCCTCACAAAATGAATCCGGTTTACAGATGTTACCACTCTTGTTCCCTGGTGTCCCTCCTGTCTGCCCCGCTGACAAAGAGAGACACCTGTCACCACTGTGTGGTTTCTTCTCTCCCCTGTACTCCAGGGCCCATCTGAGGGCCTTATGCGGCTCTGGTCTCCTAGTTGTCATTCTGTGATTTTGTTGCTAATGTTGAAATACCCCACACCCCACCCACCCTGCCGTGGATATGCCCGTGGGGGTTTGTACATTTTCTTTCCTGAAATATTAATTTGACGTATAACACTATTTTTCATCTAGTGTTCAGCTGACCGTAATAGTTATTTCAGCTCCAAACAGTTTTCAAGGACTCTAGGGGGAAATGTCCTTGGCTGGCCAAGTGACATTTTAGGAAAATAAAATAGGAGTGAAATGCTATAAAAAAAAAAAAAAAACCCTCAGAGGTGGCTGTCTCCAGTTACCGAGTAATGAGAATGGATATGGAGTGAGCAAGGATCTTAAACCAATTAGGAAACCAACACACTTGTGCGCGTGTCTGGACAGGGGTGGGGAGGGTGAGTCGGTAGCTCAGCCGCAGGAAGCCCTGTTCTTAATCCCCATAAACCAAGCATAGTGCCTATAATTCTCCCACTTGGGAGGTAGAGGCAGGAGGATCTGACGTTCAAGATGAATTCAAGACAGCCTGGGCTACATGAAACCCTGTGTAAAAGTAAAAGGACAAAATATATAATGCCTATGAACTCGCTGAGACAAATACAGCCGGGGCAGGGATTCATGTAGCTTCATACATGTCCCCCTGGGTCGACACTCTATCCAATGGCAGAATGGAAGCTCAAGAGACCGTAATTGGAGAATGTTTCACAGGGCTCCTTGGGAAAACATGCCTTTGGGACTAGCGAGCAGCAGCAGGGAATGCCAGACTACCACTCATCTCTGAGGAAGCCAGAGGGGCAGGTCCGTACCCTTAAAGTATTTGTGTAGGTGACCCAGCCAGGCTGACCAAAGGGATGGTAATACGGGCTGCTGATTGCTTAGCATTTGTTGTACCCTGAGGACAGACGGGAGCTGCCAAGGAAGCCCGAGCTGTTTCATGAATGAACAGATGATTCGCTGAGCAGATTTTAATGTAGGTAGCTTCTAATTACCGAGGGATGGCACGCCAGGCACTCTAAAGTTGATTGAGGAAGCAATGGGAGTACAGCCTCCCCGCTCCTGGGAGAGTAAATATTTGGAATGGTGCTGGCAGAATAGCCTTCTGTCCAGGAGTGGAAGGGATGGCCATAATTAGCTAGACAAAGCCCATGGAATGAGGATGTGCTGGTCTGAATCCCGCTCGCGACAAGCCTTGGGAATAGGGGTCTTAAATATGTGGACTGTTCATTGCCATCGGGATAAAGTGGATGTTGTCCCATCATTCAACAGTAAATGTGGAACTGGTTCCAGATGTCCTATGAATGCTCCCTATGTACGTGGTATATTTACATAGAATCTATGCATATCCTCCCCTGTATATTATTTATTGTGGTTAGTTTGCATGTGTGTCTCTGCGTGTGCGTTCACACGCATGTTTGTGTGTGTATGCTCAGATTCAAGTGCTTATGAGCGTGGACGCTAGCTTTAGATGTTACCCTCCCTTGCCCTTCCTGTTTAATATATGTGATAGGGTCTTCCACTGGCTTGGAACTTAGCAAGGAGGCTAGGCTGGCTAGCCCCAGGGATTTGCCTGTCTGTCTGTCTCTGCCTCTCCAGCTCTTGGGGTTACAAGCTCTTGCTGCCACTCTGGCTTTCTCTCTTCCATGATTTTCGGGACTAAACTCAGGTTCTTGTGCTTGCCCTGGAAGCATCTAACCAACTGAGTAGTCTCTGGTCCCTAATATTAGTATTGTTACTATTATTACCATTTGAAACAGAATTACTTTATGTAGCCTTGATTGGCCTGTGTCTTAGTTAGGGTTTCTATTGCTGTAAGGAGACACCAGGACCATGGCATGTCTTATAATGAAAACATTTAATTGGGGTGGCTAGTTTCAGAGGTTCAGTCCATTATCATCATGGCGGGGTGATATAGATATGAATAATTTGCATTAGTATAGATTTTGCTTTTTGAGATAGGTTCTCTGTATCTTTGACCTGAAGTAACTCTGTAGACCAGGCTGTCTTTGAACTCTCAGAGATCCGCCTGTCTCTGCCTCCCAGGCATTCAGGATTAAAGGTGTATGCTACTACACCTTGAACTCACAGAGATCTGTTTGCCTCTGCCTTCTAGGCACTGGGATTAAAGGCGTGTGCTACCACACACAACAGCGGGGAGCATGGTAGCACACAGGCAGACGTGGAGCTGGATCCGAGAGTGCTACATCTTGACTCAGAAGCAACAGGAAGTCACCGAACTGTCACTCTGAGTGTAATTCTCAAAGCCCACCCACACAGTGACACACTTCCTCCAACAAGGCCATACCTCCCGTCCTAATAGGGCCGCTCTCTTTGGGGACCAGTTTCTTTCAGACTACCATAGTCTGTAACTCTCTGAATGGACCAGGCTGGCCTGGAACTTGCAGCAATCCCCCTGCTTCAGCTTCTATGGTGCTGGAATTATAGGTGTGACTCAGCGCTTTAGCCCTCCCTGTTCTTTAGATCAATGACAGCACCTATCTAATCTATAACCAATGTAATAAATTTTCCTCAAATTACCCTCCAAGGAAGTCACATCATTGTGCGTTCCTACTTACAACACGTAAGAAGACCTATTAACCCCCAAGTGGCCCCCAGAATATGTTATCTAGACTTAGTCCTGGCTCCCTAGCATGGAGCCTTACTTAGTGTGGTCTTCATCTGTATTTCTCTTATTGCAACCGAGTTTCTTATGTGTCTCCTTCATAGCCTTGTTCCCCATCCCTCAAAAGCTGGCAGGACACTCTTGAGAAGAAATGAAGGACAGAACATAGGCTAAAGAAAGGTCCTAGGGAACGGGTGGGGAAGTAACATCCAAAGTGCCAAAGACCTTACCACCGCAACCAGGAGCAAAAGGCAAATCTCCAACTGCGAAGACAACCAGGCTTATTCATGCCCAGTATTTGTACTGACCATTCCATCACCCATCTTTTCCCTTGCCCTTTAAATGTCACGTTAAATAAACTAGCATGTTGTTCTGTGCTACGCAGGACTGCCAGAAAGGTACTGGATGGCTCCTTCCCAGGCTGGAGCGGCTGCCTTGGGCGCTGGTCACGTGGGACCTTGGAGAAAGCTTGCTTAAACCAGAGCAGGCCCTGCAGACCGTGCTCAATGCACGAGGCAGCAGCACTTCTTCACGGGAATATGCTTGTTCGGTCTCCCATTGGAACGGAGGTGTCAAAGGAGGAGAAGATTCTCTGTAGTAACCCTCAGCAGAGACGTCCTCTTCAGAACGGTCACAGCTT
Organism: Microtus oregoni; assembly: GCF_018167655.1. NCBI lineage: Eukaryota > Metazoa > Chordata > Mammalia > Rodentia > Cricetidae > Microtus > Microtus oregoni. Next base: position 84,956,215 of record NW_024543060.1, on the reverse strand, counting down.
TGTAGCTGTATCCTCTGAGGTTAGTGGGCCTGTCATGGCTGAAAGGTTCTACCACAAGGTTCTGAAACTTTGGAAACCTGCTGATGGAGACACTCAGAATAAACTCCACTAAGATTTGATTTCTAAATCCCAAACTGAATATCGCCGTCGTCAGTGTTGGATGCGAGCAGCTTGGAGAGCAAAGAGGGTGTACCCTATGGATAAACATCTACCGAGAACTCCTCTATGCAGGGTGCATGGGAGTCTGTACATCCCGTGATGATCTTGTTGGCAATAGAAAAATAATGAGGCGGGTAAATAAAATAGGGAGGAGGAGAAGAAAAGGGGGAGATGGGCCTGGGATAAAATATAGCCCCCTCCCCAGCTTGACTATTTAGCATCTTCATCCTTAGGGACTCAATTAATTTTAATCCTCCTTAAAGTCCTGTCTTGGTACAGCCATGTGGGGGAGAGGTTATATATCAACAGATAAATCCAGGGAACGGGAACACAATTTGATAGCGGATACAGTTCACTTGTGTTCCACAGAGATGCCAGTAGACAATATTTTTTGGTTGAATATGATCGCCAGAAATATGTGACACTTGCTCTAATATTTGCTCTAAGCGGGCTTCAAAAATCCACAACTTGTTTCTGGATCCCAGGTTCTCGGGGAGCAGAGACTGTCTTGTTTTTTAAGTTTAGGGCTGAAATCACGTACCATCTGAGGAAGAGTGCTCCTTCCCAAGATGTAATAAGATGGGCCAGCAGCTACAGGGTTAATACTGTTTTTACTCTTTGACTCTCTCGGGGGCCCACCACCTAGCTCCCAAATAAATCACATGGAGGCTTACTCTTTCTTATTAACGCCCAGCCTTAGCTTGGCTTGTTTCTTGCCAGCTTTTCTTATCTTAAATTATCATGTTTGCCTTTTGCTTCTGGGCTTTTATCTTTCTCTATTCTATATGCCTTTCTTTACTTCTTACTCCATGGCTTGATGTGTAGCTGGGTGACTGGTCCCTGGTGTCCTCCTCCTTCTCCTCTTACTCTTCGATCTCTTCCCAGATTTCTCCTATTGGTTCTCTCTGCCTGCCAGCCCCACCTATCCTTTATCCTGCCTCACTATTGGTCATTCAGCTCTATTAGACCAATCAGGTGTTTTAGGCAGGTTAAGTAACACAGCTTCACAGAGTTAAACAAATGCAGCATAAAAGAATGCAACACAGCTTTGCGTCATTAAACACATGTTCCATAGAATAAACAAATGCAGCACATCTTAAAATCATATTCCACAACAGGGTCCCTTCATGTAATCTGTGAGGAACTCTCAGGGGAAGGGTTCTCCTCTGTTAGTCTAGAACTTCAGGAGGAAGTGAGCTCCTTGCTGCCCTTCCGTTTCTGGTACTGAGGTCACAGCTGCCAATGACCAGCTCTGGTGCTCCTTTGCCCAGAGAAATAGCTGTCTGTCCATCCCCCAACCCTCATGACCCCGTCAACCTCCTCCAATGCGCCTCCCGATCTGACAAAATGGAAAGTAAGTTTGTGTTCTATTTCTCTTTGTTTTGAAATGGAGTCTTACTATGCAGCCCAGAATTTTCTTGCCTTGAATTTCCAATATCCCTGCCTCATCCTTCCCAGTTAGTTCTGGGATTACAGATCTATGCCACCAACATGTCTGACTTGATTTTTTTTAAATAAAATAAATCATAGTTATTGTATATGAGCACCCAAGATCGATGAATTGTGTTTTTAGTTTCCCCATTTTATAGCAGTATTTACAGTACTGATCTGGATGTAACTGTTTTGTTTCTTTTTCTGGATTTTTAAAATTTCAGATCCAGTTATAGTTCACTGCGGAGTTCAAATCTCTGCCTGTTTTTTCTTTAGGTTTTTAAGAAAAGGGACAGGTGTGACTTCTTCGGAAGGACACACACTGTCCTGTGCTACGGTGGCTTCCTGGAGAGGTGCCTGGGCTCCGCACATCTCTAGTTATTTTTTTTTCTCAGCCTCTTAAGGTTGTGGGATATGACATTGTATGTGGAAAGGGCGTGTACACAGTGCCCGCCCAGGGTGCACACGTCAGAACGGCAGTGGGTAGCACTGTCCTTCCCCTGGCAAATGACTCAAATGCTGAGCTCGAAACTCAAGGGCCACCAAGGGCCAGGAATTTCAGGTTTACAGTTACTTGGTGTGGAATAATCCATCAGAAATAGAAGAGGAAATGATGATCAGCTAAAAGGATGTCAAAATATAATAGTATAATATTAAATATTATAATCAAAAGCAAAAGAGGGATAAAGAGAGAGAGTAGCAGGAAGAGATGGGTGGACAGAGGCATGAAGGAGGAAGGAGAGAAGGAAGGGGCGGGAAAGAGGAAGTGGAGATATAGGTAACATTGTGTGTATCAACTAAATGCCATGCCATTGCAGTCCTTACTCTGAGTTAAATGTGGATGTGTTTTACTGAGGCTACCTTCATGCTTCATCAATGGAGCCGAGCCTTTGCAGCAGAGACCATCTGCACCAGGAAGCCTCAAGGCCTTTCCGGGCAGTATTTGCTCCTCGTTTCAGCTCATTGCAACTGCAGTGTGAACTGCAGGAGTCAGGAGTTGTGAAGGTGTATGTGCCTTCAAAAGGCCAGTCCTCTCTCAGGCTACCTTAACACAAACACAAAGGCTGTGCATCATTTGTGAACGAATCAGCAAATGGATGGAGAACCAGAAAAAGGAGAGGATGCCTCATTCTGGCCCTTATGGACCAGAGCACACCAGAGCTTAAGCTCAGTTTTCAGGCTCTAGGTAGGCAGGAATCCTGGTCACTGGGTTGGGTGGAGGAGGGGCGTAAGGAGTCCTGGAACAAGGGAAGAAATAAAGACATTTAGTCCGAGGACGCAGACTCCCAGGGGGAACAGCAAGTTTATCAGTATCGAGATTCTGACTGCCGAGTCATGGAACAGGCTCCCTTCCACATTCTCAGTCCTTGAGAATAGGCAGTATTAGGGGCCTGGTCTGCAAAGCATGAACCTGAAGCTTAGGAAGACTCTGTTGCCCACAGTCACCCAACCAGTGAGCGGCAAAGCTGGGACTCCATCCCTGCAGCCTGCCTCAAGAGCCCACAGGGTTGGCTGTGTATCGTTTGTTGTTGGCCACCATTTGAAGGGATGAGAGTTGGTCTGTTACCTCTGACTCCAACAGATGGAGCGGCAAGCAGGGGAAACAGAGACACACGCTCTGGCTCCTTGCCCCCAGCCCCGAAAAAAACCCTGAAAACCAAAACACTTCCCAATGTCCAGAGATGGGGTGTTTGTTTGGGATGAGGCTTGGAATCTTGGACTAGTATGTGCTTGAGTAGGAGCCAAGATAGTTGGCCAGGGTTTTAGAAAGAGAGAGAGAGAGAGAGAGAGAGAGAGAGAGAGAGAGAGAGAGGCAGAGAGAGAGGCAGAGAGAGAGTTCCAGAATGGGCAAGGACAGTTGGTCTCCAAGATCCTATCATGGTCTGAGACTTGGGATGGCTCCTAGAATGGCCTCCCAGCCATCAAAGAGGAGAAGGGAGAAGTGGGGAGGAGAGAGGAGAGAGAATATAATTCCCTATGGGCAGGGTTGCAGTATTCCATTTACTCGGCCCTACCCTAGAAAGTTTTCATTACCTTACAATTATAGAATCAAATTATGAATCTCTCTGTCGATTAACCCACTGATGAAGGTAGAACCCACAATGTCCAATCACCTCTCTGTCTAGAGGAGCCAGCTAGGGGCCAAACCCTGCAGACGTCAATCTTTTCATGGGCACTTACACCCACACCGTAACTGAGTGCTGTATAACTTGAAAAGTCTCCTTTTATTTTCCCCTGCCTTTCCACCGCGAGTTTTGATGTATCCCCTTGCTGCGCTGGAAATCACTTTATTGCTAAAAGCTAATGGCTGCGGTTGTCGATCTAATATTCTCACTGTGTCAGGTGACAATTTATGAGGCCCGATTCTCCGTCTTCAAAGAAACAGGTTCTGAGGGAAGGGGTTCCCCGAGCTCCCATAAACTCCTACAGACTAATCAAGCTGCTATGCCTGTGTTCCTTCACTCAGTCCCACCTGAGGGGATAAACAATAATGTCCCACTCCAAATATACGGCCGCTTCCTGTCTAGGCGTTAAACAGAGGAAATCACTGCCTGTCTGTCCTCACTACAGAAGCAAGGTTGAGCTGTGGGCCGATGGTTTCTGCTTGTTGCCCTTGCTGAGGACTGGATCAAGGGTCTCATGCACGCCAGGAGGTCCTCAGCCACTCACCCATGCCTCCAGCTATTTGTTTATGTCTTGGAGTGCTGATGATCCCAGCCAGAGCTACAGTCCCAGGTCCACCAAGCATTTCTGCATATGAATTTCCCTGGTAAAAAAAGGGAAGCATTTGATAATAGTAAGGACTGCAGCCAGCAGTATGTTCTTAATACATATTTGCTCAATATATACAACCAATATTTATTGACTTTGAGGGGATGGGGGTGTTAAGATAATTTCTCTCTCTCTCTCTCTCTCTCTCTCTCTTTCTCGTTCTAATAGTAACTTGCCCTTGTTGATATTTTTCTTGTCAGGAAGTTTTTGCTGTCAGCAACCAGCAAACGAAACTCTATCTCTTTAAATGCATTGCTCTCCTGAGGGGGTGGAGAATCTTCAGAAGAAAAACTGATTATTTAGCCAAACATTCTGTTCCCAGGCTGCTTCAATCCTAGATCTATCCTTCCTCCCTGGCCAAACAAAGAGTTGTCAATCCAGTGAGAGTATTAATTGTTAAATGGTCGATTCACTCCCTAGACTAGGGTACCGGCTTTTGTGTCTAAGGAGACCTCCCGATTCATTGCGCACAAGGACAGAGTGTTCCCAATCTGGTGCGTTTACTGTGTGCTTTACTGAGCTGCCAGGCCTCTCATGGCAGCTGATGCTCCAAACCTGGAGACGGATACTGGGGTTTGTTACAGTGGCGGCTCAAGAGCGGCTTCTGGTTCTATACTCAACCTCACCTATTTCTGCTCAGGGATTACTCGAGTTTCTAATGCAAAAAAAAAAAAAAATGATAGCGCAGAACTCTCAAAGGGGAAATGGTCCCCGGGACAGAGCAGGTGATGTCGAGGCTTTGCCTTGTAGGTTGTGTGCTTCTGATGCTAAATGATGCTAAATGCTGCCTTACACAAAGGAGGGATGAGGATCTGGAATGGGTCCATCCATTTACAAGACATACACCCTTGCCCATTCATTCATAAGGCACAGACCCTTGCCCCCGTGCCTCTGTATCCCACATATTGTCAAACCGAGTGTGTGTGTGCGCGCACGCGTGTGCACGCGGTCCTATCCTGAGATAATATTCAAAATATTGATCTAAAAGATAGCAGGTCAGCCATCGAGTAGGGCAGGGTGGGTTCTGAAGAATGCCTATATGGTGGATGTTAACTCTTTAATTCCTTTCTCACTTGATGTGCTGGGGAGAGGGAAGGATGTTTGGGAGGTGGTAGGGGGACTTTGAGCAGGGACAGGTTACTAGCTGGAACAGAAGTGTTTAAATAAATAGCAGTGCAGTTGCACGGGTACAACCAGCGGATGGTGGCAGTTTAATCATCAAAGCCATCAGACCCTGTGCCGTCCAATGCAGTCAGATTTGCCCACCCTCCCCAAGTAGAGGTTTATTATTTATTATTGCTCTTTTCCTCTCCCAGATGAATGCAATCACTGTGAAAATATAAAATAAAGTAGAATGGGAAGGTAGTTCCTGCAGTATGGTTTTAAAAAGAAGCCTCGGAACCCCTGAATCAAATGATAGGGCATCCAGATGCTAACCCAAAACCCAAGAGCACATCAACCACAGAGCAGGGGAGCAGGTACCCCAATCCCCAGAGACCTGTGGCGTGAGTGTCAGTGGCTGGGGGAAAATGCCGAGGGAGGCAGCTAAATGCCCTGAGAATGCAGGGGTTCATGGGTACTCACCAGGAAACTTCGGGGCCAGTCTGGGTACAGGAACTGTGAGTCTTGCTACCTTTTAAAGCAGATGAGCAGAAGGGATTTGTAGGGGGAATAAAATCGAAAAGAAATTCAAGAAACTGAAACAGTCAAGTCCTGTTACTACCAGCCAGCTGCCTAGGGTCCTTTTGTCCCTCCTTGTGTAGAAATTCGATGGGTAAGAAGTGGGTCTTCCTCATTGGCAATGCTGGACTCAAGTGCCAAAGGCTTATGGACTGGGTTCACAGACTCAGAGGCTTAGAGCTCCAAGCTCTGAGAACTAGAGGCTTATGGTTAAGGCTTTAGAAGCTGGAGATTTATAGCTCTGGGAGCTTAGGTTAGAGGCTTATTTCTCTGGCGGTGAATACCAGCTGCCTGGTGCTTGGCAGCTTCTGTAAGCCTTGGCCCTTAGCACCAACCAGCAATAGCAACAGTCAGTGCCATATAGTATTACAGTTCCCAAACTTCGGATGTCAGGGCCATTGGTCCCTAAAGGCAGCTAGTGTGGCAGTTCTCGGGGTTTAGGACTCAGAACTCCTTGGCCCTTAAGACTTGACAGCACCCTGGAGCCCTTCCAGTGACCCAGGCTCTCGAGTTTGGCTCGGCACAGGTCTCTATTTCTTCCGGTTCCAGCTCTTCATCTTCTCTTGCCTTTAGCCGCCATCCTTCCCTACCCCAGCTGCCTCTGCTTTCCACCGCAGCCGTCTCCTCCGGGGTTTTCGGCTCAGCCTACTCCACCCATGATAAAGATCACAAACAGATCTCTCGGGAGAAGCTTTTTTAAATCGAACCTGATATACCAGTAGGCACCACACAGGGAAGGGTCTCCTGATTGACTTGAGAAATATTGGGAACAACAGCATTGTAGAACCAGAAGGGGTGTGGCATGCAAATGCACGTGGAGTTGTAATTTTCACCAATCACAGTGCAGCTGTTTCCCAAAGACCAATCACAAGCCTCCAATAAGAACCAATTATAAACCTGGTTTAGGAATAGCACCCTATCAGTCAATTGCAAGCCCTTCACCGAGCCACTAGGGAGCACTTTTGGTCCTTGTAGAAAATTAAGTGTAGTGTCAGGAAAGCTGTCTGAAGCAGGATTCAGGCAGGTTACCAAGACTTTGGGTGCGGGTGCCCACTGGAGCAGACATTACTGCGTCAGCAGCAGACCTTGGTGACCAAGGTCACTGGTTCTGGAGTCGACTTCCTCAAGGCATCCACGAAGTTTTCAAAGGAATCGGGCTTCCACAATGACAATATTCAGTTAACAAAAGAATAGCTCTGTGATTGTGTGCTGTAGGGAAGGGAGAGAAGGCCACGTGGGAGCGGCAGAAAGAAAGAAGGTCAGGGCGACCTCAGAAAGCAAGCTGCCTTATTCTAAAAGCTCCCCACACTGATATCAGAAGAAGTCTCACGTTAGGAAAGCTAACGTGGACTATGCTTCCTTCTGAAATTCCAGAGAGATTAAATTTATACGAAGGAATAAGAAGTATCGGGATCAAGTCATACAGTTATTTTAAGGGAAACAATTTAACAGAATAGCTTCTGTTGAGACAATGAAATCACACCAAAGATATGCCCACAGAACAGATCGAACGTATAACCTTTTTTTTTTTACTGTACAAGTATGTACTTTAATTAAATTATCTCCCATTATTGTCTCTTGCTACCCGCATGTCCTCCCATCTCAAAATTTGCCTTCATGTGTGAGTCCATGAGAGAAAATACGCAGTATTTATCTTTATTTCCTCACGTTATTTTTTAAGGAATATATTTTTATTTTATGTGTGTGTGTGTGCGTGAGTGTATGTATGTGCACCGCATGTGTGCAGGTGAACATGGAGACCAGATGAGGGCATCGGATCCCCAGAACTGGAGTTACAGGTGGTTGTGAACTGCCTGGTGTGGGTGCTGGGAACTGAATCGGGTTCTCTGCAGGAGCAGCAAGCATTCTTAACCACAGAGCCATCTCTCCAGTGCCCCATTAAAGCCTCTCTCTCTCTCTCTCTCTCTCTCTCTCTCTCTCTCTCTCTCTCTCTCTGTGTGTGTGTGTGTGTGTGTGCGCGCCGCAGTGCGTGAGTGGAAGCCATAGAATAACTTGAGAGCTCCCAGCTTGTTTGTGAACAGTCTCAGGGACAGAAGCACCCCTTCTGCAATAGTTGTCCCACTACTGAGACTATCCCCTCTTTTCTTTTTCCGTTCTCTGTCAGTGTGTACTTGTGATGATTTCACAACCTGAAGACTGTGAGACAACCTAAAGTGGTTAAGCAAGGATTTTAATTGTATGCTGGTGCATTCTTTTGAGCATATATCCCCAGGAGTTAATCTATTTAAAAGTAGGTAAAATATGAAGTAGATGAAAGATGAATGGAAGTTTCTGTCCCGCCTGGTCCCTCAGCTATTCGGACCCAAAGAAACACACAGAGGCTTATATTAATTATAAACTCATTGGCCTATTAGCTCAGGCTTATTATTTACTAGCTCTTATGACTTAACCCATAATACTTATCTATGTTTAGCCGCATGGCTTGGTACCTTTTCTCAGTGAGTCAGTCTCTTCTTGCTTCTTCTGCATCTGGCTGATGACTGCATCTCTGCCTTTCCTCTTCCCAGAATTCTTTTAGTCTGTTTGCCCCATCTCTACTTCCTGCCTGGCTATTGATTAATCAGTGTTTTATTAAACTAATATGAGTGACAAATCTTTAGAGCAGATTAAGAATTAATTTTGATCAAATTGGGGAACAATTAAGTGAGGTAATAGGATTTAGGGTAGAATTAGGAATAAAAGGGACAAAACTAATTTTTACAAGTTAGTGCTAAAAATTAATACAGCAGGTAAGCTATTAAGGAAAGCAAAATGTTGAAGAGCACAATTTTTTAAAGTCAAAATCGCATTCAAAAAGAAATACAAAATTCAAGAGAAAATGGTAAAAGATAGGAAAAGAAGATCTGACGTTCTAGCAACAGAGATCTCTGAGGGCAAAATCCAAATGAATGGAACAGGGCATTCAACTCTAGAAAGTTTTCTTGAAACAAGGAGTAAAGGTTTGAAATTATACATAAAAAGACCCTAACATAGTACACAGTTTGAATGTCCATTAAAAGTGGCAACAATGAGACACACTCATATAAACTTATATTTTCTTTAAAAGAAAAAAAATACCTTTGAGTATCTAAACAAAAATAGCAAATAATATTCAATTAAATTAACTTCAGATTTTTTTTGAAAGCAACACTTTACCCCAGAAGAAAACAGAGTAACATTTAACACAGTTAAGATTCTCAAGGAAGGAAAACAAAAGCCAAGAATTTTATGTTGCATAAAACAGACTCCCAAGTATTTTAAGAATTTTATTTGGCAACAGTTGTCAATAGACAAACTGTCACGAATGTGCAAGAATGAGGGCTGGCGAGCCTTATGTCAGCTTGACACAAACCGTAGTCATCTGAGAGGAGGAGACCTCAATCGAGACTAAATTAGTGTTAAATGAAGAACATTATATGGAGTAGCTAAATAAACCTTCCAATGATGATACCATATTAATTACCATCCATGACTTAATATGCTCGTTAAGCCAGATCTTCATGGTCAATCATCCAGCAAACAAGACCCCAGTGCACAAATGCAGGGCTAGTTCATAGCTGGGCCATGTATGGGCTACCACAGGTCCTAAGTAACAAGACCAAGAACTGTGGACCAAAAGCTTTGCAACCATCAACCAAAGCAAAGATTTCTATCTTGTAAGTCGACTCTCTCTGGCATTCTGTCATAGCAATGGGAAATTATTAACTTACCTTTATGAACTCTTTTTATTTTATCACTTGGCTTTGATGGCTTGGATACCAGTTTCCAAGAACGACATGGATTGTCTTACACCTTCTGTTCTTTCATGCTTAAAATCCTCTGCAGACGGCTAGTTGTAATACTTTTGGGCCATTCCTTCTCCTCTAAGCCCTGTAGACGCTGTTTCATTGGCCTCTGACACAGAGGATATTTGAACATGTTTGTGACAAACTCGGTTCGATTCCTACCCACCCCCACCCCATAGAATTTCCTTTGTACAGATGTCAGAGTAATAATTTTTTCCATTAAAACCAGTAACAAAGCCAGGCAAAATCTTAATGTCTGTCCAAAGTCTGTGTTTATTCAAAGTTAATCTTCACTGCCATCTCACCTGGAGCTTAGAATCCCCTGGGAATCCCACCTCTGGGCATGTCTGTGAGGGCATTTCTGAGAGATTGAACTGATGTGTGAACATCCAGGTGGGATGTGGGGGTGCCATCTTAAGGGATGGGGGTCCTAGTTTGTGCCAACAAGGGAGATGAGCTGAACATCAGCATCACCTCCCTGGCCCCAACTATAGATTCAAGGGCCTGATGCCCCTGGCCCCACAGCTACAATGGCTCCTACCCTCATCCCTAACACGATGGACTGTATCTTTTTTTTTTAGTAAACTGTGGACCAAAATCAAATGTTTTGTCCCTTAATTTGCTTCCATAAGGTATTTTGTCACGAAGAGAAAGGTAACTACACAGCCCGTCTCTCAGGGTGTGTAAATAAATTTTCTCTTTAGATTGAGTTCTTTTGTTTTAAGAAAATGTATCATGTGCCCGAATGCATATTTTATTACATTTATTGGATCCTCTATGCCAATTATCCGTGCGTTTGATTATCTCTTGCTCCTCTTATTACATCTTATTATCTTCCCCCTAATTGCTCTACTCCTTCTGTGGCTTCCCTTTGTACATGCCATAATTACCTCAAAGCCTTTCATCCTTGCCATTAATTCAATCTCAGTCACGTCTTCCCTGTCATTTGGCATTTTTAATTCAAGGATTAGATCTATTAGTGTTGTTTCAGTTTTTCATTCACGTCCTTAGCTGCAAATTCTCCCATTTTTATCTCTGCAGTGTTGATGTCTTTCCCCAGCAAAGTTTCTCCACGAGGACTTCCTCTTTCTTAGGCCTTTGCTGGTCTCTCATCATTCTCTACCTTTTTTATTAAGTGATCAATCGCAGGAGCCTACGTGTGAGCTCAGAACTCTCCCCACCAGAGGGCGCTAGACGGCCTAGGGGCCATGGGGGCTGTGGTTCAAGCTACCCTTTCCAATTTAATTCCAGCATTTTCCTCTTTGGGAAGCTTGGCCAGAGCCCCCCCCCCCCCCCCTCCCTCTCACATACGTCAGGTTTCCACGGCTTTTGCTTTTCTGTCAGCATTTACCATACTGAGCCATAATAGCTTTTTATGGTGTGGGGTCATGGAGCCAGTCTACCTAAGTCTATCTCTCCCGTTGCTGTCTGTATGACTTTGGATGACATCAAGCAGCCTTTCCATCCCCTGAGGAGAATTCATGGTTAATGTATGCAAAGCTCACTTGAGCACATGCTCAGTAAAGGCTTCTTTAGTTTATTAAAAAGGCACTATACATGACGGCAATAATGGCCCCGTCAAATACCGTTCCAGATTGATAACTTGGGAGCTAGCTATGGTGCTAAATTCTGCTTCCCACCACTGGACAGTGTTCCCACATCTGGTCACAGGCTTAGCTCCGTGTAGAGCAAATCCATGACTGAGACTTTACAGATGTGGTAACGAGCATGAACACAGCTTCTCCCTTCCCACCATCACCACCCTGAGTTTGTCTTGGTTTCTTCATGAGCTCTGTGCTGTGTGACTAAGTTCCGCCTCCCGACTTGTCTGCCTATCACCCGACTGTTTAATCTCCCCAATCACATTACTCTGCCCCAGGCCATATCTCTGCTTCCATTCAGGAGAGAATTTCAGAGAGGGTAGAAAGAACACAAAGGGCCAGGAGAGGGATTGGTTAAATAACTGTCGATGTGGTTTGCAGAGCAAGCGGTCAATAAAGGTAGCGCTAGAAATCCACAGATTGAGAAACTATTATGAGGGCTGAACATCTTTCGTTTGTTTATTGACCATGTATGGAGGGCACATCTTTTGTAAAAGTTCCTGGAGATGTAGGAATTATTAGCGTAATTACTCCTTTGAAGATGCTCAGAGCCAGCAGGAGAGAGAGCCTTGAAACAGATTGCAAAAGACACATGTTTCAAAGATTAGAAAGAAGTATGTATCCGTTATTTTAAGTTTTACTGCAATGACAAACCCCAGCTAAGGCACTTGAAGGGAGAGAGGGTGTATCTTGACTCATAGCTTGAGGGTATCGTCCCTCATGGTGGAGAAGCTGTGATAACTGGTGCTTGGGGTGGGTGGTTACAATGTCTCCACATTCACAAAGCAGAATGGAAAAGCCAGCACTCAGCTGGCTTTCTCCTCTGTGTTTAACCCAGGACCCTGGCCCGTAGAATGGGGCAACCCACATTTAAGGTGGGGCTTTCTAGCTCAATTAGCCTAATGTAGAAACTCCCTTACAGGTGTAGCATGAGTTCTATAGTCTTAATAATAAAAGCCCGAAAACAGATATTGGGGAAAATGCTGAGAGATTACAGAGACGAAGGTACAAAACCACGGCCATCTTATCTCTGCACTTCCCAGCTGAAAACAGAGAGTTCCTGTTTCCTCCCTCCTTATCACTTCCTCTCTCTGCCCAGCCATATCACTTCCTGTCTATCTGTACAGACCTCCGGATCTCTATGGCTAACTAGTGGCTAGCTCTGCCTTCTGATCTTCAGGCAAGCTTTATTTGTACAAACAAGACATCGCCACACACAAACATGGCTAGGCTTATATCGCAGGTAATTCTAGATCTTATGGTGTTAACAATAGATATTAGCTATTACAGAGTATGGGCTGGAGAGGTGGCTCAGAGGGTAAGAGCACTGGCTGCTCTTCCAGAGGTCCTGAGTTCAATTCCCAGCAACCACATGGTGGCTCACAACCATCTGTAATGAGACCTGGTGCCTTCCATGCCAGCAGTACATTGTATGCTTAATAAATAATTAAATATTTTGAAAGAAAAATATAGATAGTATTTGGGAGGCACATATGTAAAATTTGTCTTTTAAAATATCCATTGAGGGATGAACGCTGGCACAGAACCTTGGTGGTATCAAAATTAGAGTATCAAACTTCTCTGATGTATATCCCACCAGATCCCAGTTCCCTCTTTGCCACGCCACGCTTGCTTCTTCAACCCCCTCTTCCCAGAAAGGTCAGTCCCAGACAGTAGCTTGGGAAACTTGAATAAACACTTTGAAAGGACAAGAGGAAGAGAAATGACGTAGCAACATTTTGACGTATCTTTGAGTGGCTGTAATCCTATAGGAGAGAAAGCAGAGGGGTTGTATACAATGGCCCCCTGTGACTATCCCTAGGCCCCTAGAAGCCAGGTTCACTCTTCTGTTATTTGTCTCCGCTGCGAAGATATCCGGTCTCTGTGTCACCTCCCAGACGGTTCCTCATTCCACAGGCAGGCTACTTTTTTTTTTTTTTTTTTTTTTGCTTTTCCATATGAAATTGAGTATTGTTCTTTCAAGGTCTGTGAAGAACTTTGCTGGGATTTTGATGGGCATTGCATTGAATTTGTAGATTGCTTTTGGTAAGATTGCCATTTTTACTAAAGCATATTGTTTTCTAGTATTAGCTGATTTTTTTCGAGGAAATAAATACTATTTATTTCGAAGGGTCCCAGGGATGGGACAGTTAGAAACAGAGGTGACTCTACCATCAAAACATCCAAGACTCTGTAAACAAAGGACCCAAAGGCCTCCACTCCACACTGCCTCCATGAAGGAAATGCTGACTCAATCTGGTTTCATTATTTTAATAATTATTTTCCAGTTGGTCTTACAGAATAATTGACTCCATTATGACATTTCTTACACACACACACACAGACACACACACACACACACAGACACACACAGACACACACACACAGACACACACACACAGATACACACACACACACACGTCACTACCCTTTGTTCATATTTACACTTCCACCCACTGGTGTATTTTATCCTGCAGAGTCTTCTGTTTTGCCCTAATGCCTCTCATTTGTCATTTGTTAATTAACACATACACATACTCTCTCTCACACACACACACTGGAATGTGTGTATATAGAATATGTATATTCTATTACAAAATATTCTATATTCTAGATTTACCCAGGAGAGCATAATCATGCAATATTTTGAAATTAGATCTTCAAATTAGTTAATGGTGACAGTGGAAGCATGAAGATTTCCATAGATGTGTTCTGTTAGTAACTGATGGAATGACATTTATTTGGTTGAGCTGAATAATTGTAGTGGTTTCTGAAGGAAGTGTAAAAGTTTTCAGAATAAGAACCATCTCGTAAAACCTTAAAGACAATGAGAAGTAGGAAAAGACACTAGAATGTGGAAAGCCCGCCCACAGTCATGATTGACAGAGCCAACACTGTGAAAATGGTTGTTATAAAAAATAGTCAGCTGGGCAGTGTTGGTGCATGTTTTCATCCCAACACTCAGGAGCCAGAGGCAGGTGGATCTCTATGAGTTTGAAGCCAGCTTGGTCTACAAAGCAAGTTCCAGGATAGTCAGAGCTGTTACACAGAGAAACCCTCTCTTGAAAAACCAAAGCAAAATAAAATAAATACTCTATTGTAGTGGAATTTCACTTGTATTTTAATAAATAAAGCTTGCCTGAAGATCAGAGGGTAAAACAGCCCCACTGGTCAGCCTTACTACCAGGCAATGTTAACACACACCTTTAATCCCAGTAGCTACACTTGTTGCCATAGCAACAAGGTGGTGCACGCCTTTAATCCTAACCCTAGAGAGGATTATAAAATGGGAGGAAACAGCTCTCAGGCACAGTCTCATTCTGAGATTCCTGATGGCAGGATTGCCATTTTCAGACTGAGGTAAGAGCCAGTGGCTGGCTGCTTTGCTTTTTAGATCTCCAGGTTGAACCCCAGTTTCTCTCTCTCTGAGTTTTTATTAATCATGCTTCACTCTATCGATGCAACACAATCATATTAGAATTCTAATTATATTCTTCACAGAACTAGGAAAACTTAAAAAGTTCATAGAGAAGCACAAAAGATTCTGACTAGCTGAAACATTTCTGTGCAGAAAGCAATGCTGGAGATAGGACCCACTACCTGACCTTAAACTGTACTACAGAGCCATAGCAGCAAAACTCATGGTACTGTCGCCAAAAGATATGTACACCAATGGAACAGAGGACCTAGGAATAAACACACAGAGGTCCAGTCACCTAGTTTTCTACAAATGTGTCCAAATAGCTGTTGGACAGAGGATGACCTCTTCAACAACAGTGGCGGGAAAACTGGCTAATCTATTCTGTCTACAAAGCAATTCATTCAAGTGGATCAGCGACCTTATAGTTGCTCAACAGAGCTGCCCCATTTGAACATGGGTCTCCAGTTGGTGATTTAAGAGGTGTGGCCTTGTTGGAGGAGGTATGCCTCTGAAGGCAGAATCTCAAGATTCCGGCCACGTCCAGTTCACTCTGTCTGCCTCGGCTTCTGCAACAGTCACCGTGCCTTGCCTCCTGCTGCATCCCCTCCACCACCGTGGGCTCCATCCCTCTGAAACCATACCCCCAAATAAACTCCTGCATCAATTGCCTTGGCCACAGCGTTTCACCTCAGCAGCAGAAAAGCAGCTAATAAAGACTTTTAATGTGAGGCTTGAGACCTGGAAACCCCAAGAGGAGAACATACAGGAAATGCTTCAAGATAAAGATAGAGGCGAGAAAATTCCAAAGAACTCCAGTCGCTCCAGGAACCATTCCAAGAATTTACAAATAGGATTACGGGAAACTGACAATTTTTTGCACAGCAAAGAAAACATCACTAAAGTGTCAACATTAGAACGGGAGGAGGACAATCCCTGTCAACTCTACATCAGACATAAGATTAATACCTAGGATGTATAGAGAACTTTAAAAAATCAAGCATCAAAAACCATTCAATTAGTGCAAAGGTTAAAGAACGCAGGAGACATTTCTCCAAAGAAGAAACACAACTGTGCAACAAAAATTTGAAAAAGCATTCAAAATCATTAGCCATGGGGAAAATACAAATTTAAATTGCGCTGAGAGTCTATTTCACCCTGGTCAGAATGAACAACGTTGGAAAACTAATGGCAAGTCTTGGAGACACCAGGAGGAACCCCTTCACTGATGGTTGGAAGTCCGTGTGGAGGTGCCTCGGAATTCGAGTAGAACTCACATATGAGCTAGCTACGCCTTTCTAAGGCATACACGTAAGGACTCCCTGTCAGCACACTGCAGACACGCTTGCACATCCATATCTATCGCTGCACAACTCACAGTAGATAAGGAATGGAGCATGCCTATGTGCCTATCAACACATAGAAGGGCAAGCAGAATGAAGCATAGATACCAAGAAATTTTATCTAGCCATAAAGAAAAATGAAGCGGGTATCATGGCATGTACCTTCATTCCCAGGACCGGGAGGCAGAATACAAGGCCAGTCTGGTCTATGTAATGAGTCCCAGGCCAGCCAGTGCTACACTGGGATCCTGTCTGGAAAAAAAATCAGGAAAATAGATGTAGGTAGAAATGATGTCAAACAAAATAAAATAGTTAGAAAGATAAACAACACATTTTTCTCTCCCATAGAGACTCTGGATATGAATGTGTGTGTGTGTGTGTGTGTGTGTGTGTGTTGTACATCACAGAAGTAGAAAAGAGACTTGAGGGGGAGAACAAGGCTTAGGGGAAGGAGGAGTAAGGGGTAATGGAACGCATGTGATGTAAAAGTCAAAGGGGGGGGAACTATTTGACCTGGAGGAAGAGAACCCGCAAAACGGAAGAAGAGGCCATAAGAGAGGGTACTGAGGGAGGAAGGCAAATAAAAACAAAGTTCATTGACATTTATGTATGAAAATGTAATAATGAAACCTATTACCTGGTTTGCAAACTTAAAACATTTTAAAAAAATTATTCACATAACGAATGCTTGAAGATTGCCAAAGTAATTATTTAGTGAAAAATAGTTACGTCCTGCACACTAGGGGTGCTATTTGTTGAGCAAGAAATACTATGAGTTGGATTAGCGATCACATTGATAAAGCAGTGGACATTGTTTAGGAAGGGAAGGGAGCCAGTGTCGTAGGTCGCACTGAAGGAAGACACGTTGGAACAAGAGGCTCACTGAGGGCTTGCTGCTGTTACTGAGGACCGAGTTCAGTTTCCAGCCACCAAGTGCGGTTACTCACACCCCTAAACTGTACCACAAGACCGCACACAAATGCAAACTGAAATCTTTTTTTAAAAAAGAGCCTGTAGGTTGACATACAAACCAATGATATTCCTATTTTATGACTGTGAAACGCCAATCATGAGATTATCTTTCGCACAGCAGGTCGGTCATGAAGCTCCTTTCTGGACATCACTTTGGTCCAAGTTTTAACAGAATAGATGAAGAAACCAAGCCACGGAGATGAGAGCGGCAACCTGACCAATCACGAGAGCTCCAATTGTGCTTCCACGGACCCCTTCCCACTGTGGCACCCTTTGCACGATGCGGCGCGCAGAAGGGGTGCTGCCTGGGAGAGAGTGGGCAGACTCAGTTAAAATCCTGGCTTTGCCATCGGCAGGCTGCGTGACTTGGGGGTAAATTATCTACCTTCTCCGAGTATAAAGCCGTAAAATCATAGTTAATGGCTTCGTGGATTGCAAGCGATAACAGATAAAGCACATGGCTCATAAGTAAGTACACTTACTAAAATTGTTATTATTTCCCCAAAGGCAAACATCAAAGAACAATATGATGAAATTCAGATCAAGGGGGGGAGCAAACATCCACCGTAGGCAGATCATAAAATAAAGTAAAAAGGGAAGTAGCAGGCTTCATTAATTTCCTTTCTTTATTCTCTTGCCAGACATCAGTCATTCCTCCCTTATCTTTGCAGGTAAATACCAGAGAGAGATACAGACAAAACGGTTTTATTTATTAGATCATTAGGGTACTTAGTCTGTGTGATACGGTCTCTATGTGCTACTGACAGTCTATCAATGCTAGAAAATTATAATGGCACTTCTTTGACAGCAGCGATTAGCCGGGATTTGTCAGACGATGCGGCATCCAGGCGATGTGAAAGCTGAAACATTCATCAGAGATGTTTACCCAGCACGAGCCTTTGCGTTCTCACCGCTGCCCCCCTGTTTACCTGTCACGGCAGGCTCTGGGAACGCAAGCATCTTTGCGAGCCTTTTCAAAGGGTCCTTTGGCAAATGAGGCCTGTTTGTTGGCTATGGAATTTGACCGGCCTTGGAATTCTGCCCTGTTTGCTTTACTTTGCTTGCAGTCAAAGCAGAAGTCCATCCTGCCCCGCTCGGTCTGGGAGACTTGGTTCCTATGGTTTCCTAGTTCACAGGTGTGCAGTCTTTTCAGGGTCGGAGAACTGCGCCCCGTTCACCCCACACCCCATTTTAGCATTTAAGGATGACCTTGGAGTGATTTGAGAATTTCGGGTGGAGATGGGAGGCTGTGTGTTTAGAGACAGTTTTGCAGGCAGGTAGACCTGTTTGCAGGCTTGGAGGTGGGGATTGCCCTCTACTGAGTTCCTTCTCCTGGAGGGGACCAGACCTTCTAAGCTGCACTCCGTGGTTGTTCCTCCAGCCCTGAGCTAATCCTGCGTTTCCTACTCAACTTTCAGCTTCCTCGAGCCCCCGCTAAAGGCGGATGAACACTCAGGACTCCCCAAACATGGGAACCTTTAGTATAGGAACTGCCAGGAGCGTGGCTTTGGCGTGGGATGGGAAAACAGAGGTACTTTGGAGGTAGTGCATCGCTGTCCCCGCTCGTCACTCTCTCTCTCACAATCAGCACCCGCAGACGCCCCGCGCGCAGCTGGAACTTTCTCCCCGCTGGGCGCCCGGGGGAGCACTGGGGACCCTCTTCGCCCAAGACAGAAAAGAACTAACTCCAGGCCGAGGCGAGGGCCGATGCAAGAAGAGCCGGGTGTGCGCGGGAAACGCAGCCCCAACCACCACCGCCACTGTCACCCCTCAGCCTGGCGGGCCCCGCCCGTCCCGGTCCCGGCTGCGGCCGCGGCGCACGCGTGTGGCGGACTCGAGCGAGGAGTCCCGGTGAACCCCGCCCGGCCAGCAGCGTGCGGAGGGTGAGTGTGCTCGCCCCGGGCGAGCGCGGGAAGGGTGGGGGTGGTCGGGGCGAGATGGTGTTGTAGCCCGCGACCCCGAAGTCTGGGCCCGTGGCCCCGCGAGCCAAGGAAACTTTGCCGGCGTCGGTTGGGCTTCCTCGGCGCCCGCCCAAAGGAGGCGGGTGGGAACAGTAAGTCCGAGTCGCGGTAGGGGATTAGCGGCAGGGAGGGCGCGAACCCGTGGTCCCCCCACCCTTCGAGTGCGGGACCGGGAGGGGTGGGCTTAGCCCAGCTCTCTGCGAAGTTCCTAAAGCGGGCCCAGCTGCAGTCTGCTAGGCAGCAGGTGTAATGGGCTCTGAGCTCACCCTGCCCATCTCCCGCTGGAGCTCTTCCTGCAAAGATGAAAATGAAAATGGAAAAGCTCAACAGCAGGGGCGCCCTGTGCGCAGCCCCCCGAGAGCGGGAGGATCACAGGACAACCACAGCTAACCTGCCTTGATTCTGCCCAGTGTGCGCTTGATTCTGACTTTAGGGTGGAGGCTGCCTCAAGGCAATGCATGTCTAGGGGGAAACCTGCTAGGTACCCTCCAACACTCTCCTGGACCACCTAACCTTGGTGACCAGTTAGGTGCTAAGGAAGGAACGGGTGAGCATTTTCTGAACATGCAAAAAGAAAACAAACAAGCACCCCCCCCCCCCCAAAAAAAACCCCACAAAGCCCACAGAAACAACAACAACAAAAACCAGAGTGAGCCTCTTTGCTCCTACGGCCCATGCTTTTTTCGGGGGGAGGGTGTTGGAGTTTGGGGTTGATTTATCATAAGGTATGATGTAGTCGCCTATTGGTTTTGTCATCTGACTGGTTCTTTCCGTGATTTCTGCCTCCTGCTTGACGGGATGTTTCAAAGAGTACTCTGTTCAGATTTTTTTTTTTAATTTTATTTATTTCGTTTTACTGTTTAGTATTGTTTGTTGTTGCTTTTGGAATGGTGCTAGAATTAAGCAGATTTTGTGTGTGTGTGTGTGTGTGTGTGTGTGTGTGTGTGTGTGTCTGTCTGTCTGTCTGTCTGTCTGTCTGCCTGCCTGCCTGTTGGGGAGTAGATTATTCAGAGGGCACAGAGAGCGAACACAACTAGTACCCATTGCCTCTGGAAATCTGTGGGTGAAGCTGACATGGAAACTTACCTGGCTTCGTCTTTGGAGCAGATCCAAGCCTGCTCAGGTGTTTCTGGGCCAAACAGGATTTCAGCCAGGTTGGCATGCCTGGCATTGGTGTGGAGCAACCCGCCCTTAGTGGCGTTCCTTGCTGGAACTCCAGATTCAGAGGTCGGTAACTTTTTACTGTTAGTCCCAGAGTAACTAAGGCACAACATTGCTGGGACGGGGTGCAGGCTTGAAGCAGGGTGTTTTAGAGGGGGCGTCAAGATCTGGAGATGGAGGGTGTTGGCCGGAGTCTATTAAAATGTGAGTTGCATGCGCCCTGTCTTGGGATGAAAGAGATAGGTGTTGTCTAGAATCGCAAATCCTTTGCCTCTACTTCCCTTTAAAGCAACCTCTGGGGCTAGAAATCAGTCGTCTGCATTTTATGCCTTCCCCCATTGTGAGAGACATTCTAAGCACCTGCTATGTACAGACTTAGTTCTAAGCTCCAAGAGCCCAGTGGAGAACAAGATAGCCCAGAGCTCTGTTTCCGTGGAGAGAAAGAAGACGCCCTATTAAGATGAAAAAAAAGAACTGCTTTCATTTCGTGTTCTTGCGTGAAGGTGAAGCTGCCTGGGAATGTACAGTGGGGATGTTCTGAAGATGCCCCGTACCGGGTTTCTCTAAGCGGAAGTATGCGGCCTAAATGGCTGTGCCTCTTCCCTTTAAACACGGGTCGGATTTCTAATCCTCAGGATGTTGGTATTAAGAGGTAAGAGCTCTGAGAAGAGACTGATCAGGAAGACAGCCCTTACAAACGATGTCAGGACTCCCAAGGCCCCAGACAACAGCCCTCCCTCCTCAGTGACGTGTGAGGACATAGGGGACGAGGGGAGAAGGAGCCTGTGAGCCAGAGAAGAGGCCTTTAGCAAACTCTGAACCCATCGGGGAACTTGATCGTGGAATTCGCCTGCTTTCTGCTGTTTATAAGCTAGCCAGCTTGTGGTATTTTGTTGTGGCAACCTGAATGGACCAGGGCATAAAGCTGGCACAGGCATGCCACCCTGCCAGTCACCAGCCCCAGTAAAAAAAAAAAGTGCATGGCCTCATCATCACGAGCCTCTCCCCGTGGAGCTAATGTTTTGCTGTTTACTTCCGAATCCAACATCCTTTATTTATTTATTTATTTATTTATTTATTTTTCTGTGCAAAGCCAGGAATTTGAAAGCAGAGGCTGCTGTAAATTTCTGTTTGCTGGGAGGCGTTAGAAGCAGATGTAGAAAAGGAGTCACAATGGTGCTGCTACTAAGCGAGTGCTTTCTTTGTTCCAGGCCTCTACCGTCTCCGTTTTCATAACAACCCTTTCAGTTGAAATTTAATAGCTGACACATTCGCAAGGCATAAACGCAAATACTATAAAAAAGGTTTACAATGAAAACCATCCCTTCTATTTATAGTACCCAACCAATGGGCTCCCTCCCCATGTAACTGATGCAAAGTCCACTACTTGTGTCCTTCCAGAAATAATCTATGTATAGACAAACAGTTATATATTGTTATTTTTTTCCCTTTTTAATACACAAATAGACGCATGTAAGTATACTCTCTTGCATCTCGCTTTTTCCTACTGTCTACAAGTTCAGTATTTATAGCGTTTTAAAATAGTTGCATATGGGTGTCTTCACATGGCCATACAGCATTAGCATTGTTTTTTTAAATACTCTTTAATGCTTCAGTGAATAGTCTTATATACACTTGTTTTTGCATGTATGTAAGATCTTTTATGTAAGATTAATTTTTGTTCGTTTGGCATAAATGCTTGTATTTTTGTAGGCTAGAAAGAAGCATGGTAGACATTAAAAGCACTGGTGGCATGGGGTTGAGTCTTTGCACTTCTTACAAGTTGTGCAAGGAACCCTCCTCTGAGCCTCATTTGTCTCCTTTGCAAAATAGGAAGAATAATAGTAGCTACCTGGGAGGTTTATACGAGTAAGTTTAGTTGCATTGCATAACCAGTCACCCCCAAAACTTAGAACGTCAAGTAAGAACCATTTTGCTTAACTCACATCTGTGGGTTGGCTCAATTCAATGGCTCTATTCATCCAGCTCACCCAGGGATCTCTGTTGTGTTTCTTCATGCTTCTGTGGTCAGTGCATTGGTCAACTGGAAGGTGGACAGTCTAGGATGACCTTCTATGTGTGAGTTAGAATCTGGGAACTTCATCTGGGTGGCAGGTGACCACTCAGACTCCAGGAGATGAGTTACAGCTTCTTCAAGAGGTGGCCTTGAGGTGTTAATTGCTTGACTTGTGGGTGTGCAGCTCCCGGGGGCGACACAGCACTGTACAGACTGCTGCTTGTGTTCGTTTGCTGTTGGACAAAGCAAATCACAAGGCCGTGCTCAGAATCAGCTATGGGAACTCTCCAATGACAAGGACACAGTGACTGAGTCTCATCGCCGTCATTTTGAATGTAATTTTTTCATAAGATATAGTTTGATCATTTTCTTTCCCCTCTCCCAACTCCTCTTAGCTCCTCCTCACCTCGGCACCCACCCAACTTCATGTTCCCTCCCAACCTCTCTAAAATAAGACAAAGACAAAACAAAAAAACAAAAATCAAAACAAATAAGACAAAAACATACAAAAAAATGAAACAAATGAAACAAAAATCCCCCCCCCCCCCGCAACAAACACACACCTGGATGAGTCCATTTTGTGTTGAATTATTGGTCACCACTATTTTTACCAAAAACCTTCCACAGAATTGCTGAGCGAATATTTGCACAGTACCTGGGACAATACACTTTTAGTGTAATTTTTAGTGCCATGTAAGGTTATTTAATTAAGCAAATGACAGTACAGTCTTACCAAATTGTCTCTGTAGAGACCGAACCAATTTACGGTTCCACCAATGACAGCACATCTGCCCCTGTTTTTCCTAGGATTTTCTTATTATTATGTGTTTTACAGATAACACAGGCCAGAGCCAAGCAAGGGCTTGAGCAGCAGACGGTCTGATTCCAGAGCTCAATCCGTGCCTTGCTGTACTAGGCAGCTTTCTTTATGCCTGTCATTTCTGCTTCATATTTGGATCTGAGTGGCTTGTCAGACCTTTGAAGTTCTTAGAGGCGATTTTGATTTCTACCCGGCCTGCTGAATTCAAAGCAAAGTACCCTCAAAGACGGTGGCTTCTTCCCATGGCTGCCGCCTGCCGCGGGGTGCTAAAGGGATACCTGTCACTTTCCGTCTTCTAAGTTAAGAAGCTGGAAGCCTGACCTTGTTTTGTTTATACTTTCTTCCTTTGTCTTTGCCACATCCTTTTGTTGCAATTTCTTCCTCACGACCCAGGGATTCCATTCCCCTAAAGGGAAAGGCGGGAAGATGGGCTACTTCTCAGTGGCTCAGAACTTGATCTCGGGACACCAACTGCATGGGTTCAAATCCAGTGTGCGAGCCCTGGTGTCGGTCTGTGGTAAGCTGTGGTGAATTCTTAGGTTTTAACACTATGTGGTCAGCTCTGTTCTGTTTCGCGCCGATTTCTACGTCCCTAGATATGTAGAGCAATAAGAATAGCCAATGTTTGCAGGGCTTTTACGCCAGTCACTCAACGTGTAATTCAGCACTTAATTCTCACAACAAAACTATGAACTAGGTGCTATTCTATTCTCATTTTCAGGCAAGGAAGCTAGCTACTGGACGACTAGTGGGCTGTTGCCTAGCACTAAACAGAGGGGTCTTAAAGGAAGCATTTTGGCACCAAAGTCTGTGCTCTTGATGTTTATGCTACAAGAAAAACACCGTGCTGGGTGCTGGGTGACTGAAATTGAGTCTCATGCTCCAGGGGAGCTGCTGGGGAACTCACAGGCGGCCTCCATCCCTGGCAGCAGTTGATTTAGACTGAAAGTCACAGCACACAGAAAATGTAAAATTTCAATCTTCTTGCCAAAAGTTTTTCCATTTCAATCATCTCAATTCTAGCAAGATTCCAGCCACTGAGCCTCCTGTGCAACTGAGGCGAGACACTTGAAAAATGGATGGGGTGTTTTTTTTTTTAAATTTATGATATTGGGGTACATGCCTTTGTCATCTCTTTTTAGTCTACTGTTAAGCAAAACTTGAACAGGTCCCCATTTTCCCCTTGCCTTAATTATTACTGCTCCTATGTAAGTCTCCCGACTCCATTGCCCAGTGGCAACCCAGTACAGATATCTAGTCTATCAGGGCTTGCTTCCTTTCCTTTCCATTCCTGCCCACAATAATGAACATTTTAGAATAAACAGTACTAAGAGAGCTTTTTTTTTTCTCCTTAAAACAATCGATACTTACTAAGTGTCTCTTGTAGTCGTCGGCTACTGTGTTATCAGAGTGGGTTAAACTGCTAAATTAAGACTGTTCCTGCAAACAGTACACATCTCATAGGAATAGACTGGAGATGCAACCTGGGCTCCCGGGACAGCAGGCTAATAGAAGAACACACCACCATTACAGTATAGTCTAATAACTCCTGAACTCTGCACATCCCTCCGCTTGAAAGAAGAGCGGCAACCTTGAAAGAATAGCTCCACTACCACCACCAACAACAACAATCTCAATAAACAGTATAACTTCAGATGGTCAGACTCCAGCAAAAACAGATCACATGACAACCCAAGACAACATGGCTCCTCCAGAAATTACCAGCCCCATCATAACATTACCTGGAGAAAATGACTTACGTAAAATTACAGATGCAGAGTTCAGAAGGATAAATTTTTCCTGAAGAACAAAAACCGCTGCATGAAATAAAGAAGCCAATTCATAAAATGAAATTAGAATTCAATAAAGATGCAGAAATACTGAAGAAAACCCAAACCAAGATGATAAGGAAAATGTAAAACACAGTAGGGCAAATAAAGACATTCAGTGGAAAGCCTTACCAGTAATGGGCCCTGTGGAAGACAGAACGTCAGGATTTGAAGGCAAAATAGAGACATTGGATCCTTCAGTAAAAGTCAATGACAGTTTTTTTTTAAACATAGCAACGGAACATGCAAGAACTTTAGGATAACATACAAAGGTGAAGTTTACTCATGGAGGACATAGAAGAAAGTGAGGCATAGAAAATATTTTTAATAAAATTTCATCCTAGGAAAAAAGAAATGGACCAGATATAAGAAACATACAGAACATCAGACAGACAGAGCCAGGAAAGAAACTCCACATCATATTCCAGTTAAAACACGTCCCAGTGAAGCGGAGCAGAGAAGGTATATTGTAAGCTGCAGGAGAGATAGGTCAGGCCACCTATAAAGGCAGGCCCGCCAGAATAACTGCTGGCTTTTTCCAAAGTCATAGGAGCAAGAACA
The DNA here is from genome assembly GCF_018167655.1 of Microtus oregoni. Classification (NCBI taxonomy): domain Eukaryota; kingdom Metazoa; phylum Chordata; class Mammalia; order Rodentia; family Cricetidae; genus Microtus; species Microtus oregoni. The sequence goes on along the minus strand of NW_024543060.1, from coordinate 84,930,705 downwards.
GAGTTTAGAGTGATGCATTTCAACTTCGGAAAGATCACAGCTGTCAGCCGGTCTCATATAACTGCAAAAATTGTCTGCCGTAATTGAAGGCAAAAGAAAAAAGACACAGTCTAGCAGTAGGCTTGACTGGAAAGCAGAATCCTTTTTGCTTCCTTCAAGAATTACACCTCATTATTCAAGGTAAACACTATCTTATGGTCAAAGGATGGAAAAGGTATTGCAAGCAAATGGAACCACCAAACAAGCATGTGTTGTTGCTATCCTAATATCTAACAAAACAGACCCCCAAACCAAACCTAGTCAGAAGAGGGATAGAGGGTCACTGCATGTCGATCAAGAAGACAGTTCATCAAGAGGAAATTACAATTCTAAATATGTATGCAACAAACCCAGGCTCATCTAATTTCATTTAAAATAGTGCTAGATTTAGCTGGGCATAGTGGCATACACCTTTACTCCCAGGCAGGTGGATCTTCATGAGTTCGAGGACAGCTTGGTCTACATAGTGAGTTCTAGGACAGCCAGAGCACATAATGAGAACTTGTCTCAAGAAAATCTCAAACCAATAAATAAATAAGTAAATAAATAAAGTAGTACTAGATTTAAAAGTCACATTAACTTCAACACTGAATCATAGTGATCTCAGGACTCAATTCTCGCTATTAGACAGATCAATTGGACACAAATTTAGTGAAGAAGTACTAGAGTTATGTGCGGGAAAGATGGCTCAGCAATTAAGACTACTCGCTGCCCTTGTAGAGGACTGAGATTTGACTCCTGGTACCCACATGGTGGCTCATAATCATCCATCACTCTAGCTCTGGGGATCTGATGTCCTCGTTTGACCTCTGTGGGCACTGGGCATGCATGTGAAGCACACATGTACATTCAGGAAAAGCATCCATGCACATAAAGTAAAATCAACCTGAAAAATTATAAGAAAGTATTAGAATTAAACGACATGGTTGGTGGAATGGATCAAACAAACATCTGTAGAAACACAGAACACTGACGAATACCCCTTTTTCTCAGCAGTCCATGGAACCTTCTCCAGTACAGATCATGTATGAGGACACGAAGCAGGTCTCAACAGACTTTGAAATGAATCAGGGGAATGACTCCATTCCCATCAGCTTAACGTAAGATGCCCTGGACTAAACCCAAACAAGGAAGCGGAAGACATATGCACTGGAAACTCTTAGATACGAAAGGGGGGAAAAAGTGTGAAGGACACCAGGCAATGGCGAGACTCCCGTGCTCATGGACGGTCAGGTTAATATTGTGAAGGTGGCCAGACTATCAAAAGCGATCCTTGGAAGAATTCCAGAACACTTTCTCACATGCGTTGAACAAATGATCTTAAAGTTCGCCTGGAAGTATGCAAGACCCTGGAGAATAAAAAAATGATACTGAACAGTGGACATACTGTTAGAGGCAGCGCTAAACCAGACTTCAAGTTATGCCATAGAGTGCTGTAGTAGAAGAAACAGCATGGCATCCACACAAAATCGGACATGTGGATTAGGGGAATAGCACTTAAGATCTACATATAACTCCGTGCGCCTTCAGCCACCCGATTTTTGACAAAGACGACAAAAATATACATTGGAGAGAAGATAGCATCTTCCACAAGTAGTGCGGGGAAGGGTGGGTATTGAGTGAAACTTGATCCTATTCTCTCACGCTGTGTGCAAATCAGTTCCAAAAGAATCTCAGACCTCAATGTTAGATGGGAAACTTAGAGGAAAGAGAAGGGAGTACACTATAGGACACAGTCTCGGAATGGGCTTTCCCAAGAGAACCCAGACACGCAGGAAATAAGATCAACAATCAATCATAGGACATCTTGAAATGACAAAGTTTCTGTAGAGCAAAGGAAACTGTTAGCCGACTGGGGAGAAAGTCTAAAGGATGGAAGAGAATCTTTGTCATTTATACACCTGACAAAGATTCAGTGTCGAGAACACACAAAAATCTTTTTAAAAAAATTAAACATCAAGAAAGCAAACAGCTGAGCTGTGGTGGCGCATGCCTTTAATCCCAGCACTCGGGAGGCAGAGGCAGGCGGATCTCTGTGAGTTTGAGGCCAGGCTGGTCTACAAGAGCTAGTTCCAAGACCAAAGCTACAGAGAAACCCTGTCTTGAAAAACAAAAAAAAAGAAAGAAAGAAAGAAAGAAAGAAAACAGCCCAAAAGGAACTGGCTGTGAAAGTGGACAGAGAGTTTTCGAAAGAAGAAACACAAGTGACTAAGAAATTAATTTTAGAAGTGTCCACATCCTTAGTCACCAGGGAAATGGAGATTGTAACTACTTTGAGATTTCCTTTACCCCAGTCAGAATAGCTGCGATCAAGAGAACCAATGACCGCAATGCAAGGATGGGGGAAAAGGGAACACTTACTGCTGTTTGTGGGAGTGCAAGCTAGTGCAGCCGCTATGGAAATCAGTGTGAAGTTTCCCAGGAAGCTAAAAGTAGAATTGCCATGTTACCCAGTCTTTACGCTTCTGGGCAAATACTCCAAGAACTCTAGTCATACTCTAGAGACAGCTGCACCTCCATGGTCTTTGCTGCCCTAGTCACAGTAGTTAGGAGTGGAAGCAGCCTACCAAGATAGATCCGCTAGCACAACAATGGCACAGAGGTTGTAGGTGTAAACACCTACTTTCTGGTTAGATTTAAGGCTCACCACAGGAGAGATTCATGCCTGATTCTACAAACCTGCCCCAAACTTGCGACTTCAAAGATCATAGGCTGGGAAGAGAACATTCAGTACTGCTATTTTGCTAAGTCTTTGTGTTTATACCCATAGATTAGTTCAGCTCTGAGACCCCATCAGACAAGATGCTTTTTGTCATGGACCATGGTTAATGCAGAGACCCAGAGCTAGTCAAAGTACACTGCTTAAGAAGAGGCTGGGAGGGGGCTGGAGAGATGGCTCAGCGGTTAAGAGCATTGCCTGCTCTTCCAAAGGTCCTGAGTTCAATTCCTAGCAACCACATGGTGGTCCACAACCATCTGTATTGAGGTCTGGTGCCCTCTTCTGGCTAACTCCGTACAAAATAAATAAATAAATATTAAAAAAAAAAAAAAGAAGAGGCTGGGAGAGCTGAGCCTTAAATAGAGCATTCATAACACACACACACACACACACACACACACACACACACACCACACAACACACCAGGGCCCAGGAAATATCACAAGAGGGGACAGCAAGGCTGTAAGAGCCAAAGTAGGGGAAGACTATTGCAAAAACTCTCCTGTGGATGAAACAGGGCCATTGTACTCATGAACTTATAGCAGCTGAGGTTAACGGCCAAAGACCAGCACGGAATGAGGCTCCACCCTTCGCTAAGGAGCTGTTGGCAGGTGATAGATGCTGGGGAAAGGAAATTCATTTCCCTTTAAGGATGTGATCCCCAGTAGGTTGTCTATGCTCTGGCGAGTGGTCCTATGCCTGTGCACACCTGGGTAGCACTAATGGGACGTAGTGGGTTACAGAGAGGAAATGAAGCTGGAGGAAGTGTGTATTGGGGTAGGCTTCAGGACTTAGAGTGGGGAGGGCATATGTATCAAAATTGCTATGTATTAAAATTCCTATGTATGAATGGGATTCTCGAAGAATAAATATAATATGAAAATAACCCATATGCATGGATGGGATTCTTGAAGAATTAATATAATATGAAAATACGAAGACAAGCAGGAGTATTTTTATAAAATGTGATAAACTCCACCATAAAAAGGGGAGAAAAGGCATGCCTGAACACGAATAGATCTCAAGTGAGGCACAAATGAATACAAACTCTAATTCTGCTTATGTCAAATTCTAAGATAGAAAACATTAATATAAAGCTATAGGAATAAAAACTGATGGCTGAAGGAGATTGACTGGGTAGAGGAAAGAGGGAGACCTATAGGATGGTGGAAATGGATTCCTTCTTGGTAAGTGTGGCTCCCATGGGCATATATGCTGGCCGACACACGTTGGCATTGAACCTTATGGTTGAGATTTGTGTGTGTCAACTGTGTAAATTATGTTTCAATCAAACATTCTAAAACAGATATCTAATGTCCATAGAGATCTCTGAGTACCTTCTATCAGAGTTAGCCCCTACCCAGAGTTTAGCATATCTATGCCCCCAAGTCCTTTCATGATGTATGTATACACAGATACACATATATGTATATGTTCTTGAATCTCTCAACTTAGCTTCCTGAAGAACTAGGATCTAACCACCATGCCTGGCCAGCTACAATTTTTTAAATTAAAGCATTTAAATACACTTATTAAAGAATGAATTATATACTGTGATATTGGCTCATTTTAAGTATATAGTTCACTGACTCCAAACCAGATGTTTTATAATAAATAATACTTTACTATATTTTTCACATCTTTAAACTATAAACCACAACATATGCATTATGTACATAAATCTTATACATATGCATACATACATATGCATCCTTTTCTAATTCAAATAGTTTGATCAGTATCATCTGTGAAAGAGTCATGCCGTTGATGCCAGTAGTGATCATGCTCCCTTCTTAGAGTGGACTTCCATACATGGATAGATGTGTGGGCCCTTCATTCAGGTTTTGATGGTAACTTTACAGTCAGTTGGATTGGCAGCTCTGCTTTTCTCCTGAGAGAGTTAAATGTTCGTGGATGTTTCTGGTTCCTAGCGCAATGGTAGGTGGGCCCTTGATAGGAGCTCAACAATATCCCGTGAAGGGATCCCATTTGGGGCCAGCTGCAGAGATTGGTTACCGCTGGTACCTTACTAGGTAAGAAGAGCATTTGAAAGGATTCTCTCTTGCTTCTGCCTTCTGTTAGTCTGGTATTTCTTGTCCCTTCTTGGCCTGAACAGTATCTTGAAGGAATTCTTAGTAAGCCCACAGCTGCTAAGTGGTGTGGACACAAGCTGGCGCACCTAGGTACGAGATGGGTGGCTGCAGTTGCTAATAACAGTTGTTCTGAAGCCGGTCGCAGGCCATGGACAGCTCTGTGCCGTCTTTGGGAACCTGGCCAGTATCTGGGCCCTTACAGTTTGGTGATAGACAGGGACTTGTTTAAATTTAGCTTTACCTATTTTCCAGGCATCTGAGCATCTTATTTTGTAAACGAGTGTTGCAAGTTAAAGTAAATTTCTTTCTGTAGTTCAGTTCTTGGATGTTTTGTTACTACTGATAAAGGAACCTCCGCTGGCTTGACGCTTGAAATGCGCAGTCTGTGGTGTAAATACTTATGCATATATTTGGCCTATATCTATAGTGACTTCATTGACTTATGAAGACCGGCTTTCTCTCTCATTTTGGAAGAAGAAATCGATTCGAGTCATTTATTTTTGGGAGGTTGGGTTAAAGTAGTGCTGTGGTAGTTTTGTCAAAATGCATTGACTCCTTAGCTCTGAAAATTCAGGAGCTCAGTGAGGAGCAGACTTCCCAACACAGCTACCAGTGTGGTGTGGTAACTGCCCGGGCAGGCAAGGCCTGGAGAAAACTGGTGGTGTGATTTTTTTTTATTTTTTTTAAATTTTTTTATTTTTTTGTGATGGAAACTGAGCCCAGGCTTCTCCACACATGCCGGGCTGTGCTTCACCCCACACTACAGCTCCAGCCTTAGGAAGTGGATTTCACATGGGATGCAACCCCTGAGAATCCCCCCTGAGAATCCCCTCGGAGCCAGTTTCTTCTCTCAAGCTTAGCCTAGCCTCCTTGACCTGCCCCCGTCCTCATCAAATAGCACACCTTTCTGACTTTTGTAACTGATACTCAGGGATTGCTATTCACTGTGGACATTCCTGTGTTCTTTGTTTATTCATGGTCTCTGGCACACAGCTTCTTCCCTTCACTACATTTTGGGTGTGGGACTAGGGAATCAAAGCTAGGGCATTATCCGTGCCAGGCAGGCACCTCTCCCTCCGAACTATATCCTCAGCCTTCTTTATTTTACTTTTTGTTTTGAGACAGAGCCACACGGAGTTCTCTCTGGACTAGCCTTGAACTCACTTTCACTGCCTTCGACATTTTTTAAAGATTTATTTTAAGTTATTGTACCTGTACTTTAGTTTGTCTACATGTATGTGGTAAGTACAAATCACATGTGTGCATGCGCCCTTGGAAGCCAGAAGATGTTAGATACCCCCAGAGCTGGAGTTATAGATGGTTGCTAGCTACCCAGTGTGGGTGCTGGGAACCGAACTCAGGTCCTTTGGAAGAGCAGCGGGTGCTGTTAACCGCTCAGCTATCTCTCTAGTCCTACTTTGAACTTTTGAATTCTTTGCCTTAGCTTCCTGAGTACCTGGAACTCAGGCATATGCCATAATTTCTGGCTAAATACAATTTTTTTTTTAAAATTTTTGTTTCGAGACAAGGTTTCTCTGTGAAACAGTCCTGGCTGTCCTGGAACTCACTCTGTAGACCAGGCTGGCCTTGAACTCACAGAGATCCACCTGCCTTTGTCTCCCGAGTGCTGGGATTAAAGGCACACGCCGCCACCACCTGGCTTAAATACAATTTTTTAATTAAAAAATTTAAACACTTTTGTTGAGAAATGATTTTGTATTACTGACTCTTTTTTTTTTTTTTTTTTTTTTTTTGTATTTTTCGAGACAGGGTTTCTCCTTAGCTTTTTGGTTCCTGTCCTGGAACTTGCTCTTGTAGACCAGGATGGCCTCGAACTCACAGAGATCCGCCTGCCTCTGCCTCCCGAGTGCTGGGATTAAAGGCGTGTGCCACCACCGCCCGGCTTTACTGACTCCTTTTAAGTGTATAGTTCTCCTAATCCAATTAAGTTTGAAGTAGTGGCGTTCACATTTTCTCAGGTAGAGTTCAAGCTCTGGAAAATGAGGTTGCTCCACACACATGGTACTGGCCCCTGTCTGAGCTGAACTCAGACTGTGTGGGATAATGGCTGGGTAAAGTGTATTCAAGTTCCAGTGGAGGGGAAGTAAGCCCACGGTGTTCTTCAGTGTGTAGGTGCTTTGTTTATTCCCCACGAGATCTAAAGTTCTGCCTCTAGACAGTGCTGTTCAAGAAGGGTTAAGCACAAACAGTAGGAAGGAGAGGTGGGCTGCACGCAGTTTGTAATGTGAGTAAACGCTGTCGAACCAGCATCAGTGTGCGTGATCCAGCCCCACGTTAGCGGAGGTGGTGGTGGTGGGGGGTGTCTCTGCAGCCAGTAATGAGCCACACTGGCAGCCTTCATTGCACTTGCGCGGCCCGTCTGGCTTTGTAGTGTATTTACAAACAAGAGTTTCCCGCAGGAGAAGGTATTATGTCTCTCCCCAAGCACGCCGTGACACGGAGTAGTCAGACGGGCAGTTCAGCAGAGGGAGGCGCCCCCTCTTTCGCGTCCAAATTACAGGGCTAGAAATGTCCTCACAATTGAATTAGCCGACTGGTGCAGCGATAGAAAATTCTTTATAATTTGTGTTGCCTTCCGAGACGGCAGACGTTGGTCTTCTGGTCATGGCTTGGAACTGCCTGGGCGCGGATTGGCTGCCCCCCCCCCCCCCCCCAGTCTGCAGTGAATTACGCTTCATCCACTGCTTTTGTGATTTTTGAATATTGATGTTGGGGAAATGGCAACAGAGCTAGCGATATTTGTTGACAGGGTAAAACTATCCACTTCTTAATGAAAGGGAAGCTTAGGCCGGGCTGTGCCGAGGGCCCTGCTGGATTAGTATGCTTGGCTGCCTCTCATTAGGACACCCTCATTCTAATAATGAAACTGGACATGCAGAAGAAGCCCTTTCCTACCCCCTACTCAAGGACAAAAAAGCCCCAGGAAGGTCTCAGTTCATGGGGACACCCCAGCAGAGGCTACCACTGAACAGACAATTTATCTAAGACGGGTCTAGGCTGTCTTATTTATTTACTTATTTTGTGTTCACCAAATGAAGGCTAGAGCAGGGTTGGTTTCTAGGAAGTATTTTAACAGCCCCACCCCTTCACTCGCCCTTTTGTCTTAATCTAGGAGCTGGCAAACCTTTTTGATTTTTTTTTTTTAAGACTGATCTATTTTTATTTCATGGGTGAGTGTTTTGCCTGCATCTGCGAATGTGTATCACATCTGTGCAGTGCTCACAAGGACAGAAGAGAGCACTGGGTCCCCAGGAACTGGAATTACTGATGGTTGTGAGCTGTCGTTGGGTGCTGGGAACCGAATCCAGGGCTTCTGAAAGAGCGGCAACCACTCTTCATTGCCGAACTATCTCTCCAGCCCCTAAACTTTTTCTTCATGGGAAAGCACATAGTGAAAATCTGCATCTTAAAAGGTTGTTGGTCTCTTATTAGAGCTACGTAATGGTGCTTATAAAATAGGAAAGCTGCCGTGGGCAACCCAGCAAAGAGTGGACCGGTGAGCTGTCCCTGCGGACACCAAAATGTGGATGCCGTATTACATTCATAACCTAAGTGCTACTGTGATGTTTCATTTAGAAACGTAAATACTATTCTTAGATTTCAGGCCAGACTAAAATGGGTCACAGGGTGTATTTGATCTGTGGACCTTAATCCACTGTCCTTGTGTTAACACAGAAAGTCTTTTGCTGCGGGCAGGGCTGGGATGCTGTAGCTGAGCCGTCCCTTCTCTGACACAGCATGTCCTTACAGCTACATGAGCCAAACCCGGAACCCACCCAAACTAATTGACATCCCAATCCTGTCTGCCTCGGGTATGTGCACAGGCGAACGCGCGCGCGCGTGCGCACACACACACACACACACCCCTGTCACATGCTCATCACACCCTTCCTGATTACAAAGGGAGCCGTTCTTATTCTTCGGGATTCTAGTAAACAGTCATGTTAACCAGGAATCTAGGCTCACACACTGAGATAAAGGAGTTCAAACCAGCAGGACAGGGCTGGAGAGATGGCCCAGAGGTTAGTACTGACTGCTCTTCCAGAGCACCTGAGTTTGGTTCCCAGCAACCACATGGTGGCTCACAACCATCTGGTGCCCTCTTCTGGCATGCAAGCATACATGGGAGGAATGTTGTATACGTAATAAATAAATAAATCTTAAAAAACAAAAACCCAGCAGGACATTAGAAAGTTTAGTCACAAGGGGAGGAGCATCGCCTTCTTTCTGTGAGTTTGCTGGGCATGTTTGTTTCTTCATCTTCAGATAATTCCTTATTACACGCTGTAAAACAAGATATGTGTACACACTACAAATTTATCAAAGTTACATTTGAATGTCTTTTTCTTAGTGCTCATATAGCGAATGAGCTGGTTGGCACGTATAGGCTCTTGGGCAACTATTATTCAGGCACACCGTGGTTACTAAATGGTTTATAAATGTTCTGTGAGCTGCGTACCAGTACCAAGTTAGAGTTTGTCCATGCTTGGCCATGTGGGGCTCCAATAGCAACATGCAGGCAAAGGTACTGCAACATCTGAACTGCGCTCCGACAGACTGCGCCTCATTCTTCTTCCTGTGCGTGGGTTGACCAGCAACAGTTGGCTTGTTTGTCACAATCAAAAGAAGCCGCTGGTGTGAGGGCTGCCTCTGAAGTGCCCTGAAAGCCACTGCTGTTGTTTGCCCCTTCTAAACTCGGTCTTTTGTTCATGGTTCCCTTGACTGGGAGTTAGAATCAGATGTGAGAGTACACGGAGCTTTAGGTAGACTCTCAAGCTTACCGCTGACCCACAGAGTCAGGAGTTCTCAGAAGGACTGTCCCCTAAACTTCATGCCGTTGGTCTTCATCAACAAGAAGGGCATTGGAAGCCAGTGTCAGGAGGAAGCTGGAAGTAGGGAGAGATGGTTCTCGGGCTGTATGCATCTCCACATCCCCAAAGTCCACAGAGCGGTTTTCCTCTTCCCTCTATGAAAGCCTGTCTGGGAAGTGAGCCCGAGAGACTGTACGCCATGAATGTGCAACAGACCGACAGCGTCCTTTCCAGTTTGGCTACTCCAGACTCATCATGGAAAATGCCTTCTCCAGTTATTTCTGGAGCTAACACGATCAGAGTGTTGGCACCCGCCGATCACAAACACAGAAAGGCTTTCAGTACTGCTAAAAAGATAAATTGGTTTTCCTCGCATTATTTTTTGCCTTGATTCTCTTTTACAGGAGGGTAATTGTAGATTTCAAATGAGGGCATCCACCTCCGCACGAGCAGCCCAGATTGTTTCCGACGGTAGAATTCAGTAGTATGTGCGTATGTACAGTAGTATGTACGTATGTACAGTAGTATGTACGTATGTACAGTAGTATGTACGTATGTACAAATGTGCTCATGTAGTTCTCAGCGCTTCCTCTTTCTGATGCGTGAGAGCCACAACAAAGCAGCCCTCTGTGTGCAGTATCTCACCACTGTTGTCTTCACTGTTTCCCAGGGTCCTTGTGAGAGGTTTAAATAAACCAGAATCCTATGGTCCTCATATCAGAAGTTCATGAGCTATAGGAGGACAATTAGGAAATTAAATCAATGGAAAGATTTATTAAAATGAATACCAATTTATTCTAATTAAATCGTATTTCCAAATTATATCCATTATAAAAGCAAAGATGCCCCCTCCCCAGCCCAGCCTCTGTGGATGAGCTGAGATCAGTGTGTCTGTGTAATGTCTGATCCTTTTCCCATGTTGTTGCTTTTATCACTTTTGTGGTGGAGAACTCTTTCAAGGTCAGTTCTGTTCAGCGCCCACTGTGAGCATCTCTCTCTGGAAGTTGACAACTCTCTAGAGACAAATTTCCAGCAAAGCCCTGCACATCTCTGCTCCCCACTGTTCCTCAAAGGTAGCAAATGAGAAATAGAACTTATTTTTATTCTCCCATCCAAGTACTGGCCAGGTCTCACCTGACGTAGCTCCCGAGATCAACCCGGTCAAGAGTGTTGGGTTTCATGGCTGTAAATGACTTTCATCCCAATCCCTCATTTGGGTTTCTGTTGACCTCTCCATTACGGAGGCTTTGAGATTGCCTCTTCCTCTTCCCCTGTCTCCAGTACTGCCTGCCATAGCTCTGTTAGCTTTCCCTTATTCTGCTTTCTATTCTTAGATTTTTGCGTTTCAGACCAGGATCTTAAGAGGCTCTGTGTAAATCTGATCATTTGTTGTAAATTTTATAATTTCATTTTTTCATGTTCAGAATAATTTAATAAAATACACAGGTGTGTGTTTGGCCCCAAAGATTTGGAAGCAACTGAATATAATAGCATTGTACCTGTAACTCAGCCAAGGCATAAGGATTGCAAGTTCAAGACCAGCATGGGCAACATAGCAAGACTCTGTCTCAAAAATAAGAGAAAATAAATGAAATGCAGGTTTGGAACTAATGTCACCGATTTTAGCATCCACAAATGCGTTGTGTGTCTTTGTTAGCTCTGAGTTGGATGAATGCTCTTTGAGGAATCTCATAATGTTACTGAAAAGTTTGGGGAGTCCCTGAGTTGTGTGTTACACATTGTCAGGTAGACTTGGGGTTTTTAGTCTCATTAATAAAAGAATTTGAAAGCAGACTCACTAGCGAGCCCAAAGACAATTCTATTAACAGTTTGAGAGAAAAATGCTGGAGCAGGCAGGCTGGACATCTCAGCAGCTGCTAGGAGGAGAGGGATGGAGAAAAGACAGACAGACAGCAACAGTTGCATTACAGAAGGCAAGAAGGATTTCAAGGGAAGGGGGAGAAAGTTCAGGGTCCAGGAGAGCATGCCAAGGCTTTGGGAAAGGGGGTGGAAAGGTGGAAAAGGAGGTCCTGCATTTCTGAGTAATTCCAGTAGAGGCTGAGCAGAGCTAGATTTCAGTGCCTCCATAAGCAACTGTACGGAGGGAGAAACTTCTGGAAGGGTTAGAGTATTATATCACCCAGGGGATAAGTGTTCTTCCCCTCTCCTTAGAACGCATGTCGGTGACTCAGATGTCCTGGTGGGGAGAGCAGATTCCTAGAGGGAGGAGATAATAGTGTATAGTGTTCTAATCTTTGGCGTAAACCAGAATGCAATGTCTCCATCAGGGGATGCAGGAGTTGAAGGGGGATTCCCTTAGGGAGGGGTCCATTTTTCATTTCCTCTGGGGCTACTCTTCTCCTCACTCGCTGCCTAGTGACAGCCTTGCCAAACTCTACCCCAGCACCCCCTGTATGCATTGCTGTTCTGTATTGAGTTCAGATTTCTTAGTGAACTACGAAAAGTTGGAAACGGCTGGGCGGTGGTGGCGCACGCCTTTAATCACAGCACTTGGGAAGCAGAGGCATGTGGATCTCTGTGAGTTCGAGGCCAGCCTGGTCTACAAGAGCTAGTTCCAGGACAGGCACTAAAAACTACAAGGAAACCCTGTCTCGAAAATAAAAATATATATATATATATATATATATATATATATATATATATATGGAAAGAAAGTTGGAAAATGGGAACCGTGACTGACTTTGTTGTCCTGCAGCCTAGCATTGACCACACGATACATACATACATGCATACATATTATATATAATGCTATATGCAGATACTCATAAGTGTCATCATGTATAAAGGCTGAATGAATATCCCTAACTGAAACCCTAAACTCAAAATTCTCCCAAATCTGCAAGTTTTTGAGCAGCGACATGACAGCGAAAGTAGAAATTTCCATACCATGAAACTTATTTAAATTTTTTAAAAATTGTATAGAAATACTTTCAGGCCGTGAGTATGAAACACAAGTATATTTTGTATTCCTGAAACTGGGACAAGCAGAGGGGAGTTGTCCTTGAGTATAATGGAGCTTTACTCACTGCAGGTGAGCTGAGCTCCAGGGACTAGGGCCCTGGACAATCAGTGACCACTAAAACCATCCTAGCTTCATGGTTCTGTATCTTGCAACCCTGAAGACTAATTTTCACGGACCAAAGAAGGGTGTAGTTGTGTTGTTCAGGGAGAGCCTGAGAGGAAAGAAGAGAGCAGAACTTCTGTGTGGATCCCAAGGGAGGACTGCTTCTGAGGGGCCCACTGGGTTGACGCATAGAGGGGGAGCCCATCCCTTGCCTAGCTGTCCCACCCACAAGGGTCTTCTGTACTTCTCCACCCTGTTGACTGGATGCCAGTGTCAGGTACATCTTCCAGGGTGGAGCCTCCAGGCCCCTGTGCTCCTTTGGTTACTGTGTAAAAGGAAAAGAAAGAAGAAGACAGGAAACCAGTATGGGCGCCAACACCCCTAGACCTTTGTATTATTTGTGGCCCCAGGCCAGAACAGAAATAGTGGTAGAACCTGGGTGTGTCAGGCTTCTGGTCAACACAGAACTGGTTGCCAAGGTCCAAAAGTGGACGGATCTTTCAAAGTCTCCACCCTAAACTTGCCTGACCATTTTTTTTCTCCTGTTATCATTTAAGCTTGGGTCCCAGCTCTGATATATCTTATTATGTTGCGTGGATATTCCTACACCCCTGAGTCCCTGGGCTCTAAAACAATTCTGGTTCCAAGCATTTTGGACAAGGTATATTTACCCTCCTGCCATGCCTTGTCTCTCATTCCCATGAAGAGCTGTAGGTGTTTGGATGTTTGTATAATACTTAGTCATGTTAACAGGTGACGTTTGACTCACCCATTCCTTATTCTTTAGGGGCTTGGGTCATTTTCATTTGTTGACTGTCTTGAGTAGCAGCATAGTTTAAAATATCTTTGAACAAAATTACTTCCATCTAGGTCATTCTCTTGAGAATTCTTTAATGAAATTACATGGTTAAATAGTTCTATTCTTACAATGGTAAGCTTTTGTTTTAATGAACAAATCGAATAGTGGGGCTATATGAGTCCTCTTTAAATGTTTTTTCTCCTAAACTAAGCTCTCCCTGATTTGGTAGCAAGAACAAGTGACAGTTACTGTCCTGTATCCTGTATCCTCATCATCACCACTTACCTGGACCATTCCTCTCTGTCATTATAGCATCATCTGTCTGTTGGGGAATATTATTTTCAAGTGTGTTACTTTGGTTTAGGCTGCATTTGGTCAACTGAAGCTGTGATTCTTTCCCTGTCTGAAACACCTGATGGTCCTAATAAAGAGATGAATGGCCGGCCAGTACAGAGGCCGAAGCAGGATAGGTGGGGCTGGCAGGCAGAGAGAAGAAAGAAAGAGGAGCAAGAGAACAAGGAGAGGAGGACATCAGGGGCCAGCCACCTGACTACACAGAAAGCAACAGAGAAAGCTGTGAAGAAAGGTACACATAAATAGAAAAAGATAGCCGGGCGGTGGTGGCGCACGCCTTTAATCCCAGCACTCGGGAGGCAGAGGCAGGCGGATCTCTGTGAGTTCGAGACCAGCCTGGTCTACAAGAGCTAGTTCCAGGACAGGCTCCAAAACCACAGAGAAACCCTGTCTCGAAAAACCAAAAAAAAAAAAAAAAAAAAAAAAAAATAGAAAAAGATGATAAAAGCTCAGAGGCAAAAGGTAGTCTGGATGTATAAGTTAAGAAAAACCGGCAAGAAACAAGTCAAGATAAGGGTGGGCATTCATAAGTAATAATAAGCCTCGGTGTGTGATTTATTTGGGAGCTGGGTGGTGGACCCCTCAAAAGGCCAAAAGAGTAAAATAGCCTACTTTATCTGTTATTACATCATCATCTGTCATTACATCATCAGCCATCCAATCAGCGGTGCTCCAAGTACATAGTATTCCAGCTAAGGCAAGGCTTTCACCCTGCAGATCTAATCTTCTTGCTGTGCAGAACACAGCAGGGGAGCTTTCTACTGCCTGGCGGATAAAGTCCAGCTACACCGCCGGGGCATACAGAGCCCTTCAGGGCATGGCTTTTGTTTCTCTTTCCAAGCTGATGTGTGGCTGCTGCCCAGATGCCCTCAAATGCTCATCCTAAGGTGTTGTTTTCAGCTGGGAACGCACACACCGTTCCTTTAGTCTGACATGAACTCCTCCATCCTCCCGGACACGGGTAGCAGTTGGAATTCTGTTTATTGACTAAGCTGCAAACCCTAGATTGTGAGCTGTCTAGTTAATTCATATTTCTGGTACTAATTAAGTACTATTACATAATACCCAGTAAGCACCCGCTACTTGTTGAATGAATGGAACACGGAGAAAAGGCACTCAGTGTGTGCATATTACAAGTTGACATTATGCTTTTCATGACCGAGGGCCAGTGCAAATCGTGCCATGTCCTACTTGTCTCGTTAATGGCAATGCCTTAGAAATGCCAGCTATAGACTAGGAAGCTAATTCCGCATTAATAGTGGTGTGATAGTCTTTCTGTCCCTTCACAAAGAGACCAGTGTCCTCAGGAAGCCAGAGTCTCCCCATTTGCCTGCAGCATCAACTCTGAACCAGCATCTTGTGGTTGGGGGATGGAACATGAGTTACTTTGCTGTCCTGCTGGAACAACAATTCCAACCATTCCTGACAGAAGCAGCTGAAGGGATAGAGGGTTTCTTTGGGCTCATGCTTGCAGAGGACCACCTATCCTGCTGGGGACATGATGGTGGCAGGGGCAGATGGCTCATGTTGTGTTGAGAGCAGTGAGTACCCATGTGCACAGTGCTTACTGTGCCGGCCAGGACCCCAGCTCATGGAGTGTGCTGCCCACAGTTAAGGTGGGCGGGCTTCCATGCCCTTACCTAATGTGGGTAATCCCACAGCATTATCAGAGGCATGTTTTGTAGATGATTCTGTCAGGATGAATATATATATATATATATATATATATATATATATATATATATATATATGCCAGGATGATAATAACCATCAGAAAGTATGAAGGACTGGCTGCAGCTCATCTACATGGCCAACTTGATTCAGAGAGATGAAATACAATGCAGATACTGCTGCCAAGGCTCTTTAGAGGGAAGTGTATCGTTGGTAAAGAGACCAAATCTCCCTTTGTCCACCACGAATCTCCTTGGAATACATGTTACAGTTCCATTTTTTTTCATTTTTCAGTATCCTGGTGAAAACCCAAATTCTTTGACTATAGTCTACCATAATGAACAAAAAATGGCCGCGGATGGGTGGATCACCAGCTTAAAAGTCTAGCAATGGATTAAAGAGCTGAATTAGTAATTAATGGACTAATTAATAGGACGAGCGCTGAGCTGAAAGGGGAGAGGCATGATCTTTAACGGAGGGTGGGAGACAGAGGTAGGCTTAAAAGCAGCAGCCCGGCATGGTGGCGAAACTCCTGCTATTTTGTTCATTAAAAAAGATGCTATAAATTCTCGGGCCCAGGACTGCTTTTAAAGGCCTGCTGTGTGGAGCCGCAGTCTTAATTGAAAACAGAGTGACTGAGCCACTTCTGTGTTTATTAAAGCTGTTGTCAATGCGCCGGTCTCCAGAGCACTCTTTTTATGAGGCAGAGGAGATGCTGGACGTCGGTAGCCCAGGGTATCATTCAGTCTCCATTGCAGCCCTGGGAGGGAAGTACAGTGTCTCCTCTGCACAGACCTGGGCCTGCACATCTGAGTGGAGAGGCTGAAGAGCTTGTGCCTGAATAAGTCACACCCATGTAGTGTGTGGAGCGCAGTGACGTTGGCCGCTCTAACCAGGCTGTGGATGAGCCACAGGGCATACAGGAAAGAGCTGAAAGAGCAAAGTCATGAATCGCATGGAGATGTCTCGTTCTGTTAGCTCCACAGTCAAGGCTAGTGAAACTTTCATGGCTCTGAAATTCAGGGGCTACTGATTAATTCTTAACTATGTGTGGTATTTTTTTTTTAATGAAAAATGGCCCCCACAGGTTCATGCATTTGAACACTTGCTCCCTAGACCTAGTTGGTGACACTGTTTGGTATATATAATATATATATATATATATTATATATATAATCTTTTATACACACACACACACACACACACACACACACACACATACTCTTTTACGAAGTAGAATTTTGCTGAAGTATGTCCCTGGAGGCAGGCTATGAGGTTTTATAGCCTTGTCTCCTCTCTCTCTCTCTCTCTCTCTCTCTCTCTCTCTCTCTCTCTCTCTCTCTCTCCTTCCTGTGTGAGCATGAAAATGTGACCAGCCAGCTTCCTGCTCCGGCCACCTTGCTTTCTCTGCCTGTTGCCATGCCTTTCCTGCTATGATAGACTCTATTCCTCTAGAAACATAAGCCAAAATAAACCCCCTTTTCCCTAAGTTGCTTATGCCAGGGTATTTTTTAGCATAGCAATGGAAGAGTGACCAAGACAGTTCCCAGCTTTCTTGAGTTCTGGGGACCAAACCCAGGTTCTTTTGCTTGCGCAGCAGAGGCTTACCCACTATGCTGTCTCCTAGTCCTCCATTTTGTTTTGGTTTTGTCCCCAACACCCAAGCGAAGAAGACACGTTTTGAATGAGAAGCAAACAAATCGGATTAAAAGCCAGGAACAGTGAGGTAGTAAAGGGACAGGATGGCCTGGTGCTCTCTA
Organism: Microtus oregoni; assembly: GCF_018167655.1. Taxonomy (NCBI): domain Eukaryota; kingdom Metazoa; phylum Chordata; class Mammalia; order Rodentia; family Cricetidae; genus Microtus; species Microtus oregoni. The sequence goes on along the minus strand of NW_024543060.1, from coordinate 84,913,353 downwards.
TTTGGGGGATACAGAGAAGTGTAAACATTCCTGGAAAGGCCCGAGGCCAGGAGGCATTGGTCTAGTTCCGGGTCTGTCATGGTCATTAGAATTGAATTTTGATTGTGTTATTTGGATATAGAGTCTGGGTTGTTTAGGAAATAGTGAGGTTGGCTCCCAACATGGCTTCGATGTGGACCTTTTCTCAGTCTGAAGTAAAATTGGCAGAAGGAAATGATATGTGGTTGGTTTTGCTTGGTGCTAAATGTGTTCAATTTCATGGCCTCTCCTGATTTCTAATATTGAATCCTCTCTGCTTTTTATATTACATTCTTATATTAAATGATAATGAGTAGACGGTGGCTGAATTGCTTTTATTTTTTTAATGACTTTAGTTGGCAAAATGAAAAAGGTGGAAATACTGTTGTAATTTTAAAATCATTTTTGAAATTTTAACAGTAGATTTAAAAAAAAAAATCTGTCCATAGCTCTCAGGTCAAATGACCTTTAAAATTCTCTCCAGTTCTAGCAGTTGGATATTTCAGCCTTTTCTTTCTGCTTGTGACTGTGAGGTGAGAAACTCAAGTGTCAATTTATATTTGTGTTCCGGAGCAAACTGTATTTTCCCCAGAAAGATCATGGCACCTCTACATTAGCCATGATGGATTCCTCGTTTCCTTCAGCTTGAACAAAAACCCAAAGCATTCGTTTAAATCCTGAATTAGACCAAGATGAGAACAGCAGGAGAAGATAAGTGTCCAGTGCAGACATTACTGTTGGGAGATGCATTGCCTCGGGGTAGTCAGCCTCAAAGTTTTCCTTTCCTTGTGTTCCTTAATCCGAAATGAGGCCTCACTGTGAATCCAGAGCCTCAAATGCTTTAGGCAACCGCTCCACTACTGAGCTGTACCCAAGCCCAGATTTCTTTCTTTCTTTTTTTTTTAAACAGCTCCCTAGAAACATCAAAAACACCCTGGGCTAAGTTTAGCCTGTGGGTTATAATGATTAATAGCTGAGCATGGTTCACGTCTTTGGAAGGTGGTTTGGGCTGAATATGTTGAAGGTACAAACGCGGTTTCCCAGTCTGATCAATTCTGTGTAGCGGGTCTTTCTTTAGGGACCACCAGCTTCCAAATAATGACACCAAGACTTCTTACTAGTTATGAAAGCTTGGCCTTAGCTTAGGCTTGTTCCCAGCTAGCTCTTAGAGCTTAAATTGATCCATTTATATTATCCTAAATTCTGCCACATGGCTCATTACCATGTATGTCCAACTTCCCGTGTGTCTGGCTGGCTTAATCCCATGAACCTCCAGATTCTCCCCCTGCCCAGAAGTACCGCCTATCTGCTCCTGCCTAGCCATTGGCCATTCATCTCTTTATTAAGCCAATCAGTAGGAGTCTTAGGCAGAGGCACTTCTTCACAGTATACAAAAAGGTTTCCCACAACAATTCTGCTTACAGGAATTTATCCTACAGAGAAGCTTATAGTTTGTTCGAAATCGCAACACACCAAAAGCTATCTAAATGCTCGTCATAGCAGATTCTTCATAGACAATATGACCTAGCCTTTTAAAAGTTCCAGGCAGCTGCCTGTACTGACCATCCAGGGGCGGGAAAACAGGCGAGGGGGTTGTTGTTCAGTGGTAGAATGCTTTCCGAGCATGTGCAAAGCCCTGGCTTCCATCCAAGCACTCCAAAAAAAAAAAAAAAAAAGTGTGAGCACAGGGAGGTGCGAAGGAATATTTTTAGCACAGTAGTACTTGCTAGTTTGAAAAGAGCAGCAAGTGTGTGTGCGCTTACACCCGTACCTGCTGCAGGCACGTTTGTACCCGGTGACTATACAGGATGTCTGGCAATGGTGAGCATCACTACGAAGGCTGGCTCAAGGGCTCAGGGGTGATGAGGACATTCCTTTCTACTTTATATTATCTTACATCTTACGATTCTGGTGCCACACCTGCATATCACCCATTCGGAAATAAATTGGAACTTTTCAGAAAAGCTAAAATGGATGAAATAGTGGTAAACCCTAGCGGGAGAAAATTGGCTCCGTTGCTTGAAATAGACCAGAATCATTTTTCTATCACAGGGGAGGCTGCCCTGCCCTAAGAAATGTACGTAGTTATTTCCCTTCATGGGGTGTTTTGACAGAATAACAATTCTCCGTCAGCCTTTGCTCATCCACGGTGGCGGAACACCCTTCTCCAGTGGCAGAACACCCTTTTCCAGTGGCGGAACACCTCTCTCTGGGGGCGGAGCTTCAACTGATGATGCTGCCTCCGTTCCATCTGATTTTCAGCACCATCAGATGGCCCTACTGCAGGTTTATCTGAGCAGTGAACAGATACAAGAAAGTTCCATAAAGAGACCTGGGTTGCTGGTGGCTGTTATTCCGCATGGTCCCAGCCCTTGTTTTCCTGTTTCTTATCCGCTAAATGAAGAGATACGGGAAATAGGTTTTTTTCTTTTTTATATATATAACACCATTTGACAACATGGGATGGTTTTTTTGGTCAAAAGAAAGTGTGTGTGTGTATGTCGGGAGGGGGGTAACAAGCAAGCCAACCCCAAATACAAGACAACAGACAAGCCAGGGCTAAACACCAGCACGAGGGGAGAATTGCATAGTTGGTGAAGTGATACCTACAGAGGAAGAGGGAGTGGCCAGGCAAGGACTGCATGGGGCAGCAGTTGTAGAAATAGCAGTGGTCCTTGCATTTCAGAGGATGGCCTCCCTTCCTCCATACACGATGGAGTGTAAACCATTGGGGTTTTCCCGTTACCATGGAGTCATGTGCTGCTATCCTGGAAATGAGCTTCAGTTTCAGATATGGGATAATTCTCAGGATATCACACTCAAGTGGAAGGACCATCCTAGCCAAGGTGAATGCAAGCCTAGTAAAGCCCATACAAATGTTCAAAACGAAGCTCGGTGAAAGAATCATTCAGGACATTCACGTAGTTTGTTTTTCTCCAGAAATATGAACTTTTTGTGGAAGTCTGTGAAAGACTCTCTGACAGGTCTACTAAGAAAACTACCTATCCATTCTGATCGTTTTCTATAGACACTTGATAATTTTTCCTTTAACTCTTTCTTAGCAAAAATAAAATTCTTACGCACTGGAGAGATTGATCCGTGGTTATGAGCACTGGCTGCTCTTGCAGAGGACCTGGGTTTGGTTCCCAGGACCCACATAACAGTTCACAATCATCTGTAACTTCATTTCCAGGAGATTCAGTGACCTTTTGTGGTTTCCTTGGATATTGCATGCACATGGGGCCTATCTATTCTTGCAAGCAAACACTCAAACACATAAAAAGAAATACATCTTAAAAAAAATAAAATCCCCATAAAGAAGGACAATTCTTTATCACTATTAAAGGCTATTCTAAAGAAAAAATAAGCTATGGACATGGATCTATACATGTGTGCATATGCCTTGAATAACTAATGCCACGTAGTGTAATATTTTCTTTATAATTAAAAAAGGGAGCAACTCCTTGATCGTGCAAGAAGGCATAAAGTATATAAAGTGTAGCTGATGCCATACCTGAGGAGCTATTGACAGTTGGTAGCTACTGGGGACGTGTGGTAGTTTGAGTGTAATCGGCCCCCACGAGCTCATATGCCTATTATTAGGAGGTGAGCTCAGCTCCTGCTTGAGCACCATGTTGGACTGTGCTAAGATTTGATATTGGCTGGGTTGGCTGCATTAAAAGCTACTTCACCTAATAATGGGTTTATCAGTTCATGACCCCATCATGCACAGAGAATCACCTGTATATATTTTGTGTGTGTAGCTATTTTTGTGTATCCCTGTGTGCATGCTTCGGTCTCTGATGGGCCCGGACAAGAGGTCTCTCTTTTCAATCCCATTTTCCTGCTGTTCAGAGGGTGGGAGAACTGGGTGGGTGATCTGATTACCCCTTTATATGTTGTGCCCCTGGGAAGCTGCTCAAGAAAGGCCAGAGTGCTCCAGGCAGAGGAAGGGTGATTGTCCAACCAATCATAGGCTAGGACAAGGAGTGTGGGGGGCCCTGGACAGCAGCTGGGTGTACCCTGAAACTGCTCATGGCTCAGGCCTGCCTCCTCTGTCTGTTAGCTGCTTCTTTATTAACCACAGGCATAACAAAATACCCGAGGCCGAGTATTTAATAATGAGATGGTTATGTAGCTCACAGTTTCAGAGGATTTAAAGTCCAAACAGCACCATGCCAGTTCTGTAGACGCTCGTTGTGGAATATTAAGATGTGCTACATTTGTTGATGCTGTGGAACACGTGTTTTAATGATGCAAAGATGTGCTGCATTCTTTTATGTTGCATTTGTTTAACTCTGTGAAGCTGGGTTACTTTGCCAGCCTTAAACACCTGATTGCTCTAATAAAGAGCTGAACGACCAATGGCAAGGCAGGAGAAAGGATAGGCGGGGCCGGCAGGCAGAGAGAATAAATAGGAGGAGAAATCTGGGAGGAGATTGAGGAGTAAGAGAAGGAGGAGGAGGACTCCTGGGGCCCAGCCACCCATCCACCCATCCACACATCCACACATCCACACATCCACACATCCACACAACCAGCCACAGAGTAAGAAGGAAGGAAAGGTATATAGGATAGAGAAAGGTAAAAGCCCAGAGGCAAAAGGTGGATGGGATAATTTAAGAACATCTGGCTAGAAATAAGTCAAGCTAAGGACAGGCATTGATAAGTAAGACCAATATTCCATGTAGTATTTAAGGAGAGGCATTGATAAGACCAAGTCTCCATGTATTTATTTGGAAACTGGGTGGGGGCCCTCAAAGAATAAAATAAGAATAGCTACATGCCCTCACCGCCGGGTACTCATAGCATATGGTGCCATGATTGTAGTGCGTATAGTAGACAGGAAACCAAAGAGCAGCTAAGGTCCAACTTTCTCTTTTTATAACCGTCTCATAGACTTGATTTCCCCGCTGGAGACTCCCACCTTGTAGAGGTCCCACCGACTCCCACATCATCATACTGGGATCAAGCCTTCACATGAGCCCCCCAGAGATAAACCACAACCCAGCCACAGCAAGAGGAAGTCTGGGAATGCAAAATAGAGGAGTGGAAACTAAGGAGGGGCAAGGGAGACGTGTAGAGAAATATATTAGGTGGATGCCGTCTTCTGAGACCTGTTGGGGACTTCTGTCTCCACCCTGGATCATGTCCAGCCAGTGAAGTCCGGAATTAGCAGACCTGTTTTTATTTTCTAGATGTCAAAAGTAGGACATTTGGGTCCTTGCTTGGGTCAGAGAACAGTTTCAGACTCAGAAGGCAAAGCACCAAGCCCCTGTGGGGCTTCTCTGACCCTTGCCCGCTGTGGGGACCTCAGATCCGTTTCATCCCTTTTCATCTTCTCCTTTTCAGGGGCATTTTTTTTTTAGACCTGCTCTCTCATCAAAGCCAGCAGCAGAAGGGAAGCCACTGACTAGCTTCCTCAAGGATCCTGCGATTTCCTTGTCTTTCTAGGCATGTGTCTTATTTTAAGTAGGGACTGCCAAATTCACCACTGAATTCACACTGCATTCCTGTGTTTCAGAGACCCTTCCTTGACTGACACTTGCAGGCTTCTTCTTATACAGTTGATTGGTGGCTAGCTGCCCCTCCCAACTGACTCTAATACCTGCTTCCACCCAAACAAGATGCCTCCCCCAGGCCTGACTGGAAGAACTCCGGCCTGCTTCTGAGACCACTTTCTTCCTAAAATAATTGCTCTATAGCCTTCCTTTAGTCCTCTGAAACCTGATATCAGATTTCTCCTTGACAAACACACCTTAGAATTTTCATTCCACTTGTCTACATAAAGTTTGGGGAACAAAGAAAAATAATAGAGAAAACAGTGCCGGTCAGTTATAAATCCACTTTCTAAAAAATTATTTAATATTGCAATGTTTTCTTCCATCTCTTCTTGAGGTGTGCGATATGTCTGAGTGGGATCATTTGACGCAGGTAGAGCCATGAACATTTAATATTGATGATGTATGCCTGCTTGGATTTTTCTCTTTCCCTAACCACAGTTAATATGACCCTTGGCAGGTCTTTGAATTCCCCGAAGTTAAATAACGCTCTGCTATTTAATGGACAACCCCTCTGGCCTAATTAGGCTTCTCTGTCATTGTAATTAAAAACCCAACCAAAAGCAACCCAGGAGAGGAAAGGGTTTATTTGGCTTACAGCTTATAGTCCATTATCAAGGAAGCTAAGGCAGGGACCTGGAGGCAGAGACCATGGAGGAAGGAGGAATGCTGCCTACTGGCTTGCACTGTAAGGCTTGCTCGGATTGCTTTCTTATACACCCCAAGACCACCTGCTCAGAGGTGGCACCCCTCCCTCCAACACAATGGGCTGGCCACGCCCACATCGGTCAGCATCACAGACTTGCATGTTTGGCCAGCCTTATGGAGACTTTTTTTTTTTAAAACCAAGCTTCTTTCTTCCCAGAGAGTGCCTTGTCACACATCCCATCCCCCCTTGAGTCAGAGAATCTCTGGCTTTTCGCTGCCATTCCTTGATCGATTAATGTTGGTGACAATGAGTTATGCAGGAGCCCTCTCCACGGTCGCTTTGCATCCTGAGGACACACGATGGGACTGGCGGTTTTATTAGTACCTTCTTGTGGATGAGAAGCCCGGACTGGGGACCCTGTCCTGATGGCAGCCTGGTAAAGGGCAGAGCTTTGGTTTTGAACCCGTGTCAGCTCAGGATCCAGATTAACTCCTCATGGTGCTCCCTCACGACCCTTTCTTGCTTGGTGAAGGGTGCTTCTTCATAGACCAGGTGGCTTGCGCCCCCAGGAACAATGGTGTGTTCCAGTTCTTGTGGCAAAGCTGGGTGTCTTCGTCCTGGTGTGACCACTTTTCCTATTGGTGACTTTTTGTGAAAAATGTCACCAGTGAACTTCTGCGGGTCCTCTCAGCTCTAAAGTCCTGTGACTTCGCTTCAGAACAGCGATAGGCCATGATGACAAGCCCATTGTTGCCTACTCGGGTTCCAGGGGTATTTACACTTGCCTGAACAGATCACTCCTTCCTGGAAGTTGCTTTTCTCTCTGCACTGTTCAGGAAGGGATGGGGTGCTCAAGAAAACTCCCACAGCTGTTGGAAGGTTTTCGGAAATGTTAGCATCACCCTCATCACAATAAATCCCCTGAATTCCCTTGAATTTTGAGGTTATAAATTTTATGGCTCACCAGCCAGTACGGGAACTGCGTAGTGTATGGCCCTCCCTAGTGCAGGCGCGTGGGCCCCCTGCTAAGCACAATGGGTTGCTCCAAGAATGCACTAGGGCAGAGCATCCTTTAGCTGCTGTGCAGATGGGTGGGGAAGTCAAGTCAAAGGTGACAGTGTTTTTCCTGACATCACTGGTGAAATGTGGTCTGCCTGGCACCATGGCTATCTTTTCCAGGGTTGTGCCCCTGAAACCCCCGCTCAGCAGAAAGGGAACCGGAAGATGCAAGCCTTTTAGAATTCTACCCTAGACAGTATCTCTTCCCTTTTCACATAAGAAGAAGAGGGTGTTTTGAATTTGGTTAGGTTCCATCTGTTACCCAGAAAGCAGCCAATACATTCCCTAGGCCTTTGTTGGACTCCGTAGGTGAGGCTGTTCTGGAGCAGGGCCTGATAGCTGGGGTACTGTGCCAGCTCCTCCTGCAGATGGCCTTATTTTTCTCCTGTTTCCCTGTTTGCCAGGCCTCTGGGGATGCTGGCATGTTTGTCTTTGACCAGTGTTCTTGGAAACAAACAACAATGCACCTATTTAAAACTTCCACTATTGTTGATTTGGGAAGTAGTTTGCTTTAGCCAGAGGGTGTGGTATAGCTTTCTTTTTATCCAGAGGGGTGATTTGGGGATCTAACTTCAACGTTTGAGTTACATGTCAGGCAAGGGTTAGAAAGCTCCTTGGCTGAGGGGAGAGTGAGTCCAATGGGTACAGCAGTAATGAAACACTAACTGCTCTGAAGAATGTCAGACTACCAGTCCCCTGCGAGACCTAGGGTCATCTTAGTGGTGGCGGTGCTGTGTTGACAATAAGAATTAAAGCATCAGCATTTGTTGAGACTTTATCACCTGCGGGATGGTGTGCAAACTCAAACAGCCGAGCTGTGCGCGCTACCAGTTAAGTAACATGTTCAAAGCCAGCTAGCAGAGAACAGTGTGTTAGACAAGGGTGGAGTTTAGCAAGCTTCAAAATCTTTAGAGAAATGGTTGACTCATAGCTTTAAAGTGGGAAAAACCAAAGTGGGTTTTTTTTGTTTGTTTGTTTGTTTTTGGTTTTTGGTTGGTTTGTTTGTTAAAGACATTGTCTCTTTAGCTCAGGTTGGCCTGAAACACGCCATGAGACCTAGGCTGGTCTCAAACTCCCAATCCTCCTGCTTCAACAAGTGGATGCTGGGATTCCAGGCGTTGCCACCACACCCAGCTCTGAAGGAACGGTTTCCAATCAATTGAACTTTTCCTCTCCACTGAGTTTCTGTTTTCTGACTGGGTGACAGACGTAACTAGGGACACCGAAACGTCAGCCCAGGGAACCAGTCCCATGGTTTTCACTCTAAGCAAGAGGAATGGAACTGATATGTAATCTATCCATCAAAACCCATCCGTTATAAAGCCAGTGATTTTTTTTTTTGTGACTATTTAGAGTTCTGCGTCTGTGTACTCCATGTCTAGGCTTAGTTGCCACTGCAGAAAATTGCTGAGTGCGCACCTGCGGGCAGCCAGCTCCCACCCTGGCCCAGGGTCTACCTAGAAGGTTCTGAAGCATTCGCCTTTCATCACCCAGAAACGTGCCAAAGCCCCTGGCTTCCTCCTGCCAGCCTGATGAACCACAGTCATGCTCAGAATTAGAAGCTTATGACAGACGGAGCCTAAATCTTGCCTGAGCATGCCTGTACCCTCTATGAGTCCCCACCGAGCATGCCTGTACCCTCTATGAGTCCCCACCGAGCATGCCTGTACCCTCTATGAGTCCCCACCAAGCATGCCTGTACCCTCTATGAGTCCCCACCAAGCATGCCTGTACCCTCTATGAGTCCCCACCAAGCATGCCTGTACCCTCTATGAGTCCCCACCGAGCATGTCTGTACCCTCTATGAGTCCCCACCGAGCATGTCTGTACCCTCTATGAGTCCCCAGGCATTGCCAGCTCAAGACAGCTTTAACAGACCAGTTCTTGAGACATTTTGAGATGTAGAGTCTATTTCATATATGGAGCCTGTTATAGAATATTATTTTAATTGTGGATCCTGTCATTTCTACCCTTGGGTGACATCACATGGCCAGAGTGCCTTTGGCCTTTGCTTCTGCAGACACCAACTGTTTCATATCTTTTAAACTTTAAACTGATTTTACAAGATTTGCATTGGTGTGAAGGTGTCGGATCCCCTGGAACTGGAGTCGCAGACAGTTGTGAGTTGCCTTGTGGGTGCTGGGAATTGAACCTGGGTCCTCTGGAAGAGCAGCCAGCGCTCTTAACCACTGAGCCATCTCTCCAGCCCTGCAACTGTGTCATGTTTAGCCCGGGTTCTAGGTGCAGAGCTAGTCTGGACATTTCTTGCTGTGCCCTGGGCGCTCATGTCCAATCTGCTTGTCAGATGCCGTCTGGAGGGTAGAGTTGCTGAGCCTGTCAGCTCCCGTGGTGTGGACAAGAGTGGTCCGGCTGGCTTACTTATTAACTATGACACTGAGGTTTCTGTTAACCAAACCCCATTTTTTCCCTCTTATAGACTCTAGTCAAACTGCTCCTGCATTCCATGCCCTTCAGAACAGCTGTTGTAAAGTACCCGGATCTATATGCAGTACGGTCACTACTGATAATATTGACAACTTGCAGCTCTTGAAAATGCGCTATTTTTGTCTTTCTGGGTTTTCCCCCAAATTTGTCTTTGGTATCATTTTGAGTCTTGTTTCTTCCCTTTCTTTGCTCTTTCTACCTACGAAGAAAGAAATCTGCATATTTAGTTTTTACCCGTACTATGTCCATGTCCCTGTACCTAGATGTCTTTTGGCGAGTTCATAGTGATGGAGGTGTGTAGGAGGCAGGGTGTGTGTGTGTGTGTGTGTGTGTGTGTGTGTGTGATGTGCTTTGATGTGGTGTATGTGTGTGTGTGCGTGCACGCTGTGGTGTGTATGTGCATATGTATGCTGTGGTTTGGTGTGGTGTGTGTGTTATGTGTATGATATGTACATATATGTGGTCGAGTGTGTGTATATGTAGTGTAGTGTGTGGGGGTATGATATGGTATGGTGTGTGTCATGTGTATGTGTGGTATGTGTGTGTATGTGTGCTGTGGTTTGGTGTGGTGTGTGTGTTATGTGTGATGTGTGTATGATATGTACATATTTGTGGTTGTGTGTGTGTATATGTAGTGTAGTGTATGGGGATGCGATATGCTGTGGTGTGGTGTGTGTGTGTGTGGTGTTTATGTATGGTGTGTGTATATGATATGTACGTGTATGTGGTTGTGTGTGGGTGTGGTTGCCTGTTCATGTGCATGTTGACTCATGGTATGTTCCCGTAGCTCTTCCTACTTTATTTTTTGAGACAGGGTCTCTGATTAATGTGGAGCAACCATTTTAGCGAGGCTGGCTAACAAGTCGCTGGGACCCACAGTCTCTGTACCCCATCCCCGGGGTTACAGGCAAGCACCATCATGTCTGGTTTCATGTAGATCCTGGGGACCTGCACGCAGTTCTCATGCTTGCTACGAAGTCATCTCCTTAGCCCCCAGGTCCCTACCCCCATGCTGAGAATTAAACTTGGGCCTCTCACATGGCTAACCCTGGACCACCCAGCTACATCACTAGCGCTGGACTCACCTGTCTCCTTCCTGACCCTCTGGTCCCAGGACAACATAGGTCATTGTTGTTCGTTTCTGAGAGTTTGCAGCTCATTACAGGTTTTCCGATGTGCTTCTATAGTGATGATCACAAAAGTACATAGATTCACTAGGGGGAAGTGGCAAGGACTCAGAACAAAATTGGCGACGGAAGAAAGTGGAAATATATTATTTTTCATTTAAAAAAGCTCTATTGCTTGGTGTGGTGGTTTGTACTTTTGGTCCCAGCACTTTTGTTTTTCAGTGGGCTTAGCACTGCGCCTGAATCTACCGATATTTTAACTGCCGTCTGTGTCCCGCTGCTGAGTCTGCATCCTGGCAAACTTTTCAGTCCCGTAGGCTCTCCTGCTGCCACCAAATGTAGGTTTTAAGTCTTTATCACTCTGTTTACCAATAAAGACTCAGGAGTCAGATGTTGGGGTGGAAACCTGCTAGGTCAGAGAGGCCAAGAAGCAACCTTCCTTTTTGACTGGAAGTCCAGCAAGAGAAGCCTCTCTCCACTTGTCCCAAACCAAAAAGACAGTGAATCTTTAAGCTCCTCCCTACTCCTTCCTGTGAATCTCTCTGTTTTCTCCATCCTGTCTATGGCTAACTTTTGTCAGCTTATTGCTGGCACTGCCCCAATCCAAGGTTAATTTTATTAACACTGTCGTGGAGTTTCAGAGTGCTATCAAATAGCCCACAACACAGCACTTGGGAGAGGACAGGAAGAGCTTGGTAAGTCTGAAGCCAGCCTGGTCTCCAGAGTGAGTTCCAGGCTAGTCAGGGTAATAGCTGCATCTAATTTCTTTAATCCTAACATTTCTTTCCCACCCTGAACACTTTCAAATCATTAGGGTCTTCTTCATAGAGCCAGGGTCCTCAACCACCCCTAGAGTCAAAATAGAAGAAATTATTACATAAATGATGTAAGTGGTGAAGAACTTCTATCAGGAAGGCACGAGAGGCTACGGTAGCCTACTAGAAACAACCAAGGTAGCCGGGCAGTGGTGGCGCACGCCTTTAATCCCAGTCCTAGGGAGGCAGAGGCAGGCGGATCTTTGTGAGTTCGAGACCAGCCTGGTCTACAAGAGGGTTGGTTCTAGGACAGGCTCCAAAGCTACAGAGAAACCCTGTCTCAGGGACGGGGGGGGGGGGGGGGGGGGGGGGGAGAAAGAAAAGAAAAGAAAGAAACAATCAAGGAACTGGGTAGGTATTTCTCCAAAGACAAGTAGTGGATAAATAAACGTGGAAATAAGATGAGACAAGATGAGAGAAATTACAAACCGAACCCACGTGAGCAGACGACACAAGAAGAGACGGGAACGAGTGCTGACAGGGATGGGAGGAAATGGGGACCCCAGTGCGCAGCTGGTGGGGATGTAAATTAGTACACTCACTGTGGAAAAGAGCATGGTTCTTCCTCAAAATGCTAAGCCTGTAATTGCTACGTGTCTCTGCATCCTGCTACTAGGTGTAGAACCACGAGTAATGAGCGTATACCCCTATGAAAACATGCATTGGTAGTCTTCTCCTCCTGTAGCTAGTGGGGATTTTAAATATGGAGACAAGTCCTTTGTTAGCTGTGTGATTGGCAAAAAATTTCATCTTAGCCAGCGGGTGACCGTTTCGCTTTGTTGATGATAGCTTTATTAGTGACCTGGCTCGACACCATGTGATATCCGGATTAGCAACCTTTCTCTCTGCTGTGACCAAGTACCTGACCGGGAAGCTGCATATAAGGGAGGAGAAGTTCGCTTTGGCTTTGGATCTGGGGAAAACATGACTTGGAAGGTGTGGGCGGTTGTGGGAGGCTACCTGCTCGTATCCTCGCAGATAAGGAAGTCTGAATAGAGGGGGGGTTACCCACGTGGTGCTCCCCTCGTGCTCTACTTCCTGCTCTGTATTCAATCCAGGGCCTCGGCCCATAGGATGGTCCAAGGTGGGTCCCACCCTCCTCAGTCAATCCTCCCTAGAAACATGCCCAAAGATGCGCACACCCAGAGATACGCCTCACTAATGAACGCCTAGGTGTCCCTTAGTCCAGTCAAGTCGGCCGTGGAGATCAACCATCGTAGGGCCCTTTGCACCAAAGCTTTAAGTTTTGTTCAAATTTGTTTTTATTTTTCCTGCTGTAACTTGTGTCTGGTTCTGTAAGTTTGTGAAGTGCTAAGATTATTAGCCCATTTTTTTTTTATCCTGAGCTAGTTAGTTACTGTAATCCACAAGGGGCGCTCGCTGTGAGTAATCGAGTGATTAAAATCTCTGTTATTAAGGGATCATAAGCTCGCCCAGTTCTGAGGTTGAGACTTTCTTATTTACCTTTGTATCCCCTTCCCCACCCACATAGGCGCGTCTGTGTTTACTAGATGCTAAAAACATGGCTGTCAGCTGCATCCGGAAGGTAAATCCTTTTTGCTAAACTCTGAACTGTTTTGTTCAGGCTTTGAAGATGGATCTGAGTTCACATCATGGTTCCACATACTCTGTGGCTTTTTCTAGTTTTGAAAGCTCTGGAAACTCCACTCTGTAAGGAAAGGTAACATGCCAGGCAGTGGTGGTAGTGCATGCCTTTAATCTTAGCACTTGGGAGGCAGAGTCAGGTGGTTCTCTCCGAGTTCAAGGCCAGCCTGGTCTACAAAGCAAGTTCCAGGACACACCTCTTCGAGGACTGTTGCTGAGGTTGCATATGAAACCCTGTCCCTGCGTAGTGGCTACTCCATGTGTTGACCATTTGATCTCAGGTTCTCCCTTGGGTAGAATGGGAATGAGGCTCACCTTTGGCCATCTCAGCAGTGTGTGTAATGACGGCTGAGCAAGTAGTGTCTCCATTCAGCTGGGAGGGGTCCGTCCCTTCGATCGGCTGGGTCGACATCCAGAGGAACTGGGAGGGAGCTCTGGTCATGTTGGCAGTCCCAGAATCCTGATTACACAAAGGGTAGACTAGGTACCCAGACCTGGGGATCTATGGCTCTAGGGTTTAGAAGTTACTAGGTACTCATGATGTAAATTCACTGCTCTGAGCAACAGCCCTTGCCAGCTGCTATAATCAATCCTCAGTGTTCATCAGTGGTGGGTGGCATCTGCCTGTTGCTGTTACAGCTCCTGGGTGGGTCTCCAGTTGGGACTTAGACCGTCAGTTCCCTTAGTCCATGAGACTTGTCAGCTCCAGGGAACTTTCTGGTGACGAAGACCTTCGGCTCTTCAGGCTCTCAGAGCCCAACCTCTCTTAGTCACTCTGCTCCCAGCCCCAGTCCTCAGGAATTTTCCAGCTGTCTTCTCACTGTCGCTGAGTGTCACTTGGTGGCTTCCCACCAGCTCTTCGTGTTAGCAGCTTAGGCGAGACCACCCGGAGAAGTCTTTTATGGGGGCTTGATCCTGTAACATCAGAGTGCAGCGTGGATGGATAACAGCCATCCCTTGTTTCTAACTCCAATTCCAGGGGATCCTCTGCCCTTCTCTTGCCTCTGTGGGCATTGTGTCCACATGACACACCCCTCTAAACAAAATCATACCTAGATGAAATCTTTAAACCAAGGAATGGTTTGTATTCGTACCAATCATGCGTGGTTGTGACCGTGCCAGTCACAGGCCTTGAGAGGAAGTGCTCCTCTTCTGGCCTGGGTAACAAAAGGCTGTAAGGTCACGTAGAGTTCACCAGGTTTGTGGTCCCCTGAGAGCTGCTTTCTCTCTTTTTTTTTTTTTTTAAATTTATTTATTTATTAAAGATTTCTGCCTCCTCCCTGCCACCGCCTCCCATTTCCCTCCCCCTCCCCCGATCAAGTCCCCCACTCTCATCAGCTCGAAGAGCAATCAGGGTTCCCTGACCTGTGGGAAGTCCAAGGACCACCTACCTCCATCCAGGTCTAGTAAGGTGAGCATCCAAACTGCCTAGGCTCCCACAAAGCCAGTATGTGCAGTAGGATCAAAAACACATTGCCATTGTTCTTGAGTTCTCAGTAGTCCTCATTGTCCACTATGTTCAGCAAGTCCGGTTTTATCCCATGCTTTTTCAGACCCGGGGCAGCTGGCCTTGGTGAGTTCCCGATAAAACATCCCCATTGTCTTAGTGTGTGGGTGTACCCCTTGCGGTCCTGAGTTCCTTGCTCGTGCTCCCTCTCCTTCTGCTCCTGATTAGGACCTTGAGATTTCAATCCGGTGCTCCAATGTGGGTCTCTGTCTCTGTCTCCTTTCATCGCCTGATGAAGGTTAATATTCAGGAGGATGCCTATATGTTTGTCTTTGGATTCGCCTTCTTATTTAGCTTCTCTAGGATCGCGAATTATAGGCTCAATGTCCTTTATTTATGGCTAGAAACCAAATATGAGTGAGTACATCCCATGTTCCTCTTTTTGGCTCTGGCTTACCTCACTCAGGATAGTGTTTTCTATTTCCATCCATTTGTATGCAAAATTCAAGAAGTCCTTGTTTTTTATTGCTGAGTAGTACTCTAATATGTATATATTCCATACTTTCTTCATCCATTCTTCTATTGAAGGGCATCTAGGTTGTTTCCAGGTTCTGGCTATTACAAACAATGCTGCTATGAACATAGTTGAGCATACACTTTTGTTGTATGATAGGGCCTCTCTTGGGTATATTCCCAAGAGTGGTATTGCTGGGTCCAGGGGTAGGTTGATCCCGAATTTCCTGAGAAACCGCCACACTGCTTTCCAGAGTGGTTGCACAAATTTGCATTCCCACCAGCAATGGATGAGTGTACCCCTTTCTCCGCAACCTGAAAGCTGCTTTCTAAGGCCAGCCAACAGTGTCTGGAGCGGTCATGACTGGGGAATGCCATCCACTGTGGGTAAAGAGGTGTCCTACAGTGGCTGGAGTTTCTTCGGTGGGATTATAAGGGCATCTGGGCTGTCAGGAGGGCCGTGCAGCCGGTTACTGGGAAAGGGACCGCCCAGCTGACAGAGCCATGCTCAAGGATGCCAGGAAGGGCTTGTCAAATGGCTCGCGTGCCAGTTTTAATCACTCACAGAACACATTCATGGTGTGTCTACGGTCAGCGCTTAGAAAAGCTCAACACAGGACTACCGCTTCCTCTTGCTGTTGTTTGTTCGGGCCTTATTCCTGGCTGGCTTAGAACTCACTGCTTAGCCCAGTCTCTAAGTCAGTCCTGCCTCTGCCTCTCTCCCACAGAAATGCCCAAACCCAGCTGAGTTAAAAATTCTTGCAGCACTTACCAGTGCTTAATATTAACAACGATTAAAAGCCCTACCTAACTCCTGCCCCAGTGCCCTAAGGAGGATTCCCGAAATCAGTTTTAATGCCATATTTTTGTCCTGTGAGACTCCTCCCAGATTCAACCTTCAACTTCCTAGCCCCTCCCAGCTTGGGCCTTCTTTCCTTTTTATTTTATTCCTTCAGATTACTCACTGGGTCAAGTCAGTTTGCACTGCCCATACTCTCAGGGACATAGGACCATCCACTGAAGTGTGGTTGACCTAACAGTGGTCACATCCTTGAAGAAAATGGATTCCCCTTTCCTCAGATAATATCAGGTGCTGCAAACCAATAGCTCCATAGTTAGAGGTGGGGGCTTGTGAGCTCCTTCCTCCTTGCTAGAAGGTTGACAGACTGTTGCTTCTATTCTGTTTCTGTAGACTTGACTTCCACCTGCTTCCTTTGATAAAGAATATAATTATTAAAAAAATAGATCAGAAAAAGGAAAACCTTTCTTAGTCCCTGGCCATCTCTGCTTTGTGTGTGTGTGTGTGTGTGTGTGTGTGTGTGTGTGTGTATTTTACGTAGAAGTGGTGTCTGGGCAAGGAACTAACAGCACTCTAGCTATGGGTGGTTATATGGGCTTGCAAACCTGGAGTAAACACCAGTAAATGAGTTTTTAAGGAAAGCCTGGAAGGGACCTTTACATGTGGGTAGATGTTGTGTCTTTTCTTGCGGGAAGCGTGGTGTTTCCCACAATCACTTGGCCGATGCACACTGCGCCGCCAGGGATCTTGGGGACCAGCGGTCATCAGGGCACCCACTTGGGAATTGCTGAGCTGGAAGATTGGTGATGTGAGAAACAGGAAAAGCACCCATGACGGCGGGGCGGGAGGGGGTGCGGGCGTGAATGAAGCAATTCTGTACGTACTTCTGCTTTTTGTTTCTCGGTGATTATTTTTAACAGGAACAGCAGTCATCTGAAGCCCTCATAGACCCATGGGCTCTCATCCCACGAAAGTGGCCTAGCTCTCACAGCCCTAGAACCACCGTCCGGCCCAAAGAGAAGGTAAAAGATGATCTCTGATATTCATTTGTTTACTTGTTTAAGGAAGATGTTAGCAAGGCTGATGGCTTAGTTCTTTCTGGAATATACTTAGAGTTTGGTAGATATCTATTTTTGCTTTAAAGGGACATGCTAGTAAACACTTTTCAGGGCAGTAGGGCTATGTTAAGACTTTATATCTGGCTTTTAGAAGACTTCTCAAGCTCTGAGGACAAGTTTTGCCGTTCAGGAGGTGAATTAAATATGCATCTTACATCTGTTAATACTTTTCTGGGGAAACCAGTGAGCTTTTGTTTAATTTGGTACCCTAGAGTGTTAGCTTGGACAGTACCCGATGACAGAAAATACTTATAGTTAATGTTTCTTAAGAAGTCACTGTGAGCCAGGCACTATTATAAGTGTTGTACATGTGCTAACCATTTAACCCAAAATGCAAAAGTGCCTTGAGTAGACGTTCCATAATCACAAGGGCAAGCCTCAGCAGCTGGGTCCGGGTTCCTAGCAGGGCACGACATAGCGAGCTTTATGAACTCCATTACATTTGAGACAGCTCTAACTTTACCAACCTCTTCAGTGGTGTGCTACACAGTAGTTGACTGTCAGTTATACTCATTTGTATATCTATCGCAGGGTTTTAAATATACATATTTATACAATTTGAAAAGGGGCAAAGTTAAGGCCTTACTTAGTAGCCCATTCTGGCCTTAAACTACTTAGTATCCTCCTCCCTCAGCCTCTTGAGTGCCAAGAAGCTCATTCCTAGTTTGGAATTTTGAGACATGGCTAGATATCATCAAAATGAAGTCCACTTGGGTATGTAATAAGCAGTTGTTTCTCATACAGTTTGTAGGATCGATGCTTGGGATGCAAAGACAATAGAGACCTAGTTCCCTGCTCTCACAGAGATGTCACCCAAGAAGGCCAAGTTCTTCCCATGGTTAAGCATTCCTGAAGTCATGACATGGAAGGTCGTGCCTTGTGTCTTATCTTTAAGAATCTCATGGTTGCCCTAGAAGAAGCCCTGCTTCTCCGATGACTGGATTGTTGTCCGGTCCTGACTAATTCACCCACGGCACTCAGCTGCAGGCTGTGGGATACTGTTGCTCCAGGATGCGGGCTTCTCACTGCCGAGTAGAGAGGAGCCTGTTCTGAGAGGAGTGGCACAAGCCCTTTTGATCACCTTAGGTGTCTCTCCAGGGCAGACTCGGGAGTACAGTCTTGCAGAGCAAGTGAAGAGAGGCTAGCTCTCACTCCAGGGAGAGTCCTTTTGTGATAAACAGACTGGTAATACGTTGGGTTCCCCTTCAACACGGAAGATTTGTGTCGTTCTTGGTGCGTGGTGAGAATCCAGCCAGGGACATGGAAGGTGGTGTTTGCCTACATTAAGCCCTAAGCACAAATCCTATGGTTCCTTGGATGGATCAGCTTTGAAGGCAAACAGGGGAAAAGTAGCCACAAGGCTCTCTCTGAGAAATTCTACATCGGTACCTTTTAAGTTGGTGGTCAGAGCTCTAGAATCTTACAGAACCCCAATCTGGCAGCTCACCCGGGCCCTCCTTGAACCCTGGAATTCTTTCTCTAGCTTAGAGTGCTAACAAGATTAATTTTGTGTGTGCTGTGATGGTTCTGAGGATTGAACCCAGAGCCTATGGCCTTGTGCTTGCTTCCACTGAGCTAAACACCCAACCTGGCGTGTGTGTACTATTCACAAGTGATGAAGTCCTGTGGATAAAGGGATAGGCCGAAGGGAATGTTGGGGATTCTGTTTTTGAGAAATGATTCTTGGCTGCCTCCCACGTGGCTGGCATTCTGAGTTCTTCATGTCCTTAATTCAGTCTCGTCACAGCTCTGTGAGGTGAGTCTGCCCATCCACGCCCAACAGCAGAAACTGATGCTCAGAGATGAGGAACGATAGGTTTTCAGATGCCAATCTGAACGTGTGGTTTGGAGGGCAGGGGCTTGGCTTCTGCCTTGGGCAGAACTTTAGCTAGCTCATCCAGGGAAGAGGGACAGCACAGACGTCATCTAGACACACAGATTGGATTGAATAAAGAAGCAAATCTATCATTCCAAAAACCTTTTGAAGTAGCTATAGGTGTTAGGTGGTTACCCCTGGGTGTTACTGGGAGCCTTTGACATGGCTTTAGCTTCTAAGTCTCTGGCCTAGTGAGAGGCAGAGGTGGATATCAATGCAGGGATCTAGGAAGACTACTTGCAGAGCTTACCACCAGGACAGGAGACTCAATATAATTAAAATGGGATTGGGTAGAAGATTACCCAATCAGAGGGGCCTAGAATGAGTGGAACACAAGACTGGAAACCTTGCTCTTTGTTTGATTTCCCTCACAGCAGCGCACCGCCACACAGCCTGTGAGAATGCCCTGGATTGTGTGTCTCTGCGTGTGTTGTGCGTGCAGGTGCACATGTGTGAGCGTGCTTACTTACACATGTGTGCACATTGAATGTCGAAGTCAGAGGGCAACCTTGATGTTGTTTCTCAGGTGCTGTCCACTTTATTTTTACTTCAAGTGTATGCGTGTTTTATTGCATGTATGTATATGTGGGCACCATGTGTTTTACAGTGCTTGAGGAGGCCAGAGAAGGTATTGGGTCCTCTGAAACTACTCTCAGACAGCTGTGAGTAACCAGCCAAATCCGGATCCTCTGTGAGAGCACTGTCGTGTCGTTTCTCCTGTCCCCTTTTAGTTTTGTGACAGGATGTCTTGTTGGACTGAAGCTTGTCAGGTAGGTAGGCTAGGCTGGCTCACCAGCAAGCCCAGGGATGCTGCTGCTGCTGCTGCCGCTGCTGGTGATGATGATGATGATGATGGTGATGATGGTGATGATGATGATGATGATGATGGTGATGATGATGGTGATGATGATGGTGATGATGATGATGATGGTGATGATGATGGTGATGGTGATGATGATGATGATGGTGACGATGATGGTGATGGTGATGATGATGGTGATGATGATGGTGATGATTATAAGCATGCCACTGAGCCTGGATTTTTACATGGAGGTTTATCCATATCCTGTATCAACAGTAGTGACAGAAAGACAAACAGACTCTCAGATTCTTGTCTAGAAGACAGAGCTTTCACAACTAATTGCATTATTACTTTGGCAAAGAATTTTTTTAAAATCACTAAAATATTGATTATGCTGTCTTTGTCCTAGATAAGGAATGTGTAGTAATTAGGGGCGGCGGGGCTGCGTCCCCAACACCCCAGCCGCCTGCCCGGATAGCTTATGCCCCGAAATAATTACATGGACACTGTATTCTTTTAATTACTGCTTGGCCCTTTAGCCCTAGCCCTTACAGGCTAATTCTCACATCCCGATCAACCCATCTCTAATAATCTGTGAGCACCGGTCTTACCGGGAAGATTCTAGCCTAGTCCATCCTGGGTCGGAGCTTCATCCCGGGAGCGGGGCATGGCGTCTCTCTCTCAGGCGTCTGTTCCAGAGAGGAGAGCTGTGGCGTCTCTGACCTCACTTCCTCTTCCTCCCAGCATTTTGTTCTGTTTACTCCACCCACAGGGCCAAGCAGTTTCTTTATTGGCCAATGACCTTCCTCCATCAGGAATGGAGTAACTGATTGCAAAATTCGAATTTTTTTTCTGTATTTCTATTGCGGTAGACTTTGATAGAACCTCCTTTGTGCCTCCAAGTGCCTTTAAGTGATAACAATAACAATAATATTAAAAGCTAATATTAGGGTTTTCATGCAAGCCAGAATCTATCCTAAGTGTGTCACATGTATTCCTTATAACATCCCCCTAGGCCTTGCAATGCGTTCCAGGCTGACTTGGGCCTTGTGGTGTGTCTCAGGCTGACCTGGGACTTGTTATAGTGTTCATTCAAGACTCAAACTCACAATCCTGCTTCAGCCTCCCCAGGTGCTGGGATTACGGTTGTGCACCGCCATGCCTGACTAGATTTTTGTTTCTTCACTATTACGCTCTAATGGCTCTGATAGCCAAACTACCTAGAAACACTGCTAAACAAAGTAGGGGCTATCCCTTTGAGAGAGAAGGAAGAAAGAACCTTGCGACACTCTTATCTTCTTATTATTTTGTTTCTGTCTCAAATGTTCCCCTCTGGGCCCCGGTTCCCTGGGAAAGGCTGTAGTTGGTGCTATCGTCATCATCGGTATTATTTTCCGACTCAACCAGGACAAAGCTGATACTATTTGAGGTTATTCTGGTTTTTTGGTTTTTCCACAATGAAACCATACTGTTAATTTCACAATTTTTCTTAACATTAGCATTTTAGATAGAAGGAAAACGTACGGACACTTGTTTGATTAATATCACCTGTAGTTTCCATAGTTACGGCAAGTCGTCACAGCGATTCCTTTTATATTTCTACTGACGCAGATTAGAAGTTTCATAGATTTTGGGTTTTTTTTTTGTTGTTGTTGCTCTTTTTCTTCCTTTGCTTTGAGTTAACCTAATGGTTTCTCATTTTAAAACAAAGAACTCTGTATCTAATTTCTAGCAAAGCAAGTTCAGTGGTGATGAATTCTTTCAGATCTTCTTTAGATAGAAATGTCTGTCTTCCCTTTCTTTTTCTTTTTTTTTTTTTAAAGGCATGTTCTCACTTTGTATCTCCAGCTGACCTGGGACTCTGTAGACCAGGCTGGGCTCAAACTCATAGGGATCCACTTGCCCCTACCTCCCAAGTGCTGGATTAAAGATGGGTGCCATCTACCATGCCTGGCTTTCCTTTTGTCAAAGGATTGTTTTCCCAGACACAGAATTCTTACTTAATTTAAAAAAAAAAAAAATCTCCTGCAGGGCTTTAATGCCATCTACTGCCTTAGGTGTGGTCTCCATGGTTTCTCATGAGTCAGCTACTAATCTTATTGAGAATTCTTTGTACATAAATAGTTGTTTCTCTTTTGATTTCAATTTTTTTCTGGTTTGGATTTATCCTACTTAGAGTTCACTTACAGGTTTTTGTTTTGTCTTTGTTTTTTGTGTTTTTTTTCTTTTGGCTTGTGTATACTCATGTCTTCCATTAAATTTAGGTAAGTGTTTGGCCATCTGGCTATTGGTTACAATTTTTGAGCTGCTTCTTAAATAAATGATTTTCCCCCATGAACGACCGTATCTCCCTATAATACAAGACCGCATTTTTTTTTTCTTGGAAACCAGGCATTCTGAGTCCTCTTCCATGCTGACTTTGGAAATCCCACGCCCTCACTCTTTGGATCTTGCTGTTGTGGAGGGCTAATGTTTGTTGTGACCTTTCTGATTAGTATCTGCCACTGTGTGTTCTTGTTTTCTGTGGTCACTGAAGTTTCTGTTCTGTGATCTCTGTGGTTAGGCAGTGACCTTCTTAAATGTCTGGCTCCGCAGAGGGGAAAACAGGGGATTTGTGCTTTAAAATTTCCCTCTGGATGTTGTTAGGAAAACTGTTGGTGGCCAACAGAAGGAAACCAAAGTAGGCATCTGTGCCAGCCAATCAGGAGGCACTGAAAATGTACAACAAGAATTGGAAAGCAGGGTCCCATTGCCCATCCCGACCCCAGACAGTGCTCTAGGTGCGGGGATGGTTCCAGTTTTCAGGCGGATCTCTGTGAGTTTGAGAGCAGCCTAATCTACAGAATGAGTCCCAGGGCCGCCAGGGCTATGTAGACAGACCCTGTCTCAAGAAAAAGGAGGGCTTGGTTTCACCTTTTCTCATGTGAATCTCGAGCTTCCCCACCCTCGTTTATTGCAGAGCGATCCTTCCCCGCTGTCTGGAACTGGTTTATTGGACTGTACATTTGGGCATGATCTTCTGGTTCTCTGTTTTTTGTTTTTGTTTTTTACCTTATTTATAGTGTTCGTGTTTCTTCTGTTTATGTACTGTATGTCCTCATAACTTTTGTTTGCTTGGTTTTGAGATAAGGTCTGTGTAGCCTGGTCTGGCTTCAAACCCAGGCTCATCATGCATCAGCTTCCTGAGTTCTTGGTGTACAATTTGTACCACCATGCATGGCTCTATTTTAATGTCCAGCGCTATTTTAATGTTCAGACCGCTGTAATAGAATCTGAAACCAGGAAGTGCGATTTCTCCAGCTTCTTCCTGCTCCAGACTGTCGTCTTAGTGACTTTCCCGGTTGCCATGACACACTACCTGACAAAGGACCTTCAGAAAGGAAGGGTTCCTAGTTCATGGGTGCAGTCCCTAATGGTGGGGACATCACGGTGGCAAGAACTTGAGACGGCTGGTCACACAGCGTGGGTAGCCAGGAAGTAGAAAGCAGGGAACGTTTGCACTCAATTCCTTTCTCTCCTCTTTGTATTCCATCTGAGCTCTCAGCCGACAGGATGGTGTCACCCATACTCAGGGTGACTCTTCCCACCTTCGACAACCTAGCCTACGTTACCTCGCAGACATCCTCAGAGTCTAGTCTCCTAGGAGATCTCAGATCCTGTCAAGTTGACAATATTAGCCATCACAACTGCTTTAGGGTTTTTTGGGGGGGAGGGGAGGGGAGATGTCTTTTGTGGTTCTAGGTACTTTCAAGCGTTGTTTTGTTCTGTCTGTGTTTCACTGGCATTCTGATATGCATTATATTGAATCTGTGGCTATCTTTGGGTAGTGCAAACATGTAACAATATCAATTCTTCCAGGTCATGGGCACAGAACATCTATTTTTTAGTGTCTTCTTTAATTCCCCTTGCTACTGTCTAATGGTTTTCATTTACAGATCTAAAACATCCCTTTCTAAAGGGGAAGAGCAGGCTTTCGCAGCAGGAAGGGCAGTGCTGGGGAGAAGCAGCCACCAGTGCTCTTCCTTTGGGATCTTTGGTTAATGTTTGAAGTTCTTTCTTCCAGGCATTGGAAGGGACGAGCGCAAAGCTGACCGAAATGTTGGACATGCTACGACGGGAGCCAGAACAAAATGCCCACAGAGGGGAGGAGAGTGCGCTCTAGCCCTTTTGTGGCGTTGTAAGAACAAGAGAAGGTTTATTTCATGAGATGTTTGTTGTTAAGGCTTAGCCGAGAGCTAGGATCCAAACAGAAGGAGACAATAAGACACCCCACTTCTGGCTTCCCTTTGGTATGTTTGCTCACGGTTTCCACTCCCTCACCCCCTGTTTGTGCCTGAATCCCGCTCCTCAACATCTGCCTCATTCTCTCTGCTGTGGGTCATCTTATCACCGTCTCCTCAGAAGTCCCTGTGGCCACCTTACTCAAGACGGCCCGCCTTTCTCTAAACATTTGCCTGGCTTGACTTGTATCCTCATCCGTGGTACTCCTTGGCATCAGGCTGTTGAAAGGACCAGTGGCCTTCAGCTAACCTGTGTGTTCACTTATACCCCACTCACTAAGACTTGCCATTGTCAGACCTGTTCTTGGCTTTGGAGACAGATGAACAAGACAAAGTTTGAGGTTTTCTGATGGCTTGGTATTCTAGTTTATAGAGAAGAGACCAAAGTAAGTACACAGGGTAATTTCAGGTAGCGGTGAATGCATGTAGGAAATGAAACAGAATAGTAAGTGTGCAGGCTGGTTTTTTTTTTTTTTTTTATTGTCAGTTTGACACAACCAAGAGTCACTGGGAAAGAGTGTCAAGCCTGCGGGGAATTGTCTCCCTTCATGGTTTCTGCTTGAGTTCCAGCTCTCGCTTCCCTGGGAGATGAATTGTGACCTGAGAGCATAAGATAAAATAAACCTGTTCTCCCCAAGCTACTTTTGGTGGTGGTGTTTTATCATAGCAACAGAAGGACGATTATGTCAGTGTAAACGGAGATGTGCTTTCGTTTCCCAGCCGCCCAGTCGCGAGTCATCTCACAGAAACTTATACTAATTACAAAACTGTTTGACCTGCGGCTCAAGCTCCTTAATGGTCAGCTCTTACATCTCAAATTAACCCATTTCTAACAATCTGTTTATTACCACGTGGCTTCGTGGCATACCAGTGGTACTCTGGCATGTGGCCCCTTAGGCAGCTGCATGGTGTCTCCCTAACTTTGCCTTCTTTCTCTTGCTATCTCTGCTTGGATTTCCTGCCTGGCTCTATTTTGCCTGAGTATTGGCCAAATTCTTTATTAACCAATGGTAATAAAACATATTCACAGCATACAGAGGGGCATCCCAGATCGTGCCAATAAGGTAGTTACTGAGGGACAGCTTCCTTGGGCTGGTGTCCAAGGAAGGCCTTTGTGTGGCAGTAACATTTGATCTGAGATTTGGACAGGGTAGAAAATGCCAAGTGTTGCCTCCTAAAAGTACAGATGTTAAATACGAGAAAGAGAGACAGAGAGACAGAGACAGAGAGAGAGAGAGAATATATGTGTTTGAGTTTGTGTGTACAGGTGTCTGCACAGGCCAAATAGTGTCCAATTCCCTGGACTTGGAGCCACAGGTAACTCTGAGTTACCGGATATGGGCACTGGCACCAGACTGAGTCCTCTTCAAAATACCAAGGACTTTTTTCCCCCCAGGTACACTGATGTTTTGACTGCAGATAAGTGTGTGTGAGGGTGTCAGGTTCCCTAGAACTGAAGTTACAGACAGTTGTGAGCCACCATGTGGTTGCTGGGAATTGAACTCAGGTCCTCCGGAAGAGCAGTCAGTGCTCTTAACCGCTGAGCCACCTCCCCAGTCCTATCACAGTAACCCTGCTGATGACTCTCTTACCCACTGGTAAGCATCTTGGCAGGATGCTCACAGGTAGTGTGTAGTGGGATCGTGACTTAAGTTCAGCTCATGGAAACTAATGTCTCACAACTTAGTTGATCTGAGAAATCTCACAAAAGCTGATGCTACAGGTTTCTTAGGTCTTAGCTTGATGCTGTAGAAAAGTGGTAGAAGCTGGAAGGGTGGGACTTTCTGGGGGACCTTCCAGCCACTGTGGGTTGCCCTTGAAAAGGGTAGTGGAGCCTTGCATCTTTGTCTTGTTTTCTATGGTTTCTTGACCCTTGTGAGGTGTGCAACTTTGTTCCAATGCGTGTTCTTTGCTGTCTATGTCCTCCTTTCCTGCAGCCCCCAAATCAGCAGGGCCAATGGACCATAACCTGAAACCTCAGAAACTCAGAGTCAAAACAACATCCTCTTTGTGTAAGTTGACTGCCTCGGGTATTTTGATATACAGATGTCCTTTTGTTCACAGGGTCATGGCAGGGGAAAGAAAGATTCCAAATTTGAAAAACCAAAGCCAAAATAAAAATAAATGCCAAGTAGTGCAACCTGCTGTGGGAAAACAAATAGCATTGACTGTTGACAGGTAAAGTCGAGACTCCTATTATGATAGCAATCCTGGCATCCTTAGTCTCCCAACCTGAAAAATGGAGCCGCACATTGTATATCATCCATAATGTTAAAAATAGTCTACATGTTACCAGGCGGTGGTGGCGCACACCTTTAATCCCAACACTCAGGAGGCAGAGTCAGGTGGATCTTTGTGAGTTCGAGGCCAGCTTGATCTACAAGAGCTAGTTCCAGGACAGTCAGGGTTACACAGAGAACCCTGTTAAAAATAACACAGTGAATCCAGTCTATCAGTTATTTTTGAAGACATCAAGTGGCCTCTTGGCTCCTTGGCAATATGGAGTCAAAATGCAATATAACCTACACTTAATCATAAGAAGAAAAAAAAATCACTGTTTTAAGATGAGAGGAAAAGAAACCAGTGTGTGAGACAGTCGGTTCGTCATTTCCTCTCTCACAGCTACTGGCTGTGGGCGCTGTGGTCGCCCAGCTATGTGTGTCTTCTTGAATATGAAATCTTTTTTTTCCAGACACTTCACTGTGTATTGTGGATGCATCAGGGAACACAATAGAAAGCCCTTTCTGAACCTGCTTGGAGTTTACACTCTAGCTTGGGAATATGAACAATAGAGAAATACAAACAATAGAGAAATACATACGGCTGATGGTGAGATTTCTGTGGCACAAAATAAAGCCACAGAGAAAGACAGTGTTTCCAGGGGGTAGGCTGCAGTCTAAAAGAAGGATCAGGCTTAGCTCTCACTGCAAAGCTGATGTCTGGACAGGCATTGAAAGAGGAGAGGGAGTGAGCCCAGTGGCAGGTACCTGGTGGGTACATGCTGTGTACCCGGGTCCCTGGGGAGTGCATGCCAAGTACCTGGGTACCTGGGAAGTGCATGCCAAGTGCCAGGGTCCCTGGGGAGTGCATGCCAAGTGCCAGGGCACCTGGGAAGTGCATGCCAAGTGCCAGGGTCCCTGGGGAGTGCATGCCAAGTGCCAGGGTCCCTGGGGAGTGCATGCCAAGTGCCAGGGCACCTGGGGAGTGCATGCCAAGTGCCAGGGTCCCTGGGGAGTGCATGCCAAGTACCTGCATACCTGGGGAGCATATACCAAGTACCCGGGCACCTGTCGGGTGCATGCCAAGTACCAGGGCACCTGGGGAGTGCATGCCAAAGGAAGGACTTTCCTTAAACCCTTGCTCAAGTGAGAATACAAATCCCCAGCCTTGACCATCTAAGGAAGACCAAGTTCCCGCTAACAGCAATGGCTTTTCCGCACAGGCAGAGCTGGGGTCAGTTATGTAGGTGGGGGTGGAGGTTTCTTGCAGGCCACCAGTTGCCCGTTGGCCATCCCAGCAGCCTTCCTGGGCAGGCAGCTGAATATCTGGTTCTGGCATGGAGACAAGCATTCTGATGTAAGAGAGTCAGTGTAGATAGGAGGGCACTCTAGGGAGCCAGGCCTGGGAAGCTGGGCACCCCTCTTCCACAGCTGGCCTCCACAGAGCAGAAGCCGGTGTGGGGAACCAGGCCAGGGAGGAGACTGGGAAAGGGGCCGTCTGAGCCATGGAGGTCAGCGTGGGTAGAGAGTGGTGTCTCTGGATCTGTCGCAGAGACTGTGCCCACTGCTAACCAGACACAAAGATGACCCAGAATGGACCCCGGATTTAGCAGCGGCCACTAGAGGTCAGAAGTGCAATCACACTGGAAGCTGGTTGCCAGCTAATATCTCTGCAGGGGTTTCTCTCTGCAGAGTACACCCTGCACTTCTGGCGCATGTACCCCGCGGCTTAGATTCACCTTCCTCTGAATGCCCTGACCCGGCAAAGCGGTCTGCACACATTGGCGCTCATAGACTCAGTTTTAGAGTCACGAGATGGTCGGGCGAGGCATGGCCTCTCCTAGGTGGGCGGAACAAGTAAGTCTTGGACAGGTGAAATGATACAATCAGGTTTGTTCACAAGAGAGCCGTGAGAGCAACGCCCAGGATCCTGAGTGCGGGACCTGTACTGTTGACACACAGGACCTGTATAGGGAAAAATCAAGAAAGTAACCATGGGTGCGGATCAGTGTTTCTCAATCTGTGGGCCACAGCCCTCCCAGAAGTCACATACCTGATATCCGACGTATCAGATATTTACATGACGATTCATAACAGTAGCAAAGTTATGCTTATGAAGTAGCAATGAGAATAATTTTAGGGTTGGGGTCAGCACAGCCCGAGGAACTGCTATAAAGGGCCGCGTGTTAGGAAGTCTGAGAACCAGTGATGGTCCTTCCTTAGTATCTCCCTCACAAGCTTGCAGGGCTTGCTTCAAAGTCGCCCAGGGCCAGGCTTAAAACTCGATGTGGCCTGCTTACTAGCTCTCTGACTTTGAGTGTGGCAGTCTGTCTCAGCAAACCTCTGTTCATCTGCAAAACAGGGACAATAATGGCCCCGGGGGGTTGGGACAAACTGCTGGTTGCCTGTGAAACCCTCTGCATCCCAAGGCGAATGGGATACTGTGGTCACAGCATCTCTTGGGATTATTGCAGCCCTGAGACTGAGGTTTCCCGGGTGGGGTGGGGGGGGGGGGGCTCTCCTTTGGTCGAGCTGTCTTTAAAAACGATTTTTAGTTGATACCATTGCTTGGGGGTTTATTTATGTAACAGATTGAATAGAGTTATCCCCACAAATCTGTTAGGGTATTCCTTAAAGAAGTTACCAAGTGTCTTTTTTTTCTCCCTCCTGGTTGCTGCTGCTGAGAGAGAGAAAAAAAAAAAAAAAAAAAAAAAAAAAACGCCAAGGAAAGAACTTCAAACAGTGCAGTGCACACTCAGGGCAAATACATAATTTGTTCCCCTTTATCAGCACCGGGAAAACAAAACTGTCAGTTTCCAATTCCCCAGCTTGCCATTACTCATGCGAGGAGAGAGAGAGCCGCCAGAGGAAGCAAGAGGACGTGCCAGGTATTGGGAAGAAACCCAAGAGCTGTCTCTCTGTGAACCCAGGGCGTTTCAGATGCCAAAGCGTTAGAACGTCTCCCGTTTTACCGTTAAGAATGATCAGATGCTTTCAGTGGGCTGGAGAGGAAGCCCAGTGGGTCAAGTGCTTGCTGTCCAACCATGAAGGCTGCAAGATCTGATCTCAGCACCCCAGATGTGTTCTGGGGAACATGTCTATAGCCTCAGCCTCAGTGCCGGGACAGGCGCAGGGTGGGGGGGCAGCCTTTCAGTGGCTATCTGGCTGGGTTTGATGCCAAAACCAAACTCCAGGGTCAGTGAGAGACCAGTGAAAGACAAGGTAGCTTAGAGAGATGGCTCAGCAACTAAGAGCATTTGCTTCTCCTCTAGCGGGTCTGAATGGGTTCCCAGCATCCTTCCTGGGCAGTTCACAACCCTCAGTTAACTCTGGCTCCAGGGTATCTG
The DNA here is from genome assembly GCF_018167655.1 of Microtus oregoni. Classification (NCBI taxonomy): domain Eukaryota; kingdom Metazoa; phylum Chordata; class Mammalia; order Rodentia; family Cricetidae; genus Microtus; species Microtus oregoni. Next base: position 84,883,673 of record NW_024543060.1, on the reverse strand, counting down.
ATGCCCTCTCCTGGCCTTCACAGGGACCTGCCCACAGGTGTCACACACTCACACAGATACACCCACGTCAATAAAAATAAAAATAATTTTTAAGAACATGAAGTGGAGACGTGATTGAAGACGACAAATTCTGGCCTCCACGCGCTTGCACATGGCAAGTGTACCCTCACATGTGTGCGCACGTGCACGTGCATGCGCACACGCACACGCGCACACACACACACACACACACACACACACAGAGCAGCCATTGTCAAATGCATCGATACCAACTCCTTCAAAATAAACTTGGAAGAGTAGCAGGTGGCGCTGATCAAGTGGTTTTAGGCCAGCTGTCCTCAGTCGTCATAAGAGTGGAAACTACTGCCCGTCTAAACCTGCAGCAGTAAGAGCAACAAGGTGCTTCTTCCTTCTAATCCTCTCTGGGAAGGGCCCGATCTCTCCTTCCCTCCCTCCCTCCCTCCCTCCCTCCCTCCATCCCTTCCCCTCCTCTCTTCTCCCATGTCCTCCCCTACAGCGTCCTTTCCTCTCTCCGCCACCCTGCAATGTGGATGTATGTGTGTGTGTATTGAATAGAGCCTGGGAAAGGAAAGGGCAGGGAGCAGAAAGGACAGGTGAGCTATGAAAATATCTTCAAGATGGTTATAGCTGCACTTCAGGGAGACACAGAGAACAGACGAGATGGACGTGTTTAAACAGTAACGAATGGTGTCACTTCATGTTTGTACAGTGAACACAGGAATTTCATGTATGTTGCAGACTCCAGTAAATGACAAGAAATAGTAAGGTTTTCAAAGTCAGCTTTAGCATCATGAAAATGGCGAAGAATACCACCTTACAAACTTATAGAGAAAAATAATTTCCCCTCTTCTTCCAGACCGTCAGTTTTTCTTGATTTTCCTTCTGAGCTTTCGCCAGTATATTCCCTGGTATGTATATATGTCATCATCATCTTTCTTGTTTTTAATACAAACAGTATACTTCCACAGGGTTCCAATCTTTCCTTTTCTTTTTTTCCCCACCCTCTGCTATTCTTGTTAACGCGCTAGCCGCAGCTGATCTACCCCAGTGGTTTTATGACCGTCGCCGCCTCGGCCTGTTGTACGGATGTACATATTTTAATTTTCCAGACTTCTAGCCTGTTTTAACAAGGTGGCACTGTATCCCTGAGCTACATTCCTGCCTCGCAGTTCTCTTAATTAGCATCACACAGAAGAATATCTGTGGCTGCCCCCCTAGCCCTGGCACAGAATAGATTTCCAGTAAATATTAGCAGGAGGAGGGAATTCATCTTTTGTTCTATGTGTTAGTCATTTATTTGGCATGTTGTTTTCCTTTATAGATATCAGAAAAATAGAATCGAGCACCGAGGATAGTCACATATTCTAAATTAATGGACTCTCTGTTAATGAGGTTCATGTCATATCATCTGTATTGCTGGAACCTCATTTGCATAGTAAGATACTTAAGGTCCCCAGCGAGGGCAGCACAGATAGCTCTGTTTTAGAAGGCTGATGTCTACCATCGACAGCGGAGACGGGAGCAAGAGACGAGTACATTTCATCAATCTGGTGGCTATTTAGTTTGTGCGAATAGCAGAGGCCTTAGCATAAACGATGCAGAATCCAGAAGCATGTAAGCATGGGGCAGAGCTGTTCTCAGAGCCTTTGGAGCCCTGATTCTGAGGACTTTAGACCTGTGCCTCGGGTGAAGAAGGCTCCCACTTCCTCGGCAGGGCTTAGCTCAGGGCAGACCTGTGGGTAAGCGGTCTTCTTCAGTTTAGACGTCTTGAAAACTAACCCTGTTCTCATTGTCATGAATCATCCCAGCGTCTTGGAGGGTTCCAGATTTGTGTGAAATCCTGCAATGCTGCCAAACGAGGCGCTGTTGGGCTAATGTATAAAGGGCCATGGAGTGGAATGTCTTGCTCCTTATGAAAACAAACAAACAAACAAAAAACCCAAAAACAAAGAAAATAAAAACAGGGCCGTGTCCTGAAATACACTGACTTGGCCTAAATAACAATGATAGTCTGCCTTAGGAAACCTTTCGGTATGAAATGGCATAGCTGCTTCCCTGCATGTAGTGAGTTTTGAATTAGGCCGTTCACAGTAAGTTGTGGAACATCCCTAAGTTCCTGAGGATTGCAGTCTCGGTTAGCTCTTTTCTCCATGGACCCTCAGACACCTCCCATTTTCACAGCCTAAAAGGACTCAGGCCATCCCCCCTCCATGCTGGGCAGCGGGGAGGAGAGCAATACACTCTCATATTTCAGCGAGGGTCACTCAATAGGGCTGCTTCTGTCTCCTTGGTTACCTGATTAGAAGTATGGGTCAAGTGTAATGTGATCAAAGGACATTAATACTGCCAGCTAAAAATCCATTTCTGTCAGCGGGAGAGAAGGAGGGGAGGAGAAAAAGAAGGGGGCTTCCCAATTGTCCTCCTCTGCTTTATTTAGGTCCAGCACTGCCGTTCATGAGACCTATAACTTGCCCAAAGTCCCCGATGACAACGGCGGGGATACGGGCAGAGATCCCTGGGCCCTGTCTCACAGACCTTCCTTCTGGGGCTTCTACCCCGAGTCCGGGACAGTGGTCTTGAGATCCGAAGTCTTTCTTGAGAAGCATTTTCATCAAATTAGCAGGAGCTGTTCATGCCTTTGGGGAAGTAGACGGTGGAAGATTTATTTTTTTACTTATTAGTCTTGTGTCCGCCAGCATTTTCTTGATTTATTTCTTTCTTTATATCCCACCACTTTATGAATTCGATATTACACATCCTTTTCGGTCGATTTAGTGTACCTACGGATCGTTCTGTGAGCGTCCTGAAGACCGCTTCTGGGCATTCAGATGTTGGTAAAGAATAATTATTGAGCTGCCCGGTGAAAATGAAAGTGCCAGCTCATGGACCCAGGACAAAGGATTTGGTGGAGTCTGGATTTGCTTCTAGAAAATAGTGCTCTAGAATATTTCCCACAGAGATCAATTATGTGTCCAAATTTAAAAGTGCTCACGAATGCATGAGGCGTATGTGGCAAATAAAGACATCTACTTAACAGTTTTAAAGATAAATAAAGCAATAGATATCTATCCCCACCTTCATATTGTTTACCAAATAGCAGGAGCTATGACTGAAGGCCAATGGTGCACCTGGGGCGATGACTCAGCAGATAAAGCTATATTACTGAACAAGGCTTGGACCCGAGTTTAGAATGTTCGCAAATGCTGGCTGGGTGTGGCAGCCTGTTTGCAATCCCAGCACCTGGGAGGCAGAGCCACAGACTCCCTGGATCAAGCTGGCTAGCCAGACTAGCCAGAACGGTGAGCTCCAGGGTCAGTGACAGGAGACCCTGTGTGAAAGTGAGGGGGCGGGCAATCACAGAAGACACCTGGCTTCCACCTCAGGCCTCCGAAAGCAGGTACACCTGCACACACGCATCTACCTGCACGCGTGTGAGCGTGCCTACCCACATGCCCACGGCACACCCATTCACATTCCAAACAGTGCTATGTCGGAATAGGTTCGGATGTTGTCAGCTTGCGTGAGAGAGGCACCTAACTCCCCATTTGGAAATAGAAGGAGGCTTCCTGGGTAGATCCTGGCTGAGTCCTGAAGATGGTAGGTCATCGTTCCAGGCAGAGGAAGCAGCTTGCGTGAAGAATGGGGGCGCTGGTGCGGGATCAGAGGTCAGCAATATCTGCTTATCAAGGGACTAGAGGCAGTGAGTGCTAACTGGCTAGCTGGTCCCAGAGAATTGGAGTAGCCACACAGAGGCTCCTTGGGGCATTGGAAAGGCTTCGTAGGACTAAAACTGGAGACTGATACCTGTGAATTGGGTTGTGGAAGGATCAGGAAAGATGGGGCCTGTTTCAGCATGTGCATGTACCCGCAACAGAACCCAAAGCAAGCATGAGTGTGTCGCCGAGAAGGTGGCCAGTCCACACTGAGGGAAAGGACTCTGTTAAAGTTGGGTGGAGGTCCAATCTCTACTTGGTGAGTGGTAGCATGTTAGTTTTTTAAAATTTTGTCCTGGGGAAAAAAAAAATCATTACTCTAGCTTCTAAGTAGTGAATGGACGGAGAGAAAGGCAGCGGGAGTGGACGTGAGAAACCAGTTTGGAAGCCGTAAGGCACCAGGGGGAAGAAGTCTTTATGGCTTGGACTAAGGGAGGCCAGTGGAGAAGCGTGGGCCTGTGTATGTGAATTTCGAAGCGCTTCCCAGAGGTCACAGAATAACCATGAAAGGGAGATGGGTGCGTATTCTAGGACTGGTGTCTGGCAATGAGGGTAAGAAATCTCGGCTCCTGCGGTTGTCAGTGGTGCAGGCTGGTGGTGTGGGAAGACAGCCTCGGAGGGCCCCGTGCCCTTGCCTCAGGGTCAGCAAGGGGACCTCTAGAGGAGCCGGTCATTGTCGGCCAGGAAGGCAATGTGCTTGCTCCCTGAGCGGGGGTCTCTCCCTACCCTTCTCTTGTGATTTACCAGTCCTAGTTCTGACCCCAGGAGCCCCCGTAGGTCAAGAAGAACCCCTTTCGCTTGTCAGGCACTCCAAGGCAGCAGTCCTGTCAGCTAGTCTTCCCCAAGGCTCACATGCCTGTTCCTATGGCCTTTCCCCAAGGGGCTTATTTTCGAAGCACTTTGCCAATCTGCCAGTCACCTTCCTTCAGATACGTTGCATTGTGTGTGATGCCCTTTTGAAAATGCGATGGGTTGAAGCTGGCTGTCACCTTGACAACAGGGATAAAGGCCTCAGGAGAAAAGAAGAAAACCCATCTTACATGCTTAGAGTAACCATTAGAAAAGCAATATATATTCACAGTTGAACATTAAAAATATGGACAAAAAATATGAAAAGCTTAAATTGCTATGATGTTGCTATTTTAAATTACGATTAAGTTTCTCTTAATCTATTCTGGGTATTAGTTATCTAAAAAAAATGGATAGAGAGAGGTCTATTTTTCTGATAGCTGACATTTTCACATCATTAAAAGTTATCATCACCAGGGTTTCCCTTAACTGTTTTCTGATGTGATGGATTTTTCTTTCAGTCTCTAACTCTCATAAATAATGTATTCTTGCACATGCACGGGTCCTTTTTGGTTGGTGTCTTGTAAGTATAGATTCCCAACATGGAATTGCTGGATACAGAGTTTTCTGGTCTGCCGACATGTCTGGATGATTGTCCTCCGGGCAGGGTTTACCCATCTCTCCCCTCTTCCCCTAACATGGCTCAGTGGCCTTGTCCATTTCAACCGTCCCTTACCCAGCCCGGTGTGGATGGAGGGCCACCAACTGAAAGAGCTCACGGTGATGAGTGCTTGCCTGTGTGCCGAGAGCTGGCTCAGCCATGGCCTGTGTTTCTATCTAGTGCTTCTCTTGGCAACTCTATCCTTCAGGTGCTGGGGCGGAAAACAATGCAGGCACGCATGAAATGGCTTTCCAGAGGCCGCACGGTCTGACTTATATCGGTTCCATATAAGCTACGGAAGGATGACTAACGGTGGCTTTAATTCTGTGTTGAGTTTGTAAACCTTTTTCCTTCAGGTGGAATCTACCAAGAATTGCAAACACTGATAACTGTCCCATTTCCACAAGCACCACCCAGCGTGAGGAATGGACTGATGTCAATCTTTCCCCGCAAAGTTGTAGGGCCCCGGTGATTAGTCCCCTCACCTCCTCCACAGGAGTGACAGGGCTCCCTCCTAACACTTGCCATCACGCTTGCCGGGGTTGGAACCTCACTAAACGAAGTGTAGCGTGCCCTTTTCCTTAGTGTTCCTTTCCCAGCAACATTTTGGATCTGAGATTTATGGTGTGTCACAGTGCCTTGTGCATTGTCCCCGTTATGGGACATTCATATTGCATGACTGGACCACAACCATTACTTGCTACTGATAGGCGTTTCTGTCAGCTCTGGTTTGGGGCGACTGTGAGTAGCGCAGTGGGGACCAGTTTGGTAGGACAAAAATAGACACGCATGTTCTCGAGGGTCAGGAGTCGCGTTACACAATTATTCCTCCATGTCTGGAACTGTTACTTAAGAGCAAACGCTGTTCAGTGTGCACCGCAGCAAGAGAACATGCCCATATGTCCGTGCACTTGTGTGTGTGCGTTCTACTGCAGGGAAGGGCTGCTGCCATTCGCTTAGAGAATATGGCTGCAGCCTCTTGGAGGCACGCTTGCTCCAGCAAATGGGACATTAACTCTGCTGCTGGCAGCAGAACCCAGGAGTGGCTGTGTGAGAGGAAGCATGTTTCTGTGATTTAATTATGAATCTCAGGGAAGCTTATTATTGCTCCCTTCCAACCTGCTGCGCCGGATGGCAGGATGCTGCAGGCGTGACTATCAGGTGTTTCAAATGTGCCAGAGAGAAAAGAGTGAGGGGCTCTGTGACAGCCTCTGCACACAGAGAGGGTCCTCATCAGAGATTTGGGTCCTGAATCTGGTCAGCTCCTAAGTCATTTATCGCGACCCTTGGAAGATCTCAAGGGCATAAGATTAAGTTGGGATGACTGGAAGAGGACATGTGATCCTCTGGAACTGGAATTACAGGTAGTTGTGAGCCTGGAAGCTGGGAGCCAAACTTGGGCCCTCTGCAAGTGAGGTGCCATCTTCTCCCAAGCCCCACATTTACATAGAATTTGATAAAGTCAACCTAGATGATTTCTTCTTTGGGGATACATACTTATATGGGATAAAGGTGTAAAGAAAAAGAAAGGTGTGGTTAGTTTAGAATTCCTGGACAGTAGGAGGAGCTGAGGCACAAGGAGAAGCAGAGACATAAGGAGAAGCATGGTCTCAGAGAAAGAAAGATTTTATTCATCTCTCATAATGATGTAAGTGAGGCTGAGGATGTAGGTGAGATCTGTCTGTCTATCTATCTCCCCTCCTCCTTCTCTTCTTCTCATCTTCCTCCTCCTTTTTTAACATAAAATATGGGTACATATTATGGACTTCCTTTGGATTCTTTAGAAGATTTAACAAGAAAAAATATACAGAAAAGAAGAAAATAAAATACTATGTTGTATGAAATTTTATACTAACTCCGCTCGTGTGCTTTGGGATGACTCATTGCTGACTAAGTTGGCGAAGGTAGCCAGACTTTGGGGCTTTGAAGTGAGGTGCCAGGGAGGTGATTTTCTGGTTGGCAGCTTTAACTTTATAACATGCTTGTTGTGACCGTGGCCGTCTGGGTCTGTGCTGGCCGCTAGAATTGGCACTGCTCTGGCAAGCATGCCAGTGTTTACTGAACAAACATTTTACTGATGCCTAAGTGTGTGGTTTGTCTTGTTTCTCCAGTGCTGTGAGGGACATTCCAGTGCCACCTGTGTCCCACAGTTAAGGACAATGAAACCTGCTGTTAGGACATCTCTGTTAACAGAGTCTGCCTACAGAGTCTCACAAATGGGTCCCAGAGCTATCTTCAGGGGCCAGTTCCCTGAAATGCCACCTTTAGCCTGGCCTGCCCGGGTAGAGATAAAGGCCTGGCCTTTCCAGGCTTACGGAAGTCAACGGGGACGGTAAGGATACTGGATGTCAGAGAGACCTCTCTCTGCTTGCAGTAGGTCTTCCTGCTGGGACACGGGGACCCCATACTGCTCCTCAGCTTTTCTTTTCTGCAAAAGCGTTTTTGCTTTATGATAAGCATGCAAGGCCAACTTCAACTGAAGCCATATTCACAGGTCACCAGGGAAGATACAGCTCTGCTCCTTCACATCCACCAGTCAGGTCAAGACACCCTGAGGGCTAGACAGACACCTGCCTCGCAGAGAACACACAGTCCCTGAGTAACTGTGCCCAGGGCCTGAAGAGTCCTGCAGGGTCACTGGGAGAGCCAGCGTCATGGTAACCACATCCCAGGACCGTGCAGGCTACTGAGAAGGTGGAACCTTACAGAAGGTTCTATAAGACGGGAAGGGCCGGCACTCTTCCTGTCCTCGTGAATGAAGCCAGACAGACGTCTCATAAATTCCTGAAGGATAAGCCTTGCTCGAGCCCTAGCGACAGACGCACAGTGCCTTCGTGTTCCTAAAATGGATGGGGAAGTTTACCTAGGGCTGCTGGGAGGAGAGCTTCATCCTTGTGTGAGAGGAAGCAGAGGGGGAGACACTTTGTGCGGATCCCTGCTTTGAATGCAGTGCTTGGGGCTGTGGTAGCCACTCCATAGTGGAGAGGCACAGGACAGAAAGAACTGGTGATGCCCATGTTGTACCATCAGTGACCCTCTAGCGTCTCCAGCGTCTCCAGCGTCTCCAGCATAGTTCATTGGTGATTTCATGTTCTGCAAAGGTTGTTGGGTTTTTTTTGTTTGTTTGTTTGTTTGTTTTTGTTTTCTGAGGCAAGATTTCACTGTGTTGCCCTGGCTGTCCTGGAACTCACTCTATAGACTAGGCTGGCTCAAACTCTCAGAGATCCATCTGCTTCTGTCCCCTGAATGCTGGGATTAAAGGCGTGTGCCACCACCACCCATCTAAGAATAGACTCTGATCTATAGACTTCTGTGTATGCTGGCTACATTTTCTGTTATTTGCAACAATAACAGCAAAAACAAACAACAACAACAACAAAAACCCCAGGGGATCTAATGCCCTAGTCTGGCCTCTGCAATATCTTCACTCACAGGCACCCCCCCCCCGCCCCAGACACATACACGTGGTTAAAAAAGAAAAATCGATAAAACTCCAGAACTTAAGGGTGGTGATAGTGCATGTCTTTAATCCCAGTGCTTGGGACGCAGAGGCAGACAAATCTCTGAGTTTGAGGCCAGAATGGTCTACTGAGAGAGTTCAGGACAGGCTCAAAAGCTACACAGAGAAACTCTGTCTCAAAAAAACAAAACAAAACAAAACAAAACCAAAAAAAACTTAGATTATGTGGTGCGGCGATTGTTTGCCTTATCAGTGACTCAACATTATCCCTGGGCCCTGGGTCTTCCTGGGGTGACTCAGATGCGTGGGTGATGGACGAGAGGCAGAAGGCTTTAGCCTGTCTTCTTGTTCAATGCACTGTGCCACCATACAGGAAGCTACCCAAGGAATGGCGTGGTGCCTGAGCTCGAGGGTGCGGTACTGGGAGTGGAAGGACGTGGGCAGCGTCACCTTCTGTTTTGAGTTTATTCTGCTTATGCTGTATTTACTTGCAATGGGCTTGGTTATTCCGGGTCCCATGTATTGAATGGATTCAACGACACGCATGGCTTAAAAACACTATTAGTACTTATACCTTTGAAATCCTTGATGGCCGTCCCTTTGAACTGGCGCCCAGGGAATAGCGCTCCTCGGCACACAAACATTTCCGTAGAGAATTATTATAACGAGGCAGTCTCTCTATTTCCAGCTCCAATTACCTTTCAATCTAGCCACTGCCATTAAGCTACGCTCGCACTTAGTGTGCTGGAAGCTGGAGAAAAGAGCGCATTTCCATCAAAGCACATGAGGCCAGAGCTTTGCATAATCACCACGGGGATGGACGGTTCCTCGGGCTTGGCATCTGCCGCTTTCACCTTCCGGTGGCCTCGTTTTGATTCTGCTCATGCGGAGTTCCAGTTACTGGTTTTAATCGTTTCTAAGCCCCGGTGAGGGTTGTCTAGCCACTCACCATTGCCTTTTCCTCATTGCCATGTTGTGTGTGTGTGTGTGTGTGTGTGTGTGTGTGTGTGTGTGTGTGTTGAGCACCCTGATGTGATTCTACATGTGCCAAAATATCAAAGGGAGGGACTTGGTCCCTGTTTGGTGCCTGTAACCAGTGGTCTTTCTGGTTGCCCGAGCTCTCTTGCACACCCAAACTCTGCAGAGAGGTGGAGGGAAAATGTCTTCCATCTCTGAGATCCTCCTCAGGCAGCTGAAGAGATGGAGTGAGAAGATGGGACAGAGTGGGTGATGCGGGTGGATAAGAGTTCAGTGTTCAGTCTGTGGACCGTTGAGGAGGGCCAAAGCCAGAGGCAAAGCTAAAGCTATCAAGATCTACAGCTATAGCATTGGCAGGCCCCAAGTCTCTGCTGAACCATACAGGAACCTGTGCTGGAGATGTGGGTCTAGAGAAGAGAGCCGCTCCTAGGGGACACTAAACCCAAAGCAGGGGCACAGCTGAACGCTGAAGCCTGCTGCAGAAGAATCTCTTGGTACCAATCCTGTGCAGCCCAAGGCAACATTGTGTAGGAAGTGGGCAGCCAGGGCCGCACCATGACTGTGCTTGGTGCATGGCAAAAAGCTTGGTTAATATTTGCCAAAAGAAATCTGTTGAGTGCATAAAGATATGCAGAAAGTCTTCTCTATGTGCTATTGGGAGGAGTAATCCCTCCCCCAAACCCTCTGGTGTTTTTCAGGGCTTGGGATTGTTTATATGCTATGGAGTTTTCAAAATATGAAGCAGTGGTGTGATAGGAAACAATGTGTCCTCGTAGAGAGAAGGAGGCAATTTCAATGTCCTTTAACTACCGAATCCTGCGTTTCCCCTCTGGTCTCCGCCTTGTGAGATGGTCATTGCAGAAGAAAGATCAGCTGTCTTTCCATAAGCAGCTACTTTCCCGCACCGATGGAGAACTATGAGAATGTCCTTTTATCCCCCGTGAGTCGAAACATTGAAACCTTCTAGCTGCACGGGTCAGGGTGACATATGGTTTGAGGTTTCAGGCAAGATGTCTCCTGGAGGCAGTATGGTAGGGCCAGGTCTGCGTGGCTGAGTCAGGCACTGTTTCTTCTACAGTGACTGTGATTTTTCTCTGTGGCCTTGAATACCAGATTCTCCCCAGTGGTTGGCATGGGTGCCATGAGCTTTGTGCAGTGATTGGTTCTGATGAGCTCGCTTAGGGGGAGCTGGACCAGGAGAGATTTAGTGTCCTGGCATGACTGGGAGTGTAGGGTCTAACTTTCCCTGCTCCTCTCCGAGATGAATACGAAGTGGCGTTTAACAAATGTGTAGTGTCAATGCTAATAAATAGATTTTTAATAATGGTACGGAGTTTCAGAAACCAAACATCTGGACCAAGGAAATAAGAAGGAAGACAGATACCGCCTGGCGTGCCAAGGAGAATGATTCCGTACGGAACCTCCTGGAAGCCACGGTGAAAACGGAATGATGGGAACTTGCCAATGCCTCAGAGAAGGGATTCTAAAAGACTGATGTTTGTGCTCCCCGTTAATCTGGAGCTCATGAGTTTGGGTCCTGCATTTCGCCAATTTTCTCCATTTCCGTAACTATCACAGTCGTTCCTTTCCCTCATAGTCCCCACACTGCCAGTGAGCTCCGTATCTGTGCCATCAGAATGTATGGAGAAGGCAAAGGAAGCCATTTCTGTCCTGGTTAGAGTCATTGATGGCATGTCACTGAGACTGAGTTCTTGCTGATTTTGTTTTTGTTTTGTTTTAAATCTGTATTTCCTGAGATCACAGAATGGGGAATTACTTGTGTTTTTAAGTCCCTGTGGCTGTATCAATTCTATGTAGCCATCAGTGCCCTTGGGATTAGAGCCCCAGCCAGGAGATCAATGTTAGAGCATGACTTGCCTTTAAAAACCTTGTCACTCCCGAGCCTGGGGAGCTTCGGAACCATCCATGGGGCCTCGTAAAATACCTTACTGCCAGGCCTGCCCCTGTCTGCCAGGTCCTGTCCCACCCTGGCTGGGTTAGATCCTCAGATGGCTGGTCTCGGGCACGTGGTTTGTAATGGCTGATGCTTGGAGCTCAAACCCCTGTGTGTTTCCTGGCAAACCAGTGAGGCTTTGGACCTGCTGTCGGTCCATCTGCAGAGAGACACCATGGCTCCTGATCAGGGTTCACAGGTCTGTTGTCCTTGGGTAGTCTTCCCTCAGCGGGACGTCAGTCTTCTGAATAGCACAGGGATTTCTAAGTGAGTTATAAACTGTCCAGTCCAGGGCCAGTGTGAAGACAGATGTCACTAGGAGAGAGGTAGCTGTCCTCTAAGAAACGGAGAAATAGTAGAGAAAGGAGCAAACCGGCCCCCCTGGCCTGCTTGGCTTTGGCCCATCCTGCCTGCCAGGAGCCACTTGTAATAGCAGTAGCATCCTGATGGTGGCGCTAGTGACCTTTGCAGTTAGTTGTATGAAAAACTATGACAGTTTTCACTGGCATATACGAAACATGGACATACAGACACACGGCCTACAAAGTGGGGGATCAGGTTTGACACCCAGGTCTGACAACCCTTGAATTCAACCTAAACAGAATAAAATATTACTTCTGGATATATCTTTTATTCATGAAACGCTGTAGCATTCTTAAAAGCTGCCGTTCCTTGTGTGTATTTGATCAGCTTCTGCTTGGTCCTGGCTTCATGGAAGAATAGCCTTTTGTGTGTCCTTTCTGGCAGCAGAGGTTGCATGGTGCAGGGTCCCCTGCCAAGGCCAAATGGCCCTTGGGGGACAAGCGGTCCCTTGGGAGCTCAGTGACACATTGTGGAATGGTTGACTTGGGATGTGACCCACTACTGGGGTCATGGCTGTCAGGGTCCGTGACAGAAGGAGGGATCTGAGCTGCAAGCCTCCTGACTCCGTGAGGGCTTCCCTGACTAGCGCTGGGGTGCTTGGCACCCTGTTGCCTGCTTGCTGACTCTCATCGATGAAAGAAATGCATTTTATTATGTTTAATTTATTATTCTGGCTCGCTGTTACAGCCGAATCTAATCCGTATATCAAAGAGACATCAACAGTTTCTATGCCTAAAACATTACCATTTTATTGGATGTGAATATTTCACAGGCTGAAAGTTGACCAGAGTCCAAGCTCTGAATTCTTACTGTGTCTCTCGGTTTTGATAACAGCTATGTCTCTCACGTTCTTTGTGTGTGTTTACCTCATTTGTTCCTTTGTGAGGAGTAACAACTGCTCTCCCCATCTCATAGACATAAAAACTGAGTCTGAAGAAGTAACGAGTGTTGGGCTAGGGCCCTGGCTGTTTCTTCCCAGCTGACTTGGGTAGTTGAGTTGTCTGTCTCCTGTGTTTGCTCTTCTCAGGAACACCAGCCCTCTCTCTGGCTGAGTCTCCTATCCTCAAGCAAGCCTTCCTTGATTCCGTCACACCATTCCACAAGCCTGTTGCTCTAACAGTACCTTGTGTACCTCCTGTGACATCATCCTGTCTTCCCCACACCCCTCCCTCCCTGTGGTAGGCACCGAGTTCTTGGAAGAGAAAGTTTGATTCTTGTGTTTTACCTCTAGAGAGAGGCACAGCACCCTAGAGTTGTATCCCCAGAGCCTAGATGGGGCTTGGCTCAGAGTAGGTGATTAATATCTATTTCCAGCTACTGACGGGACTCCATTGTCTGTAAATGATGCTCCTGCTACCTTTTTTTGAAGTAAAAAGTATTAAGTATTAGGATGGAAAGACACACAGGGAAAAGGACAGTGCACACATCCAAGATGTGGGTGCAGGTTTCTCGAGAGAGAGTGGCCCTTATGTGTATTTAAAACAGATGGTAATGTATGTCTGTGTGTGTATGTGTGTATGTATGTGTGTGTATGTATGTGTGTAGGTGTGTATATGTGTGCATGTGAATGTATGCGTATGTATTTGTGTGTATATGTGTTTATGTATGTGTGTGCCTGCGTTTGTGTGTATGTACGTGTGTATGTGAGATTATGTGTGTGTATGGTGTGTGTAAATATGTGTGTGTATATCTGTGTGTATGTATGTGTATGATGTGTGTATATATGTGTATGTATGTATGCATGTGTGTGTGTTCTTTCACAGTTCTATGCATCAAACATATAATGTACTTTGATCATACCCCCTTACCCTGTTAGTCTCCTCTCATTCCTATTGAGCCCTTTCCTCCTAACAAGGAGCCTCTTCTGCCTTCATGTCCTCTTGTGTATGTTCGGCCCACTGTAATCGGAGTTGCTGGCATGACCAGAGTGAGGGATGACTGCCTTGAGCAAAGCCAGCTTACCCATGACTCTACCCCTACGGACTATGATGCCTCCTCCCCAGCAACCACGAACTGCCAATAGCCCTGACCATGCACAGGCCTTGCGCAGATAGCTGCTGGTGCTATGAAGTCATGGGTGCAACGACCATGTTGTGTCTAGAAGACCATGTGCCATACTCCTCCCATCCTCCCAATCTCGAGTTCTTCCTCTCCCTCCTCCATAATGTCCCTTGACCCTTGAAGGCGATGACAGTGTCCCCTTTAGGAGTGAGAGCATCCTTCTAAACACTTACGTTTTATGGGTTTCTGCCTTCCCGGCAGCCCACTTCTATTTCTTGAAGTTCCTTTTGGCACAGGTACTCCAGCCAACCCTACCACTAGCCTTTGTTCTTGTCCTGGTATCTCATGTGCCCCATGTATGCATAATCTCGAGAGCCTTGGTTTGGTAGGTCTTTTTTTCCCCCCTTCGGTCATACATTGGTATTTCTTCCTTGCTCTCAGCAGGATGGCTTAGCTGCTAATGACTTCACAGTGTGAACAGACTAGCAAACTATTAAGCCAGTGATCTTTTCCATGCAGCCTTGGGAGGAAAAATGAGATAGTTTTAAGTGAACATGTGCGTGAATTCATTGAGAAAAATGATGGTCTGGGTCCCAAAGTGCTTAATTGCTCCCTCTGTGCTTAACAAGGGGCTAAGAGGTCATGCATTCTCAGAGAGATGGGCTGCAGTGCTGAGGAGTCAAGGGCTCTGGCCTGAAGCTTCGCCACAGGTGCTCAGAATAGCTGCATTACTGCTGCGGAGACCGACCCAAAAGGCATACAGCTGAGTCAGCTTGACCCCTCCTCCTGGGACTGTAATGTCCACACCTTGAAATTCCTCTAGGGTGCAGGCTACCTAAGTCAGGCTGTTCAGACATTTTACCTTTTTAGCATTTGACTTGTCTTAGTTAGGGGTTTTACTGCTGTGAAGAGATACCATGACTACGGCAACTCTTATAAGAAAACATTTAATTGTAGTGACTCGCTTACAGTCTCAGATGTTCAGACCATTGCCAACATGGTGGGGCTCATGGCAGATGCAGGCAGATGTGGTGCTGGCTACATCTTAATATACAGGCCACAGGAAGTTGACTACGACGCTGGGCAATATCCTGAGCATAGGAAACCTCAAAGCCGGTTACTACTCCAACATGGCCACACACACTCCAACAAAGCCACACCTCCCAATAGTGCCACTCCCTATGAGGTTATGGGGGCCGAATACATTCAAACTAGCACATTCCACTCCCTGGTCCCCCAAAAGTTACAACAATATCATAATGCAAAATGCATTTAGTCCAACTTCAAAAGTCCCCATAGTCTATCACAGTCTCAACAATGAAAGTCCAAAGTTCAAAATCTCTTCTAAGATACATGCAATTTCTTAACTGTAATCCCCTATAAGTCCCCATAGTCTATCACAGTCTCAACAATAAAAGTCCAAAGTTCAAAATCTCTTCTAAGATACATGCAATTTCTTAACTGTAATCCCCTATAAAATCAAAATCAAAAGACAGATCACATATTTCAAACATATAAAGGCACAGGGTGTACACTACCATTCCGAAATGTAGGGAAGGGAGCATAGTGAGAAAATGCTGTACCAAAGCAAGCCTGAAAACCAGCTAGACAAACTCTAAATTCTGCATCTCTATGTCTGATGTAGTTCTTCGGATCTCCAATGCCATTCAGGACTGTTGACTGCAAGACACTTCTTTCTCATGAACTGGTTCCACTCTCTGTTAGCAGGGTATCTTCTTGGCAGGTATCCCACAACTCTGGCATCTCT
This sequence comes from Microtus oregoni, assembly GCF_018167655.1. Lineage (NCBI taxonomy): Eukaryota > Metazoa > Chordata > Mammalia > Rodentia > Cricetidae > Microtus > Microtus oregoni. The sequence goes on along the minus strand of NW_024543060.1, from coordinate 84,867,965 downwards.
AGTATCTTGGGGTCACCAAGGCCATCTAGACTTCAACTTCACGGCTTCATTCAATGGCCTCTCTACTAGGCCTCCATTCAGGGACACCCCTGACACATGCCTGGTCTCAGCAACATCCTTTAAGCACAGATTCTGTAACTCGTTTCTTCTATCCTTAACTCCAGAGCCAGAACTATGTCCAAACCTGCCAAACCTGCCAAGTCCTGCTGCTTGCTGGGGCTGGAACATGTCCTCCTCATTCAATTGCATCATCACCAGCTTTCTGTCCTTCGCTGCCTAAGCGTGGGATCTCCTGAAACTCAGAGATCCACAAGCCTCTGCCTTCCCAGTGCTGGGATTAAAGACGCGCCCCACCACACCCAGCTCTACGCTTTTCTTTACCTTCTTTCCACAAGTTAGAAACTTATCTGGCTTACCTCACTCAGGATAGTGTTTTCTATTTCCATCCATTTGCATGCAAAATTCACAAAGTCCTTGTTTTTTACTGCTGAGTAGTACTCTAATATGTATATATTCCATACTTTCTTCATCCATTCTTCCGTTGAAGGGCATCTAGGTTGTTGAGGTAAGCCAGATCCAAAAAGAGGAACATGGGATGTACTCACTCATATTTGGTTTCTAGCCATAAATAAAGGTCATTGAGCCTATAATTAGTGATCCTAGAGAAGCTAAATAAGGAGAACCCAAAGAAAAACATATAGGCATCCTCCTGAATATTAACCTTCATCAGGCGATGAAAGGAGACAGAGACCCACATTGGAGTACCGGACAGAAATCTCAAGGTCCAAATCAGGAGCAGAAGGAGAGAGAACATGAGCAAGGAACTCAGGACCACGAGGGGTGCACCCACACACTGAGACAATGGGGATGTTCTATCGGGAACTCACCAAGGCCAACTGGCCTGGGTCTGAAAAAGCCTGGGATAAAACCGGACTTGCTGAACATAGCGGACAATGAGGACTACTGAGAACTCAAGAACAGTGGCAATGGGTTTTTGATCCTACGGCACATACTGGCTTTGTGGGAGCCTAGGCAGTTTGGATGCTCACCTTACTAGACCTGGATGGAGGTGTGTAGTAATTGGAGCGGCAGGGCTGCGTCCCCGGCACCCGGTCGCCCTCACGGCTAGCTTTACCCAAAATAATTACACGGACACTGTACCCTTCCAAACACTGCTTGGCCCATTCTCTTCTAGGCCAATTCCCACATATCAATCTAGCCCATTTCCAATCATCTGTATGTAGCACCCCAAGGTGCACCCACCGGGAAGATTCTAGCCTGTGTCCATCCTGGGTCAGAGCTTCATAGCGTGCGTCTGCCCAGGAGCCAGAAGCATGGCGTCTCTCTCAGGCGTCTGCTCCCGAGAGGAGAGTTGTCAAGTCTGAGCTCACTTCCTCTTCCTCCCAGCGTTCTGTTCTGTTTACTCCTCCCACCTATCCTCTAACCAATAAAATGGGCCAAGGCAGTTCCTTTATTAGCCAATGACCTTCCTCCATCAGAGGTGGGTGGTCCTTGGACTTCCCACAGGTCAGGGAACCCTGACCGCTCTTTGGGCTGACGAGGGAGGGGGACTTGCTTGGGGGAGGGGGAGGGAAATGGGAGGCGGTGGCGGGGAAGAGACAGAAATCTTTAATAAATAAATAAATTTAAAAATAAAAAAGGAAACTTATCTGGATGAGATCTTTCCCCGAGGTCACCACTTCCTTTATTCCATTCCTTAATCCACTGAACATGGGACTTGGCTCTGTTCCACTTCCTGGTGTTCTTTTGCTCCTCAAGTTTTACTTTTTGTAATTTCCCCTTTTCAGCTTGCTCCTTTTCATTATAAATATTCATTAGAGTTACCACTAATATCCACTGGACGGAGTCTATACTAGACTCTTGCAATTTCTTCTGCCAGTGGAATTAATCCAAAACTCTCCACTTTAGCCTCAGACAAACTCTTTGGACAAGGGCAAAAAGTAGTTTGAATCTGTGTCACTTGCTGGGCTATTCCACACGACCACATACTGACTGACTTCTCCCTTGGTCACTCTTCCCGTGACTTGGACCTGGGTACGCGTCTCACTTGCTTTACCAGATGGTAGACTCTTCGCGGGGACCAAGGCCAGCTTTAAATCCCACAGTTTCTAGGCTGGGTAGGTGCACGGGAACCATTTTCTGAGTTCTGGGTGGAGAGCCTGTCAGACAGGAGCCAGAAAGAACTGTCCTCTCTATAGTAGTGTTTTTCCTCAGCTAAGGTCCGCTAAAGGAGCGCTCGGTAGCCAGCATGCCCCTGTCCTGTGGAGGGATGCGCATGGCTTCCCATTTGATTGACCATGACCCAGGCTTACAAGCATGCAAACGTGGCATTAAATCACATGGATTAAGCCTCATGAATGAACGTCATGTTTGGCTTTTTTCCCTTAGAGTCTGTGGTTCCAAAACCTTGTGATAACGCCGCTGGAATGTGAGCTCTAGATGTCTTGGTTTTCGCTGATCCGAGACATCAGTCATGTGGAGGGTTAGGCCACTGAGACGACAAACCTTCCCCAGAGTCATGCACAGACTTGTACCAATTGATTTTAAAATGTATTTTTTTCTAGTTTAAATAGTAACCATGGCTATTAATGAAGTGCAGAGTGACATTTTAATAGGCACCTACAGTGTGCGGTGATGGGATGGGGCAATTTGCATGTCCGTCACTCCAGAACGGTCTGACTTCTTTATGTTGGAAAGCATTCTCAACCTCCTTTCCTACCTATTATGAGATGCCCAATTAATTATTGTCAACTGCAGCTCTCCTTCTGCTTTGTACAAGGTTATAAATCATTAATCCTGTCCAGCTGTTCTCCTAAACCCATTAACGATCTTCTCTCTGCCTCGCACAACCCCATAGCCTCCCCAGGTTCTTTCAATCACTGGTCTCTAGAAAGGAGAAGAAGATAAACTTTTTTAGCTCCCGGATATCAGTGAAAATGCATAGCATTTGTCTTTCTGTGTCCAACGTCTTCTTGCGAGCTTGTTTGGAAGTTACCGGAGAGGAGCACAGCTACTTATACACCCCTGACTGAAGACCAGTCCTCCTCTATTTGGCAAAGCTCATCCTCCTCAACACAGCTTCTAGAGGGACAAACATGGAGTGGCGAGGGAGGAAGGGGACACCCGCCTAGCCAGCCAGATCAGCCGAATCTACCCTGGTGATCAATGGGGAGGCAGATGTCACAGCCAGATTGCCCACACATCCCCAACTTATTCTATAAATGTGATATCCTCTAGTTTCACGCTACTGAGGCTGACTGACAGGATTTTCTTTTTTTATGACTAGATAGTATTTCACCCTGTATAAAAACTCCCACATATTTTCTTTGTCCTCTGCTCTGGTGATGGGCCAGTCGGGCTGATTTCCTTTTGGCGGTTGTGGCCATGAACGTGGTAACACACCCAGACTTTCCAAACAAAAGGTCTCGCTTATTCCCATCTCCTCGTGTACTATAATCCGCCTTCCTTTCCCCACAAAGAATGTTAAGCACGTCTTGAATTTCTCTGTGTTTTCCACTGAGCTCCAGATGGAATACGCACTGTGTGAATGGCAAAGGCTTAACCTCCACTTCAGAAGCTGGGTTCCAGAAGGGCGTGTAAGGGTGTATTCTGAATGTTGCCTTCTCGACACGGGCCAGCCTCAGAGAGCAAGAAGCTGAGGGCCTTACTGTGTGACGTTCCTAGTCTCAGGCACAGCTCTGATGGTCCTTGTCCTCTGCTCTGGTGTGTCCCTCCTCTTCATGGAGAACGGGGCCAGCTTTTGGTGTAGGAGGTCCTTCTGCCTATGTGTTGCTTTCATTGGTTAATAAAGGAACTGCTTTGGGCTTATAGGGGAACAGAGATAGGTGGGGAAAACTAAACAGAATGCTGGGAAGAAGAGATGGAGGGAGACACCATGGATCTGCCGCCAGAGTAAGACATGCTGCCAAAATTTAGCTAGTAAGCCACTGCCACGTGGCGATACACAGATTAATAGAAATGGGTTAAACTAAGATGTAAGGGTTAGCCAATAAGAAGTTAGAGCTAATGGGTCAAGCAGCGTGTTAATTAATATAGTTTCTGTGTGATTATTTTGGTTCTGGGCAGCCGGGACAAACAAACAGCCTGCTCACTCCAACAAGCCTTGACTTTGGATGAGCCTTAGCTCAGAACATCCTGTCCCTAAGAGACACTTGGCTACATGGGAAAAGGGATTGTTGTTCTAATTATGGGTGTTTCATTATCTCTGAATTTTATTTCTTTTCCAGAATGACAAAACTTTCAGTAGCTCACTTATAAAAGTAGGTCAGGGAGTCTCTAGCACTGAGGGCCACTTGAGTAGGCCGCTGGGTGCTTGGAACTTTGATAGATCCTCTCATGAAGTAGAGATGGTGCCTGCCTATCTCTGCCTCAGAACTGCTCTGAGGATCAGATGTGGACATAACTACATACGTGGACATGCCGACACATATGTGTGTCCTCCACTACACCCTGATGATGCTGGCCCAGGGTCAGCATGGGTTGAGAACCAAGTAGGTCACGTATGCAAAGCCCTTGGTGAAGGGTGGGGCAAAATTCAACATCACATACCTGCCTGCAACCTTAGCCCTCCCACCAAGCCACTGCCCTACTTATGGCTGACTGCTCACACTGTGGAGCATCCCCTCTTCATGTCTCTGACCTCTTTACCCCCCTCCTCCGCCCCGGTGTTCAGTCTCTACCACTGTCACTGTTTGAGACCATTCCCTATCCTCTCTGCCCAGAATTCTCTTTCCCATTTCCGCCCTGCTCCCCCAACTTCAGACTTAGTGGCACGTACCTTCTGTAGTTTCTTGCCTCATGGCTTCCCTCTTGGAATTCATGTTTATCTTCCACGCTTATGCAACTCTGATCCCATGGGTGTAAGTCCCCCAAGTTTCGCATGGAGCCACACAGCCCATATGTATAATAATGATTGACATTTCACCCAGAGGGGGTGAGCTGTACATTATGCGAGCCAGGAAACCTATGCCTTCTCTTCTTTGCAAGTGGATAACCTCCCAACAGGGAAGCTGATTCAGGCTTTTTACAACAGAACAAGTGCCAGAGTGTTTGACTCCGTTGCATATAGCAGGCGCTTTCCATATTTAATGTCTTTTCTTGAGCATAATATCCAAAGGATACTAAACATAGCTTTCCATCTGTAATAAGAATGGGATCTAAGATAGATGCTAGGTCACTCTCCCAAGGTCACTCACTCACCTAGAGGTCAAAGCAGGCGCCTCTTTGTCCTCGAAACCCATGTTCTATGGTTTTACCCTGCTTGTTGATGGAAGAGAAGCCCGAAGACCAGCAGAGAATGTCGTTCAATATGAGACATCTGAAAAGGTCAGTGGTAAGTTAACCTTTTGTATCATGAAGCAGCAGTATCTTCCTGGGTGGAAACAGTACAGGCAAGCAGCCTGAGCAACAGGGTAAATGACTGCCCCTGAGGCCAAGCCAGCCTTCTGCTACCATCCTCAGGAAGGGAAACGGGCCTCACTCTCGGCTTCCTGGAAAAGCAATACAGAACCAAGTCCTTCACAATGACACCAGATGTGTCGAGCAGCTTGAGCCACGCAGAGGCCACTGTGGAGTCTTGGAATCCCAGCTCTGCGCCTTCCTCAGCTAAGGCGTCCCAGGCCACTTCCTTAGCCCTGCGCCTCAGTTTCTCCATTTATTATTCATGGAGCTGTCGTGGAGCTGCCCCTCCAGGAAGTTGTAAATTCGAAATATATCATGCATAGAGACTCAGGGCTGTGCCTGGGGCATGCTAAGGTCTCAGTAAATATGGGGAGGAGGGCGGGGGGTGTGAGTGATTGTTACTGAGGCTGAACAAAGTGTTTCTCGGAGACTTTCAGAAATTCCCACTGCTTGGCAGGATCCAGAAGTCGGCGGCTTAGGTTAAGCACAGAAGCCTGATGAGCATGTGTGGTAGTTTTCTTCCTCCGAGGAGCGTCGGGGCTGGGCTGTCCTCAGATGCGGGGCACTTTCCTGGCATGCACGAGACCTTGGGTTTGACCGCGAGACCCTTACACACTCATACAGGCTTGTAGTCTTCGGAGACTCCATCTAAGGTTTCCACCTGTGACGCTCCCATTGAAGGCAGGCCTTAGGGCAAGGCCCCTGTCCTACGCTACTGAAAACATTTAATTTCTAAAAGATGTTTATTATTCGTTTCTGTGTGAACGCGTGCATGCATGTGTGTGCATGTGGTGGTCAGAGGACACTTTGCGTTTATGTGAGTGATGGGATCAAACAGAGGTCTCCCCAGGCTTGCATGGCAAATGCCTTTACCTACCGATCCATCTTGACAAGCCAGAACAGCTTTCTGGCCAGCAGAGAGACGGACGGCAGAACACTAAGAGGGTTTGTTATTTAAAGTGAAGAGCCAGTCTGTTCTTCCTGCAAGGATACAGAGCAATTTGATTTCCAGGGCAGGTTGGCAGCTAAGCGCCACGCTCTCTGCTGAGTCCCCGAGAACTGTGACTCCCTTATGAAAGTTTTATGTTTGCCTACTGCCAGCTTAATAAAGCGGGCTTGGTGGCCTTTAGGAGACTGCTCAGGTTCTTAACTGTTAGGTGTGACTCTAGCAGGACCTGCTTGGCCAGCAAAACATTTTGGGAGCATCCGCGAGGATGTCCTGGGGGATGTAGGGGATGTCCCAGGACCGGATCCAGAAAGAGCATTCCAGCCTGCTCTGACCCCGGCGTTCTGACCACTTCAGGCAGAAGCCCATTTCCTTCCTTGCTGGAAATGGGATGAGAGAAAAGACGGCCATTCATGCTGCTGACATGGAATACGAGAGACATAGAACACGGCGGTGGAATACGGGAAACAGTAACTATTGTTTCATCCGGTTTGGGCTTTTTTTTTTTTAAATATTATGTTTTGTTTGATACGGGGTTTTGTTATATAGCTCTGGATGACCCGGACCTCACTATGTAGTCTAGACTGGCCTTAAATTCATGGAAATCCTTCTGCCTCAGCATCCTGAGTGCTAGAATTACAGCGTGCTTCACCCTCTGTAGTGATATTTCATTTGTGTTTTAACAAATTAAGCTTACCTGAAATTCAGAGAGTAAAACAGCCGCCCTGGCCAGCCTTACAGACCAGGCAGTGGGGACACACACCTTTAATCCCAGTAGCCGCACTAGTTTGTCACAGAAACCCGGCGGTAGTGGTGCACGCCTGTAATCCCAGCCCGAGAGAGGAATATAAGACGGGAGGAGACAGCTCTCCGACTCAGTCTCATTCTGAGATTCCTGGAGGCAGGATCGCCATTTCGGACTGAGGTAGAGGTAGAAGAGCCAGTGGCTGGCTGTTTTGCTTTTCTGACCTTCAGGTTGAACCCCAATTTCTGTCTCTGGGTTTTTATCCATCGTGCTACAGCCCTCAGCTACTGTAGCCTCTTTTTACCTCCTCCTCGACAGCCTGTCTTCTTAGGGGCTGTACCATCAGTACCTTCTGGTCATGAACTCACTTGCTCTGTGGCTTAGGAGAGGAAACACTCCACAGGGGAGTGTTCCCCACCCCTCATTCCGGGGGAGGGGTGTCCTCACTAGCCTTTGATAATTTCCGTACAGTCCTTTACCTTGGACTTCCTGGAGAGCTCTAGTACCTATGAGCTCATTTCCGGGATCTGGATTTGAGGATATGATCACTATGCTAAAAGGTGCGGTCTTGGAACCCTGGAAGCCATCTCCAAAGCTCTTTCCCATGATGTGCCACACCCAGGAATGCCAGCGGGTTTAGGTAGGAGTGGCTCTGATTTCCAAGCAGTGCAGAGTGACCAGGGCAACCAAGGTGGCACTTGATGCTGGCTACATTTAAAAGGTGGAGCCTAGATTCCTGTCTTCGAGTGTAGATGTGCTTGACGGCACAGTCAATATGAAGTTAAGGTAGTGGTGCCGTTAGGTGTGGGCTTCCCAGTTTCGCCCCCCTTTGGCTCACTGTTTCTGAAGGAAGGCAGCTCCCGTGTCATGAGGACACGCGTGCCTGTGGAGAGTCCCAGGTAAAGAAACTGAGGCTGCTTGCCAACAGCTCTGAAAAGGAGGTACCTTAGGGCAGAGCTTGCAGCAGCAACCCATCCTTTAGATGAACTCAGCCTGAATCCATACCTAGATCCCCTAAGCCAGTGAGATAAGCAGCCTGGATTCTTTTTTTTAACTTTGTTTTTTATTGATTTTATTCGGCTCTACATTTTTCTCTGCTCCACTCTCTTCCTTTCCCCTCCCTTCCTACCCTCCCATGCTCCCAGTTTACTCAGAAGATCTTGTCTTTTTCTACTTCCCATGTAGATTAGATCCATGTATGTCTCTCTTAGGGTTCTCATTGTTGTCTAGGTTCTCTGGGATTGTGAACTGTAGGCTAGTTTTCTTTGCTTTATGTCTAAAAGTCACGTCTGAGTGAGTACATATGATATTTGTCTTTCTGTGTTTGGCTTACCTCACTCCATATGACGTTTTCTAGATCCATCCATTTGCCTGCAAATCTCTAGATGTCTTTATTTTTGGCTTCTGTGTAGTACTCCATTGTGTAAATGTACCACATTTTCCTTATCTATTCTTCAATCAAGGGGGCAGCCCTGGATTCTTGAACCACAGAAACTTTAAGATAGCAAATGTTTCGTGTTTCAGATCAGTGTGTGTGGAATGACTTGTTAGGTAGTAGCTGCAGATCCCTATGGACATAAACCTCATTTTCAATGACTTCTGGGGGAATGGTAATTATCTGCTAATACCAACCCTGACCATCCAGACCGTTGTCTATACATTTAGGAGGTTACTAGCTAGCTAAATCACTTGAACTGCTGCGACTCTTGGTTTCTTCCTCTGTAAAATGGGTATAATAAGACATCACTGGGGTTTGCATGGGTACCTTGTCCACAGTAGGCTGCTCCATAAATGGGTAACTTAATATTACTAATAGACTATCAACCTGCTTGGTTCTTGGTTCCTATCCCCATCCTGCATGTCTTTCTTGTTTTCTTAGACACCTGTAACACGCAGGCATAGGGCTCTCCGTCTCTCAGTGTGTTATATAGAGATGCACACCTCAAAAGTGTCCACATTGGCAATGAGCTCCCAAGAAGAGGGGATACCCCCATCTTTGTTTCTCTAGCACCTGACACCATATAAATGAGAGAATGAACTAACTGCTTTGGGGATAGTTGCACGTAAGCCGTCATCAGTGTGTAATGTCATAAAATGATCGACTCTTAACTCCGGTCATCCAGGGTGATATTCAAAAGCAGAAGAGCATGGCAGAGTTGGCTAATCTCACCCTCTGCCTGCCCATCACAGAAAACCAGTGGCTTGGCTGTTGTCTCTCTGTGGTAGAGAACAGTTCTCATGCCTACGTTTTTCCCGAATGCAGGAAGCCCTTAGAAGTCAGAATCTCTTCCAACAGTTAGCATATAGGTGACAATCGGAGATTCGTTGATTTGAAATTATGATTCATATTATTTCCCAGAACACGCGTCCTCAGAAGTCATTGAGCATGTTTCTTTAGCGTTGCAAGCACAGCAAAAGACAGGCAATGAGATTGTCTGAGTTATGTCCAAATCTCCATTTCAGAATTTATGAGCTGTACATCTGCCCGGCTGTGGGCCCAGCTGTTTCTTCCCCGGGTGTCCATTTGTTCCACCCCATAGGGTGGCAATGAAAACCTCCCCCCACCGGGCTTCCAGGAATCTCAGCCTCCATTCTGTCTTTGGTGTCTGCCTACTCTCCAGATGTACAATAGGCCCATCATCTGCCAAGCCATGATGCTCACCGGGAGCACACCCACAAACAAGGAATCGTCTCCCCCCTGAGGGATCCCGGAGGGCTGACAAGTTCTGTTCTCTGGTGACAGGAGAGCAAGCATCTCTCCGGCATGACGTCACTGGGTTAGACTCTGAGCCTCGGCTGACTCTGGGTCAGCTCCCTCTGGCGGCTGCATCTTTCCAGTTGGCAGGTCCGGAGGCCGCGGCTCGGCCCAGTGTGCTGCTGACCCGCGGTTTTGCTTTGCCAAGGGAAATCTGAGGACTTGTTCTTCTGCCGTTAAAACATTAACTAGTTATCCTTGCAGCGGCAAACATCCTGTAAGCCCAAACTAGTCGTTCTAATACCTCCTCTGCTGATGCTGAGTGGGAGAGAAGCCAGATCTGGTCGGATAAGAGCTTAGTGTTCCCCACCAAAAACCAAGTGGATATTGAGTTCATCAGCGTTTTACTAGGCAGTAGGCACCGTCCCCATGGTAGGAGCATCCACTGGACAGGCGAGCCCCAGGAACTGGAAGAACGCAGCTTGCCCCTGTAGCTTACTGCCTTTCCTTGTACCTCTTGATAAACCTCATCCAGCCACGCATCACCATAGACACTATCACACTGTACGTCAATAGCACCCCAAAGGTCAAGGACCGTCTTCAGAAATGTGTGGTCCAACAGAGGAGATTCATAGCTAACAGAAAGTCACAACACAGAACCTCAGAAGCTTAAAAAGTACAAGCATCTTCTAGTAGTGAAGAAGGACGGGACACACATTCTTAAGCAGTAGCATGCTGGAGTATTATTGATCGACACACTCGTTCCGCAAAGCATTTTGCAGTAGCTACAAGAAATGCAATTTGTTTGCATTTGCAGAACAATTGCCACTTATAGGACTCCATCTGGATGATATAATAATGGCAATATGTGCCAGAGTGGGGACCGTTATTTTTTCATAATAGCCCAAAGGGGGAAAAAGAGAGGACAAATGAGATATGTTTTCACAAGAGACCCATTAGTGACACCCTTGTTTGGCTATGCAGCGACCTACCATACAGCCCCAAAATGGGGTGAGTTGGAAGAGAGCTGAGATGCCTGTGGGATGTTCATGCCACCTGGTCAGATGGAAAGAATGGGTCACAAATCAATAAAAATAGAAGGGTTCCAATTTTGTATGATAAATATTTGCATAAGAGCAATTTGGCAGCTGCCATCTCTGGGCTATTTTCATCTTCAGTTGGTATTCTTTGTGGATTTCCAACTTTTCCACAGAGAGAACGTGCTATCTTTGTAGTTCTAAAAAGCCATGAACGAGAGGAGCGAGTGTGGTCGGCCAAGGGCCTTGCCCCTGTGTTTGCGGGTACCGAGGCCAGAGCTTGGGAAGAAACGGGCTGGGGTGGGCACACTTCCTCCAGCTCAACCTTCAGCATTGCCATGGTCATGGTCTATGCTGGGGGCTGGGCAGAGCAAAGAGCCCCTGTCCCACAAGTGAGAAGCCTGTTGCCATGGCACTGATGTTCTGAAGCAAGGGAGGACGAAGAGCCTGAACTGAGGCTGGTAGCAGATGCTGTGAGGACCTTAGCCACGGTGTTTCACCCGTGAGGCGCCAGAGTAGAGGGAAATTAGGGCTGGCGGGGGATGATCTCTGCAGAGTTCACAACTATGAAAAGAACTCATGGAAAAACAAGTATGGAAAGTCTCGAAGGCCGCCAGGAGATTTGTTTGGCTTTGTTTTGTTTGAGGCTGAGTCTTGTCACATAACCCAGGCTCGCCCCAACATCACGGCAGTCCTCCTGGGGTGTTGGAGCCGTCGCCTGGCTGACCTTCGCTTTTTCAAATGACAAAACAAGGAACTTCATGTTTGTTTAAGGAGGCTAGCAGAACAGATCGCTGCATCAAATTAGCTAGGCGGGCAGGAGCAGATCACAAAGGGCTGTGCGGAGTGATGGGTTTTATTGAGAGGGAGACAGTTGAAGAGTAGCCAGGATCTAGTTTCCTTCACTGACCTGAGCCTCCGTCATCAAGGACTCCATAGAAAGGGCGCTGTACCTTGACGCGTATGTGAAGCCGGCACTCGCAGTGTCGCTGAATGTCCATCTAGCCAAGCTTTGCTCAGAATGCTCACAAGGTGGCCGTGGGTCCCCATGGTGATGGACAGCTAGCTCAGTGTCATCAGGATGCTGGCCACGAGTCCCCGTGGGCTGGGCTGCTCAGTATAGTCCGGCGGGTAGTGGTGTCCTCAAGCTCAGAGCAACTTCCTGCGGTCCACCCTTCCCACCTGCTCTGAACTCTGGGAGACTGACGTCTCTGAGGCTATGAACAGATTCCTTCAGTCTCGAGTTTCCAGGATCCCATTATCAGGGAGATCAACAGAGTGGGTAACGTCACAGTGGAAGAGTTTAATCAGCCTCCGGTGCCCGAACACCCCAGCTCTCGAGTCCCCTGATTGCAGCTCCTGAGGGAGGTGTGCTTCTTCAGGCAACTACCCCTACTTTTTCCCTCCAGGGCTTGGGGGTATTGTGAGTCCTAAGGGGCTGTGCTTTCTCTTGAAGTGTCTCTGTGTCCTGCGCACTTTCCTAAGTAAACCTGCTTTTGATCTCACCTCAGATTTGCAATCCGGGTTTGCCATTCATTGCCAGCGGGAGCTTTGTCTGAAAAATCTGCCTTCTTGTTGGAGGGTCGGGATGTTCTGCCACTGAATGGGAGCTGGTGTACCAGACCCACAGGTTCAAGTGGTGTCGATGAGGGTTGTGGGTAGACAGCTGTCCTCAAAGGCCTCAAGAACTCGGACTCAGACAAAGTCTGGAAAGCGGTGCATTTGAAAGCACCGATGTAGCTGTTCTCCAAGTCCAGGAATGTGCTGCAAGCTCCCACAGACGTTGCAAAGACACCTACTCCTACTAGATCTTAAACTGCAGGAGACAGAACTTTCAGCTGTGCGTTGGAACCAGGGAACATGCAGACAGTGACAGATGAGTAACAATGTATCATTAAGAGCTTGAACTGCAGGGTTGGGGAGTTCTAGGTCCAAATCCTAACTCAGCCACTGTGCTGGCTGGTTTTATGTCAACTTGACCAGAGCTGGAAAGGAAGAAGCCTCAGTTGAGCAAATGCCTTCATAAATCGGGCTGTAGGTAGTGATTAATGCAGGTGGGCCCGCCCATTGTGGGTGGTACCATCCCTGGGCTGGTGATCCGGAGTTCTATAAGAAAACAGGCAGAGCAAGCCAGTAAGCAGCACCCCTCCTTGACCTCTGCGTTGGTTCCTGCCCTGTTTGCGTTCCTGTCCTGACTCCCTTTACTAGTGGACAGGGATGCCGAAGTGTAAGCCAAATAAACTCTTTCCTCCCCAAGTTGCCTCGGTCATGGTATTTCATCACAGCGATAGTAGCCCTAGCAAGGACAGTCACCTTGAGCAAGCTGCTTCCCTGCCCTCTGGCTCAGTTCGCACGTGTGTGTGTGTGTGTGTGTGTGTGTGTGTGGGGTGGGGGAGATCATCTCTCCTCTAGTGTATTATGAACCCATATTATGTAGGGTGTCTAAAACAGTGTGAGATAATTATCGATACTGGAGCACAAACAGGATTAGTGGTTACCATTCAGATTCGCCATCACAATTATAGGCACGGTCATAGTTACGCGACTGTGTTTTCAAAAGCGAGTTCTTATCTCTTTGAGATACATACTTATCCACGTGTGGACTTGCTGCAGAATTACCAAAGGGAAGGGAGGTAGCGGCGAGGGATATAATCACGGGTCAGTAATTATTAAAGATGGAGACTCGTTACATGGGAATTTGTTTTCAATATTCTCTTTCTATGTTCTGATTCTTCATGAAACAGAGTTTGAAGTTCCTATACTGGGAAACATCTGTTGGGCACTGAGGCCACAGTAGACGCCTCTCCAGTCACCTTGCTTGTCGAGAAGCTAATGGGCTCATATAGCTTCCCTGTGTGGTGGTCATTGTATGCCCTTGATGAATGTGAAGCCTCCCCTTTCCTGATGGACAGCACATGGAGCCACCTGCTCTCTAGAGGTGGCACGTTCTGCTGCCACGTTGGGAGCGTGCTCTACTTGATGGTTCTGAGACTGCCAGCACTTTCTCGGTTCATGTCGCTTACGGAGATATTCACTGGACAGCATGCTTCGCTTCAGGTTAGGTTTGGGGGCCTTTGAAGACATTTCATGCCTTTGGGAGGAATTAAGGGTGGAAGAAAACGTATTTGGCGGAGAAGCAGGGATGGCCTCCTCTCGCTTCCTACAAGCCAAGCCGCTTTGGCACTGTGTGAAGCTTCTCCGGGCCCCGGTTTCTGAGTGTCTGAGGTGAGAGGATTGGACAAATTTCTGTGATCCTTCCTAACACCAGCATAAAATTTTAATAGCTTTCTGAATAAACACGTTCACGTTCACTGGAGAAAACCAGGGAAGTGTAGAAAAAGGCAGAGATGATGTGAAAATCACCGTGTTCTGCTCCCAACAAGCTAACTGTCTTTAAACATCTGCCAGGGTTATTTTCCAGAGCCAAAGCCATGCACATTTTGTTGGACATTTCATTCATAGGTTATGTCAGTGAAGACATGACAGGTGAATAGGCCCGGCCCCTGCCCTCCATTGCTGTCCCTCTAATAGCTTAGATGATGCTCTACAGGTAGTGGGAATATTCCACGGAAAGATGAAGCCTTCCATCTATCAGAAGAATCTGTGTTTTGCTGCCATTTGGGGGTTGCTCTGCTCAGACCTGAAGAACTTTTCTTGAATGCTCTTTCTTATGGCGAGATGCAAAGACACTTTAGGAAGCTGCCTTCGTGACTTTTCTGCTGCTATGATAGAGCACCACAAAGGTAACGGCTGGAAGCCATCATTTATTTGGGCCTATGGTTTCAGAGGGTTCAAAGTCCACAATGGTGGAGACAGCATCGCAGCAGGCAGGCGTGATGGCTGGACCAGCTAACTGTGAGCTCACGTTTTGAGCCTCAAGTATGAAGCAGAAAGAACAAACTCTCAAAGCCCACCCTCAATGAGGTGCCTCTTCTAACAAGGCCATACCTCCCAAACCATCTCCAACAGAGCCACCAGCAGGGGACCAGGCATCCAATGCCCTAGACTATGGGAGGCATTTCTCATTCAAACCGCCACTGAAGCTAAGAAGGAAAAACACAAAAGCAACTTCCAGCCTTCCAACACTAGCCTGCTCCATCATGTCCAGTTTCTTTGACTGCCTGTCTCAGATATATGCAGTGACTTCAGGGACCAAGTTCTCTGCCCTTTGCCCTGCTGTCTTCAAGTCACCTCTGCTGGAGGCATAATAAACAATATGGCAGTGGCAGAGACAGATGAAGGCTGGCAGAGGGGAATTGGGAGGCTAACCCCCTTTTCATGTTACCTTAGCAGCAGGAGCTAGAAATACACCTATTTCTGACATACGAGCTCTAAGGAGTGATCAGGGATGGGGAAGCAGAGACACTGGGAGGAAGGGGACTTCAGCTTCTCCAATGTGTTCCCAAAGGCCACTTGCTTTTCATACAGCAATAGAATATATAGAGGGACGTGTGATTTGCTCAGAAGTTTCCATTCTGTGACACCTTCTCCATCCGGTCCACTTTCAACAAGTAGATACTCAGCCCTACTTGGCATAGTCCCCTGCCTACCCAGCACATGGCACACCCTGCCACCTCGCCTCCTGCGGGGCAATCTGAGTCCGTAGCGGAAGCGCTTCGGAGCAGGTTTCTTGCGTGTGACGTGGCTATAAGGTTGCATGTTTCTTCCAAATGAATGCAAGGTTGGTTTCAATAGCAAATATATTTTTCCTACTTGTATGACATGGAATTTTATTGCTTTCCCCGTGGATGCATCTTTTGAGAAAGATCCAGAGCCCACCCTTGCAAAGGGAATTTGCTACCCAGGCACAAGAAGCAGACATGAAAGGAAAAATAAATATTATCAGTGGCAGGAATTTGCAGTTTCCTAGCTCTGCAGGAACTCAGGCCTGAACAGACACGACTTAGCCGGGTCCTGTCCAGTAAGGCAGTTGGGGGAAGAGAATCAAAAGAAGAGGAAGCTAACAAATTAGCAGCCGAGGGGCTGGAGAAATGGCTCAGCAGTTAAGAGTTCATTCTGCTCTTGTGGTGGACCTGGGTTCAGCTACCAGCAGTCACGCTGGGCTCCTCACAACTGCCTGTGACTCTGGCTCCAGGAGACACAACTCCTCTGGCCTCTGTGGGCATCTGCACACACATGCATGTATCTATCCCCACACAGACACATCATTCAAAATAAAATGAAATTTGTGGTTGGGGATGCTGGAGAAGTGGCTCCAGTGGCTGAGAGCTCTTCCAGAAAAAAAAAAAAAAAAAAAAACCCGAGTTCAATTCCCGTCACCCACGTGACGGCTCACAGCCATCTAGGGCTCCAGTCCCAGGAGATCCAATGCCCCTTTCTGGCCTCTATGGGCACCGGGCATGAGAGGCACATATCTACATGCAGGTAAAGCAGCCATACTCATAAAATAAGATGAAAAAAAATAAAATATAATATAATACTTTTAAAGAAAGTGTGAATACAAAGATGAGGAAATATTTGGTCAGTGGTGGTCCCTGGGAAAGACCATCTTGACTATCATAGTGGTTGGTGACACACTGGTAAGGGACTGTCTCTACGCTGTGCAGGGAACGCCACACCATAGTGGCAATAGATTTCACTGAGGGCAGCATCAGCTTGCCCAGGGTGACAGAACAGCTCCCCAGGTGAGCAATACTAAGGCTCTGAACTCTATGCAGGGTCATCTTTTAATGTATCTTTAAAAATATTTTAAATTACTTTGTGTGTGTGTACGTGGGTGTGCATGTGTGCGTGGGTGTGTGTGTACATGTGTGCGTGGGTGTGTGTGCATGTGTGCGTGGGTGTGTGTGTGCCTGTGTGCATGGGTGTGTGTGCATGTGTGCGTGGGTGTGTGTGCATGTGTGCGTGGGTGTGTGTGTACACACGCACGTGTGTCAGAGGACAAGTTTCAGGAGTTGCTTCTTTCCCATCTTGCGGGTGCAGGGGAGCTAGGTCTCAGGCCATCAGCCTTGGTGGTGAGGCATCTCACCAGCTCTTAACAAATGTTTTTAAGGCATTTGAGGAGATATAGTTCTTAAAATATTTGACAAGTAACCAGAAGAACAATGCTACATGTAGCAGGGGATATGATTTTTCTTAGTACTCAGGCTAAGGCAATAAAACCTATGTAGCTCCTGAACGATGGAATTCTAAGTAAAGGAAGCCTTCCACGGTTACTATTGCTTTTCCATTGCAAAAAGACCCTAGGTCCAGATGGAAACAACGGAAAACGAAGAGCCCAGCTCTAGCCGTTCTCCATCCTCAGCATCACCACCTGCTGCCCTTGTACTTTTTAAATTGTTATGGCCGTTCTCCATATTTGCCAGCAGGTGGCGACAGTGTCATCTGGGCATTGGTTGTTTCCTGTTCTGTATTTACTCTTGGAACCACACCCAACACGTGCCATAGGTTTAGGAAAAGCTAGGAAATAGAGCAAAAGGGACCCGGGAGGCCAGCACTCACAGAAAGCCACCATCTGGAGATAAACATGACTGTGAGACAATCTGCTTCTGTTGCACGCTGGCCGGAACCCGGTCCACAGTTCACAGGTCATTTTCAACAGTTCTTGGCAACCTAGGATGATGGCAGAGCAGCCGAGGGGAGTGGTTAAGCGGATTCCACTGCAGAGGTGAACACACAAATGAACAGAGATCCTTGGCCTGCGCTGCAAAAGGTAGCTGGGAGACCCAGTTCCTGCTCAGACAAGACAGCACCCCACAAGAAGGCTGCCCCAAGCTGGACTTTTAATTTGTTTTCATTATGCATACAGATTGCTTGCTGAAAGTAGACACTTGATACTTTGGTATATATAAATTTCATAACCTCTCCCCGTTAGTAACAAGTTATGAATATGTCTCCAAATCAAGGTACCCCTACATTGTAGTGATCACTTCGTATTCCTTTGTGGGATAGTATGCCCATGTGGTTTTTACAACTTAGACTATAGTGAGCATCTTGATAAAGACCATCTTTGCATAGGCTTCTGTGTATATTTGTTTTGATAGCACACATTCCTGGAAGTGGGACTTGTAGGATCATAGAGTGTACTCGTTTCTAAAAGTATCTTAAACGGGAGTCCGGATTACTTTGTGAAAGAATGTTGCAATCTCCCCTCCCACCAGCATCTGCTGTCTTAAATGCTCTCCCACACTGGAAAGAATTCAGTAAGCATTGCCCAGTCAATAGGTTTTTAAAAAGGGGGGAGGGGGAGTTTGTGTTAATCTCACCGATGAAGTTAGTGGGTTGTTTTTGGGTTTGGGGTTTTTTTTTTTTTAATATGGTTGTTGCTGCTTTGTGCTCGCCCTTTAATTACCTCTTCAAACGCGGTGGTGTAGGCAAATTTATCTCCATATGCCTTTTCTCTCATCAGTTGCCAGGCGCCCTCACGTCACCTATTTTTCAGTTGCGGAACTGCAAACCCCACTCAAAGCAGTTCAGACTATCCCATTTCCTACTGAAGTGCCAGCCCATGAATGGGGCAGTGGTGGCACCCTGTTACTTCCAGTGTCCTCTTAGGGGCCAGGGACTCTGTCAGAAGGAGTGAGCACTCCTGCTGCCAGACGATTTTGAGATGATGATTGGGAGCCTTGGGTCCTCCGCTGCTAACTCTGCCACAGCAATGTTCATATAAAATAATATGAAATAAGACTTTTGAAAATCTTGAATTAATTTGATGGATGTAGACAGCCAACGAGATAATTGAACTACCAGAGGGGCCCTTTCTCCGCAGAATCGTCTAGTTTTCTTGTCTAGAACTGATTAGATTAACAAGGAAATCGCTCTGTCTCCAGTTTCTGGGCTGATGTGTTTTGAGGAAGTCACAGAGGGAGTTCTTTCCTCTTCCCTCCACCTCATCCGTGGTTCGGAAATCAAATATGAATCCTGACCAGGAGAGCAATTCCCAGAGATTTTCCTCAGTTCCGCAGACATTTGAAAGGAGCACAAACTTCCAGGGAGGGTGACCCCCAGTCTCATGTCAGAATGTTGAGGTCAAACCTCCAAGTGAGGTCTCTGGTGTTGGGGGGTCTGAAACAGAAATACATGAAAGGGTAAAAACCATACACTTGCACTAAACCACCAAGAATGTCCACTGGCCATTTCTTAGAGGAGGGCTGGTCTTCAAAGGGAGGTGAAGTAAGAGCCACCGAGGGATGGAGGCATGGTTTGGTTTGAACCTGTGTGAGGACGGCTTCTCCGGGCCTTTTCTATGGTGCTGTTGGCCGTGGTAATGGAGTGCTTTGTAGAAATAGGGATTTTAACGACGTATTCTGATGTGTGTTCCGCTCAGGGGAGCCTTTCTCTCACCCCCTGACTTTCTGGCCACATTGACAGGGTGACAGAAGTGTTTAGGGAAAGGCCAGCTCCTCCCGGCTTCTCTCCTCCCTAGCTCCACCCTGTGCCCTTCAGATGCCTCCACCCACTCTTAAGAGCCTTTGCCTTTCACTCTCCTGGTCTTCTGTGTCCCACCCTGGCTGTGGTCCTCCCTGCATCCTCGCTCCCTCACAGAAAGCCTGGATTTCTGTGACTGCCTTCTCAAAGGGTTCTCGGATGCCGACCTTCAAACAGGAACAGCTTCTGAATGTGCGTGCTCTCTCTGTAAGTTGACAGTAAGTTACCAGTTTTGGATACTTTGTATACTTTGTATCTTTGGATACTTTGTATCTCTGCAAAGAGAGTGTGTTAATCCCTGTTGTTTAGCCACCGTTTTGGGGGGTTTCCAACCACAGCCCAAGTGTCACTTTCCGAGAAAGGACTGACTTAGCACCTGAGCTCCAGGTGGTGGGGTGGGGGGGGGCACCCATTTCTTCTTCGTATCGAAACACTTAGACACCCCCAGGTACCAGTGAAGTTGTCTTGACCTTTTGAATCTGGACACTCAAGGGCCATTAGAATAGTTATTAAACCATCTGACTACCATTGGGACATGAGAATTTTTCTTTTGCTTTTATGTTTTTATTTATTTTTTCTGATTTCAGAAGACCCATGTATTTGCTATATAAAATTCCACTCTATAGGAATGCTAGACATGAAGGAAGTACATGATTTAGCAAGTCCCTCTCTGGGCCCTTGTGCAGACCTCTCGCGAACATGTGGGGTGAAGGGACCCTAGCCCGTTCAGGCATGGGGCACTGGCAGGCCTTGCCCTTCCCTGTGATTCCCTCTGCCTTGCTAAAACCATTGGATTAATTACATTCTTAAAGTTGCCCACTAAGGTCCGGTCCCTTATCTGTCCCCTGAGACTAACTACCAAGGTTCAGCTATTGAAGTATTGAAGTCCAGCTATCAAAAGCCTCTTTTGACTACCTTAATTAGCATGCCCAATTAAAATTAAACACCTCATTCTAACACGGGGTTTCCCCCTTTCCCTTTATAAACTGCCATTTGCCCGTGGGCCATGTCTGTCTCCTCTCTATCCAAAGGCAGTCCTTCGTCTCCTGGGACCAGTAACCCTCATCCCTCTCCCTTTTCCCTTTTCTCCCCTCTCCTATCCCCTTCTCCCTCTTCCTCTATCCCGTCTTTGTCACTTATTCCCTGCCCTCTGTCCCTCTGGGGGAAACAAATCTCCCTTGTGCTGAGAATTTGGTCTTGGGGTGTCTTGAGCCAACTTCCAGGGTCCTTAATAGAGCATGAGCGACCATAGTGCCACCTGTTTCCCCAACCCCTCCCACCTGAGGAAAAGAGCCTCACTCTTGGGCTTTGTGTCCTAGCACCTGATGAGATACTCGCCATGTGGTGCGCACTCAGTAAATAGCACAGATAGGAAGTCAGGAGCTCAGAAAGCATTGTCGGGTTCCCCACGCACCAGAATGGAGCCTACTGCGGTCCACAGACGTCTTTTCTGCTCCGTCTCTCTAGAGAGGTGACTTGTGTGCCCTCTCTCCCATCTCCAGGCCCTCATCGGCTCTCACACGGAGGAGAGTCATTCTCTTCTAGATGGCTTGGCTTCCCCTGCTATTAGGATCTGTGCTGCTCCCGCAACAAAGCAATTGTGGGCTAGGGAGGCTGTTCGCTGAGACTGCCTGCTTGTGCGATTTGTTGCCATGTATGTTTCTAATCTTCCTCTCGGTGTTCCCAAAGTCAGTATCCCTGCCCTTGCTGAGCCAAGCAATCTGGTGAAATCAGAAGAGAAGCCGTGCCCTGATCACAGGTCTGAATCTCACAGCAGTAACAGGAAGGGCTGCCATCCACTGAGTGCCTACAGCATGCTGGAGGTTTTACACGTTGTTTAATCCTCATTAAAACCCTGTGAGGAAAATGCCGTTCTTTTCCAGGGTCCAGATGACTCCCCAGGGTGACCAGCTACAAAACGGTGATGCCTGACTTTGGATCCAGGTCTTTCTAGCTATAAACCATACCCCTCCGTAGCCTTTCCACTTTGCAACAGGGAGGTTAGATCTTGTTGGAAAAGCTCGGAATCCCTTCTCTTGTTCACTGAAAGACAGTTAGAGCCTGTAGGAAGCCCTCTCATCTTTGCAAACGTTCTTCTCTATGTCTAAAACCATAGCTGCCTGGAGAAGAAAGGGGTCAGGTTCACATGCTTCCGGGAGTAGCCGCAGACCCGTGACTGCGTTCTCACCGCTCCAGTACGGGGCAAGTCTGCGTTTCGCAGCGTGAGTGTAAGGCCCATTGCTTTGGGTTTAGATGGATAGAAAGTGAGACTGACTTAGAATGCAATGTCTAGGTCTGTTGTAGACCAGATCCAGATCATAGCGGTAGGCTGGTCTCTGGACCCTGTGAGTACATACTTAGATTATCCCAGAGACAGGTTTCTCTCTGGAGAGTCCTTCTTGATGATATCCACCCCGTTCTGTACAGCCAGACATTTCTCTTGTTTCTGCTGATCTATAGAAAAGGAGATGGTGGGGCTGGAGAAATGGCTCAGAGGTTAAGAGCACTGACTGCTCTTCCAGAGGTCCTTGAGTTCAATTCCCAGCAACCACATGGTGGCTCACAGTCATCTATAATGAGAACTGGCACCCCCTTCTGGAAATGCGGGCACACATGGAAGGAAAGCTGTACACATAATAAATAAATAAATCTTTAAAAAAAAAAAAAAGAAAAGAAAAGGAGACGGTGTCAACATCGCTCAAAAGTTTTGAGGAAGTTCTTCCGGTGTTATACTATGTGTCAAATTCCCAGTGGAGAGTGGAGATGCAAGATGTTACTCTGCCTTCAGTAAGATGTGCTAAAATGCAGCAGACCTCTCTCTGTCTCCCTCCCTGTCTCCCCCCTCCTCCGCCCCGCTCGGTCTCTCTCTCTCTCTCTCTCTCAGACATTCACCTTGTGAACCACCAAAAGAATCAATCCTCATTGTTCTTCATTTTTTCTTCATTGTTTCTGCAGAGGGCCCGGCCCTCCTCCCTAACTTTAAGAAGCACCATTCCTTGGACCCTGGATAGCTTTGCTCTCTCAGTTTGATGCTGTCAGAGGTGGAGAGTGCTCGTGGCTCCCCAGGACCCTCATTTCCACCAGTTCCTGCAGCCATGTTCCCTTTTTCCTGTCCGAGGTGGCTCTGCGAGGCAACTCATTTCCGTCACTGCATGGAGACAGTCAACTCTAGCTACTCAGCAGGCTTCTTGTCTGGACAGCCATCCTCCCAGTCTTTGTTTCTTCATTTGGGGAGCCTTCACCATGGTAACCACTTCAGCTGGTCTCCTTCATCCCCAGGTGGTCTCCGGCTTTGCCCACACAAAGCCACACTGAGCATGCAGCCTGGTTCTGAGGTTCGCTCTTCGCATCTTTGTTGCTTCTGTGGTTCATGGCCTGATCCCAAGATATTTTTTTTTTCCTGCAGAGGGGTGTTTTCCCCTATACACGGGGACCAGGGAGTCACCTCTCACTCTGTTCAGTGTGAAACATATTGACTTCTCATCCCCACAGTTACGCCTTGCCGTTTCCACAGCCATCCTGAGATCAGGTCTACCCCTGACTTCAGTTCATTTGCTTCTGATTAGCGCTTGGGTCCTCGCCCTAGCTGGCTAGGAGTGGGTGTAACTCGAGAGGGAAGCACCCTCCTAGGCTGTGCCGGTGCCCACACATTGTTGCTGGTGGCTGAAGTTTGGCAGTCCCCCTCTGCTTCTCCTAGCTCCTGATTTAGCAGAGTGCAGTATTTATGCCATGTGCTTCTCAGTTGAGCCAAGAGTCTTCAATCAGCCTTGTGACTTAAGTTGCCAAGGAAACGGCGCCTAGCGGGACCTGAAGATTTACAACCTGTTCCCCGGCTGCAAGGATTCCTCCGGAATTCTTGCTGACACAGTTTACTCCCATAAACACTCGACCCTGTGGGGGATATAAATCTCTGCTTGTCTCTGCACAGTTCATTCTCTGCAAATACAAGGTCTAGAGCAGGAGCCAGGTTGGGGGTGGGAGAAAGAGAACAGGGCTGCAGAGGGTTCATGAGCTCCTGGACATGGGATGCTCTGTTTCGTGATGTATGGCCATCTTTGCACGGGGACACACTGCGTGAGCACTCCAAGCCTCTGGAAAAGCAAGAGTGATCTTTCCCCATTCATTCCCACAACGACAAGAAGAGAGGAGGTATAGCAACTGCCCTAGAGGATGGACACAGGCATTCCCACGTTAGCTACCACGATTTGTCTGAATCTATGAGCCTCCAAGGGTTGAGATGATGCGCATTGCCCTTCATTACTTAGAATGGGGAGACACAGAGTAACTTTCAATATTTTATGGCCTTTTTTTGCGGTACCTTGAATACTCATTGAGCTAATGGGTGAGTCGGGTTTTCATTGCTGTGGTGCAGGGGAAAAGGCTCAGTCTGTATAGCGTGATGTGCAAGCTGAGTTCAGATCCCCAGAGATCATGTAAAAAGTCAGGCACGGCTGTGTGCCAACTCCACTGGGGGAGGGGTTGAGACATGGGCAGCCAGCCTAGCCAAACTCACAAGCTTCAGGGTCTGTGAAAGGGCCTGTCTCAAAATAAAGTAAAATAAAATTGAAAAGTGGCGGAGAGCAAGTAAGGAGAGATACCCAGTGTCTGTCTTTGGCCTCCATGTATGCATGCACATCCATGATCCCATGTGAACCCATATATACACATGCACATACACACCCCCAAGTGCATATGACATACGTGAACATGCACACGTATCTGAGTCATATCAACTTAAGGGCGCCCAAGTCTCCAGCACCTAGAGGGTAGTCATGGGGCTCTGGCTTTGGCGACTTTCTTCCTTTCCTCTGTTCTTCCTCTCCGTTCCTTTAGAATGTGCTTCTTCCCAGAGCTCGCTTCCCACTTGTTCATCTTGAATCTGTTCTCTAAACTCACCCTGAGGTTCCATGTGGATTCTTGTTTGAGGAGCCTTCTGTTGAACCCAGCCCAGCCTACAGAACCGCAGAGATGTGTGTCCATTAGAGAGGAGAGCCTTGCCAAGCGATGCCTCACTGCTTTGGATAGGAATCAAACCACTGAAATCAGCTGTCCATCCCTGCAAGAGCCACATCTTCACGAATCTGTCAGAAGCTGAACCGGAGATGAGCTGTAAAGACAGAGACTAGAATTGAATAGTAAGGAGGTTTTGGTTTTAACCCATCTTTTCTTAATTTAGAAAAGGTGTTCCGTGTATAAGGATACTGCCAGTGGTCTTCACAGTATTTAAGCCTTTTAGCCAAGAAATTCTACCTGCAATAGTCTATTCTAAGAAAATAATTATGGATACGTGTAGTCTTTTGTGTATAAAAAAAATCTTCACCCCTTGTTAAAAGACTTAAATGGGAAAGTCATATAGACAGCAGAAAGTTGATTCCATGAATTATATAATACATCCCCGTAGACCTAAGAATGGTAAATGGTGTCATAGAAGAGTAGATGTAAAGATGTGAGAAACTGTTTATAGTCTATTTTATTTCTTAATATAAATATTACACAGTGACTAAAGTAGATAAGGATGAATGGTTTTCACCTAGCAAGACTGATTCAGTTACATCAAGACCAGTGAGTGTCTCAGCCGTTCCCACGATCACTCTAAGACTTGCACACTATGGCTGAAGAGAGTTGATGCAGCTTCAGACATCTGGTCAACCCCTGGACACAGAGGGGATAGGGCGGCAAGGGCTGCGCTGCTTCTGTTGGCCAAAAGAATGTCACGAGCCAGCTCTGTTTGCAAAGGATACTTTAATAATTAACTGCTGGACTTTTCAAATGACCAGAGGAAATGAGGGCAGGCTGTGAGCATTGGATCAAGGCAGGAGAGAGATCTTGGGAAAATGGGAAGGGAAGGGGGGCCCTCACAACAAGAATCCAGTTGGAGCCTCTGCCAACAAAGGTGCAAGAATTGAGGACAACTGACAACTGCTCAAGGCCTTTCTTTCTGCCCTAGTGTAAGGCTGTCGTTGTCTAGGAAACACATCTGGAACCCCATTCGTGGGGAAAGGGCATGGCCGTTTTAAACTCCCTTTGTAGCCCTGATGGTTTTTGGTTTCATTGTATCAGATTATAATCCATCCAAGGCCACTTCCTTCTTCCACCTCATGCTTGGTGTTCCCTGGCAGGTGCTAAATGTTCTTCCCACTTCAACTACTAAATGCCTGAGGTCGTACATATTCATGGAAGGGCCAGCCAGTCACTTATTAATCAGTTGTTGATCTCCAGGGCTACCTCATTTATCTCACTTATCAAAAGAGAAAAAAATGGAAGGATTTCTTAGCAACCTTTTGAGATGTAACTTGAGAGTCTCCAGAGTGTTCTCTTTGGCTGGTGCTAAGTACAGTTAATCCCCACTCTCTAGAAGAGCCTGTGCCTGGGCTTGGCTATGTCGCATTCTCTGACTTCCTCTTAGAGAAGCCCACATCCATGTCCTTGGATGTGTTTTCCCTCCTTCTGAATACGGCTCTTTCTCCTCAACCTTCCCATTCCAGCCTTTCTCCTTAATGGGTTTAAGAAAATCTCCAATGCTGTTTCAAGCGGGTGAGACCTAAAATACTTCCTCCATTGAAGCAATGAATACCAGTTTGGCCTGAGTCGAGGTCCCTAAAATATTAGGTGGCACTCCTCCAGTACCGAAGGTGACAGTGTGGAGCTGAGACTCTGTCCCTCCAATGCCCATGGGACCAGCCAAACCCCACGGTCTGCACCCAGTGTTCAGTAGCTCGCAGAGTGACGTTAGAGACATGGCTCTGTTAAGATAGAGAAAACCAAACATTTTCCTGCCTGTCAGGGACAACAACCCCGTGTGGAAGGATAGGACGTTAGGACGCGACAGCCAGAGAACATGAGGATCCACGTTCAACTTGACAGTGTCCCCAATGAAATCGGGGCTATTATAAGAAATAGTTGAGTTTTTTTGGAATTAGAAAGGAATACTCCAGAATTTTATTTCGAAATGATTTCATTTTCTTTTTTAATATCTTTAACACCTCATACAGTTCAAGTTCAAATGCTTCTCTCTCTCTCCATCAGCCACTTTGGAAGTCCCGAAGCCCTGGGAAATGGGGTCATGCTAGATTATTACTTTTTTTTGTAATGAGCATAGATCAATTTTATATAAAACCGTGAGAGCTCATTAAAGTTCATATCAAGGCACACAGAAAGCTATTTAGAGGTTTTAAAATTCTGTTCACCTCTTTATTAGGAACACAAGTGGAGCTCAGAGGAGAAAGGGGCGGGAACTCAGTCCAAGCCCCACCTCCCTAGGGGCAGAGCTTGCCAGGCTCTGGTGTCCTGGCACCAGCATCCGTCACTTTGGAAACATGGCAGTGCTATCTGTGGAGACCCTGTCAAGTTGGACATGGACCTTCATGTTCTCTGGTTGTCACATCCTAACTCCCTCTTCCTCCTTCCACACCATACTGTTGTCCCTGACAGATGCTGAGGGTCGTGTCTCCATTTCAATAATTAACACTGGAGGTCGTATATATTTGCGGAACGATCTTTCATTCATTCATTTGTTAATTGGCTATTGAACAAGGATTTATCACCAGCACTCCATTAGGGATGGAAAGATGAACACGATATAGCCCTTGGCTCGCGTAGACAGTCTCAAGAAGCAACTCAACCCAGAGTTTCAACACAGAGAAACTTGCCACCATGAAGGCAGGCTTAGTCTGTGAGGGACACTCGCCTGGCTTTATGGTGTGTGAGGGACACTTCTATAAAGGGAGAGAGCTGACAAGGAAGTTGTGCCAAGTTAGAAAGAGGGGTGAGGAAAATGGGGGTGCTTCCCAGGCCAGGGAAGGGAATTTCAGACCTTCTTAAAGTAGGGCTGCAAGCTGCGTGTTAGCGTTCTTTTCTGTCTGGTAAAGAGATAGCATTAAATATGATAAGGAAAGCTTCATAGGTTCATACCTACTCCAAACAAAAGCAGTTTGTTTTCCTGTGTACTGCGCTGCCAAACCATTTTTTCCCTCTAGAGCCTTGGACCTTATAAATGTCATTCTCCTGACACTGAGTTATGTGACAGGGGTGAATTCATACTTTTTTATAATTTTAATTTTTATTTAATGTTTTTGATATGTTAATTTTCTTTTTTATGTGCACATGTATTTTGAGTGTGTAAGCGTGCCTTCCTCTATTGCTCTCCTTTTTTTCTTTTCCTGAGACAGGGTCTCTGATTGAATCTGGATCTATCTGGCAGCCTGCTCCTCGCGGCCCCTTTTTCTGCCTCTCCCGTGCAGTATAGTGGCAGGGCTCTCTCTGACATAGGTCTTTAGTCTTTCACAGTTAATGCTTTAACCACTGAGAACTCTCCTTCTCCACCAGGCTCCCTTCACCTAAAGTTTTGGTTTAAAAATATCATCCGGCAGTCATGTTGGTGCAACTTCAAGATTGCAGCTTTTGACGGCCAGAGGAGAGAGAGAGAAAGTCTCACAGGGAATTCCCAGTCCTCTGGCTCTTAAAATCTCTTCCCTCAGTGACAGAGTTGTTCTGTAGCTGTGACAGTTGGGACCGCATTGCCTAACCCTGAGCTGAGCATGGTCACTGATAGACTCACTGCCTGGAGAGCCCATAGGTCCTCAACCCTACGTAAAGAGCCACAGGCAACTAAGGAATGCGGAGAACAGGAGAAATGATCTTCCTCAGGGAGGAGGACACTGATTGGTTAGCCAATACCAAATGGCCAGCCCTAGAAACATGCATTCAAAGTCACATTATACAGACAGATCAGGTTGTGTTTACATATTTAGAAATATGTATGACTAGGCAAATACATAGGTGTATGTAACAACAATGGAAAAAGAGACGACACATTTGTATGAGCACAAGGAGGGGTATATGGGGAGCTTGGAGGTGGGGAAAAAAGAGGGGACATTATGTAGTTATAACCGCAAAAAATAATTTAAAAACATATCTTTTATTACTTTTTACTTATTTTTTTTGTTACTTTTACTACATTTTAGTGCAGATTTTCAGCACAATATCAGATTTAAGTTTGCAGTGTTATTCTTGGTTTGTTATAGAAGGAATGTAAGAACACACAGGCTGGGGTGTGGCTCCGTTGTGGAGTGCTTGCCGGGCATGCAAGATGCCCCAGGCTCAGTCCCCAGCATAGGATAAATGGAGGGTGGTGATAATGCATGCTTGGGAATGTGGCGCTAGCAAGATCAAGGGTTTAGGGAAATAGTGAGTTCAAGACCAGCTTGGACTACAGAAGATTCTGTCTCAAAAAATAAATAAATGAATAAAGTAAGACATGGACCTGGTGTGGTGGCACATGCCTGTAGTTCCTAACCACCCAACAGGCTGAGACAGGAATATTGCTTGTCTCCTAGGCCACCAGAAATTATCTGGAAAAGAATTACGATTAAGGATGTATCTCAGTGAAGGCGTGTTTGCACAGCATGTCCACCTTGCCAGGTCTGAACCCTGCAGAGAGAGGAGGTGTGAGAGGCGGGGCAGGGGAAGATATGAATAAATTGGTCTTAAAAACAATAAACATAGAAAATCCATATTTTGCTAACCCTAGGGATTTCAAAGAATCTGTTCTCGAGATTGCAGATTACTCTCGCCTACTAGATGATAGTTCAAACGTGGTAAATAGGCAGGATTCATTGGGTTTGACATTGACTGCGAGGGGAATTCAGGATAAGGATCACATCTTTTTAAATGTTCCCCTGAGCCAGCACAGACCCCTCAGTCTCTGGGGACCTTCAGGTGAGTCCTTAGCACCACCTGCACAGTAGAGGCAGGGATGCTGGAAATGCCTGGTTGCTCACAGTGGACCCTGTGGACTTGCAACGTTCCAGCCTTCACGCTTCAGGTGGGACTGACTCCTTCCGTCCCCACCTGCTGCTTTTGGAGCTTCTCACTCCCTCCACCCTGCAGCCCCCTTATTGCCCTCCAGGGAAGATCTTCAGAGTTTAGGCCAGACCCCCCCATCCCATTCTCTTCTATAGCTTTCTACTGGTGGGCAGGGTCTGGCTGGGCGGGGTTGGGCGGGGCTGGGCCAGGGCGAGGCAAAGCTGGCTTTGATTCCAAGCCGATCAAGACATTTTACTTAGCTTTTCTGAGCCTCAACGTGGTCGTCTGTAAAATAACGACTGGAAACTCCCACAACCTAAGATTTTTGGTTTGAAACAGGGTAGCACGCAGAGCCATGTATGGTCTCAGTACATCCGAAGCTGTCTGAAGACTTGTGGGAGGCTTTTGCCCATGGGATCAAAGTGAGGCCCTTCATGATGGGCCTGTCTTGCTTGTCCTTTGCCACCACCCATTTTTCTTCCTACCTGGTTCTCCAGGCTCTGGCTTCCGTTCACCAGGTCACGTATCACCTCTTTGTTTCTTCATACCACACCGTTGCCTAGCCAGCTCTGTGTTAATTAAGACTCAGCTCAGGAAAAGAAACCCAGCATGCATTCCGAAGAAACTGTTTTTATGAGGCCCAAGAGCATGAAAAACTAATTTATGGTATTAAAAATTAGAAGCTGGGGGAAGGAAAGCTAGTGATAGGAAAGGGGCACAGGGGAATTTTCTAGTCGTGTTTTATTTCATTTTACATGTGCAAGGGTGCTTTGTTTGCATTGATGGCTATGCACCTCATGTGTGCAGTACCCATGGAGGCCAGAAGAGGGCGGTAGGTACAGGAGCTGCAGATGGTTGTTGAAAAGACCAGAATTGGTACCAAGAACAAACTCTCAGCACAAATGATATGTATTTGCCCCAGAGGGACAGAGGACAGGAATAAGAGACAAAGATAGGAAGTTGAAGGTGAGGGAGAAGGGGACGGGAACAAGGGAGAGAGGATAGAGAGGAGACAGACGTGGCCTGGAGGCAAATAGCGGTTTATCAGGTAAAAGGAGAAACCCTGTGTTTGGATGAGGTGTTTAATTTTAATTGGATATATTAATTAAGTGAGGCAAAAGAGGGCTTTAGATTGCAATACTTCAATACTTTGATAGCTGGACCTTGGGGGTAAGCCTCAGGAGGAGGAAGTGGCCAAATAAGGGAACAGACCTACGTGACTACCTTTAGAACTGTAATCCAAGGGTTTTAGCAGCAAGGCTGAGGGAATGGGGGAAGGGCAAGGCCTGCCACAGCCATGTTGGCCATGCTGGGGCTGCTAGAGCCCCTTTAGTTGTGAGCTGCCCTGTGAGTGCAGGGAATCGAACCCGTGTCCTCTGTGTTAGGAACCAGCGTTCTTAAAAAGCTGAACCATCGCTCAAGCTCCCTAACCTTGATTTTGGAGGTAGCTGCACAGGTGCGCATAGTTGTTAGCGTGTTTAACATCTGTGCATTTTGTCACACAGTAGTAATGCCTTAAAAAATAAGTCACAGGCATCATTTCCTCCAGGAAAACGCCTGCCTGAGCTGGATCTTAGCTACTCTTTAGAGCCCTCACTTCTCCACACATATCTCTGCCCATGTACTCTGTACATAGCGTCACCAATGTCTTCTCTTTATGTGCTTTGTGCCCCCGTTGGTGTGTGAGTTCCTGTAAGGGACCAATGACCTGCTATCCATGCGACTGCAGGAAGGCTCCCTGTCTGCACCTGCTACACTCATAAATAGGAGGCTGTGGGTATCTCCTCTGCAGAGAGCTGTCAGGATGATGAGAAAAGCAAGTCTATGCAGGGAACCCAGCGCATACTTGGTGTTCAGTAACAACGCATCTTTTTTTTTTTTTTTTTTTTTTTTTGGTTTTTCGAGACAGGGTTTCTCTGTGGTTTTGGAGCCTGTCCTGGAACTAGCTCTTGTAGACCAGGCTGGTCTCGAACTCACAGAGATCCGCCTGCCTCTGCCTCCCAAGTGCTGGGATTAAAGGCATGCGCCACCAACACATCTTTTAACAGGAATACAGAGTTTACTCTCATTTACAAAGCAGGTGTAGCCTCTTGTTTCTACAGTGAACCCACTTTTCATTTGAGCCCCTCCTCTGTCCTAGGCACGATAGCAGAAGAAACCCCGAACTTTATTCCAGCCTGATAATTCTGTCTCATCCAGCAACTGATACAGGCTCATTGTACAACACACATACGTTTTGTTCCCATCCACGCCCACTGAAATAGTTTAGTAACGCGTTGATTAGCTTAAGGCACGTTAAAGTGTGTGTCACTCTCAAGGGAACAAATGGGATGTGATCCAGCAATATAAAATACTTAGAGTAATAGAGCTGATAGAAACAGAAATAAAGCGATGGTTGCCATGGGGAGGGAGATAGGGATGCTGTGTGATGGATGCAGAGCTTCGGTTGGGGTGAAGTTCTGGAGATGGATGCTGTTGATCACAGTGCAACAATGTAAATGTTCTTGGTGCCATGGAAGTGTATGCTTAAAAATGCTTAAAATACGGAACTTTGTTTTTTTAAAATTGAATTTATTTTATGTGTTTGGGAATTTTGTTTGCACATATGTTTGTGCACCATGTGCCTGCCTGGGAAGTGAGGAAGCCAGGAGAGGGTGTTGGAGCCCCTGGAACTGGAGTTACGGACAGCTGTGAGTCACCATGTTGGTTGCTGGGAATCTAACAGGGGTTCTCTGGAGGAGCATCCAGTACTCTGAGTCAGTGGACCACCTCTCCAGCCCCTAAAGTGCTAAACTTTAGATGGTGCCTACTTCGCTATAACTTTAGAAAGTTCTACTATTCCCATGCCTGTAAGTCATCACACCGAGGTTAACCACAGCGTGGGCCCCCTCCTAGGTCCCCACCCAGGTCCTGGCCTGTAAAAGAAATACTGCCTCTCTGCTGGGTCTCCCTGGTCCTCCTCCACTAGATGTTCGCCAGAGCCCTGTTGCTGTGAGCTGGGGAAATTGCATTGAGCTCTCAGTTGGCCCAAGCTTTGTGCCAGGCATAGGAAGTACAAAGAAACACAGTTGCAAATGTCTGGTGAGAGCTGCAGACCAATCAACAGATCATTTCCACCGAGAGTGGGAGGGGCCGCGGTGGGGTGGCTGGGGTACTCCAGCAGGGCAGGAAGGCTTCCTGGAGTCCTTAGAAGATGAGGGGCACACAAGGGTTAACTTGCAGAGTAGGGGCAGAAGCCAGGCTGTTCCCACTTCCCTAAAGCTCCTTTTGCTTTTTCCTGTTTGCTGGCTCTCTTCCTTCAGCTAGAGAGCACTCTTTCTCTCCCTATGAAAGCCTTCCAGTCCTTAAAGAGGCAGCGCAGCCAGCTGCCCCCTCCCTTCTGGAAGCAGAGCTTCAGCCCAGCCAAAATGAATCTTCCCTCCCCGTGAGTTCCCACACCACCCCTTATGTTCCAGTGAGCACATCTTTCATCCTGTCAGGTAATGCAGACTTTTGTAGGTCTCACGCTCCCCCACACACCCCGTTTGATATATTTTGGGAATTTATATTTCTAAGTAAGACATACTGACTGGAACCGGCCACAGCATAAAGGACTCTCTCTCTTCAGTGTGGATGCTTTCCCTGCCTTTCTGCTCCGCTTCCCTCTGCTCCGCCTGCTTCCTAATCCCCACGGGCAGGCAGTGTCTCTGACTCTACTTTCTGGGGCTTCAGCAGAACAACTGAGAAAAAGCAATCGAGGAAAAGCTTATCCGAGTTCATAGTCTGAGAGGTTTCCACGCGTGGTCATTTGGGTCCATGGTTTGGGGTCTCTGGAGAAGTGACGTCAGGTTGGGATGGTGATGCAAAGGTGCTCACCCCTTGGCCAGGAGCAGTAAGACAGGAGAGGCTGGAGTCCCAATATTTCCTACAAGGTCCCAACCCCCCCCCCCCCCATTACAGCTTCTACCACAGGCTGGAGGCAAAGACTTTACGGCTTGAGATCTCAGCTGTAACATGGGGACAGATGACATGCCATGACTCACAGGTCTGGCTCACCTCTCCTTCTAAGAGCTCAAGCCCATAGTGACCTCTGTCCTTCTCAGCGGTCCTAACCACTCCTTGGTCAGTGATGCCAAGGGTCATATGAGCAGAACTCTGTGACAGTGAGGCTGTCAACACTCAGCCCTGGCTTTCCCACCCTACCCAACTTGTACTGTTTACTGTTGCGTAGTTACGACCAAATCCCCGACACAAACAACCTAAAGGTTTGTTTTGGCGCATGGGCGCAGAGATTTCAGTCCGCAGCCCTTGGACCTGGGCTTGCGGTTAAAGTGGGAATGCGTTGCAGAGAGTGTGAGCTCGTCTCAGACAGGAAGTGGAGCGTGAGGACGAGATTAGGGGATGAGATGTAACCTCCGAGGGGTGACCTCCTTCCTCCCGCTAGGTCCTGCTTGATGAGTTTCCAGGACCTGCCCCCCAGTATAGCACCATTGCTGAGGGAACAAGGGCTCAATATGCACAATTTGGGGGAGACAGTTCATACATACTAAACTGCGGTAGCACCTCCTTCGTGGCTCTGTTTCTAAGGCCACTTCATTGTCTCCTGCATGGACGCCGCTGCTTGTACCATCCCCGGTTCTGGGGTTCCATGGCGTTCTGCCTGTACGTCTTTTCACTTCGTGAATTTTCACTGGATGATGTCAGTAAAGCCTGTGACTTCCGCTCCTAGTTGCATTCAGGGGAGCTCCTGCTCAGATCCGATGCCTGACCACCCACTGTCTGCTGATCCCCTCCAGGGCCTGACCCATAGTGCGCAGGGTCACCTGCCGTCCTCAGCCCCTTCATTCCCCTGACCCTCTGGCATTGTCTGCTTCAGTGGGCAGCACCACGAACCGCCCATCAATCAGATCTGGGAGTCACTTTAATCCCGGGATCTTTCACCCTTTAGATCCAATCTGCCACTAAACCCTTTTGCTAAAGCCTCCTAAAGACTCGCCAATCTGCCTTCCGCCATGGCTTTAATCTGGGCCTGCACCATTTCTTACCAGTGGCACCGGCCTGTGCCACCTTGCAGTGTGTGTTC
Organism: Microtus oregoni; assembly: GCF_018167655.1. Classification (NCBI taxonomy): domain Eukaryota; kingdom Metazoa; phylum Chordata; class Mammalia; order Rodentia; family Cricetidae; genus Microtus; species Microtus oregoni. The sequence continues at coordinate 84,833,846 of NW_024543060.1, read as the reverse complement.
CCGCAGTGCAGCCCTGTGATCTCGCTAAGCAAAAGATCTGGTCATGGCAGCCTCGTGTTTGTACTCTTCTGGTGGCTCTTAGCTGCTGCTGGAAAGAAAGTCACACACGCGTTGATAGATGATCTAACAATGCTCCCTGGCTAATCTATGTAATTTTATATTAGACCTTCATGAACCATTTATAGTTTCTAAATGTATCCTGCTCGCAACGAGATCTAAACTGTAATACGGGGACTCTTACTCATTTTGTCTTCTTTAAAAAATAATGATAGCCTGCAACCCTGGCCCTGGAACCAGCTGGAGACAGGCAGGTCCCTGAAGCTCTCACTGGGCAGCTGGCCTAGCCAAACCCGCAAGCTTCGGGTTCGGTGAGAAAACCCTGTATTGAAAATCAAGGTGGAGCCTGGGGAGAGAGCGCAGGGCTCCAGAGAACCTGCTGGTCCTGTAGAGGACTCGGGTTCATTTCCCAGCACCCACAGCAGGCTTCTCACAACCACCTGTTAACTCCAGCACCAGGGGCCTGACACACACACACACACACACTCACACTCACACACAGAGATACGTACACACTCACACATACACACTCATATACATACAACACACACATATGTACACACATAAATACACTCATGCACATATACACATTCACACATACACAGTTATACACACAGACATATACACACATGGATACACACACAGAAACACACATATAGACACACAAACATATACATACACTCTCATATACACAAACACATACACATATACATATGTTATACACACCCATACACACTCACACATACACACATACAAACACATACATACACACACATCCACATATATACATCTACAAACACATACATACATACATGCTTATACACACATATACACTCACACACACATACAGTCACATACATACATGTATGCACATATACATATACGCATACACACAGAGTCTTTTTCAAAAATAAATACAGATGGAGGGTGATTAAAGAAGACATCTAACCTTGACCTTTGACCTCTACACACATGCACGCGCACACACACATACATAGCACCTGCAATCTCACACACACACACACACACACACACACACACACATCCCTTTATATGCCCATGTGCTAGTTAGTTTTATGTCAACCTCACAAAGCTATATATAGCGCACCACGCCGTCTGCACTCTATGCGCTACCGTACAGTTCGTGAACTGGGCAAGGAGCTGGAGATTGAAACACACAAAGACACACAGACAGATACACGGGTCATCCTTGAAACAGGAATGCCCCCCTTACTGTGTACCAGAGCTGCTTGTGTAGGGATCCTTAACTGATAGCCACACCCCAGCCAAACCCACCAGAAGCCACTCCCCTGCCGTCAGGAACTTGTGAGGGTCTCATGTTCTGAGCAGCTGCAAGCATTAGGAGTTGTTTACCAGAAATTCAGGATCTGGGGGTGGGTTCACAGCTCCCAAGAGCCATAGTCATCTGAGAGGAGGGAACTTCAATTTGAAAAACTGCCTCCGTGAGACTGGACTGCAGGCAAACCCGGAGGGCATTTTTGTAAATAGTGATTGATGGGGGGAGGGCCCATGGGTGGTGCCATCCCTGGGCAGGTGGCCCTGGGCGCTACAAGAAAGCAGGATGGGCAAGCCATGCCGAGCAAGACAGTAGGCAGCTGCGTCCATGGCTCTCCCATCAGCTCCTGCAGCCAGGATCCTGCCGCCAGGTTCCAGCCCAGTTTGAGTTCCTGCCTTGGTTTCCCTCAATGGACTGTGATATATAAACCAAATAAACCTTTCCCTCCCCAAGTTGCTTATGGTGTTTCATTCTAGCAATAGTAGCCCTGATTGGACTAACCCACATGACATACATGCCCATCCGCCACAAATCACGATAAGTATGTGTATGTATGTATATACATATGTATGTACATACGTATGTATGTATTCCATATGTATGTATGTAATAAAGTTTCACTGTTTACAAGTAAAGGCTCAGCAGAGGACCAAAGAGGCCTGAAGGTGCTGATAATGTAATTGAACACGCCCTGAAGTCAGTCTCTTGTCAATCTGGGTTCCCACTGGGAATCTCCTGCCTCTTGGGTGGGGCCAGAACCAGCTGAGCTGTCTACCCAGAGGGCGGGGCCTAGGTTAACTTCCCCTCTTTCCTTGGTCTTGGCCCCAGTGTCTGAAATGGGGCATACTCTAAGGCTGGAAAAGGGCATCTGGGGACCATGTGGGAATAAATTCAGGATTCGGCTGGTGAAAACAAAGATGGCAAGCAGGTTGGAACAACCATCCTGGTTTGGCATTCCATGACGATCCATATTCCGCGGCACCGTCTGGCAGACTGGTTGCTTCCTGGGACGTGAACAGATCACTAACTGTAGATGGTTCTCGGTCTCTATGGTGACGTTGCCTAAGGTTCAGACTTCCAAGTACAACCTTCTGTCCCGGACACTCCGTTAGGAGTGTTTGGTTGCAAATAACAGAAAAACCCAAGAACGGCGCTTGTCTAACACAATACCGAATCTAGATGTAGGCTAGTTCACGTCCTCATCAGAACCACTCAACACGCTGGCTTCTGTTGCCATGGCGATACCAGGTGGCTTAAGGCCCAGTCATCAGGTCTGTGTTGAAGGGTATGGGAAGGGTTTTCCTTATCAACTGTTATTTTCTTTCACTAAGAAATGATAAGAAAGACTTTTGTTTGGGTTTTCCTTTTCACCAGAGTCATCCTACATGGCCGCCTGTGACTTCAAGAAAGCCAAGAAGAGTGGACTGAACGAGGCGTGTTAGTGTCCTGAGTGGAAGGGGGATGATGTTAATGAGAAAAGAAGGGGTAAAGGTGAGTGACCCTCCCCTCTCTGGTTCTCCGTGTTCCCACCAGAAGGCCACGGATAGCTTGTCCTGCGTCTGGCTGTGAAAAATCCCCTCCACAGGGCTCTGTTCACTCTTGACGTCCAGATGCATCCATTCTCTGACCTGAAAGGCGCCTTCTGCCAGAGGCAGCTCTCGTTAGATAACCTTGGCTTGGAGCAGAGGGGCAAGCTATTGGTGGGATTGTATTCTGAAAAGCCACCCTCTTCTACTAGTTTTTTTTCCACTTGAGCAATTTAATCAATCACGTCTAATATGTACGCAGATCATGTTAATCTGCGGAGCACAATCAGGAGCCTGGGTGGCCGAGCTGGCTATGCATACAGAGACGTTAGTCCTATCTTCAGTGTTTATACTGATGGCTCTTCACAATGGTTCGGTTTCAGGATACGAATTTGTTGGAGTTCAACTCAAGCAGCTCATGTAAAATTAATTTCTGTTCCGCTTCAGTTCCCATCACTAATGGGTTGAAGGCCAGTGTGCTGTACGGTCTCTGCTGTACCCTCATGTTCCTCGGGTGCCAGCGCTCGGTGTTCTGATGTTGCTCTCCCCCGCAACTGTTGGAGCGGTGTGGCTGTCCTATAATTCTCTCTGGGCCTCATTTACATTTTGTAGTCCAGGCACTGTGGACGAGAATGACTGTGTTTCCTGGTCCCAACTCCCCCAGGGGATTGTGGTGGCCATGATTTCGGTCTGAAGCTGTCTTCTCCTAGCTGTCTGTGACTGGGCAGGAAGTCCCCACCTTAGTGCTCTGCCTGTAGACACCAAGGCTATCAGAAGAAATGCTGGCAAGGAGCCGCGGAGTCAGGCAGTTCCGCAGGACCGACCAGACCACCTTAGCAAATGTGTGTCCAGCTGCATCTGCCCGCCCCTCTCTGGGTAGCACATACATGCTCACAGTTTATTATTTCATCATCGGGTTTAAGATCTGACATCTCCTCTCCATGTGGTCATTGAACACTCTGCCTTATTTCCTTATCTGGAGACGGCAGTGGTGCCTTGTGGGATTGTTTCGAGGACTGAGATTTTGCATGTGCTATATGTATTACACAAGTATGTGTGAATGTGGCAGACCTAGGATGTACACTGTGCCCTGCATGATGTACTATAAACGTGGAACCCTGCCAGGGGCATCAATCATGTCTAGGTAATGTCCATTGCTACCAATCCACAGTTCAACATTCTGCAATTCTAAAATCCAGAGCTCTTGAAAACCCACGTTTCTTCTTCACGTTGGTAGAAATTCCAACCTGATCTGAATGAAAGGCTTTGCAGGGCCCGGCCTGAAGGGATGCGAGATGGTTTCAGGGCCTTGTTTAGTTCCTAGGTCCAAATATTTACACATTTCTGCTGAAGAAATGGCAGTGTGGTGGGTTATAGGGCGTGATACCAGCCCTCCTTACCTCCAGCAATATTGCATAATACTGCCCATTTCAAATGAAGAATTCTGAAATTGGCTGCTTCTGAGCTCAAAGTTGCTGAGGAGGGTCTGGAACCTGGTGCGTGTGCGTGTGCACCTGCCTGTGTGTCTCACCCTCCAATGTCCCCGGATAAATGCATTATAGCCTCTGCCTTGGCGACAGACACTCTCTGAGCACCTAAGGATAGCATTAGACCCATGTGGCAGACCCAGGTCAGAGGCCTTCAGGAGAGCATCTGAAAGTGGCGCTGAAGTCGCCAAATCCAGAGCTGGTCATACCTGACCAACGCAGTAGGGGCTGAGGGTCTGGCTGCCAATGAACAAAGCCTGGGAGTTTATTTGCTGAGTGGGACTTTGCGCATCTGAAGCCGAAAGCTGCAGTCACAGAACAAGACACTGCGGGTGTGATGGGGTCTCTCAACGTGCTCTGGGAGGGAGGAGCATCAGAAGGGTGTGCCTCTCTCCTGTTTCCAAAGAATAAAAGTATGGCCTGAGAAGAGGAACAGCAAAGGACAGGAGTGAAGAGCAGGAATGGCTACCTAAGTGGGCACTTGAGGAACGACCTACAGTCTGGTCTCTCAGCCCTGGCCTATGGCTGCTGTCACAGGATTCTTGGTACCTCCGTCTTTCATTCTCCAACGTCCCTGTTTGGACTATTAAAGAAAGCGGTCCATCCTGCTCGTAGGCCAGCTCGGGAAACTGTGGACTTAGCCTTAGGGGACAGCAAAGGCCTTCAAAAGTTTTAAAGGTTGTACGTCTGAAAAGGCGAGTCGGGATTTGGGCCACTCTGCTGCCCAATAAAAACAGCCTTGTTGTTTTATTTATTGTGCCAGTCATTCTGTTGGCCTCAGAGGCGACTGGAAAAGAAATCAGATCTGGGAAAGTAAGCTAGGGACTGGCTTACCTGGGCAACTGCTGCCGCCACAGGTCACCGGGATTGTTTGTGAGTGTCTGTGTGTCTGTGTATACACATGCCTAGAAATAGAAGCAGTGTTGGTTGACCCCGGGCAGTGACGCTGTCCTCTCCTTAATTGAACTTCCAGGAATTCCTGCACTGTTTGGAACTGCTCCCCCAAAACAATCGTGTCTGTCTCAGAAACTCAGGAAGGGTGGCACCGCCGAGTGTGATTGTTTATGTGTATGCACCTGCGTCTGTGTGTGCACGTGTGTGTGTGTGAGTGTGTGTGTGCATGGTGTGTGTGTGTGCATGGTGTGTGTGTGTGTGTGTGTGCGTGGTGTGTGTGTGTGTGTGCGTGGTGTGTGTGTGTGCATGGGGTGTGTGTGTGAGTGCACGGTGTGTGTGTGCATGGTGTGTGTGTGTGAATGCATGGTGTGTGTGTGTGAGTGCATGGTGTGTGTGTGTGTGTGCACGGTGTGTGTGTGTGTGCATGGTGTGTGTGTGTGAGTGCACGGTGTGTGTGTGCATGGTGTGTGTGTGTGAGTGCATGGTGTGTGTGTACATGGTGTGTATGTGTGTGAGTGCATGGTGTGTGTGTGTGAGTGCATGGTGTGTGTGTGTGTGTGAGTGCATGGTGTGTGTGTGTGTGCATGGTGTGTGTATGTGTGTGTGTGAGTGCATGGTGTGTGTGTGTGTGTGTGCATGGTGTGTGTGTGTGTGTGTGTGTGTGTGTGTTTCCCTCACTCAGCTGCATTTCCTGATTCGGTTTTCATTTTCTTTTATTTACTATTTGATTTTCTCTCATGGTCAGATCTGGCAGTTGGCAGATACTTACCGTTTTTATATTTTCAACCCAGAAAAAAAAAAGCAAGAGAAATTTCAGGAGAGCCTGAGATTCGTGTTTTCTGTTTTGTGTAGGACGGTCTTGGTGCTCTGGAGACAGGGATTCGCCCCTTGGGAATCCTTTGCCTTTGGTTTGTAATTCTGACACATTTTGAGCTCTCCTCCCTGCTGCTGGGGAGGAGGAAAGATAAAAGCTACAGGGCAGCTAGTAATCCCTGCTGGGCCCCACAGTGAGGTGGGGTTTATGGAAGCTTAGCTGATAAGAGGCAGAAGAAGGGATCGGAACTGTCCAAAATGGCTGAGAAGGCTTCCATGTGGGCAAGTGTCTTCACCGTGACCATGGCCCTGAAAACTGCTTCCTGACTGCTCAACCCGCTTGCCTAGAGGACTCCAGGCTGGCTCGTATCTGTGTGAATTCATTGCAGGCAGGTAAGCCAGAACATGGAAGATGCAGACATTGTGATTTGACTCCCAGGAGAAGACCCACATAAACAGACAGCACACACACACACAATATTGCAATAGTGAATTATTGGTATCTATTCAAATACTTGCATTCTTTCTCTGGGGACGGACTAAATTAAATTATAATTTTAAAATTAGTTTTCTTTTTTGTTTGTCTGTTTTTCAAAACAGAGTTTCTCTGGGTTAAGTGTGATGGCTTTCCTGGAACTCGATTTGTAGATCAAGTTGGCCTTGAACTCACAGAGATCTGCCTGACTCTACTTCCCAAGTGTTGGGGTGGGCACTACCAAGCCAGTCTTTTTTTTTTTTTTTTTTGTATTGAGAAAACCCTGGTTAACTATAGTTCCCTGCATACTTCACAAAGGGAGGGCAGTTGTCACAGACTGTGTGCATCCTAGTGAATCTGGAAGAAGGGGGAGAAAAGCCACTTGGGGGCTTGTCCTAGTTAGGGCTTCTATTGCTGTGAAGAGACACTATGACCATGGCGACTCTTATAAAGGAAAAATGTTTAATTGGAGAAGTTTACATTTTCAGAGGTTTAGTCCATCATCATCATAGTGGGGCATGCAGGCAGACCTGGTGCTGGAGAAGAAGCTGAGGGTCCCACATCTTGACCAGCAAGCAACAGGAAGTGGTCTGAGACACTGGGGGTGTGGCTTGAATACATATGAGACCTCAAAGCCCGCCTCCACAGTGACATACTTCCTCCAACAAGGCCATACCTGTTCCAACAAAGGAATATTATACCTTTCCTATTCCAACAAAGTCACACCTCCTAATAGTGCCTCTCCCCATGAGCTTATGGAGGCCAATGACATTCAAACTACCACAGTGCTCCTGGCCCATTCTAGAGCTTCTTCAAGGTTTATCCACACTCCAGTAAGATTTCTTACTTTGGGATCCTTGGCCTTACACTAGGAGTCTAGGAGACCCATTTCTTAGATGTGTGGTCATATGTGTATTTATGGGGAAAGGAAGGTTCTGAGTGCTCACAAGGGGCTCATGCACATAACAGAGACAAGAACAAAGATTTAGAGCATGGACAGCCACAGCTGCCTAATGATTCAATGCTCTTTGAAGTGATGTCTTAAAAATCATTAAAGGATTGCTGGCATATGGAGAACAAAGTCCTTGAGTTTTCCATGGTGACCCCAAAAAGTTCAGCCTTGACCTATGTCTACCAGTCTTGATAAGCTTTGCGGGTATGCAGCTCTGTTGTCCCCCCTCTTCTGTAGTAGGCAGCTCAGTTGTCCCCCTTCTTCTGTAGTAATCATCTCTACGACCCCCCCCCCTTTCTGCAGTATTAATCAGAGTAGAAATCAGCCCATGGAAAGGGGATTTCCATTAAAACAGGCTGAGGTAGCCGAGCAGTGCTTGCCAAAACAGGCTTTAGAATTAGACTAATTGACTAAAGTAAGTTTCTCAAGGTCATGTCCAGATGACATTACTAAAATGCAATGCTACCAATGGCCTCTGGCAGAGGAATAGCACTGCACTTTATTGACCAAGAGGACACATACTTTGCCTTCCAAAATGAGCCCCAACTGTCATAAGGCGATCCCTACCTCTCCCTGGCAAACTGAGAGAGCATAGCATAGCCACCACTGAAGGGGATGCTACTGTCTTTCAGGGATGCCTGAGGTGCCCCTGGGAGACTTGAATTGGCCATTGAATGCCTTGTTCATATGGAGCTCTGACTGCTGCTTGCATTTCACAGGCGGGATGCTGGCATGCTCCTGGCCATTTCCTCTACACCCTGCTTGGTCCTGTTCTTGCTTACAGCTTGATGCTTCTGTTTCAGTGATGACAATGCTTAGTGATGCTAGCCTCATGGAAATGGCACAATAGCCATTAAGTGTGAATGGTAACTTACCTGTAACCAACCTCCCTCCTCCCTCCCTCCCTCCCTCCCTCCCCCCTCCCTCCCTCCCTCCCTCCCTCCCTCCCTCTCTCCCTTCCTTCCTTACTTTTGAGACCTTTAACTTACTTTAAAGTGCCCAAATCCAAGTGCCCCGTTTTTCCTGAGAGGGTGTGAGAGAGCCTTGCTTTCTGCAGTGTTTATTAGCTCAGATTCTAGCTTTCCGTGGTTCCGGTGAGTGAGATAAATGACCCGGAAAACTGTGCTTAGTCTAGACTCACCATGTTCTCAGCCTCGACTCAAACACTTTGCAAGTTATGGCGGAGACAGAGGCAGGTTTCCTAGTCAAGGGCCAGTGAGTTTTTCCTATAGCGGGTATGTTGATTTCCCACCGCGCCAACCAAACACCTGAGATATTCAAATAAGAAGAGAAAAGACTTCTACAATGCCTGACTTTGTAAGTTTTCATGCATGGCTGGTTGGGCTTCCTGGATTTGGAAGACCAAAAGAACATTCTGGCTGGAATACCTAGGGCAACCAACCACCTGATCCCTTCAAGGGATCTAGGGAACAGAGGGGGAAGAGATGGGGCAGGGTCCCATTGTTCCTCTCAGGGGCATGCCTTATATGACCAAAAACATTTTCAGCTTGGGTTCTGCCTCTTAAGGATTCATCTCCTCCCAAGAGTGCCAGGGACTGGGGCCAAACCCTTAACACGCAGACCTTGGGGAGACGCTTACCCAAACCATAGCAGCAGTCAAGACGTACATACTTTAGGCTCTGTGGATGTGTGGTTTCGGATGCAGATATTCATCCCAGCAGCTGCGGTACAAAAGCGGCCGTAGACGATATGCAAATGAGTGGGGGAAACTGCATGGCAATAAAGTTTCATTGTAAGCACTGAAATTTGAATTTCATGTAATTTTCACATCCCGTGAAATGGACCTCTTTTTCTTCCTGTCCTTTAAAAAAGCATCTTAGATCGTAGATCATGTGAAAACAGGCAGCTGGCTGGATTTGGCCAGCTCCAGGTGACCTCCAACCTCAGAGCATATGGTGTGGCGTCTTAGCTGCCAAGAGAGCTGTCCATCAGGGTTTGCGTCTTTGGCCGGTTCCTGTAACCCACAACCTCAGAACACATGGTGCGGCGTCTAAGCTGCCAGGAGAGCTGTCCATCAATGTTTGCTTCCTGGAACACGGTAGAGACCAACACAGAAGGGCCAGCAGGTAACTAGAGGAGATAGTTACACATGTATGCATCTGTCCGACGGATGAAAGTTTCTTTAAAATCCAAATATTCTGTTGAATCCTTCGGTGGGAATTACAGGATCACGTGCTGCATGACAGCCCCCAGACCTTGATGGCACACAGTGGATAAACTTTGTTTCTCTCTTGTGTGTCTACGAGTCCGTGGGAGCTGGTGTGTGCCACTCGCGTTTCTCTTCTGGGTCCAAGGCTAGGCGGGCTACTCTTCTCTGGGTAGATGCACAAGCCAGCAAAGTGAACAGCATTTGCCTATTTCAGTCCTCTGCTTGTTATGCTGCTCAAACACAGCCTGACTGCATGCAGGTGGCTGCATATCCCGATTTAAGAAAATGGGCCAATAGTGCGGGGTAGGGACTGGGCCCTTATATATGAAACCAGCCGAATTTCAATCTTTAAATGGATGGCAGATGCCACCAGATAGCAGGACACACACGTATGAGACATCAGAGTAGGGTAACAGGAATGGAAAACCAAGTATACAAGGATGCATACTTTTATCTCCAGATAAAAACAGGTCAGAAGGGGCTGTCCTCTGGTGTCCATGCGGGAATGCTGGTGCCCATGACAGGGCTTCCTCTGCCAGTTCCCGAGGACAAGGCAGCGCTGTCTCTTCTCTCATAGCTGGGTGACCTCACCATGACCATGGCTCCAGCAGTCCCTCTTGCTGCAGCCAGGACCTCGAATTTGCCCTGTCCGTCCTCCCTTAAATATTTCATAAGTTCTTCCAGTTGCCATGGAACACATTTGGGATCCAATTAGGATTTCTGAGAAACTTTGTAAAAGCCTCTGCCATGGTCTCCAGACATCCAGTTGTCTTATTCCACTATCTGAAGTAAACCATCTAGCCTCTGTGTGTGTGCGTGTGTGCGCACGCACAGGTGTACATGTGTGTGCACGCGCACAGGTGTGCATGTGTGTGCACACGCACAGGTGTGCATGTATGTATGCGCACATGCATATCCATGTTTGACAACTGTTGTTTGTAGTAAAGGACATCTAGAATGGAATTGGAAGGAGACCTACTTTTGACTAGATGTCTTTGCAGTGTTGGAGTAGCTTATCTTTATTTTTGAAATAAAGTATATGTCTTTAATTTTGAAATGAAGTAATTATGAAGAGAGCTAGCAGAGGAACTGAGACAAGGTCTACACTTACTGGACACGAAGCAGAAGAAGAGTCAGATACCTGAAAATAAAGCCGAGATTCCTGGGGCGTGGTCATAATTCTGAAGTTAAGTAGCACGTTCTGTAGTAATATGCTGTAGGCAGAAGTTTCTGTCCTACTCACCAATTCCCAAATAACCAACACAGAGACTCAATATTGATTACAAATGCTTGGCCAATAGCTCAGGCTTATTATTAACTAGCTCTTACAACTTAAATTAACCCATTTCTATTCATCTATGTATTGCCACGTGACTCATGGCTTTACCTGTTTTCCAGCATGTCTTGCTTCCTCTGTGTCTCATGGCAATTCTGCTGACTCCGCCCTTCTTCCTCCCAGCATTCTCAGTGTGGCTGTCTCACCTATACTTCCTGCCTGGCTACCAGCCAGTCAGTTCTTTATTAGCCAATGAGAGTAGCATATATTCACAGTGTACAGGATGACTCCACAACAATACACTGAACTTCATTTCTGGCTCTTGGGTTATGCGCATGCCCTGGAGCACAGGGCCCTTCAGCCTGTTAACTCCACAGTCTCTGAAGAGCAGACTGATGCTTTCTTATGAACTCTTAGTTGTAGCCAGAATAACGAATTAAAACGGGTAGAGTGGGGTCTTCGGTAGGTGTAACACTGAGGCCCCAAAGTCTGGAATCCTCCTGGTTACACATATCTGCTCTATAGACTTGAGCAAGTTAGGTTATTTCATCTACGGCTCTCTGTGGTAACAGTGCCTGTTCCATAGTAAGACTTTGAACACTGAAGTGGGTATTTTACATAGAGCTCTCTCACTACAGCCTCTAGCTCATAGGCTGTCCTGGGTAGTGCAGGATAGTTTGTTAATAAAGTATATCCTATATCCGATTGAACTGGAGGGCTTTATGTTAAGAGAAACAAACCACACAGAGAATAACACTTCATGCTCTCATGTGGGAATACTGAAAGTGTTATACAGAATAAGGTATAGGAGTCTTGGAAGGGTGGAGGGAGATGGGATGGCTCTTGGTACCAAATACTGATAGGCAGAGTCAGTTCCAGGGTTCTGCAGCACCGTGACCAGAGCTGTCAATCAACCTCTACATAGTTCATAAAAGAGCTCGCAACAGAAAAGAATTCAAAGGTCATTCTCGTGTTCAAAGTGATGATAAATATCTGAGGGGAAAGAAATGTTATCACTCTGACTTGGTCATTATACATTGTATATAGACCTTGAATAATTGCCCGTATGTACCTACAATAATTATGTGTCTGTTTTTAAAGTATATCCAAGGAGACTGGAGAGATGGCTCAGTTGGTAAAGTGCTTGCTATACAGTGTGAGCTCCCCAGTGTGGATCTCAGCATAAAAGGCCAAGAATAATGACACACACCCTTAACCTCAGCACTGGGGTAGCAGGAGGGAGGTGGGTATAGGCGGAGCCCTAGAGATCACTGGCCAGCCAGCCCAGCCAATGGGTGAGCTCTAGGTTTAGGGGAAGGCTCAGTCTCTACTACAGTAGACAGTGGTAGAGGAAGACGCCTAATGTCAGTCTCTGACCGACACACAGACACACAGATACATATACCCTCCCGTGTACATGCACAGGCACCTGCACACACACACACACAAACACACACACACACACACACACACACACGTAGACAGAGACACAGACACACACAGAGAGAATCTAAGAATCAGTTTTCCTCTTTGCTTTAACACCTCCAGCATGAAGGTCTCCTTGTTGGAAGCCTTTTTCCCACTAAAAGTCACATTGAGTTTAGAATCATCTGTAATCAATGCCTGTAAGTCTTCATACATAGTAATTATGTGATCCATAATTTTCTCGGCTCTATCCCCCACTCCACCTCCTCTTCCCTCCCTCACTCTGTTGTAGGCTTTATAGTTGTTTTTAATGCATTTCGTCTCATTTAATGTCATCCCCGCTACTGATGCAGGCTGAAAATACTGATGTGTTTTAAAGAGTATTTACATAAACGTATGGATTAGGAAATCAAACAGCTTGTGGGGGTGTGCTTTTGGAAAATCGGAAGCATTTATCAGACAGTTTATTCCTCCAACAAATACTCAGCGGCCACAATTGGTCATTGATCCAGCAATGCTGGAACAGGACAGACTGGACTCTGCCCCCGAGTCCACTCACTGATGCGAGATGACCTCAGATGACACTAAGAATAGGACTGTGGGCCTTGCAGTCATGGACCAGCCGGGAGAGCTACTGGAGGAAGGCTGTTCTTAGAAGACCGATGAGCAAATGGTCGGGGCACAGGGAAAAAGATGGAGGCTGTAGCAGGAGGAGGTCAGCGGAGGGAGAGCTGGGGCTGGGAACTCCTCAAGGCTGAGCCAAGCCAGCCCTATCCACATAAACCAGCTAAGGCACAGTGAGGAAGTGTTTGGGTTTTGCGTGGTGTTGGTTTGGTTTTGTGACTGCCTGGCTATCCCCACCCCACTCCATGTCCCTAGAACCTCCAAGAATGTTCTCTTGCCCAGTGAAAGCAGCCTCACTGATGTGATGAGGTGAGGTGCAGAGGAGGCCTATAAAGAGGGTCAGAATAAGAGGAGGTGAGGAGGAGCCATGAGTCCAAAGATGCAGACAGCCTCCAGAAGCCAAAAAATAAGAAAATGTGTTCTCCCTGGAAGCCTCCAGAACAGTTGTTCTCAATCTCGGGGCCGTATATTAGATATTTAATTATGATTCATAACAATGGCAAAACAATGAAATAAATATATAATTGGGGTCACCACAACTTGAGGAACTCTATTAAGGAGCCTCAGCCTTAGGAAGGTTGAGAGCTGCATGAGAAAACACAGCCCTGACAGTGCTTTGGTTTCAGACTGCTCTCCAGCACTGTAAAAGGTTAGATTTATGACGTGTTCAGCTGCTAAACTGTGGGGTTTGGTTTTGTTTTTACAGTAGGAAACAGATTCTGGTTTCTAGTTCTATAGTGCAGTTGGGGGTGATGGTGGGAGATGGCTCAGTCAATAAAGTGCTGGTCTTTCAAGCTTCAGGACTCGAGGTCAGATCCCCAGCACCCTCATAAAAAGCTGATTGTGGCGGTGTGTGTCTGTAACCCCAGTGCTAGCGTGGCAGACAGGCTGGTGCCTGGAGTCTCTGGCAAAATAGTTTAGCCAAAGGGGTAGGTTTTAGGTGAAGGGGAGAGACCTTGCCGAAATAGAGTGGGGAAGCAATTGAGCCTGACGTTGGCCTCTGGCCACCTCTCTCTCTCTCTCTCTCTCTCTCTCTCTCTCTCTCTTTGTCTTTCTCTCACATTCTCTCCCTCTCTCTCTCTCTCTCTCTCTCTCTCTCTCTCACACACACACACACACACACACACACTTTGTCTCTCTTTGTCTCTCTCTCACATACTCTCTCTCTTTCTCTCTCTCTCTCTCTCACACACACACACACACACACTCTTTCTCACTTACACACACACTCTTACTCTCTCACACACAGACACAAACTTTCTCTCTCTCTCTCTCTCTCTCTCACACACACACACACACATTAATAGTTAATAGTTTTAAAGTGCAGTGGGGAGTGAGCAAAGAAATTATACTTAGTTTGTAAAAGATTGGGCTGTTGGTGGTGGATAGGTCTGAGGATACAGAGAAAAACAAGGAAGTATTCAAACAAACCAACCCCCCCCCACCCCCAACAAAAAGCAGGGTGATGCTGTGGAGTAGAATCGAGAACATATGTGGAAGTGGAAGACTGAGGGGAAGCTGGGAAGAAAATGACGTTTTCTCTTTGGAATGTATCGCCACCACTTGAAATGCTGACTGAACCTTGAAACTGATGAGCACAGCAGCACAGGGTCCCAAAAAGATATGATGCGCGCACGTGCGTGCACACACACACACACACACACACACATACACACACGTACACATGCATGCACCCCACCCCAGGCAGGGTTCACCTTCTTTCTGTAGTCATTAACCTTCCATAGTCGTGACCAAAGCTCCGTGAGAGCGGTTTACAGAGGGAATTGTTCATTCTGGTTCAGAATTTCAGAGTTCTCGGCCTGTGGATGGCCAGCTCCATTATCTGGAGTCTGAGGTGAGGCTGTGCGTCCCAGAGGTGGGAGAGTGAGGAGGGAGAGGCTGCTTGCCCCATGCAGACAAGAAATGGGAGAGCAAGGAAAGGATCAAGATCAGGCATCACATTCAGAGACCCTACTTCTTCCAATGAGGAAGAAGCTTCTAGAACCCCATAAAATATCGCTGCCAGCGAAAGAACAATGTGGAAGCCCATAGGGCACATTTCCTATCCGAACGATAACAATCGTAGAGCTTTGGTACCCCTATCGCAGACAGACCACTCGATCCGCGTGGCCCTTCCTTCTTACTGGTGTCCTGGCCTTGTGTTTCATTACCTCCTCAGCAGGGACTGAGTGAATTAAAAGTCTAAACCAGGCCTAGTCTGTTTGATGACTACAGAGTCCTAGGGAAAGCGATGGAGATTAATTTGTGCCCCAAATGTGTTCAGTTATTTAATGCTTTTTCAGGAAGCTAAATGGATTCCGTGAATTTTAATTGATGTTTAACTTTTAATTGTGTTCATGTGGGGTGGCCAGTTGGAACCGCGCCTAATACGACTGATGAGGCTCCGCACATTTGCATGCGGCACGCGTTAGCGGGGCAGCCAGGGAGAGGCTGCAAGCAAGAGGGGGAAAGCTGCGAGGAGAGGAGCAGACGGAACACGCCAATTTAGGGGAAATGAAATATTATCAATCTTGCTTTCTATTCATATTAAATAAGTATAGGTTTGCTATTATTCTTCTCTCACTGGTATTTCTCAGTTAATTTTTTGAGCAAAAAAAAAGTGTGTGTGTGTGTGTGTGTGTGTGTGTGTGGTATTTTAAGAGGCGTTGGCTTGTTTGCAGTGGGAAGAATTCTCATTTTGCTGGCGTTTGGGGTTCAGGTTGCTGGCCAGCCCCACAAATGCTATTTTACTGGACATCTGTCCCCTGTGACGTGCTTGGTAAGTGCTAGATCAGGGATGATGATGTTGTAATTAAGATGCTTTTCGGCTAAACCATTGCCTTAAGGAACATTTTGTTTGTTGTGTTTTTGTTTTGCCTAAGAAGTGAAGTGGGCCCCAGGCGCAGTATACAAGCTTCTGACTTCTCTGTGTTTCTCAGGGCTCTGCCCTCCTGTGTTTGATAGCCACATCTGCAGGACAAAGCACGATGGCACCAGCAATCCCAGCTATGATAATAACATCCAGATTTGATAATACCCAAAGGGACGGAGAAGGGTTAGCTCTTCTACTAGCCTGAAAGAGGTCATCTCTCCTGGGAACCTTCCGGAGACTCGGCTCATACACTGTCCACTAGGACTGGCTCCCACAGCATCCCCTGGGATTGGCTCATATTCTATCCCCAGGATTAGGTCACACACCATCCATTGGGATTGGACCGCCTGGCATCCACTGGAATTGGGTCAGATGCCATCTACTGGGACTGGTCCACATTCCATTCACTGGGATTGTATCACACACCCATGTATTAACCATTTGAGGAAATGGGGTTACCATGATTTCCTCAGACCAAGATTTAGCCAACTACAGCTAACACCTGTTTGTATCAAATCCTTTTGACATAATTTACACCGCCATTAAATTGTCCTGCCCTAGAAGAGCTGGAAAGTTGTGACAGAGACACAGGCTGACCCATAAAGCTCCATTTCCTGTCTGCCTGCTAACAAAGTCAGCGCTTGGAGGAGTCACCCACAACGTGTGGTCATTAGAAGGGCAAGATAGTAGCCACTTTAGCTCCCAAAGTGGTGTAGAATGCAATCTTATTTATCGGCTAGTCTACTCCGAAGATTGGTATTTTAATATATTCAAGTAGCTATGTATGCTATGGCATTTAACATTCAAGGGAAAGATGTTCTAGAAACACTTGTAATTGAGAGAAACTGCCTTTGGTATACATTTGGAAGGAAAAAAGAAAACCTGTCCACTCATTTATTAAGCTCTGTTCCAAAGAAATTATAGAAGGGTTTATAAACCAGAGAAACCTAAGCACTTCTTAGTCTAAAGAAAACAGTAGTACGCTTGGAAAGTGGTATTTGCAGTCTAAGGAAATGCTCAGAAGGTCAACAAACAGTCCAGCAGAAGTGTGGCCTCTCAACCCTTTGTTTCCTTCCCCCTTTCGTCTATTACAGTTGATGTCAACACCAAAAACAGCAGAATAAACCATGTTCATTCCTTTGGTTATTTTAGGTTTTCTGTTGTTCTGTTCTGGTCCATTTTGTTCTGGTTTGTTAAGACACAGTCCTGCTCGATAGCCCAGGCTGGCCTTATCCTCCTGCCACTGCTTCCTCCTCTTGGATTTCAGGTCTACCCCGACATGCCCAGCTAAAGTGAAAGATATTAACAAAGAGGCAGTGAGAGTGGACTGCTGGGTCTGGACCAGGGCGCAGTTCCACGGTGCGGTAAGGTCTCGCCTGCAGTGGGTGGTGCGCGCCTTTCATCCTCAGGAAGCAAAGGCAGGCCGATTTCTCTGAGTCTGAGACTAGCCTGGTCTACATAGTGAGTTCCAGGACAATCAGTACTGTATAGTGAAACCCTGTCTGATATATATTTATATATGTGTATGTGTGTGTTTATGCATGTTTGCCTATCTCTGTGTGTGATCACTCACATCAGTATTAGTAAAGATATATATACAAATACATAGACATACATATATGTGTGCATATATGTATGCATGTCTGACTGTTTCTGTGTCTGTGTGTGTGTTTGTGTGTATTCATGTGTGATCACTCATATCAGTGTTAGTAAATATATATATATATATATAAATACAAATACATATATACATATATGCATGTGTAAGTATGTATGTCTGCCTGTCTCTGTGTCTGTGTGTGTGTGTATGCGTGTTTGCCTATCTCTGTGTGTGATTACTCACATCAGTATTATTAAATATATATATATACAAATACATAGACATACATTTATGTGTGCATGTCTGCCTGTCTCTGTGTCTGTGTGTGTTTGTGTATATTTATGTATGATCACTCATATCAGTATTAGTAAGGTAAGTATATATATATATTTATATGTATGTGTATATATGCATGTCTGCCTGTCTGTGTGTGTGTGTGTATTCAGGTGTGATCACTAATGTCAGTATGACTGAAACTGAGGAAATGTGAGCAAGATGGATGGATGGTACCAGTGTCCACATCCAGATACAGTTCTGGAAACCACTGGAGGAAAATGGGTAAAGAGCACCTGGGAACATTTTGTGTTGCTTCTTATAACTGACTTTAAAGCTACAATTATCTAAATAAAATTTTCAAGAAAAAAAAAGAGACAAACCTCAGCTAGGTAAAAAAGATAATTAGGAAAATTCGGTCTGACGACGATCTAGCAACTGCTGGAAGTTCAGGGATGCTGTGAGGACAGAAACAGTGCTAGAAAGGGTGATGTCACTCTTTTCTTTTTTGTAGTTTGTTTTTGGCATTTCGTTTATAGCTTATAATGGATTCTCAATGCAGTACAGCAATTAGCACAGAATGAAGCCATCAGTAGGAGCCGGTCAGGATTCCCGAGGAAGGTTAGTTATGACAACCTGGCTCGGGAGCCAGCATGAATCTTAATTTCAATCAAGTAATCATGAGACCCCGTAAAATAATGTCAAGTGAGAGAGGCACAGCCTGACGCGTGGCTTTTGCCGGAGAATGCCAATCCTGCTGGCTTGAGGCCCAACTGAATGACATCTAGAGTAGAAAATAGTATTAGTGACTTAGAAATGTTTTAATAAACTTTCAGATGTCGTAGATGTCTCAGAGAGATACTTCATTAAGGCAAATAGTGGTGGCTTGTGCCTATGATCCTAGTACTCAGAAGGCTGAAGCAGGAGAATTGCTGTGGGTTTAAGGTCAATCTGGGCTACATAGTGAGTTCCAGGCTGTCCTGGACTACAGAGGAAGACCCCCTCTCAGAAAAATAAAAACCTCTGACAGCTTGGCCTCTGGTTTTGTGGAAGTCCTCAGATAATGAACCAAACTTATACAGATAAACTTAACAGCAGCCATAGTGCAATCCAATGTATAGGTTTAACAGAATAGGCATAGCCCTTAATACTCACAGTGAGAGACACACAGCTTTGTAGAAGTTAGCGTGGAGATGAGGGGTTCGTTGGTGCTGTAACAGGCATCTGTTACTCACAGACAACTGGGGGTCACCATTGGACCATCTGAGGGTAGCTGTAGACAATTAAATTAGAGAATAAGGACATGGCAGAGAGGGCAGGTAGGTTAGGAGGTCAGTGGGCAGAGGGAATGTGCACACGGGAGAGGCTTGTGGCTAGCTTTTGGGCATCCAAGCCCTCCT
Organism: Microtus oregoni; assembly: GCF_018167655.1. Taxonomy (NCBI): domain Eukaryota; kingdom Metazoa; phylum Chordata; class Mammalia; order Rodentia; family Cricetidae; genus Microtus; species Microtus oregoni. Next base: position 84,814,705 of record NW_024543060.1, on the reverse strand, counting down.
ACAGAGACCCTTTAAGATAAAAAAAAATTGCTGGGCTAGAGAGATGGCTCAGTGGCTGAAAGCATTGGCTGCTCTTCCAGAGGACCCAGGTTCGATTCCCAGCTCCAACAAGGTGGCTCACAATCATTCATAATTTGACTTCCGGAGGATTCTGTGTTTTTGGGGTTTTTTTTTCTGCCCTCCTTGGGCACCAGGTATGTGCATGGTGCAAAGATATAACAAGCTTTATGCAAAACATTCATGCACAAATAGTCTAAAAACTACCTAAAGCAATAGCCAAAGGGCTGGTGGGAACTAGGCAGTGGGGCCAGGTTGGATACCAATACCTCCTGAAGAGTGAAGTGAGCCCAAACATTCTCGTCTAAACACGTCCATCAGGGTGAGGCCTGGGTTATGTGGCAGAATGCGTACTAGGACTAAAGGGATTTCTTTGAATTCGGCCAGAACACACCGCCCTCCGTGTGTGTGTGTGTGTGTGTGTGTGTGTGTGTGTGTGTGTGTCTGGTGGCTTACCTGACATTGTCGAGATTCATTTTTTTGCATCTGTTCAATGAGGACAGTAAAAGCGGCGGCTTCACGGGGCTGCTGAGTGGATCAGATGTGGTTTGTGGAGCGCCAAGCATGTCCCCTGTACTGCGTGGCAGACCCTCTGCTGCAGGGGATGGATTGACTTGCAGCGGCAGATAAGCCGCAGACTGTTATTTCACTTTTAAAAGGAATTCCCTCCTGCAGCCTCTTGGGACCTTGACGTCATGACATTAAATGAATCACTTCACAAACCTAATAATAATAATGATGATGATGATGATGTATAAAAACGTACTTGCACTGCGGATCCAGAACCTGTGTGGTTTCAAAGCTCTCCAGATGATTCCGATGTGCTGCCCGCATCGAGAACTGTCTAACAGCATATCAGTCCCCGTGTGGCTGTCCAGGGCCCGACTCAGGTTTCCACCTGACTGGAGACTGACTGAGAGAAGCGGCAGACGGGGCCTGATAGCCACCTAGGAGCGCCAGGTGAGCCAGCAGAAGCCACAGCCTTGAGAGCTCCCAAGTTCTGTCACCAACGCTGTGTGTCTGCTTCAGGGGAACTGTGTGCAGTGAGGGAGGGGCAGTCATGCTGAGAGCTCAGAGCCAGTCCTGCCTCACCTGTAGCGTCGTCTCCTGGGCGGGAAGGATCTAGAAGAGGGGGACATCTCCCCAAAACTTTGGACTGAACTGAAGAACGGCAGTGTTAAAAATAGCCAGCAATGCCCAGACATTTCCGTGTGCTGGAAAAGATCACAGACCTGGGACAATTGCCATGAATTACCAGTCTGGAGACAACATAATGTAGGAAGGGTACAATCCAAGGCAGTTCAAGCCCGTGCAGTAGAACAAAGCCGAGAGATGAATTTTTACTTATTTTATTATGCATATGAGTGTATGGCTGTGCACTACATGTGTGTCTGGTGCCTGTGGGGGTCAGAAGAGGGCATTAGATTCCCTGGTGCTGGGGTTCCAGATACCTGTGAGCCTCCAAGTGGGCTTGGGAATTGAAGCCAGGTCCTCTGGGAGAGCAACCAGTGCTCTTAACCACTCAGCCATCTCTCCATCCTCCAGAGAGCAACCAGTGTTCTTAACCACTCAGCCATCTCTCCAACCTCCAGAGATGGGTTTTGATAAACCTTCTTTCAGTTTTAAGGCCAAAAGGTAGAAAGAAGGCTGACAGATCAGGGCACGTTTATCAAAGGCAGTTGAAAACCACATTCAACGGATACTGATCTATTGACAGATTTCCCTGGGACAGGGACGTGTTTTGTTTTGTTTTGCTTTGCGTTGCTTGCCTTGGGGATAGGGTCTTGTTCTTGCTCCAGTTCCTCCGTCCTCTGTTTCCCAGCCTCCATTCCCAAAACTCCTTAAAAGCTAAGCAGGAGTAGACACCATGTCCTCTGGACAGCAGACCTGGAGATACCACATCCAGGGCAAGCTGGAGAGCCGTACAGAATAGAAGCCATCTTAACATGCTTGAACGCTGTAAAACAAAGTTTAGAGCCTCATGAGAAATCAAATCAGTGGGTGGTGTCAAGTCCAACCAGCCAATTAAAGTACTGTAGGTTGTAGCGTTTCTAAGGAAATGTTAAGAAGCTGGCATTGTCAGGATGCCTTTTTCTAAAATCTGAACTGATAGAGACAACAACTGTGTATGTTTATGGGATAGGGTCGTTACCTGGTGAAATGATTAGATCAAGGTAATTGGCATAACCCTTTACCCTTTGTGGGAGAATATTTAAATGCTATCCTTTTAAAATTGTATGTATGTGTATGGGTGTGTTGCTTGCATGTGAGTATGTACAAAGCGTGTGTGTGTGTGTGTGTGTGTGTGTGTGTGTGTGTGTGTGCGTGTGCCTGGTGCCCACGGAAGAGAAGAGGGTATTGGACACTGGAGTTCCAGATGCTCATGAGCCACTGTGGTAGTGCTGAGAATCAAACTCCTGGTCTCTGATCTCTGGAAGAGCAACAAGCACTTTTTTTGTTGTCTGTTTTATGAGACAGGCTATTACTACATAACTATGACTTTCCTGAAACTCACTCTGTAGACCAGGCTGGCCTTGAACTCACAGAGAGACCCTCCTCCTCCTGTCTCCCGAGTGCTGGGATTAAAGGCGTGCATCATTATACCCTGCTGTGGAATATTAACGAGGCAAAGATGTGTTACTTTTATGCTGCATCTGTTTCACCTTGCCTGCCTAAGGCGCCTGATTGGTCTAATAAAGAGCTGAACGGCCAATAGCTAGCCAGGAGAAAGGATAGGCAAGGCTGGCAGGCAGAGAGAATAGAGAGGAGGAGAAATCTAGGCTGGAGAGAAGGAAGCGAGGAACGAGAGGAGGCAGGGACATGCCCAGTGCAAGAAGCCAGGCAGATGCCAGCCAGCTAGACGCAGGAGAAACAGTGAAAGTAAGATATACAGAAGTAAGAACGGCAATGAACCCCGGTGCAAAAGGGTAGAGAAAGAGACACAGGTTAATTTAAGTTAAAAGAGGTGACCAGCAAAGAGCCAAGCTAAGGCGGAGCATTCAAAATTAATAAGTCCCTGTGTTGTAATCCGAGAGATAGTTGATTGGTGGTCCCAAAGAAAAAGCCTGGTACAATGCCCAGCTCAACAAATACCCTTAACTTCGGAGACATCTCTATAACCCCAGACGCTGTTCTTCATGCAGTTTTAAAATATCTGCTACTAACTACAGCCGCGGTCCTGTGTAATTCCTCACCAAAGGTTATTTCTCTTATCTCACGGATTCTCTGTACCCTTGATTGGCGTTTCTTTGTTTCTAGCTACTCTACCCCAGTCCCAACTGTTGGTAACCGCCCTTCGACTCTCTCTTTCTAGGAGTTTGACATACGCTGACATGGCTCTTTGTTTCATGTTACAAGCGGGGGCAGGGAAACACGATAAATATTTGAACAACCGAGGGCTACGTGTTTGCACAGCCAACCGACAGTGTCGAACATTTGCGCAAATACAGACTGTGGTTTTTAGGGCAGGTGGAATGGCTCGTTCTTATGTTTGGGTTTTCTGCCTTTAAGGTCTTTTCAATCATTTTCTATATGACTCAACAAATGCTCGCGGTGTCTGCGGAGTCTGTGCTTGAAGAGTTGAAAACATCTTCTCCCCTAAGTGTGTACAAATTAGGAATGAATGACTGTGTCTTATCAGAGAAAAGCAAGTGTAGAGGGTACCCATGGAATGTCATCTGTCACCTCCCTCCCACGCCTCCTTGCATCTTCCTAAAGGATCCGCTGTTACCGAAGGACCCATATTTAGGGAAGGCCAACTGTACCTTGATGAGAGGCTAGGCTAAGCGCGTTCATACAGCGTGTTCCTCTGCCATCGTGTATTCAAGGGTAGCCAGATAACTCACCCTAGCCCCACCAGGAACAGCTGGGTTATAGATGGATTTTCCTTCTTTGGTGTGAGGAAGACACTTGTAATCCTAGGGCCTGTAGGTAAAGGCTGTTACACACCTGTGATGAGGCTTGAAACTGAGAAAGTCTAATCCGAGAGATGGAGAAAATCAGGTTTTTGGCCACGTCGCTCATTTCCTGTATCACGCCTTGTCTGCAGCCCAGATTTCTTTTAAATTTTCTGAGCATCTAGTTTCCCTTGCTACTTAAGAAGCTCAATTTAGATCTTTGACTTAGAACTGAAGATCCCTTCCTGACCAGAACGGTGGGTATTTCTGCGTGGCGAGATTGTGTGGTTCAGTTGATGCTTATTTAATTAGATTTGCCAAGTAATATATAGCTTGGGTTCTATTTGTAATGAGAACTAATAGGAGAGCCGGTAGACACGTGAGCACAGCGCCCACAGCGATCCTCTGGGAAGGCAGATGTTTGTAACCAGGGCTGGATCAGGCAAGATCCACAGCCCGGTGGCACTGTGAAATGTCACTGATGGCCTTGGCACTGCCATCTGCATTATCATCCTGCTGGGAATTCTTCAGTTTTGTAATCTTACTTCTTTAATCGTTTTAGATATTAATGCATTTTTGCCTAGATGCCTTCTGGGGGGGGCAGGGGACCCCATCTCGTGGCTGCTACACTATTTACCCCGGTTGCTATGCTGATCTTAACTGGAGGACCCAGCCTTCTGCTCTCTGTCTTCCTCTGACTTACTAAATGCAAACAAGCATCTGCAGTCCATGTTATATTAGTAAATATGGAACGTTTTAAATGTAACAAACACGCTAGAAGAATGTAATAAGAAAGAAGGCCCCATTAGCTAGTGGCTAATGAACCTTGTCTGAGTGAATCACGACTTAACAACCTGTAAAACAAATCCACCAAAGGAAACTCACTCTGGATTGAGGCTGCCCCTATAAGCAGACTCCCTTCTTAAAGAGCAGCAACACGGCTTAGCAGGTAAACACCCTGGAAGGTCAGACTTTGGAGTATATTTAGTAACAAACAGATTGGCCTCAGCCAACCACACCAGCTAAGTTTCAGCCAGTCACAGGCTATGGGCTGATCGGGCCATGCCCACACAAGCAGTGCCAGGCTCCAGGCAGCATTCCACGCTCTGTCTGTAACTCTTCCCCGCCCCATCCTGTGGGGCAGTGTTCCCCTGGACAGTTTTTGGCTCTGGGTGCTGTCCAACTTACAAATCATTCTTTACTCAGGCAAACTCACATTCAGTTTGTCTAAAGTGTGTGTGTGTGTGTGTGTGTGTGTGTGTGTGTGTGTATGTGAGAGAAAGAGAGAGAGAGAGAGAGAGAGAGAGAGAGAGAGAGGTTGAACCATTTGGAAATTTAAGGATTAGACACCATCTTGGAAACATTAAAGTCCAGTTATTGTTGCTTTTGTGTAAAAGTGGTGTTATTTTCATGTTTCTAAATTGTCCTTATCTTTTTTTTTTTTAGCAATGCATATTTGTATTAACTCATTAATCTCAACTGTCAACAGGACAGGATTCAGACCCACCATGGAAACAAACCACGGGCATGTCTGTGAGAGAGTTTCTAGATTCAGTTAGTGAGGTAGGAAGACACTCTCTAACTGTGGGCAGCACCATTCGGTGGGCTGGATTCTTGGACAGAATGAAAAGAAGAAAGGGGCCTGGGCAGCAGCAGCTGTCTGTCCCAGTGGAATATGACCAGCTATGTCCAGCCCCTGCTGTAACTTTCCCCACGATGATCAATCGACCACACCTTGGAACTGTTAGCCCAAAGCAAGCCCTTTCCTTCTTGGATTGCTCTTGTTCAGTGTTTTTTGCAGCAATAAAGAGAAATCGGCGTTAGGATCTACTCTTTGATTAGATGCAGAGCCATGGAGAAAGGGAGTGATTGCAAAGATGAGGTAGAATTGGCTCTGATTGAGAACGGCTGAGCATAAGTAATAACCGTGGGCTTTTCAGCTCTCAGAACTATAGGATACACTATTCTAAAATAAAATTATCCCCTTATCTTCCTCTGGGAGTCATGATAAACGATTTGATAAACATGTCCAGGGAAGAAAATTATATAAATTACAGAGAGAATTGAGGCAGTGAAAAGGCTTGGTTTATTGAAATATACAGACTGACTGTTCCCATTGTCTGTAAGTTTCTTTACAGGGGTGGGGTGCTTTTTAAACCACAGACGCTTTTCCATTGAATTTGATTTCAGAGAAGTTGATAGATTTTTTTTGTTTGTTTGTTTGTTTCTTCTCACAAGGAACAGAATCTCTCCGCCTACCAATCTCTCTCTCTCTAGTAACAGTATACCTTCTGTGCGGCTTGGGTGTGTGTGCCAGGTGCCTACATTGGGAACCTGGCCCTTCTGGGTTTTCGGCCAGATCGTTAATTCCAAGTCTTGGTGTTGCTTGTTTGCCTGACTGCAATTCTTTCTCCACCTCTGATCGTCTCCCTGTCTGAAACATCCACTCTTGGTCTTTTGTCTTTGTCTATTTGGGGTTATGCACACACATGTATGTATGTGCACATATGTGTTCATGTGTGTGTGGTGCGTGTGCAGAAGCTTGAGATTAGTGTTCCGTGTCTCCATCACTCTCCACTTCTTTGAGACAAGGTCTCTCACTGAACCCGAAGCTGTTGACTAAAGTGGCAGACCCCTGGGACTGGCCTAGCTCTACCTCCCAGCACGGGAATCAGAGGAGCGGGCCACTGTGCCTGAGCTTTTATGGAGATGTTGGGGATCGAACTCAGGTCTTCGTGTTTGCTTATGTGTCAAACACTTTACTCACGGAGTGGCTACTGGCCTTACTCTCGGTCTGTTTTCTGCTGCTTATATCTTGAGCATCACAGGTTGGGTGATTTATTTTTAAATTTTCATTAAATGTTTAAAAAATTGAACCAGGTAGTGGTGGCGCATGCCTTTATTCCCAGCACTTTGGAGGCAGAGGCAGCTGGATCTCTCTACCAGAGTCTACAGAATGAGTCCCAGGACTGTTTCACAAAGAAACCCTGTATTGAAAAAATCAAAAAAAAAATCATTTAGGATCTGGAGAGATGGCTCAGTGGTTAAAGAGCCCTGGTTGCTCTGCCAGAGGACCTGGGTTCAATTCCCATCACCCACATGATAGCTCATAACTGACGGTAAGTCCAGTTCCTAGGGATCCAACACAGATATACCTGTAGGCAAAACACCAATGCTCATAAAGTAAAAAAAAAAAAAAGTTATTTTATAAAAGAATGTTTCAAAACATGGTTCTGAAGGTTGAAGTAGCCAGAGTCGGGGGTGGGGTGGGCATGCATGGTGAGAGCCCTCTGGCTGGTGGGGACTCCACAATGCCCTGAGCCATGGTGACTGGAGTAAGCAGCTCTCAGTAAGCCATGACATCTGCCCATGGATTTCTCCATCCAGGAGGACAGGGTCCTTGTGGCTCAGTCTCCTCTTAGTGGCCCTACCTCCTAATCCTTCAGACTGAGCATCGAATTTCAATGTGACATCCTGGTGGGGACATTCAGACTCTATGGCAGATGGTCACCCCCTCCTTAGGACCTCACCCTGAGGCTGCAGTCGTACAACCTGCTGGAAACAGCATCCTCCCTCGTATGCTTTGTGAGACCAGAAAAGGCATAGAAGTCTTACTGCTTTCTGTGGCCTTTGGAGAAAGCCCATTCTTCATTTCTAAAGCATGTTAGTAGGAGGAACCCTGTGAATGAGCTCTGATGAGCTCTGTTTGGCTTCAGATGGGGTGGGTGAGTGTGGGCAGCCTTAGGTCCAAGGTGGTGCTTTCTCCTCATGATGGGGATCTGACCATCTAGTTTCAATGAATCTTCAATATCTTTTACTGATCATTTCCTTCTTATCCCATGGGAAAAAGAAGGGTATCTAAGTTTAGGATCCCCTTTTCTCTTCCTTTTGATCTTAAAGGAACACAATGAACACCACCCATTCCATGACTTATTTTCAAAGTGTTTTTAAACATTTTTATTTCACCCGCTTACCTAACACTTTGGCCGCATTTGCCCTGTGCCTGGTTTCGTATCAGGGTGGGCGGGATCCGGTAATACAAGAAGATCGGTTTTCAGTGTTGCTCTGGTGGAAATGGAGGCTGGATATTGACGAAGGATGGATTTATGATTAGCATGGTAATCATTTGTTAAATGGGCATGCTTTGTGTATAGATCCATGATGACGGGAACCGTGTTCTGATTAATTCCCGCGTGTTGAGTGCCTGTCTGAAGGTCTTATCGAATACTCCATTTGTTCTTCTCGATGAACTTAGGAATGTGTGTTCCTTTTCTTTTCTAGACGGAAACAAAGCACAGAGAGGTTAAATTATATGTCCAAAATCATATATCTAGACTTAACTTAAATATAGTTAAGTGACCTTAAGCACAGGTACTCAACTCTAAGATCTGTGTTCATTACAGAATCATTATTAAGGAATCCATTGGCTCTTTGGTATTGTATCAATGGCTTCCAGTTTAAAGAAAACCATGATGACTGTTTACTGCTGTTACGGGAGGTCCTCCCACTCCTCCAGCCTATCGCTGCTGAGATACCAGCCCATTGGGGCGTGGTCTCTCTCCCTTTAAAAAAGCGGCCACTTCCCTCTCCTCGCTCTCTTCACTTCCTGCTCCGCCAGTGACTAGACTCACTTCCTGGTTGCGCAGAGGGCTGACAGTGATCTGTAAGTTTTTTCCCCTTTAAATAAATACCACCCTATTAATCATAATTCCAAACTGGTGTGGCATTGTTTATGACTTACGCCTTCATACTGCCATCTTCCCTAACTGTGAAACCTGTTGGCGTTTCTAACAGATACAATATGATATTGCCCTAGCTGGCTACCTTGCTCCGTGTAGCTGCCATGGCAAATACCTTTTTGAGACTGAGTTTCTCCGTGTAGCCCTGGCTATCCTGAATTATCAACAGAACTAGCTCTGTAGATCAGGCTGGCCTCGAACTCACAGAGATCTGTCTGTCTCTGCCTCCCGCGTGCTGAGATTAAAGGCATGTGCCACCCCCACCGTCCGACATATAGCAAATACCTTAGCTGAGCTGACTGATAAACCATAGACATGTGTCTCTCTTTCTTCTGGAGGCTGGAAGTCTAAGATCAAGTTACAGATGAGCTTGACCCTTTCATGCAGCATCCTCACACGGCAGAGATGGGGGTGAGCACCGTGGACTCGGATGATGGGGAGACAGATAAAGGACCAGGAGCTTTCTGAAGCTGATGTTCTGGGCACTGGTCCCCTTCACAAGGGTGGAGTCCCTGTGTGTAAACCACTTCCTCAAGGCATTGCCCTTTTGAGGATTAAATTTCAGCATGAAGTTTGGGGTGACATGGACATTTAAACAATATCGGAGTCAGAGCGACTTTTAAACTTAAAGAAATTTGATCAATTTGCTGTCTGCTAACTTTCTGGGATGAAGTTCACCGTAGTGGGTCAAGAACCCTAAAGGATAAGACTCACTCTGTCACTTCAGAGTTCGTTTGTTGGTGACAATAAAGCCACTGTGCTGTTGGGTTAATTTTATTTATCTACCATGTTGAGAATGTGTTTCTTCTGTGTGCATCTATGATACGCAAACATGTATGCATACACACTCCGTCTAACTGTGAAAATTGCAGGCCTTATGTTAGTTCTCTGTGACCTGTGTTCACCGGTTCTAAATTCTCTCAGCTAGGAACCACATGTTGCTTCAAGCTCAGCCGTGGACCGCCCAGCTCAGACTCGCGGCCCGACTGCCCTTTCCCCCCGCCGTCATAGATGTCTGTCACCTGTGTCAAGAGCTCCCCGTCACACCATTTCAAACCATTCTGATTTGCTTTAAAAAGCCTCTGGACAGATGGATGCAGGCACCTGGCGTGGCTTTTCGTCTTGCTCTCTTGGGTGACAGGCAGATCTGGGAGGTGTGGTGTGAAGGTGGCAAGGATGTTCCCCTAGTCCTGAAGACACAATGGCTCACTCTTGGGGGGGGGCGGGGACTTGCTTCCCAGTCTGCCCAAACTTAGAGGCCCTGAGCGAGATTGTTTAGTCTGGAACCATCCATAAAATTTGTTTGTTTGTTTTGAGGTGGTCTCTTTATGTGGCCCAGGCTATCCTGAACCTCCCTATGAAGACGAGGCTAGTCTCGAACTCACAGAAATACCCCCGCCTCTGCCTCCCATGCCCAACCATGGAGGATTTTAAATCCCTCCAAATGAAAAGAACCACACAGTCCTCTCAACTATAAGAACTATAATGGTGTCTTGTTCATTTTGAATGTATTTAAACTGGAGATCCCACAGGTTTTCATATTGAATTCTTTTAAATATTGAAATTAATCCTCTTCCCTTTGGGCAGCTGCCATGAAGACAGGTGTTGTTCATTTCAGCCAGCACTTGCTAAGGAACCAGACACCCAAAAGCCACCCATAGCCCCCATCACAACAGCATGACCGGGAAATCTCTTGGGCACCACCTCTTCTGTTCAACTCTTTTTGGTCTTGGTGCTTTTTAGGAAACTCTGATACCATCTACCTTGTTTGCTGGGGTGGGTGGGCTAGTGAGAAGTCTGAGGCCTGGAAAGATAAAAACATACAGACCCTGGGTGTTCATTAGGGAATGCATCAAAACCAAACCTGTGTTCTCTGTTAGCAAACAAGTACAGCCTGCCCAGCTCACTCCCCGCCACCCACACAGAGGTCAACTTCAGAGGGCTGCCTCGTGATGGCTCACAACCTGTAAGGGAGAGAACTGCGCGGTGCAGGGGGATGAGTTTCCGAGGTTGGGATCAAATGTCTTCTAGAGATAACGGGTTACTTTGCGGTGACTCGTAGCTTGCTGGAAACATCAGCGCTGCAGTGCTTCGGCTGCACATTGGAAAGCCATGAAACGATAGCGGGCTCGAATAGCAGTCAAATCGCTTCCCCAGCAGCAGCTGTCGCTGTGTGGGTGGTCTTGGCCGGGATTTGGCCTGAGGTCACCCCGACGCGTTCCTGTGTTTGCCGTTTCACCACCAGAGCACACGGTGGCCGCTGCGTGTCACCCGGATTTATGGCAGAAAACAGCTGACACTCGGATAATCGGACTGTCAGAAAAGGGGGACCACTTCATAGCGTCATTTCTCCTCCGTCTGAACTGGGACTGAAGCGCTGAATGCCTCTTGCCATCCGTGTGCTAGCGGGAATATATAAAAAAAAAAAAATGATCTCCAGAAACTGAAGTTTGTTTTGAAGCAGGACTCAGTAATTCTAGAACCCAACCGATCAGGCCCTGAGGTTCTGGAAGAACTGATAGGTTGTAAGATTGTCCTGCAGAATGCAAATGCTAGGTCACCTCTGTCCCTGGGGAAAATAATTCCCAACCTTCTGCAGCTCACCCTGGCTGGCTTCTGACAGTGGTTTTCAACAGTGGTTGTGATAGTCTCCATCCCTCGCTTACTTGGAGAAGAGGGAGTGCTGGTTGCATGTCTGGACCCCTCCCCTGAGAGGTGCATTTTCCATGGGCCAGTAGTTCTAAAAGGAAGGGAAAGAAAAGTTCTGACCTGCCAATGCAGTTAACATGTCAGAGATGCATACAATAAAAACAACACATACACAGTAGGACTTCCCACGCCAAGTATCTATTCACGTTTAGAAATCAGTTCTGTTTCCTGCCTCGATAAGTTGTGAGAAGAGACCTGAACAGAAGTGGTCCCCAAAAATTGCACTATAGGCTGGGGATGTGGATGAGTAGATAGAGTGTTTGCCCAGTATGAACAACACCCCGAAGTCCGTTACTGTATAAACCAACAGTGTCGGCCCATGCCTGCAATCCCAGCACTCAGGATATAGTGGCAGGATGTTCAGGAGTTCAAGTTTATCCGTAGCCATATAGTGAGTTTAAAGCCAGTGGAAGACAGGAAGCAAACAAACAAGCAAAAAAACAAAAACAAAAACAAAAAAACAAGTAAAATTAAACATTTGAGCAGTGTTATCAAGAACATTACTTTTGCTTTGAGAGACTCACAGCTCGCTCTCTCTGTTGTCTCTTTGAAAATCATCACCCAGCATGCCCTGTTTCTATCCAGTCAGTGGCTTTGCATGAGGAACAAGTTTCCCCCTGGCAGACAATAAACCTGATGTACCTAGTTATCCTTTCGGCGCTGGGTGGCGTGGTGGCCAAACCTGGGGACAGTATGCTATTTTCTTGGGAATAATAAAAATAAAGAAGTTTCTTTTGTGGCCAACTACTCTTTCGGTTTTCTTTTGAAGTGAATTCTTTTCTTGCCCTTTGTCAGAACTCCTACCTCAGCCTAGGACTAGTTTGACTGGAATTAAAGAGTGTCTTTGCTCCCTCTCATTCAGATCAGGCATCGAATGGGCTTCCTCCAGCTCCGGCATCTTTTATTGAATCAGAAAAATGATGTCTTTTGTGGAGCAATTTCATGCCTTGTTATCTCCAATATGTCTGTAAAGCTGAAGGTTCCCTGGCCTTACCTGACAGGAGCTATTATTGCGAAGATGGAAAAATGAAATTTTGATGAAAGACTCACTAAGCCCATGACATCATCCGTTTGGAGTCCCGTGCCTTGAGGAGCATTGTGGGGCATGATAAGGGCATTTGTGTTAAAGCCATGCAAGAGAACTTGTGACCTCATGCATCACTTGTTTCAATATGTCGATAGGTATAAATGAGTCATAAACGATTTAAAGTTGCACTTTTATTAGGAGGAAATAACAAAGGCACAGCTAGCTGACTTTTCTTTGGCATTTTTGTGTACCGTCATATTGTATTTTACATATGTGACTTCTAACAAAAGGCTGGTCTAAAGAATCCTGCAGAACCCTTATCTGTCACTTCCTCATCTTATTGTTAGGCTTAGGATGCAGCCTTGAGACTTAATAATTTAAAATGTAGTATCTCCTCGGGGCTGTACAGAGGGTCAGTGGTTAGGAGTATGTATTACTCTTGCAGAGAACTTTGGTTCGTTCCTAGCACCCACAAGGTGATTCCTAACAATCCCCAAGTCCAGCACTAGGGGATCTGATGACCTCTTCTGGCCTCTGTGGGCACTGCATGCATGTAGTTCTCTGCGACATAGTTGCACAAAACACACATAAAATAAACAAATCTAAAAAGGTTTTAAATTTAAATTACATCTCCTCTATAAGTCTGGGTCCATATTTGCTTTTTAAGATTTATGTGATCCAACCCCTTGGGATTAGCTTAAGAAAGAAGATGCTGAGGCCCTCTCCTGACTCTTTCCATACAGCCTTCACCCAGTGGCAGAAGGGCCTTGGGTGACCCAAGCTCCCCGTCACAGACAGACAAATTGCATCTTGAAGTCAGAATAAATCTGTTGTGGCCCTGGCCATTTTCATCCATTAGCGGAAAGAGCTCCAGGCAGCAGGTTTGAGGGTTGTCATTTGACCAATAATGTTTTCCCAACAATTCTTTATTGAGTACCTGCTGCTGGTTGAGTCTGTCGCGAACCCAGTGTATGGAGCTAAGACTTCAAAGAGGTAACTTAAGTGAGCCATTTAATTTCTTTGGACTTGAAAAAACGCAGCTCATTCTTAATCTCCTAGGATTGCTGTTATAATCAGGCATATCGAAAAAAAATCTAAGATGTTAATTCCTGAGTTCTTTAGGTCAGTGTGGTCACGCAGTCTTGAGTTTACAGCCCTTTTGCATGTGGTCTACCTTCGTACGTTCCCCTCAAGTGACCCCTCCTATGCCCTTTGTCTGATTGTGACAGTTGCCTTGTCCTCTCCAAAGAAGATGGCATTTTCCTGTTTGCTCAACAATGCCAGCTTCTTTCCCTCTTGACCGAGTACTCTAAAGGAGGGGCTGAGAAAGAACTGGCGGATGTTTGATGGGAACTTAGGAGGAAGAGAATGACGATTGATCAAAGATACTGGGGGGTGGAGTGATTTCTGCATTAAACAGACAGCACAAATCAGATACTTAAAATAACGGCACAGAGTACAGTTATCATGGAACATCTCTCTCATTTCCTAGAGTCAGAAATAAACAGAGATCAGCTTTGGAGCTGGGCACGTGGCCAGCCTTGTCTTTGGTGGATGGGAATGATGAAGGGTCAAGCTTGAGAGAGGGCGCCTGCTAGAAGCAGCCTTCTCTAGAGCAGTCAGGAGCAGCTGGAACTTGAAAACACTCAGGCTAGGCTTCTGTGAGCCTCTTGGCTGGGTGAGTAGATGAGAGACCACAGTGCACTTTGAAGACTCTTGACCCTTCGCACTCGCCCGGATCCTCCTTTGGTTTTGCTTTATAGCTAATTGTAGACATTTTATGTCTGATCCTATTGACTGGAGGAGCTACCATGCCATTCTCTTCCTAATGTCCAGGGGAATTTATTCCCCCCTCCCCTTCTCTCTCTAATTTTCCATTTCCCAGCTCCAACCCCTCCACTGCACACTTGCATCTGCATCACTCAGAGAGCGCAGAAGCACCTCAAGCCCCGCCCCTTAGGTGTTTTAGAGGCTCTGGTTTTGTACTGTTAAAACTGTGCAAAACTGACAGACTCTAAGGGACCAGGGATGCCTCTTTTCTTTATCATGTAAGAAAAAAGAAGCTGTGCAGTTAGTAACAGACATAGTGCAGCCATTGGGAAATGCTTTCTGTGGAGGGTCAGATAGGAGATGCAGAACTTGAAGTCTTAAGGGCCATGTAGTCTGACTGCTTGATCACGTGTCGTGACAGCGGCGACCGGTAAGAAGCGAGCAGACATGAGTTTAAAAGCAACCTCTACGAACACTGAAATGTTAACTTCATCAGATTTTATGTCGTGAGATACCCCCTTTTTTTCCCTTCAACTCTTTAACATATGAAGAACATGCTTAGTAAGCTGGGTGGTGGTGGTGCATGCTTTTAATCCAAGCACTCGGGAGGCAGAGGCAGGCGGATCTCTGTGACTTCAAGACCAGCCGGGTCTACAGAGCAAGTTCCAGGACAGGCTCCAAAGCTACACCGAGAAACCCTGTCTCAAAAAAACAAAATAAATAAATAAAATAAAAAGGAAGAAAGAAAAACATGCTTAGCTTGCAGCCTTATAGAATAGGTGGTGGGGGCCTAGAGAAGAGGACTCAGCAGTGTCTAGTACGGCTGCTCTTCTAGAGAATCTGAGTTTGTTCCCAGCACTCACACCAGGCTGCTCAGAGTCTAGAACCCCAGCTCAATATAGGATGCTGTATTCTGGACTCCAAGGACACTTGCACCCCTCCCCCAGACACAGACACATATACACACAGACATACAGCGACAGACATACATACATGCACACACAGACACACAGAGACAGACAGACAGACATGCACACACACACACACACACACTCACAATACACATACACACCCAAATAAAAATAAAATCTATAAAATAAAATAGGTTTGGATTTGTCCTGAGGCCTATCATAGTGAGAGCCCTGGCATACAAGAAACTCAGAAGTAGAAGTAGGAAGCCTGTTGTTCTCATTTGAGGTTATTACTTTTTAACCTTGGCATTGTTCTTAGTTTCCTAACCTCATTTTCCCAATCTGAAGCTAAGTCCAGAGGGAGCAGGGTGTGAACGCAGGGAGCCCTGAAAAACAAAGTCAGGGGGTCAAGGTTCACGCCTGCCATCTTGCTGGGATAGGAAGGGAAATAGACGGTAATACTTTGATCTCCGTTCCTGACGCAGAGTTCTGAAAACCCTTGGAATTTCCCGAGTGACAGGGTGGCAGGCACACGTGTGTCACCCATCGTAAGCTCCTTTCAGCCTGAGTTTATGCTAATGAGAGCACCCTGGACCCCTAGCTAGCTTCAGGGTGGGTCTGGTGGCCAAGGAACAAGGGGGAATGTTGGGAGAGACAATCCAACAGGTCTGTATTATAAAACCTAAACCACAGCGTTCTGAAAGCTTCTAGACTGGTGGACTCATCCATCCATGTATCAGGGGAGAGATGCTCCCGACTGCACAGCCATGGAGGGCCTCGTCACCTGGCTGCTCACCTGCAGCCTGTGTGAAAGACAGCAGTAGTCACAGGCAAAGTGCTTCCCAGAGTGAGCTATTCTGTGACTTACCAAACCTGGGGTGCGGCATGGGAGCCCTTCAGCTTACAGCCAGCCAGTCAGAATAGTTGAGGTCCAGTAGTTGGGGCTAGTGTCTGGGGTGGGAGCAGTTTCATGGGGCTAATCCCTTAGCCTGTGGGGTCTGTAACTGAATGTCTAGGTTGTCTGAGAAGCGATTGGCTCAGGCGGTAGAATTCTTGCATGAAGTCCTGCTTCAACCCCCAGCACCACTGCATAAATCAGCCATGGTGGTACGTACCCCTTGACAGGCAGAAGCAGAAACAGGAGGGTCAGAAGTTCAAGGTCATTCCCAGCTACGTAGGAATTTTGAGGACAGCCTGAGCTGGAGACCTTAATTTAAAAAAAAAAGTGAGTTACGTCATAGGACAGAAGTGGTGTGAGGAAAATCTCACACATGCAGAAGTATTATTACAGTTCCTAGTCCTGTTAATATGGTTCACATCTGTGTGTGTGTGTGTAAGAGAGAGAGAGCATGCTTGTGAGCATGTGTGCGTGTGTGTGAGCATGTGTGTGAATGTTGTGTGAGTTTGTGTGAGCATGTGTGTGAGCGTGTATGTGTGAGCGTGTCTGTGAGCGTGCCAGTGTGTGTGTGTGTGCAAGCGTATATGTAAGCAGGTGTGTGAGCGTGTATATGAGCGTGCATGTGAAGCTTCCCAGCTGTGGTTGTCCTCCCCAAAAAGCACAATGTCAGCAGAAATACGAGAGAAGCACCAGCCTACAAAACGCCCGACCAATAATTCCTCAATGCTGCCGAGACCATCAAAAGCAAGGGAAGGCTCACCCACTGCCACAGCAAAAGCAGACTAGGGGGTGTGGCAGTTTCATTTGATGAGGTGCCCTGGAGTTGGGGTCCTGAGTCAAGGAGGGGCTGTGAGTGGGGAAGAGTGAGTGACCTCTGCTCCAAACAGGGTGTTTGGTTCACGGTAATGTATCAGTGTTGTCTTCTCACGAGGGACAGACCCTGGAGCGGAGTCTCCAACTGAGAATAGAGTCCGTGCTGTAAACCTACAACTACTGTGTAATTTAAATTTTATATTTAAAAAAACTAAAAACAAGCCGGGCGGTGGTGGCGCACGCCTTTAATCCCAGCACTCGGGAGGCAGAGGCAGGCGGATCTCTGTGAGTTCGAGACCAGCCTGGTCTACAGAGCTAGTTCCAGGACAGGCTCCAAAGCCACAGAGAAACCCTGTCTCGAAAAACCAAAAAAAAAAAAAAAACTAAAAACAAAACCTCTAGGACTTAGCAGCTGATGGGGTATGGTGAACAAGGGAGAAGGAGACTATGGCCATCTTTAGCCTGAACAGCTGGGGTGGTAAGCACACCAGCGGACAGAAATAATGCCAGTGGCAGCCTTGAAATAGGGAGTAATGATGTTGGATGTCAAGAAAGCCTCTATGGATAATGGGAGGTGTCATTCTACAACTAAGGTCACAAATGCCCAGAAAGGGGTGTCTGGATTTCAGATGCTATATTTAAAATGTTACCTGGGGCCTAGAGAGATGGCTTAGCAATTATGAGCACTAACTGCTCTTCCAGATATCTGAGTTCAGTTCCCAGTGCCTGGTAATATAACACCCACTTCTGGCCTCTGCAGGCACCCATACGCACGTGGTGCGTACATGTGTACGCATGCGCGCGCGCGCACACACACACACACAGAAGCATAAAATAAATATACGTAAAATGTTCCCTAAGCTTTGCAGGATTTGACACTAAATCCTAGTTCAAGAACAAAAGACTATGTTCAGCGAGTCCGGTTTTATCCCATGCTTTTTCAGACCCAGGCCAGCTGGCCTTGGTGAGTTCCCAATAGAACAT
The DNA here is from genome assembly GCF_018167655.1 of Microtus oregoni. Classification (NCBI taxonomy): domain Eukaryota; kingdom Metazoa; phylum Chordata; class Mammalia; order Rodentia; family Cricetidae; genus Microtus; species Microtus oregoni. The sequence goes on along the minus strand of NW_024543060.1, from coordinate 84,796,901 downwards.
CCCCATTGTCTCAGTGTGTGGGGGTGCACCCCTCGCGGTCCTGATAAAACCGAACTCGCTGAACATAGCAGACAATGAGGACTACTGAGAACTCAAGAACAATGGCAATGGGTTTTTGATCCTACTGCACGTACTGGCTTTGTGGGAGCCTAGGCAGTTTGGATGCTCACCTTACTAGACCTGGATGGGTCTAGTGGGCGGTCCTTGGACTTCCCACAGGGCAGGGAACCCTGATTGCTCTTCGGGCTGATGAAGGAGGGGGACTTGATTGGGGGAGGGAGAGGGAAATGGGAGGCGGTGGCGGGGAGGAGGCAGAAATCTTTAATAAATAAATAAATAAGTAAAGAAAGAAAGAAAGAAAGAAAGAAAGAACAAAAAACTATCTGGCTCAAATAGTCCAAATGACTGTTGGATTCAGCGTGACTGTCTCTCCTCCAGCTCATTTACTATATCTCTTCAGGGTGCCCTTACCCTGTCATCATAGCTCCACTGAGTGCAGGAGGCGAAGCCCTCTTCATTTGCAGAAAGACTGAGAGTCATTCTGCCAAGTGGGACACCATTTATTTGACCGCAGCCTTTTCTTTCTATTGAAGTAGTCCCTCTCCTTCAGCCAGCAGCACTAGCTGTGTTGACCCAAACCACGCTGGAGAGCTGGTTTTATTTACTTCCGTCAAGAGCGAGAGCTTTATTCGAGTCTCCTCGTTCTCCTACTCCCGTTCCACACCCACGGCTGCTCCCCACAGGGCACACGGTCCTTGATCAGAGGCCTGGGGTGTCTGCTGTGCCCTCTAACAACATCCGTACCTGAGGGGCACCTCAGAAGCAGGGCACTCACAAAGCGAGAAGTCCAAATGATAAGAAATATATGAAATATATGGGGAAAAAAATCAGCTTCCCAAATAATCTAAGAGAGCTAACTGAGCCAGTGGCAATGTGTTGGTGACGTCAGCAAAGAGATGTAGGATCCGGTGCCGGCAGGACAGGAGATGATCTCATAGGGCAGCTCCCACTGCTTGTCCCAAGCTTTAAAATGCATTTCTCTTTTGCTCTGCTTACCTCACTTCTAGGATTGTTGGAAAGAGTGAACTATCCAGCGAGAGGAGATAGCAAGGACGGTAGATCTGCAGGGCAGCTGGGCAGGTTGAGCGCAGAGGGCCCTTCATCCCGAGAAACCGGGCAGTGGGCAAGTGGGCCACCCTCTCACCTGGCACTCAGTAAACATGGGGAGCCTGATGACTTCAGCGCTCATAGCCTAGGTCTCCGTGTTCCGTGGGCGTCTTCAGCAGTGCAGGAAGCAACTCCCATCCTGTGATCCACGGATCCCTGTGTGTCAGCTGTCCAGAGAAAGATCGCTAGGATTAAAAAAAAAAGAAGAAAAAGGAAAACCCAGCAATAGGCCATCAACTAGCTTCAGTATTGATGTCCTACAGTGCTAGAAAACTTGTAAGGTTCGTTTTCTGGAAGAATATTTCAAGGTAAACTCAAGTGGTTCAATTATGTAAATTGTGTGGTTGCATATACACTTCTAGAACATGTGCTGAAGTGTAAATGCCTTTGAAACATAAATACAAAAGAATATATTTTAAGTCTAAGCCAGTGTATAGACACTCACAGCCGCCCTCGGAAGGCTGTGAACTGCCCTGGTCTCATAATTGCTGCTGTTCTAAACTCTAAAGAATGCCCGCACTGCGGGCGGTGGTAGCATACACCTTTAATCCCAGCACTCTGGAGGCAGAGGCAGGCGGATCTCTGTGAGTTCGAGGCCAGCCTGCTCTACAAGAGCTAGTTCCAGGACAAGCTCCAAAGCCCAAAGCTCCAACCCCCAGACTTTCTCCAGTGATGGCTTTGTTTGTCATTGTTGTTGTTTGAGATGAAGCTCTGTTGTCCTGGAAAGCCTCAAGGTTTTAGACTCAAGCGATCCTCCTACTTCTACCTCCCAAGTACCTGACATATGCCTCTATGCCCATATAATCCAAACTTTAAGTGACACCCTAACTCATTAAGAAGTTTCATTCTGCTGGGCAGTGGTAGCATATGCCTCTAATCCCAGCACTTGGGAGGCAGAGGCAGGTGGATCTCTGTGAGTTCGAGGCCAGCCTGGTCTACAAGAGCTAGTTCTAAAACAGGCTCGCAAGCTACAGAGAAACCCTGTCTTGAAAAACAAACAAACAATTTAAAAAAGGAGTTTTATTCTTTCATTGAAAAGAAAAATCCAGTGGTCTTAACCAAAGAGAATAAATGGTTACCTTTCCTTCATTCTGTTTTATGCCATAATAGTTAAAATACTCATGATTATGCCTAAGGAGGAAAAACCTTGATTTAATGACACAGGGTGGGAAACAAGATTTCACAGGGGAAAATAGTCACCTTTTTCTCCATTAATTTACACCTTGCCTGAACTTTTCAGACACATGTGAATTTATCATGCTCATGCAAGAGAATAAGAAAGGATTCATACACACCCATAAGCCAAATGGATCATAGCTGCCCTTCCCCCAACTCCAGGAAATGGGTGGTTCCCCCCCCACACACACATACCCCAGGAAATAGTGATCTGTTAAAGACAATGCATTTCTGGAGAACTCTAAGATCTCAAAACTAGACACTTGACCTTCATTGCATGAATAAAATGATTCAAAAGCATCGTTCCCCCAACGTCAACAGAAATACACTGTGGTCTTCAGTGATTTGAATCAGGCAGGAGGTAGAGCCAGCCGGAGAAGGACCCGCAGTCACCCTGGAGGTCCTCAAGTCAATGAAGCTACATGTATGTCTCCTGATAGACCGGTGATTCTCAACCTGTGGGTCATGAGCCCTGTGGGGGTCAAACGACCCATTCACAAGGGTTCACACAGACCATTGGAAAGTACAGCTGATCACATTCTGATTCATACCAGGAATAAAATGACAGTGATGGAGTAGCAACGAAAATAATTCTATGATATATGTGTGGTGGGGGTTATACAACATGAGGAGCTATATCAAAGTTAAGGCAGGTTGAGAACCACTGTTATCGACTGATAAGATTGAGGGAGGCGGAGAGGGAGGAAAGACAAGAGGTCTCTGCTTTGGGCCTGGCACTGGACTTAACTGATTTTCCTGTTCTGTTTCGTGTAAGCCGCAAGCATCACACGCAGACGGTAGTTCGCTTAAACGTTTCCAAACAAACCCTTCTTCCTCCTGATATTGCTCTTACCATCTTACCCCGGGCTTAACCATCTCTAAATCATCTGCTTCCCAGTTACTTGTTAGTGGTTCAAAAAGGGGCCTGTGGCCTCCAGCTGGGCCTCTGCCCTGCGTCATTTTGTGGCTCAGTTTATGTCAACTGGCACAAGCTAGAGTCATGGGAGAGGAGGGAACCTCATTTGAGACAATGCCTGCATAAGAATGGGCTGTGAGCAAGCCTATAGGGCATCTTCGTAATTAGTGATTGACAGAGAGGGGACTGAACACTGTGAGTGGGGGCCCCCCTTGGGCTGATGGTCCTGGGGTCTATAAGAATACAGGTTGAGTAAACAGCACCCCTCCGTGGCCTCTGCTTCAGCTCCTGCCTCCCAGTTTCTGCCCTATTTGAGTTCCTGTCCTGACTTCCTTCAATATGGAAGCACAAACAAAGTAACCCTTTCCTCCCCAAGCTGTCTTGGTCAGAGCGTTTCGTTACAGCGGTATTGAGCCTGAGTAAGACAGACATCAATCCGCACATCTACCTCTATGGCCCCAATGGCAGCTACTGGCTAGATTACAAAGCCTCTTGTCTTCTATTTGCCCAAATGCCCAGCACACACAACTGGCTCCCAACCCCGTGGCTGTGTTTCTTCATGATCTACATATTGGTGGTCAGATGGCTCCTTCCAGTTTGTAAGAGCTCAGAGGAGTCATTATTATTTTTGCAATTTTTTTTCTCTGCTTCTGATATACATTTTGAAAACAAATTTAAAACTATTTTGCAACCAGAATCTTGATGTTTTTCCCTCAGAAAACCCCTCTGCCGTAGACATTATTTTTCTCTTCGGTGTTACAGATGAACATGTGAGGATGTTTATGCATCAGGATGTGGAGGGCAATGTGTCTGCAGAGGCACAGTCGGATGTGGCAGAGCTAGGAATCACCACAAGTGGCTTTGCACTTGGACACTCTTTGCTTTCTCCCAGGAGAGTGGGTACAGATGCAGGTTCCTCTGCTTTCCTTTCTACTTCTTTGTCACCACTGGGATCTGTCATCCTCTTCTGGCCTTCAAGGGCTCCTGCATGCACACGGCATACAAACAGACAAGACGGCACATGCATGCATGCACATAAAAATGTTTTTAATTAAAAGAAAATCTCTGCGTCCTGGAAACTAGGTGTGTAGTCTGAAGTTACTTCCTCCCACTAGCTAAAAAAACACGGGACTCACATGTGACACCTATTGCTTGGGGGCTCCTCACTTACACGCTTGCTTAGGAGATGTTTTCCACTCCAGCTGGTACAGTGACATAGGATGTGTTCCGCAGGCCTGCTCGCCCAAGCTGGAGATGACAGGGGGATTTGTTTACTACAGAGGGAAGCACCTATTTCTCGTGAGCCCTTCCCAATGTGCAGTCGCCATGCTCGGTATTCCCAACAAGAGCAGCAAAGGGAGGAAGAAGTGGCTTTGGGTCTATGGCTATGATGAAACCTATGAGAAGCTTCTGCTTTGTGGCATGATGGCTGGCAGTGAAGTCTTTACAGCACAGCTGCTAAGTCTAGGCAGACTTAGGGAAAGATGGACGCCATGGCCACAGCGATGGCTTGGCGCCCTTTGCTTCATGCATCTGCTGAAACCTAACCCTCCATGTGTGGATCTTGGGTGGATCCTTTGATGGGTGAATGAGTCATGTGGCTTCCACATGAACTCCTCATGAATGGATTGATGTCCTGGTAGAGATGTGTGACAGAGCCCGTTGGCTGCCCCCAGCACATGGCAAGGCACCGTGAAGATGCCATCGGTGAGAAAGCAGCCTCTCATCAGAGAGCGACTCTGCCAGTTTCTTGATCTCAGGCTTTAAAGACTTTGAGATATAATAAACATTATAGCCGAGCAATTATGAAGGCTCTTATTATAGAGTCCTTAGTAAACTTAGACAACCATAATATATAGTTATTAATATATTATATATTGACATAACATAGAATTAAAAAACAGGTTGACAAACAGGAGGTATTGTATCAAACGGTTTTATATATGGACATCTGGCTAGAGATGGCTAGCTAGAAAGAGAAACCGAGGGTCTCTCTATCAGATCCAGGGATCCTATCCTCAACTCTATGGCTCTGGGCTGGAAGCAGCCGCCAATGATAAGCTACGTGCTAACGAGCTTTTACATATGAGCACTGAAAACTCAGTGTTACGTGACTTCTGTCTTCTTTCTCCTCTTCATTTTCCAGAGACAGGAGATGGCCTGTAGCCCAGGCTGGCCTCAAGCCTGTGGCAATCCTCTTGCCTCAGCCTCCCGAAGGCTGGAATTACAGACGCGAGCCACCACACCTGTTGGAGATTCGTACCATTTCAAACCATTTCTGCAAAAGCTGGGGTGGGGTGTGTTTGGCTCACGAGGCTTACAGAAAGGAGCCAAAGTCGGGTGGGTAGGAGAAACACTGTCTCCAGGGCATGACATGGCTGTGGCCCTGCCAGCAGCTGTGACTGCTCCCTGAAGAACTGCAGAAGAGCAGGCCCAGTGCCGTTCTGTCGTGGCTAGAGGAGCGTTGGGGGAGAGTGGTGGCTCTCATGAAACCAGATAGGCAGATAAAGGTTGCTGGGAGCAAACATTTCTTGCATGATGTAGCCACTATGTTGTCTATACTATGAGTAACCCCTTACCCACGCTTCTGTAAGTAGCCTCAACTCTCTGGTTTAGCCAATTGGACTTGGGTGGCAGCATTTTTCTGGTCTGCCCCTGGTGTCCTGTCCGTGATGAACAGGCATTTGTTTGTCTCCCCGGTTCACGCAATAATCAGGAAGAGAGGGGCGTCGGCTTGCTTTTGTGCCGTGCATCGCGCCCCTGTGTCTGTGCTCCGTGCGTTATTACCCAGTTTGCTAGCTTCGGGCAAGGGGGCTGGAGGTTAAAATACACAAACACACACAGACAGAGAGGCAGCCACATGGGTCATCCTTGAATTCCCCAAGAATGCCCCCTTTATTGTGTTCAGGGGCAGATTATATAGAGATAGCCACGCCCCAGCCAAACCCACCAGAAACCACTCTCCTGCCATCAGGAACTCCTGAATGTCTCGTGCTCAGAGCAGCTGTAGGCACTCAGATTAGGGGATTACAAGAAATTCAGGATCTGGGGTCTCACTGCTCCCAACACTTTTGCTTTTTACCTTCTCAACTTTTGTACTTTGAGAACTTCTTGGGACAAAAATTAACTGAAGATATTTGCAATTTCAAGTCCAGGGCTTCAGTAGAAAACGGTAAAAACAGAACATGGGGGCACCTCATCAAAGAACTCAAAACTCATTTGGACTTACTGACTCGATTCAGGATGAAGCCCCATTTGCCCCGTTAAGTCGATAAAGCAGAGAGTTAACAACATAAACTGTAAACAGTTAAAGGCAAATGGCATTAGTAATTATAAGTCATTTCCTTCTGCGTGTTAGAGCAGGCGACTTAGCAGCCCGCGAAGGCAGAGCGCGTAGTAAACTGAGGCATGCGCAAACCGAGGCACGCGCAAACCGAGGCATGCGCAAACGGTACTGTATTTCCTTTTAACTGCTGTGTTATTCAGGGGATTTGGTCCGCTCTCTTCTCACTTGGTGACATTACACTTTCACGGTCCCTGTGTCAGGGTGATCTGTGTTAGTTATGTCCTTCCTGCTGTCCGGCTTCCTTCTCTGTGAATTATCTGAAGCCCAGGGGTTTACACACAGCGGCTTTCATTCCTTTCACAAATGCTAAGTGCTTTCTACTTAGCAGGCGCTGCTTGGGGCTCTGGGGACCCTGGCGTGAACAGAGCCAAATTCCTGATTGATGGGTCATATGCATTCTTTGTTGGACTTGACTTTGTCCTGTTCTCTGAACGAATGTGTTCTTTCGGGAACAGAAAGTCAGTTTCCTCCGACAAGTGTGTGCTCATATCGTGTTCAGTCAGCTCTCCCCAATTGTTGGTGTGTGCTTGAGGTAGTGTGTTCAGTCAGCTCTGACTATTGTTGGTGTGTGCTCGAGGTAGTGTGTTCGGACACATTCTGAGCGTCAGCTAGAAAGAGGGTCCTCATCTGTCACTCATCTGGGGGAAGAGTATGACAGCCCATGGGTTGCAGCCATGTCATCTGTATAGATTAGAAATGGGATACATAGGTCACAACTGCGGGCGAATGTGACTTAGCACACAGTGGCATACACACGGATTTTGTGTGCCAGGGGCTAGGGCCGAGGCTCAACTGGAGAGCCTAGCAGGCATGTAGCTAGGGTTTGACGTCCAGCACCGCATACACAGAGCGTGGTGACAAACGCCTGTCTTGCTGGCAGTCAGGAGGTAGACACAGGAGGATCCCAAGGTTGTCTTCAGCTATACATTGTGCTCCAGGCAGCCTGGGATGTTCAAGACCGTTTCTCCAGGAGGAGGAACCGAAAGAAGGAAGAAACTGTGTGTGTGTTGTCAAGGTTCAAGTTAACTTTCTCTCCGCCCCCTTTCCTGCCAGAGAACTCATCATCCATTTTATCATCTTTAAAAGGGGCACGGTGATACCTTCTCTAACACATTGTGTAAGGGTGGTTTCCTCTTACCACGGGGGTTGTCGTCATTGTCACTGCTAAGAGCTGACTTCCGTTGACCGTGTGCTTTGTTCTGTCTCTACACGCATCATTTAACTTCATATTCTTAATAATTACTTCTCAGCTTTTTGGCTGAAATCGGGTGTGATTCCATCAAAATTACTATGCGCATCCCATTGTTTGGTGTGGGTTTAGTCTGGTTTGCTTTACCTTGGGATGTGCGGACGGTGGTATGTCCATGGTTAGGAAAAGCATGGGATTTCTTTCAATTTGACCGCAGCTGGGGTGGCCATGATTACTACATCACGTGGTTACTACTGGCATGTCCGTAACCCAGATGGAACCCTGTAAAGCCTGGCCCATTTATAAATATATATTGTTATTAATTATTTTAACTTTGACTATGCTTTTTCATTGGGCTCCTTTGAAGACTGTGCAAGTGGTCAAGAGAAATCACTGTCTTTCTACTACAAAGGCCATTTGAGGATTTGGTCCTGGGGAGCCTCCCACTATGCCTTTTTTTTTGCCAGTTGTTCCATTTTTTTTAAAAAAAAAATTATGTGTATTGGGGATGCAGGTGGGTGCAGCTGATCTTGGAGACCGGAGGCATTGGAACCCTGGAACTAGAGTTACAAGTGGCTGTGAGTCACCTGATCTGGATGCTGGAGACAGAACCAGAGTCCAGTGTGCCCCCATAACCACGGCACCGGCTCTCCATCCCAGACTGCTCCATCTTGAGAATGAATGGGGCCTTGCTTGACCGTGGCTTCCCTGGAAAGCATGGGTCACACATCCCTCTGTGTTGACTCTCCTCTTTAGTGTAAATTTGGTTAACTTGGAAGTTTGGATTAATATAACCAAAGACTTCTAAGTCAGTTTGATGCCAGAGGGTAGGAGTAGATTAGTTGACTACTCCAATCTTACAGACCAAAAAAAAAAAAAAATGATGTGAGCTTTTCAAGGGAGCACAGCACGTTCTAATGTGCTAGGTGTAACTGTCCCTGCACAAGGCCCAGCACATGGTGACTGCCCACTGTGTCCCTTTGCCCCTCCCCACCTCCCGCTCACCTCCTCACTTTTGCTGTGTTGCAGAAGCATTGAGAAGACTGGAAGGTCTCTGAAGGACTTGTTTATAGTTCAGTAGAGAGAAAGCCCATCCGTTCCTTTTTCTTCCTTCAGGCCTTCTCAGACTAGACGTGTGCCTCTCCACGCTCTGGTAGTGCCTTTCTTTGTGCATGTGTTATGAGTATTCTGGATTGGGACTGCACAGCAACAGCAACCAGGTGTTGCATCCACCTTAGGTCATATGAAGAGAACTCATAGGGGAACTTCCGACAGAGGTGGAGAGGAAATACGGGAGACATCACAGGGCTACTTCAGACTGGTAACAGAAGGGCTGATGCCAGCCTGAAACCTGGGATGCATCCCCGCACCTGGGAACCAAAAGTCTGTGTGGATGGGGCTGCCTTGACCATGACATCAGTCCATCATCAGCCAGAACAAATCACCCCCACCCTCCCCACCCCGCTTTACTCTTCTCTCCCCCCATTCTTCCTGCTGTTCTTAAGAGTGAGTCCATCCGGAGGACCGCAGATGCAGCCCCTGTGTGTGTTGGGCTCCTAGACATACCGCAGCAGCAGATCTAGAAGAGAGATAAGAGGTTCTCAGTACCACTCCCGCCCCCCACCCCGGGACATGCCGGGGACAGTGAACTGACTGCCAGTTCCTCATATTTCCTGATATCTGCACAGATTCAGACGTCGCTGGCATCCGCTGTCAAACAGATGCTCAACCTTCTCCCAGGTAGACAGTTACAAATTGCTTTTGGTGATGTGCATTTGGAAGAAGCTTCTGGCAACACAGATCTGGATGACAAAGAATTATGGTTTGGGACCCCTCCCTTTTATAGAGGCTTTGCAACCCTTTCTTTAAAAAGCCCAGCTCGCTTATTTCTAAATAAACATGCTAGTGCATCCTTGGGATACACGGGGCTTCCGCTGATAAGGTTTGTGAATGTTTATGGGGAGGATGGGAAGTTAGTTCATTGAACATCAGAAGCATTCGTGTTGAGTGATAGTCTGTTAACTTAGGCCTGAGATACAAGTGTCCATATCTGTATGTTGCTGGTGCTGTGGTATTTGGGGGACTGTCTCTTTTAGAGACTCATATTCGAGATGAGTCATTTGACCTGAAAGGTCATCAAAATTGTTTTTGATATTTTTCTACATCGACAGTCTCAGAATGAAGACCAGATAATGATTGGGATTTCTGCCAAAAAGCAGCCACTCCCATCAAGTGTGTAAGTTTCTTCCTCTGTTATTGCGAGTGTATGCATGCTGTTGACACCTAGGATTATCTGCTGATATCAAAACTGAACACAGGGTATATACAGTGAAGATAATACAGTGGGTAGAGGCATTTGCAACCAAGCCTGGTGACCTGAGTTTAGCCCCAGAGCCCACACAGTGGAAAGAGAAGAAGGAGGAGGAGAGAAGTGACTCCCACAATTGACCTTTGACCTCCACATGCCCCATCATGACATGTATCATCCCTACACCCACAAAATGATATTTTTACATAAATACCTGAAAATCGGTCTAGTGACACACCCTTGGAATTCTAGCAATCAGGAGGCTGAGGCAGGAGGGTCACACGCTGAGACCCAATCGCAAAAGAATTAAAACAAAACAAGAACACGTAAAGTTCCCGTCATACTCTAGATGTGTCAAGTGCTTTGTGGTTTAGCCTGTGCGTGTGAATAGTACCTCTGTGCCCATGGGCCAGCAAAAACGCTCACGTGTTATCTGCGGGAATATAAACTGCTGCAGCCATTTAAAAAAGGTCCTTTCCACTAAAGTTAAATTAATTAAAGTTAAGCTAACCCCTACCCATCAACAACAATTCTACTATATGTTGAGTTGTCATACCAAAAAATGTTTTGTGTCTCCTTGGCACGCACATAACATCTCTTACAAACGTAGCCTGGTATGTTCAATGAGCCTGTGTTTTGACTGTGATATCTCATCCAAGGTCAGGCGTGTAGGATCTACCTGAAATGTAATGTTGGTATCAGAAAATGATGGATCTTTAGATTTGTGGCTCTTGGGTACTCAGTTCTAAGTAGACATGCCCAGATCCAAGAGAAATGTCTGCATTGCCCCCAAAGCAAGCACAGTGGTATTTCTCTCAGCCTTATTCCCCATTTCCCTAAACGAATAACCCAAAATTGACATCAACATGGGAATGGGTAAAATAAAATATGGTCCTTTCCAGCAGTAAAGTCCTCCCCGGCCGTAAAAATAATGAACTAATTATAAAGTAATGGACTAATGGAGCACGCGGTTGTCCGGGTGAACTTCAGGGATATTATGTCGAGCTTAAGAACCAGACACTAATGAGTACAGAGAAAACATGGCATTCAGAAAGAGGTGAAACCAGGTAATGGTCATGGAAGGATGGGGAAGCCTTAGCCCTTGTGCCAGACTGAGGGGGGCAGTTGTGAAAGAGTCCTACTAAATGCATGAAGTCTTGAAATATTCTCTAGTCTGCGATGGGTTAGGATTACATGTGTATGCCCAAACATACATTACATGCAGATTACCCCATTTCTTATATATATTTCTATAAAAAGTATTTCTTTGAAAGTTTATTTGTCTAACCCAGCTAGAGTCATACTAGGAAAATTGGAGAGACATTTTTATCTTATTGTATAATTATATGTGTATAATTTTTTCCGGAGACTTTGGCTGTACGTGTGTGTGTGTGTGTGTGTTTGTGTCCTTTCAAAGAATTTGTCTTGAAGCCCACTTGGAGACGCTCCAAGGTGTGCAGTATCAGATGGAAATACCATCACATGCTGGCTGATTGTCATGGAACAACGATCAAACTGGGGATCATGATTCCTGAGGATTATATAAAATTTGGCCAGTAGGCACAGCTGTTCTCCGAGAAAGACGTTTTAAAAAATTATTTTTGTTTCTTGTTTTGGCCAAATGAAAAATCAAACCCATGACCTTAATAGACTTCTCATTTGGAACAGTTTGTATAAGAGATCTTGTATTGTCTTTGTAAGAGGTTTTTAATTCAAGTGAAGCCAATACTAGTTTTTCATTGTGGGGGGAGAAAAGAGGGATTGTCTTCCAAGGCCACCTTATATTGAGCTGTTGTTGTTGTTTGTTTGTTTTGATTTTGTTTTTCAAGTCAGAATTTCTCCCTGTAGCCCTGGCTGTCCTGGAACCCACTCTGTAGAAAGGCTGGCCTCGAATGCACAGACATCCACCTGCCTTCTTTCCATCCAAGTGCTGGGATTAAAGGCATGTATCACCAATGTCCGGCTTATTTGAGCCATTTTTCCCCAACTTTCTCCGAGCCTCAGTTTCTACATCTATAAAATGGAGATGTACTGTGTGATCTTAGAAGAGCTAAAGTTCTTCTCTTTATTTAAGGGAAGTCTTTGGGCGCCCTGTCTTTCTAGCTCATCTCTTGTCTACTGCATGAATGTTTACTGAACGCCCATCCTGAGCTGCGCACTGGGCTCCAGGACACAGGGAGCAAAGTTGAAAGTGGCCTCCAACTTTTTCATTCATGGGGATTATATCTGCTGGGGGTTTCTTCGTGGTGTCCCTTCTTCTGCTCTAGCAAATAATTCTTAACCTTATTCCCCCTCCCCCTGTGCTTATTTAGGTAGTCAGGGAAGCAGACTTCCTTCGGTGAGCACAGCCACTCTCTGAGCCCTTCCTCTGCCTCCCTAACCTTGCTAGCCTTCCAGATAGGTCAGAGGTCCCACAATTCGTAGGGAACTGAAATCTTCTTTCCAGGAATTGCATTCAAATGCACTTATTGTTGTACAGAATCTTGGCTCGGGGACTTGTGGCCAAGGTCTCATAAACAAATACCAGGTCATCTGAGGCTTGTTCGTGTAATTTACCAGCTACCTTTCACATGATGAAGGCACGTGAGAAAGACCAGGGAAATGTGTCAGTCACTCTTGGCATGAACCAGAGTCCTTTGCCAGGACGCTGGAGGCTTCTAGCCCCTTTTAGATTCTGGTCTCTTCAGATTCTCGGAACAGCAAAGACTACGTAAAGATAAAACACAAAGTAAACACTGGAACCATGGATAGAGGAGGAACACACAGAGGGGAAATCCTCTCTGTGTTAAAAACAAAACAAAACAAAAAAACAAAAGCCACAGTCTGGAGTAAGAAATGGAGGAGGAAGGCTTCGCCTTGGCCCTTGTTTCTCTGATAAAAGGCTAAATTTTAAAATGGAAAGGGGGACTTGGAATCTCAGGGGCTGATTTAGCAAACGCTGGTTCCACTGGACAGTGAGGATCAGCAACAAATAGGATAGAGGTGGATTAAGTGGATTGAGAGGGTACAGAAAGTAAGAGAAAGCTAACAAATTCTGTGTTCCTGTAGAAGAAGCAGCTTGACCGGGGAGTGGTCCTTCCATCTGCCTTATTCCTTCATTCACTGAAGTAGCATTAGCTGAGCACGTGTGTCCCAGGTGCTGGGCACTGGGCGCTGAAGAAAGCTCAGAGTGGGGGAAGGAGGCCTCTGCCCAGTGCCACCACTTGAGAGATCCTCTCTACACAGGAAGCCACAGGGAGGTTCCTCTGGCTCCAGAGTCCACCGCCTCCTGTTGTTTTGGAACCCCTATCCTGTTGTCCTTTTGTTTTGTTCTTTCTTTTAATCTTAGCTAACGTCTTTATCCTCTCCTGGAATGCCACTTCTCCTTTGATCCTGAGAACCTGCTTAGGGCCAAAATGTCCTTTGGATCTGGAAAGCCATGTTCTCAAGCTGGATGCCTATGCTTTCCCTTCCCCCGCCCCCACCTTTGCCTTAGTCTGCGTGGGCTCGTGTTCAAACTCTGATTCATCCTCTCTGGTGCCAAGTCTTCATTCTGAAATCTCCCCTGAAGATCTCTGCCTTTCCCCTGCGGCAGACACTGAGGCCTCCTTCCAAACCAAACACAGTGGAAGCCAGAGTGAAAGGCAGGAAGCAGACCGGGGTAACCGCGAACAGCACCCAGTCCTTGACTTCTCCCATGCCGAAGTCAAATTGTACTTGAAAGGCAAAAGACATGATTCATAGCAGAACACGATCCAATGAAGGCTCGTGTTTGATTCAGAACCGCTAAAGCAGCGGTCATGGGAAAATCATAAATGTACACACCTGTGAAAACTCTAGGTGACCTAGCACTGTGCCTTTCTTTAACCTGTAGCATTCTCTCAGCTGACGTTTATCAAGCACCCATTATGTGCATCTCAAGCACCTACTATGTGCGTCTCACCACAGTGCTGGAAATGAAGTTCTTTCCACTGAGCGTGGTGATGTGCAGCTGTAATCCCAGCACTCAGGAGCCAGGAGGCAGGAAGATCAGGAGTTCAAGGCCTTCCTTGGCTAAGTAGGGAACTCAAGTCCAGGCTTGTCTGCATAAGCCCTCTCTTGACAAACAAACAACCAATAGAACTAAGAAAATAAAAACTCTTGTTATGGTAAAACTGCTGTTCTGATAAGGGTATAGTCATTAGGCTGTGGTAAGTGCTAAGAAGAAGAAAGCAGGCAGTTAAGACAGTACCAGGGTGGGTTTGCAGACTTACCTAAGGAGGGTAAAAAGCCTCCATGAAAGGAGGAGGTTTGAGTAAGATACAACAGGAAAAGCATTCAGATGTGTCAAGGAGACCAGTCCAGAGAACAGCATATACAGTGGGTATAGAGATGAGGAAAACCATTGACGACGAGGAGCCCAAGGCCAACTGAGGCCAAAACACAAAAGTAGCAAAGGGAGTGGATCTACAGAGACGGCCTGGCTTCACTTAGGTTGAGAATATAAAGCTCCCCAAGTATGAGGATAGAGCGGGCTTTGTTGAACGTGGGACCCAGTGGCAGACCGGACAGGTCTAGGACCTTGAGCTGCTCATAACATTTGGAAGTGGGAACCTGGCAGGGATGTCTCTTTGCCTGCCCCCCTGGTGGAGATTCTGGCGTTGGCAAACCTTAAGAGAAGCCAAGGTCATGACAGGATATGGTCTTGGCTTTGGGGGCTAAGGTGTGTGTTTTGTGAGAGAAAAGACAACGGGGGACGGGGGCTTCCAAGAATGTCTTAGAACTTGGCTCCTTTGGCATCACAATTACACACCGCGAATAATAAGAATAGCGTCAATGTCCTGAGAGTCTTCCTATCAAGATGTTAGATTACGTACAGTTTTTCTTTTCTGCGGTGTTCTCCTACAATGGACCCAATAATCTCCATTTCAAAATTGTCCCAATTCCTGTCATTTGGACGAGACACCGAGTACATTTTGTATAGTGTATGAATTACTCGAATTCACTACGGAAAAAACACATTCAAAACAGTGACGGCAAAGTAGCTGTTCGGCTAATGATATTTCCCTGAGTGTTTTTAATGTGTTTTCACAGGATATATCCCACATTAAAGCTAATGATTTTCTGGCCTTGACTGCACCTCGGTCCAGCATATCCGTTGCAGACTGAATTATGGTTTTTCTGGCCAGATCCAAGCTTCTTGGGCTCTTCCAGGCTATGACTTTTCAAAAATTTCCCAGAGCCTTTGCAAAGAGCTCTTGTGTGCCTTCACACACAGATGACCGTTGTCCTTTATGCTCCTCCTGTCCTTTATGCCCTAGTGGTTGTGAGGAGCCAAGTTATTCCACTTCTCCCTTTTGCTTATGAATCTTGTTTTCATCAGACAAAAAGAAAAGTCATTTTCACGCCATCATATACCTTCCTCCTGGAAGACCATCTGTGTAATTCAGTCTCCTGATCCTGTAGGCCAAGATATTTTCCCCAAAAATTCATCCATCTGGCTGGGGCAAGATGGTCCACACCCATATAAATCCCAACATTCAGGAGGGTAAAAGAGAAAAATTTTGAGTTGAAGGGCAGTCTCATAGATAAAACAAGACTGTATCTAAACAACGAAAAAGACACTCACTAGGCTGTTACTGGCGAAACAATATGTAATCTGGATTTTGGTGGTGGTGTTTTGTTTTAATCCACTATCACACCTTGCTTTAAGGAAGGTTTATTGATGTCCTTCTGGGTTACAGATCCACGAAACCACTGGTCTGAGCATCTGTGTAGGTGTCCTTGATTAGGATACAATTCTTAAGGGACTGGGTGGTGATTAGCATTTCAGAGAGTCTCTAGACCACCAAGCATTTTAAGATACTGATCTGAGTTGTGAGTATGAAATGCTGGAGGAAGCAACAGCTGCTCTGAGCAAGCCACACAGACTGGGTTAAATCCTTAAGTGTGTCCAAAGGTGAGCACCTCCGTGATCTTGGGCCATTTACGCAGCCTTACCCGGCTTCAGTTTTATCTTTAGAAGTATGGGAGAGCTGAAACCAAAGGGTTAATTTCAAGTATGGCAGGCTGTAAGGGTTTAAGTCCTGGTTCATTTCCTCTTCCGTCACACCAGGCTGAGTTGTAAGCCACCAACAAACTGGGCTGCAATTTTAAATGTCCTTTCAGTTAGCGCGGACTTTGGAGGCAGATCTGTTCAGGTTGTCCATCTTACCCTTGCCCATGCCTCGTGGGTCTTCACTGAGGACTTTTGGACCAAAAGCCCCATCACACTGTGGTGATGGCTGCACAGCCTGTGAAAATGCTAAGGGCCGCTCAACTGTGCACACCCGCTGGGTGAATGGTTAGTATGTGCACAGCACAAGCCTCGAGTGACGTCAGAAGATAAAACCAGCAAGAAAGGAAAGTTGGTAGCTCACGTCACAGCAAACTCCCATACCAGATGACCCGGCATGACTGGATCGTGGCTCGCACAGTGACATTAAGCCCACACGTGTGGTCTCCTCAGTCTTGCCTCCCTGTGATGGCTTCCTCTCATTTACCAGCTTTCCCCATAGCTCCAGCTGAAGCCTACAACCGAATGTTTCTGGCCTGGTCAGCTGGCTAGCCACAGTAGCACACGCTCATGTTATTTGTACCTGCTGTGTGCCTTCCCTGCTCTTCATCACCAGCCGAGGAGATTCTAAAACAGCTTCACTCCTCGCTCCTGTTTTAAGCTGAAGGAATCGCAAGCAGCGTGGAGGTCAGGATAACCTTTCTTCCACTCTTCTCCCCAGAAGCAGGTCAGAAGCTGAACAGCCTGTTGCAAAAGATAAGGTCGGATGTGGAAGAATCCAGACAGACAGGCCTTGCGGCATTCTCCTGGGGTTATCACAGATCCTTTGCCTTTTGTCTTATTTCCACACAACTATGTACATTTCAACAACTACTTGGAAGGAAGGAAGGAAGGAAGGAAGGAAGGAAGGAAAAAAGAAAAAAAACAGGTCTGATTGTTTCTTCCTTAATGAGCCTCGTGTTCTATAAAATCATTCAGTATTATGCACTTTTATTAATTTGTCTTGTATTGCAGGAGCTCCAACCAGTGCACCAAAAATGGGTACACACACACACACACACACACACACACACACACAAAGGAAATTGGGAGGCACCCAGAGGTTGAGAAGCTTGCCCAGGGGTCATGCATCAGTAGCAGAGCTGGGGTTTAAAATTCAGATAGTTTGGTTAGTTTACGGTCTTGGCCTTAAATACTAGGTTGCCATTTCCAGAGCTCAGGAAAGGACTGCTCGGTCAGCCATCCAGTCATGGCAGGAGCAGATTCAGCCTCTGCGGCTGTATTCTTTCAGACCCTGGAGGACAGACTTTATGAGTGGGCGAAAGGTGCCACACATTAATACAACACTAATAGAAAATGTTTGCCAGATTTATACATATCACCTCAAATATTAATGACCCCTAGCAGCAGGCTCGTGGCCACCTTCAGCTTCAGACACCTTAGCTATTTCTGCAGTGTCTTCTCCTTGACTGCAAATCACTAGGGCCACAGTCATTTGGAAAAGCAGCTTCAGGGTCTGCCAGGAAAACTAGGAGGCAGACTTCTGGGTCCTAGAGCCGGCAACACGACTTTAAGACAGTGGCCTTTCTTACAGAAAATCATCCCAAGCCAACTGTTCAGTGCTTCATCAGCCGCTGAAACAGTGAAGGGAGGCCCCAAATCATCCCTAGAGTAATCTGTGGCAAACAAACATAATATGCCCATTGCTGTGGAGCCCAGGAATTGGGCTTAACGTGTGTGTGGTTTTCAGAAAAGGAAGAGGTGGGTTTGGAGGAGTAAAAGGGAATTAGTGGTTTCTGGTGCTGGGAACAAACCTACATGGATAAATATTTTTAAGTTGAAAGTTACTCATTATGTTTTTTTCAAAATAGGGTTCACAGAGCATAAGAAACAGGATCACCCATGATGGTCTTTTTCTTTTCTTTTCCTTTCTCCCCTCCTCTTAAGCTTTTTGAGACAGGGTGCCAAAGTGTTAGTGCCTGCTCTGGTTTGTTTCTCTGCTGTTGTAATTTTTTTTAAAAAATTAAAAAAAAAAAAAAAACATCTTGGGGAAGAAAGCTTGGGCTTATTTAGTCTACACTTCCTGATCCTGAAGGGAAATCAGGGCGGGAAGTCAAGACAGCAACATGGAGGCGGGGCTGGCCGCAGAGACTGTGGGACCTGCCCAGGTGTCCTACCTCCCGGGATAGCCCGAGCCCCCCGACATCAATCATTAGTGAAGAAAATACCCACCACGGACTTGCGCAGAGGCCCATCTGAGGGAAGCATTTTCTCCGCCGAGGTTCCATTTTCCCAGGTGACTTTAGCCTGTATCAACATACTGCCTGCATTTGTTGTGAGCTCCAAAGAGCAGAACAAAGAACGCTCACTCCCAAGCTTCCCTGAGGAGGTGTGCACATGGAAAACTTTCTCCTGTGAACTCTAAGCTATGACTAGCTGGCAGAAGCAGTCATCCTAATGGAGTCCTTAATCAGCAAAAGTCAGCTTTACTAGCGTTCTACCTAAGGCTCTCTACTGGCAGGGACCCATTCTCTTCTCCCGGTCTCCTTAGGGTGCCTGGGTATGGACAGGATCTGCATTTCACACAAGGAGATTGAGAACCACGGTTATGCAATTCGTCCCAGGTCCCAGAAGTGCAGTAGAGTTAGGCTCTGGCAGCCCAGGTCTATTCCACGCCAAAGCCTGTCTTAACTTGTGAGCCGTGCCTCAGGCTGTCAGTTAGAATTTATTCTCCACGAGATTGAAATCAGAAAGTCCCCCGCCCCTCAAAAATCGTTGACTGAAGCAAACCCAAGTTGTTGGAAAGAGCCCCAGGCCTTGCCACCCTCTGAGATCTAGCAGCTCTTGAGAGTCAGGCTTCTAGGGCTCAGGCACTGGCCACCTAAAATCAGAAACAGAGGTGTTTATATCTTACAGGCTCATTTCGTGGGGTTATGGCCTGCACCACCTCACCTGACTTTGTTCTTAGATCCGTGACGCTGTAAGGGCAAGTTAATTGCCGCCCTTGACCTGCCTCGAAAGCCCTTGTGCTGCTGGGAGAGACTGAGCATGCCTAGAAAGATCTGCCACGCCCGCCCTGCCTGTGAATGCAAAGAATCACACCAACACGCTTTTGCTCAAATTCAGGCAACCAATTTAGGCCAGTCTGTGAACTAGTTTAAGAGGGTATTAAAGGATATATAGGCTCAGAAATCCACAAAGCAGATGGAATACATGCGTTAACCCTTGCCATAGAAGGCAGCGCTTCCTGCTCCAAGCCCACTTCCCTTTGCCTGGCCTCAGTTTTCCCAGCATGGAGGTCCCACGAGGAAGGGGCCAGGTAAGGAGCATCACAGTCAGCCCGTAGTCACACTCAGGTTTGGAAACTGAGTCACCCAGGCTGGAAACAGAAGAAGCACAACTGGGATGGTGCAAGATGGGGGGACGGGGTGTGTGTGTGGGGGGGGGGGGGTAGCGAGATACTACCTTGTTGCTTTAGTTGGCTTCAGTGCCCAAACCTGAGTTTGACTCGAGTCTCATAGGTCTTATAATGCTGATCTGGGTGTGACTGGGGAAGCCCAGGACCCTAAGTCTAGGATGAAGTAGGGGACAGGAAGGGGAAATCAGCCAGTTCCCTATAGCGAGGTACACGAGGGTACCCCAATGATGTACGCTGAATAGGTGGTTTTCTCTATTACCTGCTTGGAAATCGGATTTGTTCCCACTCGGAGGTTCTCTGAGCCCAGAATGTTACATAAGTGAACCGCCTGGTGTGTTTGGTCTCCGAGACACTTCGTCCATCACCTCCAGCCCCATTCAGCATTTTTTCGTTGTTTATAATGTACAGCGATTGCTAAAGGACAAGCATAGGCTGTTGTAAAGTGAAAAGGGGTTAAGAAAGCCAAGTCTAATGGTGCTCTCCCGACTTGTCTCTCTAGCTGGAGAAAACCGTGTCTGTGTCTCTATTCCCAGTGCAGACAGTTAGGGAACCAGCTCCTGCTGCAACTCTGTGTGTGTCTGCCTCAGTGAGGCCTACCGTGGAAAGTCTGTGGAGCAAGCGCCTTGAAGCTTGGCTGCCCTGGGATTAGACTGGCGTTTTGGTTAGTGAAGGCACGGATCAGAAGCACTTGGGCAGGACTTGGGCGTAGAATTGGTTCAACGCCAGATCCAGCCCAAACTGAAAGTGTATCACAATTTCAGTATTTTTCAGAGAGCAGATGTGGCCCCGGGGGGGGGGGGGGGTTAGGTCTGGATTAACCTGATTCTCAGTAAATCTGTTTCAACAGCACCATTTGTAATAAGGAAAATTAAATATGTAGCTCTTGTAGACATATGATTACATTTAGGCAAATCTTACTGTGTAATCTAGGCTGTCTGTAAATGCCTGGTCCTGCTTCAAACCCCTCCACGCTGCCATTATAGGTGTACACACATATTTGAGGCTTTGGCATGGCTAAGCTAGCTCTGAACTCTTTTTATGATCTTGACTCAATCGTTGAGCATCTGCGTAGCTATCCGAGGCCCTCCCAGGCTGTGCGTCATAACAGAAATGTCTTCTAATGCCACCTTCAGTCACAGCAAATACATTGATATAAACCTCTTCAACTTGCCCAGTAACATCTGAATCTTCCCCAAGAGAGGCAAGATGTCTGTTATCCATAAGGGATGCTGGCACAAAAGGTAGGTAAACCATTCAAGGTTACAAAACCAAGCAGCAGCTAAGTTGGGGCAGCCAGCTGGGCCGTGGGCTTCTGTGAGTGAGCCTCTTTATACACGGCTGTTTTGCCAAACTGGCCTGGAACTCATAATTCTCCTGCCTCAGTCTCCCCAATGCTGGAATTTACCAGCATGTGTGACCACACCTGGCTTTTGATTTGTTTTCTAAAGCCCAGATTTCCCAGTTTCACACAAATAGGTCATCTTTGATTTCTTGCTATGTTGACCCAGTTACGCTCCTTTCTGTAGACTTAGCCATATTTCAGGATGTAGAAAGTAAATTCTAGAGCTAACCAAGGCCTTAGAAACAAAAGTTCT
This sequence comes from Microtus oregoni, assembly GCF_018167655.1. Taxonomy (NCBI): domain Eukaryota; kingdom Metazoa; phylum Chordata; class Mammalia; order Rodentia; family Cricetidae; genus Microtus; species Microtus oregoni. The sequence goes on along the minus strand of NW_024543060.1, from coordinate 84,775,773 downwards.
AAGCAAAATCCATATTTCTTTGAAATGGGGGAAGCAAGGAAGATGAATATCTTCTCATGTCGAGTACTCAGCTGAGGAAAACAGGTTTCAAAGGTTGGGTCTAGATGTCCAGATCATTATTGTCTTATAACCTCAAACCTCTGTCAGGCACCTCCCCTCGCTCCTCTGCAGGGCTGCAATCTCCAGCTTCATTCTCTCCCACTTCTTCCGGTCCAGAAGCTGTGGGAAGAGTTGACATTTCCTCATCTCCTCGTTTCTCACTCTTTTTCGTATTTTGGAATACGGTCGCCCATGATCCCCTTGAGATTATCAGGCAGATGAACCGTTTTTAAAGAGTTATTTTCATTTATTGATATGTGTGCATGTGGGCGTGTGTGGGACATGTACGTGCAGGTGTCTATGCCCTTGAGTGTGGGTGTGTGTGCGTGTGCGTGCAGTTGCATGTGAGCGCAGTGCTTGTGAGTGCAGGTGACTGTGTGCTTGAGTGCAGGTGCATGGGAGTGTGGGTGCATGTGAATGCAGGTGCATGTGAGTGTGGGTGTGTGTGAGTGTGGGTGTGTGTGAGTGCGGGTGCATGTGAGCATGGGTGCGTGTGAAGACAGGTGCATGTAAATACAGGTGCATGTGAATGTGGGTGCATGTGAATGTGGGTGCATGTGAATGCGGGTGCGTGTGAATGCGGGTGCGTGTGAATGCGGGTGCGTGTGAATGCGGGTGCGTGTGAATGCGGGTGCGTGTGAATGTGGGTGCATGTGAGTGCAGGTGCGTGTGAGCATGGGGGTACATATGAATGCGGATGCCTATGGAAGCCACAAGCGTCCAGTCTTATGGAGTTGGAGTTACAGGTGACTGCACGCTCCCTGACATGGGTGCTGGGAATCAGACTCAGGTCCTCTGCAAAAGCAGTATGCCCTCTTAGCCACTGAGCCATCTCTCCAGCCATGAGCAGTTTTTGGATACACTTGTTCTTTCTCTCTTCAGCAAGTCTTAGCACACATCACGGCCTCGGAAAGTTCCTCTAAATTATTTACAAAGTGGGACCAGTACCTTCCTCATACAATGGTAGGGAGGTCTCAGTGAGATGGTTTGGAGCAGGCAGTAAGCACAGGGTGGCTGTGGCCATGGGCGGGAGAAACGCTGGCCCCACCTTGACAAACACACTGTGCCTTTGGTTGTAGGACACAGTGCTTTCCTCTTGCGTTTTATTTTACTTCTGCATTTCCTTTGCTGTGACGCCATCATAAAATATTTAAACACGGAGGAGGACAATGGCAGAGGGGACTAAACGTGAACAAAGTATAATGATGTGTAGAGTTGAAAATGTCACAGTGAGGGGCGTTGCTTTTTATGCTGACCTAAAATAATTTTAAAAATGTGTTTTATTAAAGGAAGAAATGTTTAAAACTTTCCATCCTGTATGTGTATTAGCATATTAGCCAGAAAATGTTCATGGCTAAAAGAATATAAAAATTAGTACAACCAGAATTAGTCTGCTGGCTTCGCTTATGGGTGTAGAATTTTGGCAATTACTGTATAGGTATCCCAGGTGATGATATATACACAGCAGAGCCCCTTCCCCATGGGGTTTTGTCCCAGGACACTCACTGGATGCCTGGCTCTGCAAATAGTGCTAACTCTGTGTGTTCTCTGGTTTTGCCTATACATTTATGCCTCTGGTAAAGTTCAGTTACCAATTAGGGATAGTAAAAGATTAGTCATAATTACCATAACAACCGCTATATCAAAACGCTGGGATGAGATTACCAGCAATATCGCTCCTGTACTTTGGGAGCATTATTAAATAAAATAAGGGTTACTTGATAGGAACAGTACATCGTGGAAACAGTTAGTAAATGATAAGCAGGATATGTATGTGTGTGTGTGTGTGGTGTGTGTGTATATATATATATATATATATATATATATATATATGATACAGTGACCAGAAAGACAGTTTGTGTATTTGGCTGATGGGGCCCAATGGTGTGAAGATTTGACCACATTAAGAGTGGCACACCTTTACCACTTACACATGGGCTATGGCTCACCATGGGGCACTGAAATTGCTGAAAGTGAAACCATGGTATCTGGCATGTATGCCCCATATATAATAATATAATATATCACACATATATTATTGCATGTTTACAATTAATATAATTACTGTATTTTTATTATATATTATGTAAATGCATATTTATGACAATATAGACCCTATGACAAAACATATAACATATAAGATGTTATTAAGTTTCAGAAAATTGGGGGGGGGTGAGGGTTGTAATTTAGAATAAAATGATCAGAGATGTCACCAATTGGCTGTGATATTTAACTATGGAGCAGTGGAAGTTAGAATGTAACTCATGCCTGACACCTAGAAGCTGATCTTTCCAGGCAAGAACCTGAAGGGGTGAGGGCACCGACCACCTTCTCTGCATCCGTCCCACTTTTCATCTTGTTCCGGGTCATAGCTGCATCTCGAAACACAGTCTCTGTTTCTGCAATTCACAAGCTAAACGCCCTGATCCTGTGTCTCTTGACACAGCCTTTCTTGTCTACTTCCAACCACATGTGCGTGTGTATGGATGTGACCACATGTGCCGGTGATCCTCCACCCTTTAGGGACCCACCTTTTAGTAGATGTCACCAGGCCAGTGCTTGTGTGTCTCTTTTATCACCTCACGCCCATGGAATCAGCAGTTGCCTCGGTCCACAGCGTGTTGTATGTGCCTCCACACCCCGTGTCTGAGCTGCCCCTGCTTCTTGCATCACCTGGAGCGGTAGTTCCTGCCTGTACAGCATCCTCTCCGCCTTCCCTGCTGCAGCTTGGGTTTCTAATGATCTTCTGCACAAAGGAGAGCTGTGTGGAACCAGCGGAAAGAAAGTCTAAAGATGAGCTTCGCTCCCAGTCGGGCAGCTTTGTCTGTTGGTTTAAAAAGGGGAGGGGGTGACACTTGAGAGCATCTGAATGGTTTTCTTTGGGAGTGCAGAACTGGCATGGGGAACCAGCCAAAGACAGCTGGCCTCGTGCCAGCATTTACAACCAGGGCACTATTTCCCTGAACAAAGAATGCCCCTCCCTCCTACCCTCCTAGGATGCAAATTCCAGCATCCCTTGGTCCCAGAAAGCCTGCTTCTGTCTGGTTCAGGATAGTAGTTTTCTCTGAACATCCTGTCTCAGAGCACCGCAGACGACTACGCATGAAGGAGCATCATCAGCTGGAAAGGAAGAGGGCTTGGTGTAGAGCATAGTTATGCCTGGTCCTCTATTTCTACCAGAGAGAAAACTAACATGTCTATTTCTACCCCAACCTCAGCCAGAGCAGCTACAACCAACGATAGTCTGACATAGAAGTCCGACCGTCAATCGCTAAGAGCCCCTCGGTGCATTCCAGTGACCTTGATGATGTCACCCTCTGTAGGTACCCTCACTTGCCTTGGCTGCTAGGCTCTCTGGCTCTCTGTTTCTCCCAGCCTCATCCCCTTACCCTTTCCAGATGCTCTAGGCTGATCTCAGTTTCTCGAACATGCGCCCCCCGTACCCCACTGTCTTTCTCTGTCTCTTCCACACCTCCTTAAAAACTAGTCTCCTTTTAGACCGTGACTGAAATGTCTCGTTATCATGTGCCACATGCCTCAGCATGGTTTTTGTTGTTGTTGTTGCTATAGCAAAATACCTGATGCTAAGTAGTATATAATGAAAAGAAAATTGGGGCTGGAGAGAGCCAAGCCATTGAGAATCCTTGCTGAGAGTCTTGCAGAGTACCTGTTAGGTTTCCAGCACCCACACGGCAGCTTGCGATTGTCTGTAGCACCAGGCCCAGGGGATCTGATGACCCCTTATGACCTTCATAGGTACCAGGTACACATGTGGTACACATACATTGATTTAGGCAAAACATCATGCACTCAAAGTTTTTAAAAAGGAAAGGAAACTTATTTGGGTTGTGAAGTTGGCAGGTAGCTAGAAAGTCTAAACCACAAAGTACCCGTTTTGGCAAGGGCATCTGGGTGGTGCCACATCTGACAGACGTAACACATGGGAAGAGAAGCATGGACAAAGTTGGGCCCATTCATGTATAACGATCTGATCTCATGGGAATTAACCTAATCCTAGAGACCAGCATTAATCCCTTCGCAAGGGTGGGGATGACCCAGTGTCGTCCTACTAGGCTTGTCTTGCGACCTTTCTATACCATCACACTGGAGACCAGACTTGGAGCGCATGAGCCTTCAGCAGGCAGCTCATATCCAAACCGCAGCACTGGGGAATCCTTCCCAGCTCCCGACTCTGCTTAGCCCTCGCTATCTTGTGCCCAGCTCACACTCTTCCTTTTCTCCCCAAGTTCAGTTCACACTGCACTTGTTTGGTGGGTGATCCTGGCCAGTGCTGGTCAGCCAGCTTTGCTGACGCTCTCATTCAGCAGCTGCGCCCTGCAACCTGACTGCTCCAATCCCCAGCGTTTGACCACTTTGCTTGGGTTTTGATGTAAATCATCGGGATGTTTCATAACTGCTTATAACCTGAAGATCGAAACTGCTGTTCTCATTGGCTGGGTGACCCGTTGTAAGATAAGCAGGGAAACAAACAGTAGCTGTCTGCACTGGAGAAACATTAGACTCCTAGGAAGGGCTGGTGAGATGAGGGCATAGGAGTGACCGTACATTGGCCTTGTTTGTAGCCTTCATCTTACCTGGTCCTGTTCGGTAAAGCATTGACATCATAGGCCATTAGGTACATTGCACAGCCACATATACTGACTGAGCTCTTCCCAAGTCAGGACAGTGAAGACAGCATGTTCAGAAACCCACAAATCTAAAATTCATTTCCCCCTCCTGAGGTTGCTATCTGAAGCTGCAGAAGACATTCTGTGGGTTGATTGAAGTGGTCCCGGTATATTTTGTGCCTTGCGTAATAACATCCACAAAATGAAGGATGGGTTTGCAGTTTCCATGGGGGCGGGGTGTACTTGACCTTGCTGAGTTTCTTCCTTTTGAAACCTGGGGCTCCTTTGCTTGAGGAAATGCGTGTTCCTGCTGGGATACAGAAGGGATCTAGGAAGATGCTGAAGGAAGTAGGTGTAGCTTACTGAATATACCCTTGGCACCTGAGAGGGGTTATCTAAGGTCACAGAAGAAGAAGAAGAGGCTCTGCCAGCTTGGAAATTGCCAGACGGCAGCAAGGTTTTTGTGCCTGACTTTTGTGTTCTCTTTTAAAAAAAAAAAAAGCAATACCACTGCCTAATTATGGGCATAATGACATAAAAAACGAAAGAGGCTCATTGCTTTCCCAATTCCCATTCTGGGGAGGGTGACCCAAGGCCGACTTAGATTTTCTCACTGATTCGAAAGAAAATTGAGTATTATTAAGAAGAAACAGCTTTAATCTTAGACTCTGAAATTGTTCATTAAATGTGAGGGGAGTCACCAAGTCTCCTGATGACTGTTGCTGCTGCCTTTGGAAAGCTGTTGTTACACACTCCACTGGCTGCTGGAGCAGCGGCAGCCCTGGCCCTGTAAGGTACTTCTATGTCAGTGGTAAGAGGCCAGATTCTTGCCTAATCCCCCATGCAATTCAGACTCACCAGATGGGGGCTTGGGAGTGACCTCTGCGTCCACAGAACTTTGGGTCGGTGGGTGTGAAGTGTTAGGCCTCCTTAGCTCTGTGGTCCACCATCTTGAATGGTTGTAAATAAATAAGTTACCCGACGGTCTCAGACAAGCTGTGTCTTTTGCCTGCCCAGTAAGACAGTTCCAGATCAGTAGGGCCACAGAAGTCAGGGACCAGCGCTCAAGTTGAGGAAATGGTTCTGAACCAAGATGTGAGGTTCTGCGAAATGACGAGAAGATTCTAGGAATCTGTGTCGGTGTGCTTACGTGTTTGGAACCTGCGTCCTGTACATTCTGTGTGCAATTCTACTTTTGCCTGTGGCATGTGCTGCAACGAAAAGGTCTTACTTTCCAATGTCGCACGGTCTTCACTTTGAATCCATCACCAGCTGCTTCTTTCACCCTTTTGTGTCTCCGTGAGCACTGGAGTGGGGGTGGGGACACGTAAGCTGAACTCAGAGCGTTGTTTCTGTTCAGGTAAGGGAGACTGAAAAGTAGCTGTTATATTTTCACTTGAATAATTACATTCAAGATGAGCGATCCAGAAGTGTGTGGAATTCTCATCACCAGTCAGGTCAGGAAGCTAGGGTTTGGTCATACCCAATTACATAGTCATTCATACTTCCTTAATTAAACGTCACTCATGCCGCCAATCTAGAAACCGGGAGCAATTCATTCTGAATATTAGGAAATAAAGCAAGGATTTTCAAGAAGCTATCAAATCAAATTTTGTGTGATGCTATTATAAATACCCCCTTTGAACTTCATAATATAACTCGGTTCTGTCTGCTTTCTTGAAAAGTGCAGGGGGAATAGAAAAGGGGTTGGTCTGTGGAATTAGATAGATTCTAGTCTAAATTAGCCACTCAGTAAAGATGGGTGAGTTTTGGGGCTGGACCAATGGTTCAACAGTTAAGAGCACTTGCTTCTCTTGCAGAGGACCCAAGTTTGGTCTCCAGCACCTATACAGTGGTTCCCAATCATTGATAACTCCAGTTCTAGGGGATCCAATATCCTCTTCTGACCTTCAGAGGGGCACCAAGCATGCACATGGTACACATACATGCACATAGACAAAACACTCACACATGTAACAAAATGAACAAATCTAGTTTTTAAGAATGTAGTCCTTCAGTGGGTAAGACTTCTAACCCTGCTCGGCCTCTGCCTCGATGGTGACAAGAAGGTTCGGTTGGTGCGAGTTTGTGTTTGTGAAAGCGCATAGCCTAACAGGCTACCTAGCCATGGCCAGAATAGCTGCATCGCCTCTGCTCTCCTGCCTCCTCCCCAAGTTCTACCACTTGGTAGCACATCCTTTTGCCTGTCGGTCCTCAGCTTCTCATGTTAAAAAATAGAAGTCACACCGTCCACATTCATTCTCAAACAATTCTAGGCTTTAAAAAGTATAAGTAAGTAAATAGGGGGTGGAAAGATGGCTCAGCAGTTAAGACAGCTTCCTGCTCTTTCTTCCAGAGGACTCCAGTTCGGTCGCGAGCATCTACACAAGGTGGCTCACAACTGCCGGTGACTCCATCTCTAGGAGATCCAACACATTCTTCTGGCCTCCTCAGGCACTGACACACATGTGGTATTCATTCACACAGACACACACACGAATAAAAGATAATGAAAATAAATCTTTAAAAATATATAGGCAAGCCAGGAATAGTAGAGCACACCTTTCATGCCAGCATGCCGGAGGCAGAGGCAGGTGGATCTCTGTGAGTTTGAGGCCAGCCTGGTCTACAGAGTGAGTTCCAGGACAGCCAGAGATACACAGAGGAACCCTATCTCAAAAAAACCAAAACAAACCAAAAAAAAAAAAAAAAAAGATATAAGGAAATAAAATTTTCCAACTTGGAAAAGGAAATGAGTGCCAAACTTATAATATTTGATAACATGAACCAACTCTAAGCTGGGCCTGTTTGTCATGCTATCAATAAATTACTCTGAGAACGAGTTAATTAGAAAAACCAGAAAGCATTGCAATTGCTTGCATTTGTCTTAAAAGAGCAATAAAATTCACTATCCTACAGCTTTGAAATGAGTACACGGAAGGATGTAAATATTTATCGGAAGAAGAGTGGAGCAGAGAGACACTCTGCTTTGTCTGTTAGTGGGCGGTAACGTATCTATGGATCATTGTTTGCGTGAAGCATTTAATAATCCCATCTGTTGGAAATGCATTTTTGGAGGTGCTCTGAAACTGCTATAAACTACCTACGGATTGGCAGGCAAGCCATCCTGGAGAGACGCGAGACTCCGAGGCAGACTGAGAAATTCAATGTAAGTCAATACGTAATTATAAAATTCCATCTTTTGGCCGCAGCTCCTTAAATGTATATTTATTTAGGCCCATTGCAGAGTAACAGCCAGAGCCTGGGAATTGTCGAGTCCTCTGCTAACCCGTGATTTGAATCTCGGGAGAGGAGGGGAGGACACCATTTATCTGGCCTGAAAAGAATCGATCCAAAGTGTGACAGTGTTGCCGGCCTGGCAGTTGCTGCCTCGTGGTCTCCTGTGATTCCGCACTCTCCCAAGTCCAGGCAGGAAGATCATATTTCACTTCCAAAGAAGAGATAATCTTATGAAAGCTTGACATCTTTTTCCTTCCCTCTCCCCTCTTCCACGCCAGCGTCCTGCTCTGTCTCCCTAGCAGAAGTATTGCTCTGGACTTCATTTTCTTAGCTCTCAGTCGCGTGGGTATTTCCCCTGACCCCACTTCATCCTTTAGCAATCCATTCCCTGGCATCCCGCGTCCCCCACCTCTTCTGCTCCTGGGCTCACACTCTCTCTTCCTGTCCTCGAGTTCCCCAGTGTTTAATGTAGGGGGAGGGCGCAGTGAGAATTGTAACTCCTAACTAGGGGTTCAGTTGGAGCTGTCAGACATATTTAATGGATCGTTACCTCTCTAGCTATATCTTTTGGGTGAGATTCTTTGTGTAACTGTCTTTATGTAAAATTAGATGGAGCGATCGGGAGAAGGTCTAATCAAAAGGAATGTTTTCAACGTAGGAAGTCAGGGTTTTGTTTCCCTGGGGCTGTGGAGGTGTCTGTGGGTTTGGGGGTCCACTCCCTTTCACCTCCGGGCTGCCACTGTTCCTCGTCTTACAGCGTGGCTAGTTGTGCATATACCCGCTAAGTGAGTCATCACTAAAGTGCTTACTCGCTGAGTTGCGACACCTTGGTATTCATTTAAGGTGCCAGGACCTTAAATGTAACTATTCTGAGTTGGGGTCCCTACAGAGGTAATGAAGTTAAAGCAAATCAATTGATCTAAGCATATCTGCATCTGCTCTGATCGCTCTTCTTATGAGAGGGGAGTCAGACACAGCGAGACACCGGGCTACTATGTGTGTGGAGGGACAGCCGTGTGAGGACAGACAATACACTTCTGCGGTTTAAGCCTCTCACTCTGGGGTCCACACAGACAGCTACCTACAGCAGTATTAGCAGAGGTCTGCATCATGACCTCCAGTGAGGGGAGCTCGAGGCAGGAATTCTAGGAAACAGAGAAACCACACCCATGCAGAAAGTAAGTTGACCTGAAACATTGTATGATCCCCTGGTTCCAGTCTTTTTCTAACAAAAGAAAACATGTCACCATAGGCCTGGCATGCGGGATGGTATCATACTGTAAGACGTCCAGAGATGGCTGTCACTAGGCCGGGGATGCTGGATGCTCTGAGGGGCAGGCATGTGGCGTCCGGCCAAAGGTTGGGGTGAGTGGAGATGGTTCTGAGCGCAGCTTGGTTAACTCATGTGTCTGTGTGGAGGGGGCTTTAATAGCGCTCGCTCGGGCTTGTCAGTCACTGTTCATAGACCTATACAGCCTCAGCTTTCTGCAGTTAGCGGCAAAAGACTTGATGCAACCCTTGGTGCAGTTGTTGAGTCTGTCTGTGCATTTGGTGGCCTTTCCCTCAGTTCGAGATCTTTGACCCTTAGAAAGCCATGAATGACTCAGTCTCTCTTCAGCATGTTATAAAAGAAAAAGGTCAGGGTTTATAGACCCAATTGCATTGGCGTCTTTCAGGTAAGATCTTCAAAATACAGCTTCTGTTTCTTTTCATGTCTGTTGACTTAGCCTTATTTATGTCTCTTGTTGGGTAGTGATAAAGGCTATCAATATATAATTATGTGCCATATAACCCAGTTGGAATTACAGTGGCTTCTCAATAATAGAAAGCCAGGTATATACCTTGGACTTTGATTTTATTTTATTTTTATCTTCAGCGGTCTACTGTGCTCTCCAATTTTCCTTATGATTTGCCAATCGTTTCCCTCCCCCAAATCGATCATACTATGCTTCCTGATTTCCCCGGGTCTCCTGTGAGCTGTCTCTTCATTGGTCTGCATCCCCATGCCTACCTAGTTATGTGACCTTCATTACTACTGCTGATAAAATATCCAGCCATCTGATAAGGACGGCGCAGCCTGCCAGCTCTCATTCATCACGCCCCCCACCCTCCGCACCCCCCGAGTTGTCTTTTTCTTCCGCCAAAGTTTAAAATAAGCTTGTCAGCTTTCAGGAAAAGCCTTTTTGACAGCGTTCTGTTTTATCTGTAGACTGATTTAGGGGAAAGTGCCATCTGCTTTCCGATGCCTCTTTCCTTCCCCGGGCACAGAATACCTCAATGTTAGTTTTAGGCTTTCTTTTATAGGGGGGGAAAAGGAGAATGTTTAAAACGCATCAGTATACACAGTATTCAAATCCTCAAACATTTAGAGAAGGATTTCCATCGCAAGAAGCGTGCTGGGAATGGACAGATTTGAGAATGTGTGAGTCCTCTGGCTCAAAAAAAAAAAACTGTAATCTTCATAGAAGGAGATGTGGTAGATAGGTACACTGTTTACTATGAACTAGGCCATGGCAAATAGTTTTATACAAAATATGCTTCCTGGGAGGTGTCTTTGTTTCTTTTCTATTTTTCTTTTTTTAAAATATTTATTTATTTATTTATTATGTATACAATATTCTGTCTGTATGTATGACTGCAGGTCAGAAGAGGGCACCAGACCTCACTGCAGATGGTTGTGAGCCACCATGTGGTTGCTGGGAATTGAACTCAGGACCTTTGGAAGAGCAGGCAATTCTCTTAACCTCTGAGCCATCTCTCCAGCCCTCTTTTCTATTTTTCTATAGTGTAATAACATGCCCGATCAAGGCAACCAAAGGGATAAAAGGTTTGTTGAGTTTATAATCCTCGCTTGTAGTTTGTAATGGCAAGGATGTCGCAGGGACAGGAACATATACCCACAGTCCAGAGTGGAGACACTTAGTCTGGAGTCCCTGAACAGGGGTTGGCGCCACCCACGGTGGGCGGAGCCTCCCACCTCATTTCATGTAATGGAGATGATCCCGCATAGACAGTACCAAAGGCTGTCTTCCAGGCGATTATCACTAACCATCGCAGGAAGTGATATTAATCTTAGCCTGAATCACTTGGGGTAAAGAACTATGGATATTACTAATTTAATATGCTTATAACTCTTTGGTATTTTGTATGAGGTGTAGAGAATAGTAGTCGCGTTTTCATATTTCAGTAACTAAGTCAGAGTGGAATTTGCTATTTACATTGTTGAGTAGTTGCATAAAAATGAAATCATTCCAAAATGAAATATCCAACATGTTCCCAAATCTGAAACTTCTCAAATGATGTCCCGTACGGCAACTAGTAAATTCCACGCCTGACCTTACATGATAAAATACACTCTGGTACAGTCAGAATGCAAATGTATTAAACCCATTGCTCAAAATCAACCTTCCGGCTAGATGGTGAATTTCATGTTTGGACTTGGAAGGAATCTCATTTTGCCTGTGCAAGCTTTCCAAAATTAAAAAAAATAAATAAATAAAATCCATAATGTAAAAAATATTCTGGTTGTGATCATTTTGGATAAGGAATATGGAAGCTGTTTTAATGATACGTTATATTCTTTTTTGGTAGTGGCCTTTGGGGTATAAATTAAGTAATGTTTAAACTCAGCCCTCCCTCCGAGTAGGTGCATCTCACCTGCACCGTGGCCTCATGGGACTCATCTACTCTACCGGGCACGGAACTCTTGGACAATAATTGGTTATGCAATTAATCTTGGTAGCCGAATGACAGAAATCTTCAAATATAACACTTTGAGTAAATGTTGCTGAGCCTGGACGGGGTGGATTATATACATCCTGTTTGGTAATCTGTGTTTTAATGAGCTGCATCGAAAGCATTCTAATAGTTTTGAAATGCAGAGAGTGGTTCCGCTTACCAAAAGATCAAATGGGAACAGTGAGGGATGGGGAAAGCCATTCTCAGCAGAGCACTGTCTAGAAAATAGTTCTGTAAGCTTGAGTGTCATGAGGCTTCTGGGGAATGTATAGACTTTTGCTGTTTTGAGGGGGAGCAGAAATTCAAAAGTCGAGCTGTGTAAATTAGGCGGTAGCCTCATGGATCTTCTTTTATTTATTTTTTTCTTTTGTTACCCCTAAGGGACATTTTGGGGAACTGAAAGGAATGTTGTTCTTGATTTTCATTTTAGCTTTGTTTTGCATTTCTGATCAATTTTAACAATTCCCTCCTATATGGGCTGTGGGTACACAAAGGACCCGGTACATTTGGCTACACAATGGCCTGAATCTTGTGTGTGGTTTAGCATTCTTTCCTTCTGTGAAAGACATTGCTTTTACTGGGAGGAAGATCCACAGCCTGTCCAGAAATACTAACTGGGTATGCATGGGCCACGGCCGATCTGCAAAGAAGCAACGAGAAAGAACGGGGCCAAGGGATGCCCTTCAAAAACTGGCAGTGAGGCAGCGAGCACTTTGAAGTACTTACACAGACGTGGATCTCCAATTCCAGTGCCAGAGGAGAGTTGAGTTCTCATTTTGTGAAACCTGAAATACTAAACCAAGCATCTAAATGTGCTTAGAAATGATAGAAAAGAGACAGGAGAAACCTCCAGATGAGGGCTGAAATCAAAATCACGTCATCCTAGCTGTTTTAGAGCCCGAATCAAACTCCCCCCCCCCAGAGGAAAAACAGGAAACAAAAGTTCAGCATATTGTAATATTTCTCATGGGGTTTTTGTAAACAGTGAATATTCATTAGACATGTCAGGAGAAGCATGGGAAAGTGGGATGGGCAGAGACAAGGCTTGCTCATCTGATTTAACGACCTATGGGTGGCCAGCCACGGGATTGTTTCCAGATGCCTCACGCTCTTCCCCAGTGTAAGCTCTCCTCAGCATGGACCAGCCATTCTCCTGGTGGGAAAACTGAGGCTTGTAAAGGCGAAATAAATCACCCAAGCATACGCGCCTTCATGAACTTTGGAGTCACGGGGACAGGCAATTTTCATGCCTTTGCCATCCTTGTTGGACACCACCGGGAGCATTCCTGTGTGTGTGTGTCCTGTGGGTGTATGTCCTCTAGAATGACGCCAGGGAGGGGAGCTACCAGGTGTGAGAACCCAGGGTGCTGTGGTCATTGCCAGCCCCAGAGGTCCTCTTACTGTTCAGATTTTATTAGTCTGGCAGGGTTAGCCTGGTGTGTCATTATACCGTTTAGAACATCATCATGTCATTGCTTCCTCGTGCAACTGTGCATCCATCCTAAGTAGGTAGAATCTGCACTGGCCATACTGTGTTTTGTATGACTCTATTGTAATTTATGTAGGCAGCCCTTATTTCTCCATAAATAATAAACCTGGGAATAACCCCAGCCTTTCAGAATGATAAAAACTGATGGATGAACTTGGGTATACATTTTTTTTTTCTGTATTGTCTTATTCTGGGACGAATTCCCAGGAATGAAATTATTTGATAAAGGTATGCAGGGGAAAGGAACTTTCCGTGTGTGGGAGGCGAGGCTTGTGATAGAAGGGGAACTAAAGGGAGTTAAGAAGGGGGAAGTTTGCCTTCCTCATTCCTGTCAGAGTGTAGGCCCTGAAGTGGCAGCAACGGCATGGGCAGAGGTGAAGAAGGGTCCAGATCCAGCGACTGTTATTTTCTCCCTAGTTCCCCTGATGCATCACTGACACTAGCCCTCCTTCGTAGAAGACTTGCCAAGGTCGCTGCATCAATCCCCGTGCTCTCATTGGAAGGAGCGAAAGGTGTCACACAACGGAGACGGGCTTTGAGTTTGATTTCACCCGCACGGACTTCGCTGAGTTCCGATTGTCCTACGTGATTCATCTATCACCGTCTCATTTTCATCAGCGTAACGAGGGAGGGTTGTCACCTTCAGCTTATGGTGCGGGGACCAAAAGCTTTATACTTAGTCAAGGGCAACAGCAAGCCTGGGACCCCGGCTGGTTTTCCCCAGTAGCCAATCCTAGGAGACTTCTGGGAATGACCAGTTATATGCCAGTGCCTGAGTGATGTACGGAAAAGAGACTGGCAGAGTCCAGGGAAGAAAGAGACGAGCAAGGATGGAGACAGCCAAGGAGGGTTCCACAGGCCGAGGCCATTTAAAACATCTTGTCACCTTTCTTTTATGGTTTCATTTTGCACCAGCCTTATCTGGCAGCGCGAGCCGATAAAGTCCAAAGCGAGATCCTTGGCACCGTGCTCCTGGCACATAGCTCGTATGCCCTTCAGCTTCAGCAAGGAATTTAGGAAAAGTTTCCCCCTGGGTAGAGAACATAGTCAACCAGACATCCCCAGAGAGCGGCTTTCTCCGCGGCTGTGGGAAGTGGGAGGCTAGCGTCTCAGCCGCAGCTACACATGGGACAGGATGGAACATTCCGTGCCTTGTGCGAAGAAAAGCATTGTTCATCTGTTTTTGTAACATTGTGGTGAACGGCTAGGAAAGTGTAGTCAGAGATAGCCAAGAGTCAGACGCCGTGACCAGACAGATGAACTCTTTGCTTCTAAATGTCAGGGTCAGGAGGTGAGCAACGGGAACGCTCATTCTGTAGTAACCTGTGTGTAGGCGATGTAAAACAAAAGCGCAGACCAAGGTCAGAGCCCCAAGACAGGAAGGCACGGAGAGCTTAGAGAATTGTCTGTTCAGCCCTGAAATGTGAAATCTTACTAAACAATTGGATTTGTAAGGGCCTATGGATCAACTCTATGCTTACACCCATAATTATCAATTATTTACATAACAAAAGCCTTATGGGGTTATTGCTTGGTTCCAGGTTCTGTGCACAGCCCTGGTGGCTTGGGGACACTGCCTTTGGCTCTCAGTTTGTTGATAGCTGACCTAGGCTGTGACACAGCACCCTGTGTGGCCAGACACAGACGTTCCCGGTTCCATTAATGGGCACCACACAGAACCTCTCCTCTGCCCTGAGGTCCGACCCCAGGCCCGCTTCTCTGCTCTGACAGGGGGGCAGTGCATGAAGAACTTTGTCTTATAGGTGGACAACAGCTCCAGAAAAGAATCCGTATATCAAAACCCCCTGCCCCCTTTCTGTGTTGTTCCCCTTCTTCCCAACGCGTGGAATTTTTCCTGGGGCAGAAGAAGGTCACACTCGCATATAACTTTCAGTTCGACCTTTTGTCGTAAGATTACCATAGGTTCAGATACAGTTGTAAGGAATAATATTGAAAGGTTACAGATACCCTTTTTCTACCTTGCCCCTATAATAGTGTCTTATAAATCTTTAGTATGAATAAATACCATAGTGACATTAGTGTAACCCACTATCTGTTCTGATTTTTCCAGATTTTGCTTACACACTCTTACTCTTCTTACAATGGAATTACATCTCCCTCAGTTATATCCCCCTTATGGTAAGAAGAAAATACTAAAGGTCAAAACCGCGTTTGCCATCAAACATCTCCGTGTATCGTAACGTGCAGGGATGGTGTGATGTTGTGGCTGATATGGCCCTGTGGCTCTCTGCCTCTGCCTAGCCAGCATGAGAGTGTTGAGCTGCTAACTGCTAGCCCGGGACCAGATCCAAATTCAAAGCACACATGGGCCAGCAAGATGGCTCCGTGGATAAAGGCACTTGCTACCAAGCCTGACACCCTGCATCTGGTCCCCACAATCCACAGGATGGGAAGCTAGAACTGGCTCTGTCTAGCAAGTCATCCTCTACCCGCCATATACGCGGTTATGACGTGTGCTTTCCCCACACAAAAGGAATAGATGAACGTTTTTTAAAAACTTAAGGCATTATTTCTCCTAAATGCACTTTTGTGTCTTTGAAAAGTGGTCAAATTGTAAGCAACTGTAAGCTAAGTCATCGTAAATCAGGACCATCTGTCCATGCCTCTGTGTGTGCTACTTAGCTCTGAGTTATTTAATTGCCTGTGTAATTCCACCCAGCCCCACTTTTAAGAGTCAGAATGACTCCATCACTGTGGGAGCCCTCATGTGACCCTCCAGGAACCATAGCCATCTCTCACCTATGACAACAACCATCCCTTTAGATCCTAACCACTGGCAATTGTTCATCTTCATATTCATAATTTTATCACCTCGAGGGTACTCTACAAATGAACCCAGGGTGCATGTGACCTCTGGGGACTGGCTCTTTTCACTGCGTGTTTTCTTGGGGACTCATCCAAGCTGTTACAGAGAACTCATTTGCTCTGCTGTTGAGTATGTTCTATGATATGTGTGTTCACCTGTCGGACACCTGGGCTGCTTCTAGTTGTCATCATTATCAAAAAACCTGCCATGAGCCGGGCGGTGGTTGCGCACGCCTTTAATCCCAGCACTCGGGAGGCAGAGGCAGGCGGATCTCTGTGAGTTCGAGGCCAGCCTGGTCTAAAAGAGCTAGTTCCAGGACAGGAACCAAAAGCTATGGAGAAACCCTGTCTCGAAAATCCAAAATAAATAAATAAAAATAAATAAGCCTGCCATGAGCATTTGTGGATCCATATCTTTATAAACGTGTTTTCTTTTCTCCAGGATAAATGCCCAGGGGTGTAATCGCTAGGTCAGATGGTTTTACATATTTCTGTTTTATAAAACCTATCAAACTACTCAGGTTGGTGGTATAAATTTGTAGTCCTAGAAAGGATTTCGAGACAAGGAGGCTCGGAAGTGGAGAATTATAAATTCAAGGTCAGCCTGGGCAACTTGATAAGAACTTGTTTCAAAAAAAAAAAAATTAGAGGGCTGGAGCCACACCTGCGCGGTGGAGCAGTTCCAGGTGTGTGAGAGACCTTTGGGTCAGCCTTCAGGACCACCAGCAACAAAAGCAAGCAAGCAAAACAGCTGGCGGGGCTGCTATCCATGTCTGCCCAGGATGTGTGAATTACCTGGTTTCTCTGTTAACAGTTGTTTTGATCAGCCATCTCTTCGGCGTGTGGTGACGTCTCCTTGTGGTTTTAATTTGCATTGCCTTTAGAGCTAATGATGTCAAACTCAGCATCATGGGCCATGCAGCCTCTCCAGTGGAATGCCTTTCATATCTTTTGACTCTTCTTCGTTAGATTGTTAATGTTTTATGGTTTCGTTTTGATAATTCTTTTTCAATTACCAGCTGTTCTTCTTAGAGCCAACTTTCTTGTTAGTACCATCATTACTTGGATGATATGAGCTGTCTTGTTTATCATACTCATTAGTATATGTAGCAAAGAAAAGGCATACCAAACACTGAGTTTTGGGTTGCAAAGAGGATTTATGTTTGAACTTGTCTTTTATGTCTTTGTCTACCAGTTACACACACATATTCACACACACACACAAACACACACACACACACACAGAGAGAGAGAGAGAGAGAGAGAGAGAGAGAGAGAGAGAGAGAGAGAGAGGCACATGCTACTACTTTGGGGAATTCTTTACTTTCTTTTTTTTTTTAACATTTTGTAGATACTTATTTGATCTATAGATGAGTGTTTTGCTGCATGTTTGTGTGAGCATCCACCCCTGGAACAGAAGGTGGTTGCTGGGAACTGAACTCAGGTCCTCTGGAAAAGCAACAAGTTCTCTTATTCACTCAGCCATCTCCAGCCCCAATTTAAAACAAACAAACAAAAAGACACTTTTGTTTTGTTTGTGTTTTTTTTTTTTCCAGACAGGATCTCACTATGTAGCCCTGGCTGTCCTGGAACTCACTACGTAAACCAGGCTGGCATCAAACTCACAGAAATCCTCCTGTTTCTGCCTCCAAAGTGCTGGGATTAAAGACACGCACCCCCACACCCAGCTCTTTGCGGGGAATTCCTAATGCATTCTAGATACTCATCCTTGTTAGACACATGGTTATATTAATATTTTCTTCATCTTTTCAGCTTAACAAGGCTGTTCACAAAGCAACAGTTTCAAGCTTTGATGAGGTACAATACATTTTTGTTCTTGTTAACGTAGCCTCAGGTCTGCACGAAGGCAGAAGTTGGAGCGGAGCTCCAGAATCTCCGAAGGCTGTCTGTAGAATCTTCTTTGATAATCATTGCTCTTGGGAATCTGTAACATGAAATAGTTGCATTGCTTTAGAAGGCACTGGGAACATTGGAAGGCGAGCCTACGAGCCTGCTGAGTCAGTTTCGGTCTTCCTGCTTTGTCATGCATGTTTTCTTTTGTTATTTGTGATTCCACTTGCTATTGCCAAGTGGAAGTTTTGGGCTGCTGTGCCAGATCCTTGCTGATGCTCACTAAATGGTGGGAAATTGTTTCCTTATAGTCATATGGAATGTGCTGTATCAGAAACTCACTGTAAGAGTGCTCATTTGCAGTTGGCAATAAACCAAGCAGTTAAAACTGGAGCTTCTTGCTTGTAATAGGCCAGGCAGCTTTTGGGCCCCAATCTAAACATTTTTCAAATTTTGCTATCGGCTATGTAGCGGATCATCATGTATTTGCTTTGAGCTATTTGAACAAACTTTAAAAATATGAATTATTCTTTCTCGTGCTCTATCTCTAAGCCTTTAGGAGGACGAGCTCTGCTTTTAGCTTTGTAAATCCCTTCCTCAAAGGGGAGACTTTCTGTATACGTTAGTTAAAATGAAAGAAGAAAAGAAGTGGTATTTCCTTCAGAAGAGGCCTGCTTTCCCTCTAACAAATCAGGCCTCAGCTACTACAAGACTGAGACACCCTGGGAGGTAAGAGCCATGAGAAGACTGTGATCCTATCTCTGTGTCCAGAACATGACAACCTTGGCCCCTGTAGTGAGTCTGGGGGTGGGGGTGGGGGTCTCTCGGACTAGATAGGATGCCCCTCATGATATCATCTTCCTTTTATATTCCAAAGACCAATAGCAGAACCCGTTGCATCAAAGGTGCTCCATAAAATAATTAGAAATTCACCAACTTCAGTAACTACGTGGTATCTCAAAATTCATAACATCCACTGTTCAAGAAACTGTGTTCCCTCTGAGGGTGAACACTATGCTTCTGCCTTGGTTATTTCTTAAAACTCCACTGTCTGCAAAATAAGTTGATACTGAAAAAATGTTGGATTCATCCATCTATCCGTCATCCATCCATTATCCTTCCATCCACTAAGCATGTCTTGAATACTGGGTTAAGAACTCCCAGGAATAGGCCTACTTGTCTAGAAGAAGGCACGGTCCTGTCCTGGCAAACTAGAACTTGGAGGGAATAGAAGTCATTTTCTGAAATATTTAAATAACATAAGACCCTGGGGCTTTCAGAATACTCCACGGCCCCACTAGAGATCTCTGTCCATGCTCCCTCCATCTGTGCTGCCCACAGGTCTTGCTTTCTCTTAAAAGGATACCCTTCTCGCCTTCTTTCTGCCCATGCGCAACACTGGATGCCGCATTGTTTGGGATTCTCTCAAGTTACACGAGTCAGAAACCTAAACAAATGCCCTAAGCAAAAATCACAATGCTCCACAATTCTGAAAAGAAGCTCTAGGCATGGCTAGGGTGGTAAAGCCACTGCCAAGATGGCTGCCAGCAGCCTCTTGCCCTCCTGTCTGAACAGACCACTTCTGGCTCACCTTGACCTGCTGGATGTGGTGGCAGTATCCATGCCAACTCTTGACAAAGCCTTGGGAGATTTGGCAGTTTGGATTTTGATCTCTTAGAACCTAGCTGCCATGTAAAGGAATCTAACCACCCTCATGCAGAAAGAGGGTTGGCACGAGAGGCTACAAAACAGTAAAGCATTTAATTAAAAGTATATATGAACATAAAAATTGGGATAGAGGGTTTGGCCAGCCCTCACCAGCCCCTTCACACCTTCTTGTGTAGATGGAGGTATGTTGGGCACACTAGCCCCAGCAATGCCACTTGGAACTGAGTAAAGTCACCTCCTCAGGAGGGCTGGCTAAACCTCAGTCATGAACCGATGCAAGGCAGTTATTGTTGCAGGCCAGTCCTTTTAGAGAAGTTTGTCACCCAGCAACAGGTGGCAGGAAAGGCAGCCTCTGGGGCTCCAGCAAGCCAATAGGAGCCTTCTTCCAAGTCCTGGCTTTCCTTTCACAGGGAGGCTGTCCTTGAGAAGGAGCGAGGACATTCATCATGGCAGCAGGCTTATACTTGCCCAGCTTAGCGATACCCATGAAGGCAAATTTCTTTCCCAGCATGGCCAGTCAGACTCATGGCTGACTCTAATTGGTTGTGACTAAGTTGTGTGACCCTTTGGAGCCTGCTGCACCTAAACTCTCTCTCTCCTTAGGCACTGGCATTGCCTCCAGAAGAAGGGATGGTCTATTTTCTCTTTGGGTCCTCTCCCCAGAGAAAAGCCAGAGGGTAATGAATGCCACTTGCTTGCTTGCTTTTCTGGGGAGCTTGCTATTGTGCTATCTAATTTGTATATTTTTTAAAACATTTTATTTTGTATGAGAGCCCAGCAGAACAGCTACTGGGCAACTGGCTTATGCAATAAATCTAAAGGGTCTTAGTAAACATGTACATAACTTCTTCTGTCAATTGAGATGTGTGTGGGCCAGAAAGTTTTGATTTTTCTTTCTCATTAAGAGTCAGCATTCCATCGTGGACCTCTGAGGAACACGAAGCTGGAATAGAAATCAAAATGAGATGCCTGCTGGAGCACAGCACACTGGCCTTTCTAAATACACCACACACACACACACACACACACAGCCTAGTCCTATGTAGCTGGCGGAGGGGGTAGGGACAAGTCCAGTATCAGATGGCAGGAGATGAGGAAAAACCCACAAATGACCCCTTAGATTTTTTTTTAGAAGGATCTTTGAAAGGTTAGGTTGGCTTAACGACCTAGAATGCTCAACAGTAACAGACGACCAAGCTTTGTTATCTGCAAGTGTAACTGGGACTTATTTGAGAAGGTTCTAGTGACTTCAATTCCAAGCCTAGGGATAAGACTGTTAGTTTTTTTTTTTCTTGAGAGGGTCTTTCTGCATAGCTCTGACTGTCCTGGAACCCACTATGTAGTTGAGACTGGCCACAAACTCAGAAACTCAGAGATCTAACAGCCTCTGCCTCCCCAGTCCAGGGATTAAAAGAGGGCATCACAATGCCCAGTGGTTGCCTTTAAATTTTTCATCTTGAAATCTTGTGTGTGTGTGTGTGTGTGTGTGTGCATGTGCATGTGTGTATGTGTGTGTGTGTGCGTGTATATGTGTGTGTGTATGTTTGTGTGTGTGTGTGTGTGTGTGTGTGTGTGTGTGTGTGTGTGAATGCCGGCAGTCACTCGTTGAAGAGAGGAGAGTGTTACACCACCATCTTCGTTTCCCCATCAGGAACTACCCTGAGAGTTAGGTCTACATCGTTTTTGTGTTTCTCAATAATTTTCACAGAATAAGTTTGTTTTCTTAAATAAATAAGTTGTTTCCCTCCCTATACTTTAATTTTTAGGTTTTTAATCTCTGTACATTGAACGCAGAATGCTTGCGGTTTTCTGTGCCCTGCTCTTTTATTTCCCAAGGATTGTTTGTGAAATTCACACAAATTGGTTTCTTAAAAAAAAAAAAAAAAAAAAAGCAGGGGCTCAGTCTGTGGTGCATGTTCTCACTTTAGTATTTCCTTTCATAGACAGACACATGCATGTTTTTAATGCTGTTACATATTTACGGTTTATGCTTTCAAAGCCTGCTTTTTATGACTTGAGATAAAAATGATCTCCAATTTTATTTTAAGAGATTAAAGTTTCTTTTTCTTTGTCTTTAAAAGATAATTTTACATTTATTTATTTATGTGTGAGCACATGTGTATGTGTCTTAGGGTTTTTATTGCTGTGAAGAGACACCATGACCAGGGCAACTCTTATAAAGGAAAACATTTAATTGGGCCTGGCTTACAGCTTAGAGGTTTAGTTCATTATCTTGATGGGGGCAGACAGGCTGACACAGTGCTGGAGAAGGAGCTGAGAGTTCTACATCTTGATCCTCAGACAGCAGAAGGGACTGTGTGCCACACTGGGCATAGCTTGAGCATATGAGACCTCAAAGCCCGCCTCCAGGGTGACACACTTCCTCCAGCATTGCCACACCTACTCCAACAAGGCTACAGCTCCAAATAGTGCCACTCCCAATGGGCCAAGCATTCAAACAGATTCTATGGGGGCCACGCCCACTCAAACCACCACAGTGTGTATGGGCACACAGTTGCCAAGGGGCACAAATGAAGGCCAGAGGACAGCTTTTGAAAATTGAGTTTCTCCATCCACCATGTGCGTTCAGACTTGCTGATAAGCTTTTACCCTCCAAGCCTCATATTTTTGCTTTGATTTGATGTTTGTTGTTGCTGGATTTTTTGTTTTGTTTTGTCTGAAACTCTTACCTAGCACTGATTTTTGTGCATGTTGTCAGGGGGTCTGTCATTTCTTCTTTTGTGAGAAAGGCAAATCATGCCATATATGTCCTCACATTTTTCTTTTGTCTTCATCCAGATGAAACTCTGGATTCTAAAAATGGCCTGAAAGCCACCATAGGATCTCATCCTCCGAGACAGCCCCTCCCACTTCGCCCCCTATGTGCTTCTGAGGGGGCATGGTTCTCCTTGCTCTTCCTTGAACTCTCCTCAGAGGTACCTGCTGCAAAACTCTTGACTCCTTCGTCTACGTGAATTTCCACATTCCTACATGTCTTAGTCAGTGTTCCGTTGCTGTAAAGAGACACACAGATCATGCGTAAAACTCATAAAAGATTTAATTGGTGCTTGCTTACAGTTTTCCAGCCTTAGTCCATTGGCACTATGGGAAGCATGGTGGCTCACAGACAGACGTGGTGTGGAAGAAGTACCTGAGGGGTCTATGCCCTGATCCATAGGCCGCAGGAAGAGAGCCACATTGCACCTGATATGGGCTTTTGAAACCTCAAAGCCCACCCCCAGTGACACGCCTCCTCTAACAAGACCACACCCTAATTCTTTCCAAAGCTGCCTCTCCCTGATGACCAAGCAGTCAAATCTAGGAGCCTATGGGAGCCATCTTCATTCAATCCCCTGTGCTGCTTTACCCTGCCTAAGTCTCTGCTCAAATATTACCCTATCACAATCTTCTCTGGACAGCATAACTAAAGTCACACACACACACACACACACACATACACACACATACACACACACACATACACACACACATACACACACATACACAACACACACACACAATCACACACATACACACACATACACAATCACACACATACACACACAATCACACACACATACACACACAATCACACACACATACACACACAATCACACACACATACACACACAAAATCACACACATACACACACACAATCACACACATACACAATCACACACATACACACACACATACACACACACACATACACACACATACACACACAATCACACAATCACAATCTCTATTTTCTGCTTGGAAGAATTTACCTGAAAATCTTTCTGGGCCTGGTGTAGGGGTGTGTGTGTGTGTGTGTGTGTGTGTGTGTGTAAGTGTTTTTAATTAAATGTCTTTAGATTAGTTTTCTCATTCTTAAATTTTAATAATTTTCTCTACTTTTTGCATAGTTAATATGTAACCATCTCTACCTTCTGGCTACCCAGTCCTCCTATTCTGACCTCAGTTGCTTGTTCAATTATTTCTGCAGTCTTTGTTTATCAGAAATAAGCCATACATACGCAAATTCATGTATGTGTGTGTGTATATATATATATATGCACAGATACGCTCTGCATTTGTTATAAATAAATGGTAAACACCACAGATTGTTCTGCGCCTCGCCTTTTCCCCCACTTAACTATATATGCTAGACAACCCCATAGTTAGAGGGTCGTCGCATATTAGACTTGCCTCTTACTCTGCTGGGTGGACATGCCTTGGTTTCTTGATCTTTGTGAATGTCGTGAATGTTACATAGGTCATCCTCGGTCTCTGACAGGGCCTCCTAGCCAGTCCCTCACCGATCTTTCATCAGTGCTTCACAGGATGGCCAGACCTCTTAGACTTCCATTCTGATTTTGTCGACTCCTGGTTCAGGAACCCCGGCAGCTTGCCAACGCTCACAGAACAATGCTGAACTCTTACATGCTGTAAGTACAGTCTCACACAGTCTCTCTCCTTTTACCTCGGACCTCTGAGCTTGCAGACGCCCGCCCCCTAAGCCTGTGCCTGGAGGTTTTTTCCAAATGTTCAGTCCTGTTTTCTCTCAGCCAGCTAGGGGGATAAGCTCCTCCTCCTCTCCTCCTAGGTAGATCACAGTGCACTCAGGGCCTGTGGCAATCAGAGTTTTAAACCGGCCACCCTGGTCTCAGGGGCACGTCCAGCATAACCAGACCCTGTGCGTTGAATTTTGAGTTAGGCAACTGGGAGTGAATCCTTTACCAAGCAGTACTTTTTCTATTGGACTCCAAATTCCACTGGGACCAGAGATCGCTGAAGTGAAAAGATGAGTCCGGACTTCAATGTAGCTTACAACACAGTGAGTCACACAAGCACAATTAAGATACACAACACGGTGAAAGTGTGGTTCCGTGGAATCCTAGGTGGTAAAACGCCCCTCACTCCTGCAATCTTTAGCCCACCATCCAGGTCCAGGATAGCTGCCCGGCTGCCTGTTGAATGGAGAGTGTACTAAAACGCAGCCGCCAAGCTCCTGTCCCCAAAGCCATCTTTTAATCACACTCAAATGGGTCCCTAACCTGTGCCGACTATGCTCCTCTGAGCAGGGGGCGGCGTGGGAGGGCGTGGGCCCGGGTTGCAGGCAGGGAGGGCAGCTGAGCCCGGCACCTGGAGCGGGTCTGGGCGCCGCGCGGGGCGCAGGGGCGGGGAGCGGGGAAGGGGCGGAGACTGTCGCCTGCCTCCCCACCGGCGGCAGCGGCGGCGCAGGGCCGCGGGGTGTCGGCAGCAGCTGCAGCCGCCCCTGCCACCCCCTCGACCGCGGCTCCCGGGCGAGCGAGGGTGAGCTGAGCTCGGCGGGCAGCTGCCACCCCGCGCCTCCGTACAGAGCAGAGTGGAGCGGCGGCCCCGGAGAAGGCAAAGTTGCCAGTCTAAGCGCAGACATGCCGGGCAGCGACACGGCGCTCACGGTGGACCGGACCTACTCGGATCCCGGCCGGCACCACCGCTGCAAGAGCCGGGTGAGGGCGCGCTCAGGGCGGCGCGGGGGTGTGAGTCGGTGGGGAGGGCGGGGGTCGAACCGGAGACACCGCGCGGTAGAACCCATCGTCGGCCTCTCGTAGCCGGTAAGGTTGGAAGAAACCTGCGGCCCGGGGACCCGAGGCTACCGCTGGCTTGGGAGGCTAGCCAGCCTACACTGCCGCCCCGGCTCCGCGACGGTGTCTCCCCGCCAGGGAGCGCACGCTGCTGGTACCCGGGACACCCAGGGTCTGGCTTGGGGCACCGCCACCTGCGGGGCTCAGCGTGGCTGCTGCATCCCTAGCCCAGCAGCCCAGTCCCCTGTACCGTGTGCCCCAGATGCGCTGCCAAAAAACAGAAGAAAAATTCCAAAGTCCGTTTCGGCTTGTACGCTCCGGAGTTGGGAGCCGTGCAGAGCGGGTGCCTTAGCCACGGTTTTCAGTGTAATTTGTTGTTGCTGATTTTGGCTGTGAGCGAAAATAGCTCTTCTGAGCAAGCTATGGAGACCGGCCCTGGAGGGCTTCAGTATCAAGACTGAGGCCGCAGCCGCAGCCGCAGCCGCAGCTGCAGCCCCAGCCCTGGGCCCTCCCAGGGAATACCTTCCGTCCTGGACAGCCAAGTGTCCTAGCGGGATGGGGCGCCCAAATTCCTTCTCTCCTTGACTGATTAAAGTGCCATTTGAAACAGCACCTCCTCCACTATGGCAGGCCATACCTGGAATTGTTCTCTGAGCCTCCAAACTTCTGGCTTGTCCGTGGAATTGGGCATTTCGGTGTCAGCTACCCGGTATAAAGTTCGTCCAGGTAGACTAGGCACCTCCACCCACCACCTCCAAGATCTATTGATCAGCCAGAAGTTGTTGCCATAAGTGACAGTCGTGTGCCGGGTCCCTCATACAGAATGTGCAGTCATAGTTTGAAACAGTAATCGATTGTCCCAGAAGTGGTATGTTCGCCTCATTTCTCTCCTCACTTTAACTCCTAAGAATCAATTTTAGAAAATGATTTTTTTTTGAAACACAAATTTAATGTGTTTGGTGGAATCGCTCCTACATCGACCGATTCTTTTCCTGTTTCTTTAAAAGTTTCATAACAAATACACTAGGCAAGTATTGGGGGGAAAAATTAGAGTTTTGGTTACCTGCAGCCAGAAGTTTGTTTGGGAGGCTCATGAACACAACTCACCGAAGGAAAGATCTTTTCCTAAGGCTTTTATAATGGGGTGAGGGTGAAGTTAATATTGCAGTTGACAGGAGAAATTGCAGTCTTAAAATAATTTGAGAGCCTGAATTGTCACAACTCGGTGATCACCGTATGCAGCCAAGTTAGGAATGTTCGAGGGAGGGAGGGGTAAGCATGGGATGAGCTTTGTTCTAAGATTCAAGCTTTGTTGCCAATCAGATGGGTGGGAAAACCAGTGCTTACAGACTTGGGTAGGAAGTGGAAAGATGCGTTGAACTGCAGGCATGAGTGTCTTTTCCACAACAGTCAGGTCTCAGAAAGTGTCCAAGACCTCGTGTGGAGGGGATTGGCGTATTTTCTTTTAAAGGGTGCTTAGGGTTGTACTTGCTACATCATCAGCAGGAAGAGTCTCGATCTGTGAACCGTGCGGTGAAACTGCCTTAGATACCGAAGGTACTGATTATTCTACGTCACTAGTCCATTGAGCACAGGAAATCTAGTGAGGACTAGGGGGAAAAATAGAGGGACGACGGCTAGAGTTGAGTAGGCCCAGGTCACAGTTCAACGTTCCTAGAGATCCCAGTTTGGCCCGCTAGGCCATCTGCTTTTAACTGTTGTTTGTTGTTGCTGTCCTTTAGGGCTTGTTTTTGAAACAAGGTCTCACTGTGTAGCCCAGGCTGGCCTGTAATCCACCATCCTCCAGTCTTAGCCTCCCGAGTGCTGGAATTACAGGCGTGCACTGCCCTGCCTGGCGTTGCTCTTATGTTTTTTTGTGTGTTTTCCTGTGGAGATATCAAGGTATCACGAGAACTAATATACAGACTTTTCTCTAGTGGGGCCGGTGTCATTTTGCATCCCTCCTTAAGGCTGTAATAAGTCCGCTGTAATGAAGGCACAGCGAAAGCTATTTTGCTGTTGCAGAAAACGCCATCCCATTAGGTGATCCAGCAGCTCCTTGGTGGAACTTAATTTGATGGAGCTATAAAAAAGCATTTTCCCCTTACACCCAGAAAAGTATGCTACTGTACAGAAAGAAAGCGCCGAATAGCATCAGGGCTTAATTTCTTGACGTGTCTCTCCCATTGGAAATAAACCAGGATTTAAAACTCATCCCTGTAGTCAGTCTCCTCTGGCAAACTATTTCTTTTAAAGATGCTGATGATTGCCTGCGTGGATGTGTGGAGGTGACTAACCCCTCAGGAGCCTCTAGTTTCCTCCCAAGAACACCTTGCTGATTAACAAATGGTCATTTAAAAGCTTCAAAATCTTCTATCCATTGAAGGTAGTAAAAGAACACGCCCATACTTATTGCTGGGCTTTCTTAAGCCGTTGAGACTAAATGGCAACGAGACAGAGGACCACTGTAATACTGCAGAGGTCTATTTTTACAGCCAGGTAGACTGATTTAGATCCCACTCCCCTTCCAAAGTGTAACTAGTGATGTTTCTGGTCGTTGCTAAGCTAAGAAGCCAGAGTCATTCATATTTTTAAACTTCTTCGTAAAACTCAAAAAAAAAAATGATGCTTGTTAACTTGACAGACATCACCCCTTTCTGCTTTGAAAGAAAGAGAACGCATAATTAGAGCCTGCATTTTTTCCCCTTGTGCCCTAGATAATCAGAACCTATATCGAGAATATAGGCTTTCTGTCTTCCACACCTTAACTGGTTTTTGTTAGTTATGCGCGAGTCCGGTTGTTTTGTTTTGTTGAGTACCAGCTGCCGTTCTGGGCATTCAGAAGAATGATAGGAAGTTTACAGTCTGGGCTTGCCAGGCGCTTGCTGCCTGGTGAGTATGTCTTATACTGTGGCCCATGGCAGTCTAGCCTTCTCTTTCACAGAAAGAATTGAACCTAGTAAGTACAAAAGTATCTGACATCCAACATAAAACCTGTGTGGAGCCTGAAGGCCACCTGTCACACATTTTGAAGGCTCTGCCATCGGGAACAGTCCCAGTGGGTGTTGAGTAACAACAGGGGTTGTCAGGGAGAGGGGGCTGTTGTGGCCCTCCCACAGTGGAACTGGCTGAGCAGTGAGTCGGTCGCTCCGCCTGTTCCCGGGCAGGAAGTAGGACAGATAGAAACAGATCCTTGTAGGTGCTGCTGACCTAGGGAGGTGGCAAACTGAGGAGTGTGTAAGGGCTGTTTTAATTAGCGATGGGTTTCACACATACTAAGGTTCCGCAAGGAGCCTGAACCACGCTGAGTGCCTCAAGTCAGAATTTGTTTACGTTAGGAGGAGGAGGTTGATGGCGCCTATGCTTTTTGGAACTCTGCTTTGCCGCAGGCTCACTGACTCTCCCCTCAGAGAAGGATGACTTGCCCGCCACCACCAGCAGCTCACACATGCCTGTCACATCCGCTGCAGAGTGCCGCCACAGCTGCTCCCAAGTTAGATCTCAGAATCTGTTTTCCTTTAGACACTTCCTGAATTCCCAGAGCCCAAACCCGGAGCCCTCGATGAAAATTACCCACGTCTCCAGGAGGATCTGCAGTGTTTTTAGCCTCGCTGTTGTTAATTGTGTTTTTGTGTTTTCAGCGGAGGGGGTAGTGAGAGCAAAGGAAGAGAGAACTGTGAATCACTGTACTGTGAATCAGAATTGGGACTTCTCATCCCTTCTAAAAGGAACATCGGGATACATGATGTGCGCATCATCCAGCCACTGCATGGATGTGGAAGGGGTTCGGACTTATCATCCCTTCTAAAAGGAACATCAGGGTACATGAGATGCGCATCCTCGAGCCTCTGCATGGATGTGGAAGGGGTTCGAGTCGAAGGGGAAACAGTGTACTTGTCGAGTGGTTTTCTTCAGGGAGGCAAAAGAACATGCACGAAAGGGTGTAGTAGCAACAATGGCTAGGGCACACCAATGGCTTAATAGACACCGGAACTACTAAGTGCTTCAGTTTCAAATTCTCCCTAATCCTGACAGGGTTTCTCTGTATATCTTTGACTGTCCTGGAACTCGCTTTGTAGACCAGGCTGGCCTCAAACTCGCAGAGATTGGCCTGCCTCTGCCTCCCAAGTGCTGGGATTAGAGGTGTGTGCCACCATACCTAGCCTGGAACTTGGTCTTAAGCCCTTCGCTGGTGGCTCCAGGGCTGAGTGCAGGAGAGTGGCTTGGTCCTGATAACCCAAGAAATGTGTTAAGCAGCTCAGTCTCGATGGACCATTTGGCTGCTTCGGGACAGATGCGTGTGACACCTTCAGGGCACCTCCTTACTTGTGTATTCCAGATTTTTATGACATACCTTTTCTGGTCTTTTGTGCAAAGTCCTTTAGTCCAAGTAAACTTGTTTTGTTTTGTTTGGGGCCGTCCTGGAACTCACTCTGTAGACCAGGCTGGCCTCAAACGCACAGAGATCCACCTGCCTCTCCCTGCGCCCACCCCCGAGTGCCAGGATTAAAGGCATGCACCACCACTGCCTGGCTCCAAGGAAACTTTTGAATGAATGCTATGGGATGATGATTTGTGAACGTTTTATAACGCTGAGGCTAATTCTGTTTGGGAGTTTGGAGAGGCTTTAAAGGGTATTAAGTAAGATCATGGGTTAAGATCATTGGAGCGGGTTTGGAGAGATGACTCAGAGGTTAAGAGCTCTGGCAGCTCTTCCATGGACCCTCATCAGTGTCCCAGTACCCTTGTGGCGGCTCACAACCACCTGTAACTCTAGTTCCAGGGGATTTGCCTCCCTCTTGTGGCTTCAAAGGACACTGCACATGTGTGGTGCACTAATATACGTGCAGGCCAAACAACCATACCAAATATATAAATAAATGTATATATTTTTAAATTAGGCAACTACCTTTTAAGCTTGATATTTGGTCTTCGGGGTGGCCACTGGCGAGCACAGCGGAAGTGGTTGTTCCCGTGAACACGAGTTCAGACGGTGCCTGGGAGTCTGTGTGTCCTGACTGGCATGTTCCTTGTGTCGTACAGTTGGTCATCAGGCAGTGTTCCGGGAAGTCCCTCGGAGCAAGCCGCCGCCTCTTATGTTTCCCTCACCACACTTTGGGGGAAGTAGACCAGAGTGGTTCAGGCCTGCTGGTTCGGGAGTCTACCTCCCTAAGGTACCCTTGGGCACGTTCCCCAAGTTACCTTTTTACAGAAGCTGTGGTGTTACGTCCCTTGGAGACCTGTGGCATAAACTAGACGCTGCAGCATGAACCAGCAGCATTCGGCCCAATGACTGCTCCGTGACCAGTGAACGCTAAGGTGGAGAGGGCTGGCCATGGCCGTGGCACAGCTTCAGGAGCCGCCTCGCTATGGAGGCCCCAGGTGTGGTTTGCCTCACTTTGTACACTGCAGAGGCCGGGTCTCTCCAGCGATGGCTTCTGGAAATGCATTGCACTCGGTGTTGGACTTCTCATGCCTCAGCTCTCAGGGTGCGTGAGGAGCTTGATGGAGAGCAGTTGAGATCAGCTGGAAAGGCCGTGACCCAGTGACCAGGCCAGGACCTTTATGGGGTCCTTTACATTGCTGGACTGGTAGCCCGTACTTCTTATATGGTGCAGGGTTGGGAGCTTAGACTCCAAGGTTTATTGTGTTAGAGCTCGAAGAGGATATACATATATATATATATATATATATATGTGTGTGTGTGTGTGTGTGTGCATTTATATGTATGTATATAGTGTGTAATATGAATGTGATATACATACTTGTATAATATTATATATATGTATATATATATATAAATTTGGAGCTGGGGATTGAACTTAGGGCCTTGTGTGTGCTAGACACATGCTCTGCCATTGACCCCCACAATCCAGGACCCTGGAAGGGAGTTTAGACATTACCACCTGACCATTCCATTCTCAGAAGTAGAAAAGTATGTCACTCAAACTATAAAGAGCAAAATTAAACAACCAATACAGACTGATTGGGACTCACCCTTTCCCATCCATTTCCTTAATAGGGAATCCTTTAACAAGGAGTTGCTTTAAAATGTATATGTATATTTAAAGCAAAGATATGTGTCAAATGTGTATCTTAAATCACGTTACTTATTTTAAAATACACACTATATGTACTGCTGGGGCTTGAACTCAGGCCCTACCAAGTTAATTGCTAAACTCTATAGGAAGATTATCTTAGCTAAGCTAGGGAGGGTGCACATAAAACTATTTCCAGCAGAGGAACTTGGCGGGTGGGGGCTCGCTGGGTAAGAACAATTGCTGTAAAAATGAGAGGGCTTGAGTTTAGTTCATTTGATAGCCTGTGCAAAAGCTGCATGACCTAGAATCCTATATAGCTCTAGAGTTATGGGTCAGAGACAGGCAGATCCTGGGAGTACCCTTGCCGTCCAGTCTGCTGTTAGGAAATAGCAAGCTTCACATTCAGTGAGAGACCTTGTCTAAAAAAAATAAATAAATAAATCAAAGTGGACTAGGTGGTAGTGGCGCACACCTTTAATCCTAGCACTTGGGAGGCAGAGATGGGTGGATCTCTGAGTTCTAAGCCAGCCTGCTCTACAGAGTGAGTTCTAGAACTGACTCCATAGCTACTGGGAAACCCTGTCTTGAAAACTGAAAGGAAAAAAAAAAAAGGAGGGCTGGTGAGATGGCTCGGTAGGTCAAGGTGCTTGCTGCTAAGCCTGACGACTCAAGTTCAGTCCCTGACACCCATACAGCGAAAGGAAGAGACGCCCTCCCCCAAATAAATATAAATAAGTGTAATTCTAAAATCCGAGGAAAACATGAGGTGGGGCGTGACAAAGGAGGACACCTGAGGTCTTGCTCTGTTTGTTATCAGCCCCCCGCACCTCCCACATATATATGAGCATATACCCTGCCACAAACCCACCGTTCTCTCCGTGAAGAGTGAACTGAATGCGCTTGAAACCGTGGGACTTTTCTAGGTAATAGCATGTATCTGAATGATTTGGTGTTAGATCAGTAGTACCCTTCTGAGTTTATTTGCAGGTTTTTTTTGGGGGGGGGGGAAGCAGAAGCTGCAGCGGATGCATAAAAACCACCACGTAGCTGCACCGGACTCTTGCCGCTTAAAAACCATCCTTCTTGAGGCCCCTTGCAGCATCTCTGTGTTTTCAGTATCAAGTTCTGATACTGAAATAATTTCATCCTCATTGTGGCCTTCTGCCAGCTGGGACAGGAAGTAGGGAATGACACACAGATGCACAAGCCAGCTGGGACAGGAATAAGGGAGTGACACACAGATACACACGCCGTTTGGTGCATTGTGCAATCTGCAGGCATGCAGCTTGCGATCCCTCCCACCCGAGGACCATTGCCTCTGACGCCTTCGGGTCCACGAGCCTCCCATCCAGACAATCTTCTAGCACCTCCCATTCTTTGCAGCATACAGCCTGAATGTCTAGCACCTAAAATGGGATATCCTTGGGATTTCTGGAATATTTGTGTGTACATCATAAAATACATCGGGCTTGGCACCCAAGTCTAAACTTGAAATTCATTTAAGTTTCACACACACACACACACCACACACACACACACACACACACACACACACACACACACCTGCATGCATAGCCCATAGATCACTGTATGCCGTGTTTTGTATACCTGTGTTTTGACTGTGCGTGCCCCGTCACAGTGCTCAGCTGTGACATTTCCTGTGTGTTGCATCATGTTGGTATTCAAAAATCAAGGTTTTAGAATATTTTGAGGTTTTTTACTAAGAACATCCAACCTGCATATAACTTTTTACGACCAAACCTTAAATCCCAATCAAAACCTCCATCTAGTTCTTGGCTAGGGAACGCATCCTCTCTTCCTTTGCAAGTGGGAAGTGGGCAGAGCATCCAATGGCCCGTTGAAAGATGGCACATGCAATGTTGGTCCCCAGTGGCCCTCTGAGGGGGAATGTGTGTGACTTCTGCCGTGTACACCGACTGGACCCTCACCTAGCCAGACACTTCTCCCTAGGTGCCGCACCCAACTGTCCGTCCAAGTCTGTATGGCAGATGAAGCCCTCGCTCGCTCCCTCTCATTCCCAGGGGATGTTTGACCGTACAGCCAATCCCCAATCCTCGTTCCTGATACACTTCCTCGGCCACTTGCTTCCCCACCCCATCCGAGGTACACGTCTTAAATGTACATCTACCTCTTCTTTGCCTGTGACATTGCTCTCCCAACAAGGTTTCTGGCTCTGAGGAACAAAGTGACGGTGGAGAGCATGGGCTTCAGTTAAGCTTGACTGTCACCTCTACCTGCCAGCTGTGCAAGCAACCACGGGAAGTGGCTTTACAGGACTTCCGCGGGTCTCCTGTTGGTTAAGTCACTCACGGTCCGCCACAGAGATTCCCAGACTCCAGTCCTTCCCACACCGCCCACATAACGCTTGATGCCACCTGCACTATTATTTCCTTAATATTTCTAAGTCAGCTCACTCTCTAAAACTTAAATTGATTTTACAGTTATCAATGTGACTGTGCTAGCTAAATGCTGTCTGAGTTTGAGGCCTGCAGTCCCAGAGTGAATGAGGAGCAAGTGTTGGGGCTTGGCTGGGGAGGCTCCACCCTTGCCTTTGTCGTGGACTGGATCGGCGGGATCGAGGTGAGGCTTGGAAAAAGGAACCTCCTCACTCCTACCCTGTTATTTAATGCTTTCGCCGTCTGAAGGAATTCAGAATCATTAAGGAAAACACAAGCCTTGGTGCAGCTGGTCCCCCATCCCTTTCTGAAAGACTCGGTGGACATATGGCCTGGAAGATGCTTAGGAGAACATTTTCCCAGCTTCGCCCAATAGGAAACTCAAATCCAAGTTTCAGTGGAACTAAAATATTAGATTGCACGCACGCTCTTTCTCTCCTGTTTTCTTTTTTCCTGTGGCTTTGGTTTGATTCTGTCTTTGTGCATGCATTTGTTGATATTACATACACTCATCATCAATAGCTCAACAATGTTTCTCGATTTTACAGTGGAAGGAAAGTGGAGTGGGAAGTCCTTCTGTATATGTGTTGCTTTTATTAGTTAACGAATAAAGAAGCTGTTCGGGCCTATGGCAATGCAGAGTAAAGCCAGGCAGGAAATCTGAATATAGAGGTATAGAGAGAAAGTAGGTGGAGTCGAGGAGATGCCACGTAGCTGCCCATGAAGACAGGCGGCAGGACGTTACCCAATAAGCCACAACCTTGTGGTGATACACAGAATAATAGAAATGGGTTAATTTAAGATGTAAGAGTTAGTTAATAAGAAGTCTAAGCTAATAGACCAAGCAGTGTTTTAATTAATAATAGTTTCTGTGTGATTATTTCGGGTCTGGGTGGCCGGGAAACAAACGAGCAGCCTCCCACCTATAGGAAAGCATTCCTGGATAACCATTCTGGTCTGTTTCAGTACGGTATCCAGTAGGTTACACAGATTATTCAGCAGCCTCTTCTAGCATAGACTTCATGAGATGAGTTTCCCTCACCGTAGGCTACCGTGAGGGTCACGAGTGTGCTCATGTCACAAGGCTAAGCTGTTTGGTAGGTTCCATGCATTTTTCTACTTCCATTGTTTTCAGCTTGCCCTGGGGTTGTCTGGAGGGAACCCAGTGACGTGTAGCTGGTGGATTACTTCTGTGGATGTGGGTAAAACGTCAACATCCTAAGTTTGGTTTCTATGGCACGCAAATGGCTTTCAAAGTTGAGACATCATACATTGAACCATTGGAACCTTCTACATGTGTGTTTTCTGTGATACCCTTAAAATCCTTTGTGTATCAAGCAAGGTGTAGACCAGTTGCTGTAATTTTACATAAATATTATTTGGAAGGAATGAAGTCTACTGTGGTGGGTAGATGGTAGCCGGGTGGGAATCCTTAAAGGAGGTTGGGGATGAGTTGTGCCTACTCTAGGTTGCTTGTGTCTACGTTATATTCTCTTTAGTATCTTGTGACCTGAGAGATGGGGGCAGGCAGTGGAAGACCTTCTGCTAACAGACAGAACTCCTAAAGATGCATATCTTTAGGATGTTCAGAGAACACACTCAGATTGTGGAGCAAGGGGAAATTCAAAGCTGTGGGTTTTTTTAAGTAAGATTGAACATAATTATGCTCGTGTGTGTGTGTGTGTGTGTGTGTGTGTGTGTGTGTGTGTGTTGACTTGGAATGAGAGGCAGTTAAGTAATGCCTGGAGCTGCAATCCCAGACAGCAGTGTTGTCCAGAACTCATTCCCCGACTGAAAGCCATGCTTTGGTATCTAAAATGCTTAACCTCACTGGGTTTGCAGTTGTGTCTGAGGTCAAAAGTCTCTCTGTCTGCGTTATAAACCTCGTACGATCATCACGAAGGCCCCAACTTGACTTCAGGTCGCCGGCAATGTACTATTTTAATCTCACTAATTGGAACAGGTGGCCTCTGTTTGCGACTGAATCACTGGTTGGCACGGAGTTCCATTTATCTGACAATATGAGGCCCATTCAGTAAGAGCTGCTGATTGTTTTGGCATCAGGCAAAGCGCTTGCGAGCTCAGTGAAAAGGCACGGGGGGGGGGGGGGGGGGAAGGGGGGGGGGGGGGGGGAGGGGGGAGGGTGTCGCCTTGGAAGAGATGGAAGAAATGCAGCAGCAGCAGCATGCTCTTCTAAATAAGGAGGACTCCCGTGCATCCTTTGACTCTCCACGATGAGTTGGCCAGCTTCGGGAGGACCTTGTGATGTCTTAGTGTTTTCAGGAGCGCCGGCTCATCTTCAGGCATAGGGAAGGGGAATGCCCTGGGTGACTCTTCTTACCCCAGGAGCTCAGGCAGAACTTCTTAAGACACGTAAAGCAGAGCTGACCTGAGATTATGAAGCTCTCCAACTTTTTATCTTTACAGTCAGCATATGTGGTAGGCTTTGCATCACTACGATAAAACACCGGACATTAAATGCAACTTAGAAGACGGGTAAGGTTGGTTTTGCCCAGTTTGAGAAGTTTTGGTCTGTGGTCTTTGGTCCCATTGATTCTGGGCTTACGGTGAGGCAGAACATTGTGTCAGGAGGAATACTTGGCAGCGAGTGCCCACTTAATGATGGCCAAAAGAAGGGACTAGGGACCAGTGACAATCTCCCAGAACATGCTTCCTGTAACTTAACTTCTGCCAGCTAGACCGGCCTGGCCCTCCGGAAGGAGCTGTTCTTAACTGGTGGGTCGCAACCTCTTGGGGTCATCGGACCCTTTCACAGGGGTCACCTAAGACCTTTGGAAAACACAGATATTTACATTGTTATTCATAGCAGTAGCAAAATTGCAGCTGTGAAGTAGCATGGAAAATAATTTTATGGCTGGGGGCGTGGTCACCACAACATGGGGAACTGTATTAAAGGGTCAGAGCATTAGGACGGTTGAGAACCACTGTGCTAAAAGGTTCCAGACTCTCCTCAAGTCCCACCAGCTAGGATGCCAAGCATTTATTTAACAATGAGGGAACATTGGATATTCAGACTGCAATAATACGTGTTCATAGTGTCATGTCAGGGTATAAACACGGAATCCCAGCTTCTTAACCCGATACCCAGATTCTCTCAAATAACCGCAGTCCAGCACTTGACCTGATTCCTTCCATATTGACTACCAGCTCCCCCATGCTTGTGGATACCCTTCCTGTACTCTCTAGGGCCGTGGTTGTGTCCCCTTCACCTGGGCATGGGGGCCGACACATGGATGAGACCTTGTCAATGTTGAATGACTGAATACAGACAGTATGTATGTTGGGGCACAGCACGAGCATGGTGGGACTGGAAAGGCTGAGATGCATGTGTTGCCTTCAGTCTGTCCATATCAGTGGAGAGGAACTGGTCCTGATTTAATTGCTGCACGGGATGCCTGTGTGTGCCTATCCCAAGAGGTGCTTACTAGCCTTCTCGGTGTTGGGGGACTGTCTCGCTTCCAGCCCATGGTAATTAGGTATGTCAGCAACTCGCACATGCTTCTTTTGACACATGCAAAGCATAGGCTGGGTGCGGAAGTGGTTTGAACCAAAGAACACCTGCGCTGCTGCTTGTGATGTCACCACACTGAGCATGTGCCTTTGCTGTGTAGAACACGAGGCATTACAAGTGCACAGTGAACAAACAAACAACAATTTGTAGACCTGCCGGGACCCTCAGCTCACCCACCCTCAAGCCCAGGTCTTCTTAGGGTTTTGGTTCCTGCATATCCTGCTGATATGCTAGGTAAAACTGGTAGCTCATTTTAACTGAAGTTTTTCCTGTTTCAAATGAGGTTGGGTCATTGTGGTGGTTTAAAAGAAAATGGCAAAGGTGGTGGCACTATTAGAAGGTGTTGCTTTGACGGAGTAGGTGTGGCCTTGTTAGAGGAAGTGGGTCACTATGGAGGTGGGCTTTGAGGTCTCATATATGCTCAAGCTGTGCCCAGTGATTCAGACCACTTCCTGTTGCCTGCCGGTCAAGATGTAGGACTCCTCCTACTTCTTCAGCACCATGTCTGCCTGAAAGCCTCCATCTTGCACCATGATGATAATGGACTAAGCTCTGAAACTCTAAGCCCTCTAATTAAATGTTTTTCATTTATAAGAGTTGCCATGGTCATGGCGTCTCTTCACAGCAATAGAACTCTAACTAAGACAATCATATTTGAAAGTTTTGAACTTTGTAGACTATTTTGTTGTACAAGAAGTTCCTGGGAATGGTAGTGACATCCCCCTGTTACCCCTCAGCCAATTTCTCCTGATACTTAAGTCTTACAGAACTGGGTAGCCTAACAGGTTGTGCTTCCATAGACTCAGAGCAAGTGTTTGTTTCTGAGCCCTCTGTTTGTCTATTCTGACCACGTACCCTCTCATCTTCTGAACAGATTTGCAGGAGTCTTTTACCTATGGAAGAAGTTGCTGTCCATATACCGCTCTCTGGCCTTATCATTCCGGACCACTTTAATTTCTCTTATTATATAACAATTGAAAAAGATTGTCTTCGAAACAAAGCCTGCTTAGTGTTGCACGGTTTCCCTGGCTCGAAGTCCAGGTATACCACAACCACACCCTCCACTGAGACTTTCATCAGTCTCAAGGGACACTGCTCTGATCCTTTTGCATGCTCTCTGGTTGCTTCCAGAATTATGTCTCTTGCCACTGCAGGACAGAGACCCTCAGAGGCTGCCCACTATTCCCTGCCACCTGGTCCCTTCATAACGTGGCAGCTTGCTTCTTTAAGATCTCCATAGTCTCTCCATTATGTTGTCTCTCTTACCTCTAGACTCTCCCTTAGAGAGCTCACCTGATTAGGCCAGGCCCAACGGGTAATTTACTTTGATTAAAGTCAACTGATTAGGAGTCTTAATTATGTTTGGCGAATTCTTTCCCCTTTGCCATAAAAGATAGCCTAATCGTGGGAGTGAGATCCCATTTTGCTCTCAAGTTTCCTGGTATCCAGGGCAGACAGGATCATATCTTGGAGACCCTCTTAGAATTCTGTTAATTATGCTCATATATGTTCTTTATGGGTGGCGGGGAGCATCGAGCTAGCATCTCGAAAACACTGGGTAATAGCAGAACTCTTACCATGCAGACATTTGAAGGTCCTTAGGCTTGGAGCTTTGCGACATAGCCTTTGTCCTTTACAAGAGAAGAGTGCCTATGTTCTGCTGGTGCGTTTTATGATTTTGTTTTCCTGCATTGGGAAACCAGGTAGAATCACTTGGT
Source organism: Microtus oregoni (assembly GCF_018167655.1). Lineage (NCBI taxonomy): Eukaryota > Metazoa > Chordata > Mammalia > Rodentia > Cricetidae > Microtus > Microtus oregoni. The sequence goes on along the minus strand of NW_024543060.1, from coordinate 84,736,973 downwards.
TGCTTTTCAGATGCTCAAGTACTTTTTTTTTTTTTGCATAGTTACCTGTTTTTAAAAATATACCGCTTCCCATATGGACTAAACTTTATTATTTTGTCTTTTTTCCCCCCTTTTCTGTGAGTTTTAAAACTAATGAACTCAGCTGGTTGTAATTCTGGTGCATTTATTCTGGATTTTCATCCTCCCACCTCCTCCCCCAAGGAATTGGAATGAGCATTTTTGAGATCTCTAGCTCAGACATTTGGAAGATTTCAGGCAGGCACAATTCCAGTATCGTTTACAATAGTGAGAAGCCAAAAAATGGGGGCAGGGATAGTAAAGGTTTGTGCATTTGTGCGAACGTGTGTGAACTGCCTCTGGAGCGAGTCATATGGCTCAGTGGGTAAAAGTTCTTACTTTGCAAGCCCGAGAACCTGAATTCAGTTCCCGGAACCCACAGGGGGAAGAAGCAGCAACCTCTGACCTACAAAACAAAACAAAACAAAACAAAAAAAAAAAAAACCGGCTTCTCAACAAGTATAATAATTTTCTGGTTGCTATGATAAAATACTTTTTGGGTCCTGAGCAGGTAATTCCTGTAATCTTAACATTGGAGATGCAGAGGCAGAGGGATTACTGCCCAACTGAAGCCATCCTGCTTCATATAACAAGTTTCAGTCCAACCAGGCTACATTGTGAGACCCTGTCTCACGGAAGTAGAGCAAACCCAACAGAAGCAATTTAAAGGAGTAAGAATTTACTGTGGCTCGTAGTTCGAGAGGGTACAGTTCAGTCACGGTGGGGAAGGTGTGGCCGCAAGAGCAGCGTGGTCTGTGGCAGGAGCATAAGGCAGCTTGTTAGGGTTACAGACCAGGAGGCAGAGAGCTTAGGCTAGAAGTGGAGCTAGCCACGGCTCCGTCCTTCCTCCCAGCCATCCATCCACTTCCTGAACTAGGTTCCACTGCCACTCAGCGGTTCTACACCCTCCCCAGACAGGTGACCAAGGGTTCAAACGGGAGCCTGTGGGGGGTCATTTCACATTCAAACAATAACGAGTTTGTTTAGCATTTGGAGACATGGCAAGACTTCAGGTCTGGAGGTAACATGCTGCTTCTTACCATATTCTTATTATCTGTTCCCCTGGCACCTGGCTCACTATAAATAAATACTTATAAGGGGGTTGTTTGGTGCGCCTGTGAGCACTGGAGCTCTCTGCCTACCTTTATCACAGTTGTCTGTGCCCAGAAGCTAACGCTTACATTTCATAACCTGACCCAGGAGCATTTTCAGGTTCGGAGGGAGTGTTTGCATTGTGTGTGCTTTCATGTAGGGTGCTGGGCTCGCAAAAGCTCCCCTTATAAGCAAATCATAGATATTTGTTGTACAAAACCAACCAAAGACTTCCTCCCGTGCTGCGAGGGAAAGGGGCACGCACTGAATTGGTCCTTGTTTGGCTTCACGGGCACCAAATTTACATCAAGGGCCGCCTTCCTTCAGGTGCTCCCAGGAACAGTTGGGGACACTTTCTCAAAGTCCCTGCCCTGCTGCTGAGAAGTGGGAACATCGTCGTCTCCTGCTGTTGAGAAATTTGACCAACTCTGTGAGACAGAAATCAGATGAGCATAGACGTGTATCCTTGTCTCTCTTTAAGTTGTCAGTTTTAAAATAATTCATATTTTGGAATGATTTTGACAACAACGAGTTGATAAATAATAAGCCACAATTGAAAGATGAAGCAACTCCTTCTGAATACAAAACCAATTTTGTTTCCTCATAGTTGGGGCATTTCAGAAATCTCGGACATTTTGTCAGGAGACGCTACTCCTAAGTAATTGCTTCTTAAGTTTGTTTGCACAACATCTAAGATAAGCCTGACTTTTTTTTTCTTTTTCTTTTGGCAGCTAACTTATTAAACTCTCCATGGATTTTAATTTTCTCGCGTTTATGATTGCTTTGCTTGTTGAATTTAATTTAAGGTTGAAGTTATTGCCCTGTGGATGTAAATGCAGTGATATCAGATTCTTGAATTCTAAGGGAATAACATGGTCCATCAGAAACAGTAACTGTTGTTTAAGAAAAGGGGGGGAGTGATGTAAATCTCACAAGGAGCAAATCAAATTGGTAAGCCAATGCTTTTGATTAAATAGTAAGTTGGCAGAATTATTCATGACAACTAAATCCTCCAGATGTGGGGGAAGTTTTTTAAAAATATATATATAAAAGATTCCCATGTCCCCACCTCCTGGTTGAACCTCCCTCAATCTATTTCCCTGTTTGCATCAGATTCTAATTACCAGTGGCCGCAGCTGTGTGGGTGTGGTCTCCTTCCCTGTTTCCCCCCAGGTCTCCATCCCTCAGGCTGTTCTGTATTGCCCTCCTGCATGTTTTTGAACATCTAACGGATTAATAGATTCTGTATGGTTACTTGTCTGGTACTGTTTTTCACATAAACAGTATCTCCGGAAACTTGCTCTTTTTCAACACTGTGGGGTTTTTTTTAAATATGATTTCCCTACTCTCATCCTCCCCCTTCTTCCTTTTAAACCACTGTGCATTCCTTCAGTACACACAGGAAAGGGGGAAACAGAATGTGCACAGGGAAGTTCTAATGGTGTTCAGGTGAGCTTGTTCTGAGGCTTTTTATACTGGCATGTGCTTATGTGTGGGCACTGTGTGAAAGGACAACTCCACCTCTCTCGTGTGGATCCCAGGGTTTGAACTCAGTTCGTCAGGCTTGGCAGCAAGCGTCTCTTCGCTAAGCCTTCTACCATCTAGTCTTCAATTGCTTTCCCAACTGCTTGTACTTACGCAGTGGGTTTTGAACTGTGTTTAAGTATCTTTAACGGGAAATTTTTATATTCATCGATTGTGTGCCTAGGTCTTGGGATAGTATTTATTTCAAATATATGTATTTTAATTTTGCCCGAAAGCAAATTGGTTATTCCGGGTGTACCGAGAGACAGTTCTCAGATCTGGTCAAGACTTCAGCCTCTCTGCCCCCGTTAACGTCTGTAACAATTGATGCCAGTATTTTATTTAGTGAGACATAGTTCCCGTAAGTAAAATGTCCCCTTAGTAAGTATTTATGAATTCTAATAAAGGCAGAGTTTTGTCATCTGTCACCAGTTAGGATACGGCTTACTTCCAGCACCTCCCAAAGCACCTATTTAACAACCTTCTTTCTGCTGTCCTAGCCTCTGCCAGCCATTGACCTGACCTTTGGCCTTACAGTTCAACTTTTCTAGATACAGTATACAGTGATACAGTATCTCCCCACACAACATATTGCTTTACATTTACCGTAATGCTTTCGTAATTCTTCCTTGTAATACCACTCCCTGCCACACACCATTTTCCCTTGGAGAAGGGTCTCAGTAGGTAGCCCAGGAAGTCCTGTGAGCTCACTGCCCTGCCTCAGCCTCTTGAATGCTATATTCCTCCAGGCAATGCTCATTCTTCTTTATTGATCAGTAGTGGCCGTATATTTTTCAGAGGACTCCAGTGGGTGTGGCTGAACAGCAATGAAGAACGGTGAGCTATCATAACTCTGGTGTATGGTTTAATTGTTCTCTCCTGTGAATACCTCAACACTATGAAAAGATGTATGTGTTGGGGGGGTTCAGTTCATAATCCTGTTGATTTTTAGGCCTTCTGTGACTTCAGAATATAAAAGAATGCATTAAAAATTATTGTGTATACTATGTGAGAGTAGAGCCATGTTCTGTCTTAGTCTGTTAATTTGCTGGCTTTGTTCTAGCAACACAGTATTTCAGTTGGAAGTCGGAGGCCGTGGTATCAGCAGGACTCTGTGACGAGGCCTCCCTCCTGAGATTGCTGCCACCTAACACCAACCCCCCCCCCGCCCCACCCCCGTGTCTTTACATCCTTCTCCTTCTTGTGCTAGTTTGAATGAATTTGACCCCCATAATCTCATGCGGAGTGGCACTATTAGGAAGTGTGGCTTTGTTGGGGTGGGTATGGCCTTGTTGGAGGAAGTGCATCACTGTGGGGGCAGGCTTTGAAGTTTCCTATGCTCAGGATACTACCCAGTATCTTAGTTGACTTCCTGTTGCCTGCAAGATGTAGGTGGACTCAACTCCAGCACATCTGCCTGTGTCCCGCCATGCTCCCCTTCATGATAACAGACTAAACCTCTGCACTGTGAGCCACCCCAGTTAAATATTTTCCTTTACAAGAGTTGCATGGTCATGGTGTCTCCTTTCAGCAATAAAAATCCTAACTTAGACACTTCTATATGGCTGAGTTTAAATTTCCTCTTCTAAGGGCAACTTCTTATTGGATGTTTTATAACAAGTCTTCAACAACCTTAACTTGAAATAGTGAAATTCAGAGGTACTGGGGATTAGGACTTCAAGTGGTTTATGTTTGTTTGTTGAGATAGGGTCTTGTTTGTAGACCAGGCTGGCCTTGACTTTACAGAGGTTCCTGTGCCTCTGCCTCCTGGGTGCTTTGCTAGGAAGATACAACAGAGGCTCAAGAAGAAAATCAAACACCCAGATTTCCACACCCCAGCAGTCACCCAAACACTTACTACGAGGTTTCTGGGTCACTGCTCTTGAGATATGTAGGAAGTTCTGCCTGTTGATTGGAAGCAAAGACTCAGAATCATCAAATTAGGCTCCAGTTACAGCCTTTCCACTTAATAGTGGGATCTTGGCCGTGACATAAAAAAAAAAGATTTATTTATTTATTATGCATACAATGTTCTGCCTGCATGCCATAAGAGGGCATCAGATCTCATTACAGATGGTTGTGAGCCACCATGTGGTTGCTAGGAATTGAACCCAGGACCTTTGGTGGAGCAGCCAATGCTCTTAACCTCTGAGCCAGCCCTGGCCATGATATTTAACCCATTTGAGCCACAGATCTTCATCCACAGCCTGAGTACCATTGTCTCTATGCTGTGTGGCGTTGCTGTCAGAATTGCTTTACCCCCATATGAAGGTTTTATCACCCCGATGTAAAGTATTTAATGGTCTGTCAAGGTTGTCTGACAGAGTTGACAAAATGGCTTATACGATATCACTTTTATTTTAAAAGGGCACCGCAAATCGGATATTCTCAGCGAAGCTGGCATAGAGAAGTAGGTGGACCATGTTAGCCCCACAGTAAAGCACTTGGACACTCGTGGAGTTTTGAGCATAGCGGAACAAAGGGCGTCTCCCTTGACCTTGATGTACATTTGGAAAAGCAGCCAGTGTCCTGGGAAGTAAGCCCATCTGTAACGCTGTAGCTGCCTGGCTGATCCCTCCTGTGACTCCTGGTGTAGGTCAGTGCTCATGATTGGCAGCCACAGGTGGAAGTTCTCGGCTGTAGGCAACCCAAGCTCATCCCCCAGAGCGGAACTCTAGAATTCCCCGGGACTGGCTCTCTTCTCAGACAGCGAATCAGCATCACCAGCATCATCATTTTGTGTTTGTATCTTTGTTTACCGGTGTTTTACCTGCATGTGTGTCTCTTTACCACCTGTGTGCCTGATGCCTTGCAGAGGCCGGAAAAGGGGGCATCAGATCCCTCGTAACTAGAGTTACGGGTGGTTGTGAGCCTCCACGTGGGTACCGAGCATCAAACCCAGGAGCCAGGAGCCGTCTTCCCATCCCGGACAGGGTGTTTTTGAAGCAGTGTCCACTCCAATCTCAGTAAAAACATCAGGAGAGGCTGCATTGTCTTTGAGCTCCCTTCATTGCCCTCAGGATATCACTTTGTACCCAGCTGTGTCTGAGACCTGAGATCGTCCCTCATGGAGCTGAGACAACAGGCCCGTGGGTTGATACGGATGCTGTAGGTGGCCCAGACTGTTTTCCGGGGATCCCTGGCTTCACGTGATCTCCTCGGGGAAGAAATGGAGCTAGTCCACCCTGAGAGGCCATAGGTAGGAGGAATGGTGTCACCTTCCTTTCATATGAGCACACCCCTCTTGGGTCTCGTCGTTGTTAGGACATTTGTGGGGGGGTGGAGGACAGATGGTACCGATTTTCCAAGGATCTGGTTACCTCTGATTAACGGTTAAGTGTGTGTTCTGTATATGCGTGCATCTGTCTTTTCTGTAGCCTTAAACGCTAAATCCTGGTTGTATAGGTAGGTTCTCTGGCTTGACTCAGATGGAAGAAGGATGCTGCAGGAAGGGAGGAGTGAGGATGTCAATTGTCATGGCAACAGCAGGTTTTTATAGTGGAACACTGCCTTTGTAACCCAAATCCGTCACCTTTTTTTGCTAACTACTGAAAACAGACCAGCACAAACTCAAGAAATTATAGTACCGTCTCTCAGTGGGGTTTTATTTGCTCTTTGGAAGAGCCTGACAGTGATTTCAGTCCCTTCCTAGAATTCCAGAATCAGAAGACACCCTTAATTTATGTGCCTAGAGCTTTCGTAAAGTTAGGAGCTTATGACTTTGTGGGAATTATGACGTCATCCCACTCGATCCCCAGTCTGATCTGTAGAGCGCTTAGCATGGGACCCAGAGTCAGGTAGACATTTGTGTTCTGTGACACAGGCCCCTCCCCGGAAAACTGTCCTTCCTACTTTGTAACTTTTGGTTTGACTTTGTTTTTGCTGTCTGAACTTACATAGTCTTGTTTCTTCACCACCCACAAGGCTGAGATACCTAGAGTACCTCATTCCTGTCAGGCATTGTGTACGCAAGTCCAAAACCACTGTTAGCTGCCTGAGACCTGCTACAAAAATCAAGCCCTGGGAGCTCCTTTGGGAGCTCTGGGGAGGGTTTAATGGGCATGCGCAATGCAAGAAAACTCCATGCAAACAGGCAGAGCTTAACTAGGGAAACTAGAGGCCGGGTTTAGTGCCCAGGGAGAGGGCTTTTGTTGACAGATGCTTGGAACAGAGAAGCTGAAACTTCTGAGGCTGAGAAGGGCGGACTGGGTGAGGATAATAGGAGTGAATCTGTGCAAGGAACACTTGCAAGAAAAGACATGTGGACAAAGGGGCTCACTGTGTGAGTCACTGCGTCACACTGCAGCTTCCATGACAAGATTTTTATTTTTTTTCCTTTTTTTTTTCCTCTTCTCTCTCAAATTTTGTTTTATTTGGGTGGTGGTGCAGGGGTGGAAGGTGTATACGAAAGGATTGGGGAATGAATAGGATCAAGATGCCTGATGTAAAAGACACACAGAATAAATAAAAGCAAAAAAAAAAGTATGATATATATGTATGGATATGACATGGCAAAATACATTAATCTGTCCAATTATTATGCAGTGTGGTGGTTTTAATGAGAGTGGCCCCCATAGACTCATGTATTTGATCCTTGGTTTCCAGTTGGTGAAACTGTGTGAGAAGAATTGGTGGGTGTGGCCTTGTTGGAGGAGGTGTGTCGCTAGGGTGGTCTTTGATGTTTCGCAATCCCATGCCAGACCCAGTCTCTCTCCTTTGCCTCCAATTTGCAGATCCAGATGTAGCCTTCAGCTACTGCTCCAGTGCAATGCCTGTCTGTCTGCGGCCATGCTCCCTGCTACCATGGTCATACAGTCTAACCTTCTGGAACTATACACTCCCCAATAGACTCCTGCCTGCCTGCTGCCATGCTCCCCTCTGTGATGGTCATACAGTCTAACCTTCTGGAACTATACACTCCCCAATAGACGCTTCTCCAAGTTCCCTTGGCTGTAGTGTCTCTTTGCAACAATAGAAACGTAGCGAAGACATATAGTCATGTTCTAAGACCCACAAGGAAAGAAGGAGAGAGACAGGAGGCGCTACCAGACTGTTCTTTTCCTCCCCTAGAGTCTTAGCCTATGGAGTTCCCTCCCCATACCCATGCCTGGAGCTTTCTTGTTCTGGGATTCTTGGCCCTATTAGAAGAGAAGATGGAGAGTGTGTCCTTGGTAGGGATGTTGAGATGGGTGGTAGCCATGTGTCCCCAACATGTGACACAGAAGGGTGTCTTTTATGGCGCTGAGTTGAAAGATGAACTTCTTTGAACCCCTTAAGCTGGCTCCTTCCTGCTCCCCATTGCCTGTTTGTCTCCTGATCATCCCCTGCCTCCAAATCAGGAGAATAATAAATGGAGGTGACAGGCTCGAGTTCTTTCATCTAGTACGTGAATGGATTGTCATCTTTGGAGCCTCATTCATAATGTCCCCAACATGTGTCAGTCCCCTGTGATGTTCTAGGCATCCTTAAGTGATAAAACAAAGACCCCACTGTAATCTGGTGTTTGTTCCAGTGGGCTGAGGCAAGGAAACCAGACCCACAGGTGAAATCCATGCATGTTCAGTGGTAGTAATATATTAAAAAGTAAGCTATGCAGTGGTGGTGCATGCCTTTAATCCCAGTACTCGGGAGGCAGAGGCAGGTGGATCTCTATGAGTTTGAGATCAGCCTGGTCTACAGAATGAGTTCTAGGACAGCCAGGGTGGTTATACAGAGAAACCTTGTCTTGAAAAACAATAACAACAACAATAATAATGATAAATAGAAGATGGAGAGGCCCAGGTGGGGCTAGAGAGGAGCAATTAAAAATCAGAGACCCCAGGAAAGCTTTTTGTAGCTGAGACCCATGGAGGTGCCATGCAGGAACAGCATCCCTGGATAAGGGAGCAGTGGGTGCAGAAGCTCAGACACAGGCATCTGCTGTGTTCCAGGCACACCAGACGACATCATGGCTGGAGCCAGGTGGGCAGTGAGTTGAACAGAGACACTTGGGACCCGAGAAGTTGTGGGGAAGCCAATTCCTGGCTCAGCATTTTGCAAGTACAGCCTTGGCTGCTGGGTTGCAGAGAGGCGAACCCAAGGAGACCCATGGGGCATAGTTCCAGTGACTTAGAATGACAGCCGAGGGGATGGTGAATGGTCAGTGCTAAATCCAGCCGAGGTTAGAGCCAGTACAGAGGGCTCTGTCTGGTAATCCGAGGGATAGTGCCAGACCAGGGCTTAGGAGACACTGGCCCCTTACAACTCTGTGAAACCATCTTAGCCCATCTTGAGCATCTGATTCCTTGGGGTAAGAGACAGCTATTTCCCCGTGAGCATGTTGGAGTCTTGTGTAAGCTAATGCTTAGGGGTCTTCCTCAGCTCCCTTTCTCTATTCACAGCTGGCGCATGTACCCCTCTACCTGACCTAGGCCAGCCTCTCCTGAGCCTTCACACCCTTTTAACTTGTGGTTTAGTCTCCCCCAACCCAGGATTGCTGTCTCCAATGCAAAGTGCACAAGTGGGGTATCGAAAATGGGGGAAAGCGAGGAAGAAAGGGAAACATACATTGAGAGTTTTACCACATAGATATTAATATAATATTGAGTTCACACCTTCCAACAAGCCAGCAAGGTCTGTCTTTTCAGAGTTCTGTGTTTAAGTACACCAAACAATTAGTTAAGGCCTTGGCTCTGGTTTTGATTTAAATACATCTAATTAGGGGAAGGCATGTACCCTGATTTCCAATATTTTAAATCTTCTGCTTTTGGCTCGTAGAAAATATTTGTTCGGGAGATGCTAATTGGCATTTTTGCTTAGATCTGCTTGAAAAATAAGTGGGTTTCTTATTGTTAAAGCCGGTTTCTTTAATGTTCTGAGGAAAATTTCCCTCCGTTTTGGTGGTGGTGGTGGTGTGATTTTTCAAGCAAATTAAATACACACGGCAGTAATCGCAAGCTGATGATCCACAGGTCAGTGTTCACAAGGCGGTCACCACCCTGTCGTCTACTAAGTTTATTTACTTTTACCTTTTTAAGATTTATTTTTATTTATGGATGTGTGTTGGGTTGCATGTGAAAGCAGTGGCCACAGAGGTCAGAAGAGGGCATCCTATCCCTTGCACCTGCAGTTAGAGCCAGCTGTAAGACCTGAGCATGGGTTCTAGGAATCGAGCCTAGGCCCTCTGGAAGAACGGAGCATGCTGTTAGAGGGTGAGCTTCCTCCCCAGCCCCTGCTGCTACAGTTAAACGCTTCCTCTACCCATTGGATGGGCAGAAAGGCTCAATCCTCGCATAGCTTTCCTCTGTCAGAAAATCTCTGCCTGTGACGGGTTTATCGAGACAGTTCGATTTCATGGGAGTGGCTGTGTCCTTTATAGTTAGAGCTGGTTTTTATAGGTTGTGCGTTCCCCAGGACATCTGTTGACATCCAAACCTTCAGTGTCTCACAGCGGGACCTTATTTGGATGCCAAGTCTTTGTAGAGTAGCTGAGTTAAAAGTAGATTTGTAGAATAGACTGGAACCCAGTAGTACTGATGTCCTTGTGAAAAGCGTCATTTGGACATAGTGTCAGGCACGCACCCAGGGACATGGCACAGAGACCAGGCCGTGAAGACCAAGGGTTTGGACAGTGAGTCTACTTACCAGCCAAGGAGTGCATGCCTCAGACAGCCATGAAGAGAGGAATCAGTGTCTGACGTCTTCAGAGGCGCTCAGCCTTCTCTCTTCTTTGATCTTGGGCCAAGCCTCCAGCGCTGTGAGCAAGGAATTTCTGCTGACTTAAACCACAGAGTTTGTGGAACTTCAGAGCAGCTTTAGGAAATAGATATGGCCAACTACAGTGGTGTCTTGTTTTCATTATTTTATATTATTGTGCGTGCAGGATTTGTGGACTGGGGAGGTGTTTGTACCATAGCACATTTGTGGAAGAGGGCAGAGGACAGCGTTGTGGAGTCAGTTCTCTTCTTTCCCCTCTGTGTGGATTCTAGGGACGAACTGGGTTCCCCGGTATATGCAAACCAACCTTTGCTCGCTGACCCAGTGAACTAAAGGCATACCAGTACCTGGCCCCACTACAGGCAGACATGGAAGCAACACCGATAGCCGGGTGGTTCTTGGTTGGCAGATGGCTCTCTGTGGCCGCTCCATTGCAGCTGTATGATTCACCATCTGAGCAAATACAGCATTTTAATTTGCTGTTGTAGATTCACGAACCCCAGGGATATGTTCACGGATGGCTCCGGTTTGCAACATACGAGTATGGAAATTAGAAAGCAGCTTACTCATGATGAGATGGTTTTTTTTTAAAGGTGGCTGATAATCCTGATGACCTGAGTTCGATTCCCGGAAGCCAGATTCTAGAGTGGAAGGAGAGAACTGACTTCTGAAAGTCGTCCCGTGATTTCCACTTACGTGCTGTGGAGAGCACACCCACCAGCCAATACTTACACACATAAACACCCATACATATACAATGTACACACACATGCATGCATACATACATATACACACATACATATACATACGTACACACGCGTGCGTGCATACGTACATATGCACGCATACACACACAAGTCAACAAAATTTAAAATAAATGTCTAATCTTGGATTCGTTGAGAGAGGAGGAGGGAGGGGGACGCGTCTTAGACTTCAGATCTGAGTTCATATCCAGTCTTTATGGCAATTCCACAAAGCTAAGCAGCCCCACTCCTGTGTCTCATGAGTTGGGTTAGTTGTTGTCGGACAATGAAAATTTTTAATAAATTAGTATTTTTTATTTTTTGAAAAGCTTTAATATATGTATAATTACGGTATTATACAACACTCCCAGTCACAGTGTGTAATTGAATGGGCTTTAATATGTTCATAAAGAAGCTAGGCAGTCACCATACCATCAATTTTAGAAAATTTATATCACCCCAAAAAGATAACCAGTAGCCACCCTCCCTCCCTCCTCAAAACCCCCAGCCCTGGCAGCTGGCAGCAAGCCGGCAGCCTACTTCCTGTCTCTAGGATTTGCCTGTTCTGTACGCTTTCCCGAAGTGAAATCATAGATTTTGTGACCTTTATATTCTGTAGTATAAAGATGTTTTCAAGGCTCATCTACGTTGTAACATGAACCAGGTCGTTGCTGCCTGTTTGGATGAATAATATTCTGAGAGTTTCCAGCCACATTTTACCGTCATTGGGATAATGCTCCGTGAACACTTGGCCAGCAAGTGTCTGTGAACTTCTCTACTCTTTACCCTTGGGTCTATAACTAGGAGTGGAATTGCCAGGTCTCATGGGAATGCGGGGTTTAGCCTTTTGTGGGCCTTCCAGGGTTTTCCAGAATGCACACCCGTGTGCATTTCCACCAGGACTGTATGTGAATCCCATGTTTCCCAGTCACTCGCTGTCTCTTTTGTCTGCCGAGCGGTGTGGAGTGGCAATTCTGTTTTGAATTAAAAATTTTCCCTGAAAGTTGTTGCTGTATTCATCGTACATGTTACTAGGTAAAATAGCCTTGACTTGGAGACTATGCAATTAACAATCTGGTGTTAAAATTAGCACCCGTGCTCCCCTTTATTACTTCCAGCCACGACTTGAAGCTCTTTGCCCAGGTCGGAATAACTGTTGTAAGTTTAATCACTTGCCTTCGATTCTCCCGATACCGAGTGAGAGCAGGCACCTTGAGCTCCATGGGTCTTCCCACCCCGGGGTTCAGGACTGGAAGCTTTGAGGGCAGCGGCTAGCCCAGTACACCTAGTACGAGTGCCCATCCCGTGTCATCCTAGACAAGCGGACAGGATATTTGCTCCTGGTTTTCCCAAGGGGTGCCTGCTGCTTTGTGGGTATGATAGTAAGATTCAAACATCTCACTGCCGGAGCCAGCTGGAAGTCAAGACAGAATCCATGCCCTCATCGGAGAAACGCTGAACAATGCCGTGAATCCCCTCCTAAAGAACAAGTGCCTGAACAAACACTCAGCATTCAGAGCTAGACAGAAAGTTGGAATGAATGACCAACTTGGAGTCAGGCTCCATCCGGTACTGCATGGCAGCTTGAGCAAGCTGCTTGGTGCTCCCGGAACCTTGGTGGCAGCGCCCAGTCCCACAGTGAGATGGGAGATGCCCAGCTCATAGCAGGCACCCAGCAGATGCCCCTTCTCTTTCCTTCCATAGCTCTGCTGTTAGTGTCTGATACTTTTCTCTACCAAGTCAGTCCAGCTCCAGGTATGGCGGGACACAGGATTCACGGTATTGTTTAGATATCTCCCCTCTGCAGAGAAACAGTGAGCTCTCCGCAAAGCCTAGTACTGGTGGAAATGGATATTGCAATTTGGTAGCTGTGATTGACACCTGTTTGCTAAACAGCAATTCAGCCTTGAGAAAGCTCACCTAGGAGAAGGGAAAATGGAAGATTTCTAAGAACAGTTGTATCCTCTTTGCCAGGTATTTATTTGTTTAAAAAAAAATCAGCTTTGCTAAGTCCCAGCCTAATGTTTTAAAATAAAATATTGACAAGTTTTGGCCTAAGAATTCAGACAACCCTATATGAAACTCAAGTGTTAGTGGACACGAAGGTGTCAGGCCCTTTCTGTAGCCTCTTTGCCTTGATTTTTATTTTCTTTAAAGAAAACTTTAGTCTTTTGGTCACTGGGTCTTTTTTTAGCCCTGCAAGGAAGTCATAGTAACAGGCTCCATGTCTGATTGGGTTCCATGGCAACAAAGGGTTGTGACTTTATTAAAAGAGAGCCGAGCTTGCCAAGAAAGATGAAAATCAGGACATGGAAGATGTCCGAAGAGATGGCTTGTGTCTCCAGGACCATATGCCCAGGGATGGAAGAGGTTTCTCCATGCAGTATCAGTTTCCGTTGTAGATGTGAATCCCACCGAGCTGCCACCAAGGTCGCAGAGATGAGGGCCCTTTCTGTAAAACTCATTTGCATCTTTGCTTTTTCGTTCGCTTCGTTCATTCATCTTGTTTTTGAATCTCCTGATATATTAAGAAAAGAAAAATCAAAACAGTTCCGTGAAGAGCCTCCCCAGAAAGGATTCTGGCTTTAAAGGTGGAAAAGGGAATCAGCGGCGCTCTTTTTGGAACTGTCTTAACAGCTGTAAACTGTGCGGCCGTGTGGGAGGGCCCATTAGAGGCAATTACAAGTGGATCCAAGCTCTCCTCCAGTCAAAGCTTGCTCCGTGATTTCCAAACTGGGGGTGGGGGCGGGGCGGGGCTCATCCTCGTTCCTCCGTTAAAATTGCCGATCCCAGGCCCCGGCCTAGAGTCTGCCCGGGAGTCGCCTTCATTTTTCTCTGCACCACGAGGGGCTGGCAGCTGCTAGCACCGGCGTGTGGCGATGAGAGCCGTTGGGCTGACAGCACTCGGGGCTCACTGGGGAAACGGTGACTCCGGGGGTGAGTCAGCCCGCGCGCCTCACCTGGGTGCACTTTGCCAGGCTGCTGATGCCCATCCCCCCACCCCTACCACCCCCACCTCGTGCTGATACTAAAAGTGAAAGAAATGGGAGGGGCGGGTTCAAGGCGGGCAGCGTCACCCAGTCTCTCAGCCGTGAAGCACGTTCTGACCTGCACCCTGAACTCAGGCTTCGTCAAGGCACGTCCCCACAGCAGCCTCATGGTGACTCAAACCTCACAGATACTCGGGGCCCTGGTGATGACACAGGGCAGGTAGTATTGGTCTGTGAGAAAAGAATTAGCTCACCAGGCCCCGGGTCTCCCAGCCATAGTTAATCAGTCCTTGGGGAAATTATGTAACTCAGTCGGGCCTGGTTTCCTTTCTCACAGTGAGTCTGACCTGAATTGATGCTTCCCAGACTTCCCTGTGCAGAGCAACCTGGGCTCCATCTGAAGACACAGAACCTGACTCACTGCCTGGGGGTGGGGCAAGGGGTGGAACGGCCCCAGGTGATCTTACAAGAGGACGGTCTGGAATTGCCGCTCAGTTACGTCAAACCGTACTTGGAATCCAAACCAGGGTAGTGCTGGCGGGAGAAGGGAAGCTGTTGTTAGGTGCAGGTTCCCATTGGTCACGATTAGGCGATGGCGGCCACGCTCAAAAACAGGGCCCCACTTCCTTTCCCATACTCAGCTCTCCCTTCCCCGTGCCTGCCCCCACCTCTCTAAGGACCCCCTAGGGGGCGGAGTTAATGAGAGGCCCATCCCATTTGCCCACGCAGCCACCCAGCAGACCTCCTGAGTAAAACTAACTTCAAGTTCAGACACTCATGGTTAGCGTAAAGACCCACTGCAGCCTCTTAAATTGTGGAAGTACTCGTAACCAAACCAGGGCCTCAGAGGGCAGCCAGGTCTCCTAAGAATCCGAGTTTACTGGTTACATCATTGACGGATAAAGCAAACACATTTCAGTGTGTGTCCTCTGCGCTCTGTCTGTGCCTGGGTTTTGTGTGTCCTGCTGAGCCGTAAGTGAAGTACTCAGTGTAGTATCTGAATAAGCCTGAACTCTAAAGGCTCATCTTTCCCCTTAGGAGCTTAACTGAAAAAGTGTAAGTTCCAGGGGTGGAGAGATGGCTCAGAGGCTAAGAGCACCGGGCTGCTCTTCCAGATGGACCAGGGTTTAATTCCCAGCGCATACCTGGTGACTTACAACCACCTGTCACTCCAGTTCCAAAGGATCCGGCGCCCTCTTCTGGCCTCCATGGGCACTGCATGCAAGTGGTGCACAGACACGTGGGCAAAACATCCATATATGTAAAATAAAAAAGATCATTTTTAAATGAAAGTTTATTGGAAACAATAAATTCCATAGTACCAAAGGTCTAAAGGTGAAAACTAGAGGCTCTGCTCCCGTCTGTCCCACACCCCTACCCCACCCCCCACCTGGGATAATGAGGTTATATTTGCTGTGCATCTTAATAGACACAGGCTCTGTGCAAATGCATTGTTATCTAACCAGTTCTCCATGACATACACACTGTTTGAGTTCTTTCCGGGATGTGGCGGGTCTTTGTTTTTCCTGTGTTTGTTTGGACTTATACTATTGTATTTCAAATGTCTGTCCTTTTTTCTGTAGCCTCATGTGGTTAAAACAATTTCGTGTGTGTGTCAAAGATGAGACCCAGGGCTTTGTATATGTTAGAAAGGTACTGAGCTACCAAGATACAGCTTCCAACACCCCCCCCACACACACACCCGCTCTCCCACCCCCAACTGCCCAAATAGATAGATAAATTATTAAGTAAAAGTGTTTGGGCCAAGAATAGGTACAAATCATTGTCCTCCCAAAGCTGGAGCCATCTTTGTTTCTTTCTTTGTTTGTTTGATTTGATTTGATTTTTTGAGACTGGGGCTTTGTGTAGGGCTGACTGTCTTAGAACTCGCTATGTAGACCAGGCTGGCCTTGAACTCACAGAGATTTGCCTGCCTCTGCCTTCTGAGTGCTGGGATTAAAGGCGCGTGCCCAGCGCTGATGCCATCTTTTGCCTCGAGCCTGATCCCCCAGTTTGGCTGCTCCGAGGCAGGCAAATGGCTGCCTGTCCCTGTCTGTGACCTGAGACTTCACCAAAAGATCCCCCTGGCTTCAAAGAATGAAGTGAGCTCTTGGTGAAAAAGGGAATTGAGTCTTTCCCTGCAATGTTCTGAGGGAGACGAGAGAAAACAACCTCGAAGCTGGTAGCTACCTGAATTTGCTGAGGGCTTGAGGTCATACAGTTCACAGAGGCCTTAGCCTTGTTTTGTGGAATTGAATTTGCGTATACTGATGATGGACTTGGTTTTGTTGTTGTTGCTGTTTTGTTTTTTGTTCTTTTGTGTTTTCAGGACTGGTTTCTCTGTAGCTTTGGAGCCTGTCCTGGAGCTCCCTCTGTAGACCAGGCTGGTCTCGAACTCACAGAGATCTGCCTGCCTCTGCCTCCCTAGTGCTGGGATTAAAGGCATGCGCCACCACCGCCCGGCCTGCTGGTGGACTTGTGCTGTTTCTGTTTCAGCGTCCAGCTGCTACGGCTTCTGGTGGGCTTTCATCCTGATGCGCTCGAGTTGAAAGTGCCATCCTCTGAAAATGTGTTTACTGCATCTTGCCTGAGTGAAGCAGTACAGCCTGCTGCACAGAGGTGCTCCCGCTGGCTCTCGTGGACACATGACTGACGGGGAGCTGCCGCTCTGCCATTGCCTGCCATCACAAGGGCATCTCAAACCTTGCATCACTAGCCCAGGAAAGGATTTGAAATTTGGAAACACGGTTTCTACTGAACATACCTTTCTTTCATACTACCGTAAAGTTTAAAATTTTTACGTCGGACCTCCTGTGTCAGGCCAAGGGCCATCAATAGTTTAAATGTGTTTGTTTGCATTAAAAATTAAATTCAGCCGGGCGATGGTGGCGCACGCCTTTAATCCCAGCACTCGGGAGGCAGAGGCAGGCGGATCTCTGTGAGTTCGAGACCAGCCTGGTCTACAGAGCTAGTTCCAGGACAGGCTCCAAAGCCACAGAGAAACCCTGTCTCGAAAAAAAAAAAAAAAAAAAAAAAAAAACAAAAACAAAAATTAAATTCATATTGAAAATTAGCAGAATAACCCCGACCTCCTCCAAAAAGCATGCATTTCTTATAGAGTGAGTGTTCTATTGACTTAACATTTGCTTGAGGTGAGACCTATTTGCCGGCATTTATTATTTAGCGCGTTTTAGACCTTGATTTGAACTAAGACAGAAAGAGACGGTAGCGTGAGTCTCCCTAAATATTACACTAGACTTTATTATACCGGCAAAATTCTCTTCTCTAAACCCCAGTGCCCTTTTCTCCCCACCCCCAAACATTTAGATCAATACCTCTGAAACCACACAGCAATTTTGGGATCTTTGCCTTCGTTATTTAACGTTAAGGGCAGGAAACTCCCAGCTCCCTTGGACCATATTAGCCCGAGCTTTCCTTATGACTTGTGGCAATTCAAATATTTGAGAATCCGCGCATACAAGGAAGGTCAAAAGGGATTTAAAGATGGGTGACCGGCAGCAGGAGAGCTTGTAACCTGCCGCGTGGGTTAAGAACTCAAATTATAAAACAAAGCACTGTATGGTCACAAAAGGGCAGTGGGAAAATATGAAATGTCTTCCGTCTGCTGTGACATTAAGTCCTTTCCTGAGCTCGTTAAATCCTGAGAGAAATTTCCTTACGCCAAAGCAGAATCTCAAAAAGGTTAATTCACTTGCCCAGGGTCTCGCAGTTACAAGAGGCAGAGCTGGGGCTTGCTTGAGTGGTTAAGGCTGACCCTTGAACTCTATGCCTGTCCTCGGAGTAAGGGGCTCAGGTACTGTTCCTGCTGACTCCCGGCCTTGCTGTCTCGAGCACTCACCGCGACACCCGTGCTTAAGTGTCTAGGGACCCTCAAGTTCACGTCTGATGCTGCACCCTCCAGCTCACGCTCCACTAGCCTACCATATGGATGATCTTAAGCCACCAAGGGACTGGAAACAGGAACGATATTGTCCCGCCTCTGCCTTTCTACCCCCCCCCCCACACACACACACACACACACTCAGCTACTCAGATTCTGCCATCTCTTCATAGATGCTAATGCTGTCCCCTGGAGCCGGGGTACTATAGGTTCATTTTGACCATCCCAGCCTCTAGTCTCCTGTACCAATGTGGGCTTTAAGCATTTTCCATTCTGATTCCAAGGATTCGTAGGCTGCCAGGGGTCTGACAGCTGGGCTCAGCTTGATTTAAGTGGGGACATTCAGGCTCTGATCCCTATGGGGGCTATGGCCTCCATCCTTCCGCCATCTCTGTTTCTTGGACCATGCTTCTCCAAACTTCTATTTCTTGACACGCAACTTTGGAGGAACCAATCTGCCTTTTGATGTAGGAAGACAAGAAGCCCTGCTCCTTCCCCCTTTGGCACTTCTTCCCTGAGGCTCCCTTAGCACCAAGTACACCTGTGCCCTCACTTATCAGAACTATCATCGTTCCTTCTTCCTCTCTGGCCACTAGACAAGAAGTGTGCTGTGCCCCTTTGCTTCTCCAGGTGTGCCTGTCACTCAAGGTACCCAGAGCATCTGTCTTGGGAAAAAAGTCAACAGAGGAAGGGGTCCCCTGACTCCTCGTGTGGCCTCCACGCCAGTTCCACTTTTCCTCCCTCTTGGCTGAGTGGCCGTTTCACAACTGATTCTGTGCATGCGTGCGTGCGTGCATGTGTGTGTGTGTGTGTGTTCATTCTGCTACTTTGCATTTTCTCTGCCAGCCTGGATTTGTTAAACTGAGGTCTTGCTCCTGCGGGCACACAGGTGTGGCAGCCAGGCTGAGTGTGAACCGTTCTATACTGTTGTGTGTGCCACAGCCTGCCTCTGCCCTGGTGGGCCTCCCTGCAGAGACAGAGTGCCTGGCTCGACCCTCAGCACAAAGAGCCCATTTGTATAGCTGAATGCATCCCATTATTGCTGACAGTTGTTCTGGGCACAGCACAGGGCGTGGAGTTTCCCCCGAGACAAACACGGGAATATCCAGAGATAGTGTGAGTTGATCTCCTCCAAAGTCCAGGGTGAGTCATCCGCAGGTGCCGTGGAGAGTATCAGCCTGCCTGCACACAGTCGGCCGGCTGCCGTGGGCAGGATGGTGAGAGCCTCCGCCGTGGTTTATCCTGGAGTTGGTGAGTCTTTTACAGCCCCTGTATGTAAATATGTATCGCCGGGCCCTTTGTAATTAATGTCCTGCCAGATGCTTGGGAGAAATACAAATTTCTTTGTTCTAATTAGTTGTCTTTGCGCTTTCTCAAATCCCTCTCTAATTTCCCAAGTGGGTTTCTAGGCATTTAAACACCCGAACTCCTAGTGAATTGCCCAGTTCATGCACTGTTCCTTCCTTTTAGAAGCGTAAGTTCAGTGAGAGTGTTTAAGGGGAGGGACATGCCAGGGGTGGAGTGTGGGAACTCCAATAAAAAAAAAAAATCAGTGTCCCCCCCCCCCTCCTCCCCTCTTGCCTGTGGATCTGACAGGCTCAGAGCCTCAGAGCTGGCATCGAACTTCCTGCTTTGACAACCCCAGTGGCTACCTTCGTTCCGTTTTCCCTGGAAGCTTGAACTTCCATATAACTGTCTTGGTGACACCTCAAGTCACCACATGCAAGAAGGGTGTGGGGGACACTGCCCTATGAGTAGGGAAAGAGAGGAAGCAGACTGGGGTGGGTGTGTGCAGCGTGCCTTTGAATCCCAGCTCCCTCGCCCATCCTGGGACTTCCGTGGTGGGATGCGGTGTGTTGTGATGTGGGGCCCTCCGCAGAGGTGCAGGATCTAGGATGTGAGCATCCGACCCTGGAACTGCTGCTGTTACAGGAAATCAGTATTCATGTCGCTGTGTGTGGCTGTTGTGGAAAAGTGGTGTTTCTTTTATTCGTTAGATATTAAAATATCTCTTTTTATTTTCTTTTTTGTTTGTTTGTTTATTTGTTTAGAGACAGGGTTTCTCTGTGTAGCCCTGGCTGTCCTTGAACTCTGCTGTGTAACTCACTAGGCTGTCTTGGAATTTAGAGCCTGCCTCTGCCTCCTCAGTGCTGGGATTAAAAGCCTGTGCCATCACTGTCTGGCAGTATTAAAATATTTCACTACATTTAACTACAGTTTTTTTTTTTTTCTGGTGGGCTCTTCATCAAAGGTTTAAGTAGAACCTCTTTTAAAAGGGTATGTTCTTAGTAGCTATTCTCTGGTCTTTCAAAACTGCAAGAACTGGAATTGTAGGAGGGAGGGAAAAGTTAGAGATGTTGACTCCTTAAATCTCGGACATTAAAGGATCTGATGGTTCCAGCAATGTATCCCATCGCCTCAGCATTGCGACGGGCACAGTTAGCAGCCATCGGCATGCTGTGGTGTCAGTTGGAATGAAAGAGAAAGTGCCTCTTAGATCATGCTGCTTATGAAACAGTTTCAACTGCCACCCCACCCCACCCCACAACCTTCAGCCTGGACCTTCCACAAAGATACAGTGTAGCCTTGTGAAGCCATTGATTGGCCTGGACTGTCCACAAAGATACAGTGTAGCCTTGTAAAGCCATTGATTGGCCTGGACTGTCCACAAAGATACAGTGTAGCCTTGTGAAGCCATTGATTGGCCTGGACCATCCACAAAGATACAGTGTAGCCTTGTGAAGCCACTGATTGGTGAACAGGCCATTCTGGGGGTGTCCTGTTCATGTTGGCACCCCTTCCACCTTTACAACCCCTTTATTTCTTCTAACCAGTATGGGGGTTGGTGGGTTAGTTATGCTATCGGGGTTAGCCTTTCCCATGGCCAGGATCTTTCTCCTGACTGTGCTTTTACTTGGCTGCCTGTGACCCAGTCAGGACCAAATGCAGAGTGGCCTAAGGGCCTTTGAATACAAGTCACCATTTCAATTTTAATATTACACAGAGGTTAAGTTATATTAGAGATAATAATCATAGTAAGTGAATCAAGCCCATCTTAGACAGACACTTTCCATGCTTTCTTACTTATGGTTTCTGGATTTTATGTAGATATGTAAAATCATGTATGTATGTATGTATGTATGTATGCTACAGAAGTAGAAGTAAAACCAGGAATAAAGTAGGAGGGGTCATGGAGGGAATATGCATAGCAGGTGATCTATATCGTACTTGTATGGAAACATCTTAAGTTACACAATGCGAGATACAATGAAAACTGTTTCTACTTGTGATTTTTTTAAATGCTAAGAGGTGGCTATAGTGGCACACCTTCAATTCCAGCACTTGGGAGGCAGAGGAAGGAGGGTCTATGTGGGTTCAAGCCCAGACTGGCTTATATAGTGAGCTCTATGTAGGCCATCCAGAGCTACGTAATGAGACCCTGATGTGGGATTCACCCTCTGTATGCTGTGAATATGTTTTATTACCATTGGTTAATAAAGAAGATGCCTTGGGCTATGGCAGAGCAGAATAGAACAAGGCGGGAAATCCAAGCAGAGATAGAGGAGGAAAGAAGGTGGGGTCAGGCAGCTGCCACCATGCAGCCGCCCAGGGAACAAGAGGTAACAAACCGCGAGCCTCGGGGTAAAATATAAAATGATAGAAATGGGTTAATTTAAGATGTAAGAGCTAGCTAGAAGTACATCTGAACCATCGGCCAGACAGTGTTGTAATTAATATAACTTCTGTATTATTATTCAGGTCTGGGGTAGCCGGGAAATGAAAGTGCAATCTCCGTTTATAAGACCCTGTCTCAAAAAAATAAAAAAAGAAAGAAAGAAAAAAAACTTTAAAAAATAAAAGTAAAGTTCTAGGGACAGAGCATAGGGGTTGGAAAAGGCCCTGTCCGTTCTATTACTTCATGCATGCTTAGTACTTCATTCCATAGTTTTTAAATGACTGTAAGGTTTGAAATATTATGCAGCAGAGATAGTGCATTAAGGGAAAAGAAGGTGACATGCCTAGGAACCAGTGCCAGTTACAGGCATGCCCTGTGACTCTCCTTGACAGTTTCACAGCCCCCCCCCCAACCCTAAGATGCCAGCTCTCTCTAGAGACTCACGTTAATCATTATCCCGCTCTATCTCATCATTTTTACCACCGATATATTTATACACAGGGAGCTGGCATCTGACCTTGGTGGAGCTTCACTCGGAAGATGTTCTTGTTTGCCTGTTTAAGTTTTGTTTGTTGGGTTGGGGAGCTGTGTTTTTGTCTTGGAAGGATTTCACTAGGTAGCTGTAGTGGCCAGACTCTCACTGTGTAGCCCAGGCTGCCTCAAACTGATGATGCTCCAGCCTCAGCTTAACGAGTACCTGGATGTGTTCTCTAACCTGCTTTATCTCACACTTAATCTATTAAATTAGCACATCTCTAGTCCCACGTTATTCCACTATGCAGGTGTGTCCGTATGATCTTATGTGTGTATGTCCACTCCATGTATGATCTTACATGTGTATATGTCTACTTCATGTATGATCTTATATATGCCCACTCCATGTATGATCATACGTGTGTATGTCCACTCCATGTATGATCATACGTGTGTATGTCCACTCCATGTATGATCATATGTGTGTATGTCCGCTCCATGTATGATCTTATATGTATATTTCCACTCCATGTATGATCTTATATGTGTATGTCCACTCCATGTATGATCTTATATGTGTATGTCCACTCCATGTATGATCTTATATGTGTATGTCCACTCCATGTATGATCTTATATGTGTATGTCCACTCCATGTATGATCTTATATGTGTATGTCCACTCCATGTATGATCTTATATGTGTATGTCCACTTGCTTTGCCCGAGGCCTTTGGGTTTTCTTTGCATTGTTTCTTGTTTTTCCCATGGTTTGCTTTTGTGACCGATGCTGTTTTGAACCTTTAATGTACTTTCCTGTCTGAGCAATGGGGTGTCTGGGTCTTCAAGGCAGTTCAAATGCCAGTTTTTCACATCATAAGAATCAATTATATGTAAACATGTCCAATTTATCGTAATCTGATTTTAGCATGGCTTCATTTCAAAGCCCTAGAACTGTAATTAACAAAGTTCTCTTCCGTTTTGGCTTCTGAGAAAGTAGCTTCAATCTTAAGGATATGGCTTTATTTTTTGTTGTTGTTTTGTTTGTTTGTTTGTTGTAGCTATTGTTGCAGAAACCATTTTTGAAAGTCCAGACAAACATTTAAGACTAGGAATCACAAACAAAGCAGCTTAGCCCCCTGAAGTCTCACGAGCTCTGTGTAACCTGTCTGTCTCTTCAGCTATCCCAAGGTAAGGGACACTGTCATGTGTCATGATGTCAGGGACGACTCCGGGGGACAGGTTCTGTAAAAGGCTTCACTAGGTGATACTGTCATTGCGCAAACATCGTGAAATACATAAACCTGGGCGGTCCAGCCAGCTCCGTAGCTAGACCGCAAGGCCCAATCCCTGCATACACAGCGCTGTGCTAGGTACTGTGAGCAGTGGTAACATAGCAGTGTCCGTGTGGACCCTTGTCAGCATGGAAAAAACCACGATAAAAATACCAAAGAGTTTCACTTTAGTGATGCACCTGTGTCGGGCGCTTACCATGAATGGAGCTTCCAGGATGGGACGCGCCCTGCATGAGTCAGTGCCTGAGTCATTGGGCAGGGACTGTGAAGGCCTGGAGTCTTAATGCGTGGTCCGATAGGTATCATTTTTAAAAGCTGGGCTCTTATTAAGCACCACTAAATTTACCAAAAATTTTTTTTTCTTCAATAGTAAACTGATCTTAATGTCCCTTTTTATTTTCTGAAAATTTTTAACTTCTTCAAAAAACATATAAAAGAGACGTTGTCGAGCTACGCCAGTGGTTCTCAACCTCCCTAGTGCTGCAAGCCTGTGCTACAGTTCCTCATGCTGTCGTCACCCCAACCATAAGATTATTGTTGTTGCTACTTCATAACACTAATTTTGCTACTGGTATGAATTGTAATGTAAATATCTGATATGCGACCTCAAGGAGGTTGTGACCCACAGATTGAAAGCCACTGAACTATACAAAAATACATTCTTACTTCGTAAGCTTTCTTCTGTTCTAAAATGTTTTAATTTTATCCTTTAAACGTTTTGTTTAAAAAGACAAAAAAAAAGCTAAGGCTCAAACATTCACATTAATCTATGGATTATCAACATCCATGATGGAGATTATCACATCGATGGCTTCGCCCTCATCTTGGCCCACCTGACAAGGTCTTCAGGAGCAGTGAGGCACAGGGAACCATCATATGTTGGCAGTGGCTTCTTCTCGGTGGCTTCCTGGTGGACCTGCCTGGTGCTGTTTTACAGTTAACTGTTTTGTTTTTAATGATGTAATGTGGAAGGAGAGTAAGAAACAATAATGACAGAAAGTACTCTGAGTGTGTAAACCAGGGGCGTAGCCCTTTATTTCCGAGCAAGAGTGTGTCACCCTTTTCTCCGACTGCTAAAGAAGTAGGTTTGTTTACACAGGTATCGCCCAGACACATGAGCAATGTGTTGTCAGTGATAGTAATGCAGCTGTGATGACACCAGGTGAGCGTTTCTTCCACCAACTACTTCAGTATAGTCTCATAGGACTCGTGCACACTGCAGCCGGAACCTACATTGTACTCTGTGTGTGTGCATGTGTGTGTGTGCATGCCTACGTGTGTGTGTGTAAGTGTGTGTGTGTGTGCATGCCTACGTGTGTGTGTAAGTGTGTGTGCGTGCACTCTGTGTGTGTGCGTGTGTGTGTGCGTGTGTGTGTGCATGCCTACGTGTGTGTGTAAGTGTGTGTGTGTGTACTCTGTGTGTGTGCATATGTGTGTGTGCATGCCTACGTGTGTGTGTGTAAGTGTGTGTGTGTGCACTCTGTGTGTGTGCATATGTGTGTGTGCATGCCTACGTGTGTGTGTGTGAGTGTGTGTGTGCACTCTGTGTGTGTGCATATGTGTGTGTGCATGCCTACGTGTGTGTGTGTAAGTGTGTGTGTGTGCACTCTGTGTGTGTGCATATGTGTGTGTGCATGCCTACGTGTGTGTGTGTAAGTGTGTGTGTGTGCACTCTGTGTGTGTGCATATGTGTGTGTGCATGCCTACGTGTGTGTGTGTAAGTGTGTGTGTGCACTCTGTGTGTGTGCATATGTGTGTGTGCATGCCTACGTGTGTGTGTAAGTGTGTGTGTGCACTCTGTGTGTGTGCATATGTGTGTGTGCATGCCTACGTGTGTGTGTGTAAGTGTGTGTGTGTGTACTCTGTGTGTGTGCATATGTGTGTGTGCATGCCTACATGTGTGTGTGTAAGTGTGTGTGTGTGCACTCTGTGTGTGTGCATATGTGTGTGTGCATGCCTACGTGTGTGTGTAAGTGTGTGTGTGCACTCTGTGTGTGTGTATATGTGTGTGTGCATGCCTACGTGTGTGTGTGTAAGTGTGTGTGTGTGCACTCTGTGTGTGTGCATATGTGTGTGTGCATGCCTACGTGTGTGTGTGTAAGTGTGTGTGTGTGCACTCTATGTGTGTGCATATGTGTGTGTGCATGCCTACGTGTGTGTGTAAGTGTGTGTGTGTGTGTACTCTGTGTGTGTGCATGCCTACGTGTGTGTGTAAGTGTGTGTGTGTGTGTGTGTGTGTGTGTGAGAGAGAGAGAGAGAGAGAGAGAGAGAGAGAGAGAGAGAGAAGGGTCTTGATGCATTAATGAAGCTTCCTGTTAGTCTCACTTGAGGGTAGAAGCACTAGGGACTTTGTTTTAAAATATAAAACTAAACATAAAACTAAGCAATAGCAGGAAGGAATGTGAAACAAAGTCTTTCATTTCTGCATTCCCACTCCATTGCCCCATGGGTAACTACCATCCAGAATTCCTAGGCTATCCTTCTAGAAAATTCCGTGTACATACAAGTGCATGTGTATACATCTACAACAACCCACTCCTCCCTCTTCTGAAGCCCAGATGGATGTGCACCGTAGCCGAGCATCTTGCCTTTCCCTCTTAGCGGGCTGCCTTAGAAAGCTTCCCACATTCGCCATTCAGCTCCGTCTCCATTTTAGCCGCTGCATCATTTCCTAATGCAGCTTTTTTTTTTTTAAGTGGTTCGCTATTGATGGTTGTCTGGGCTGTTTCCAAAGTGGAAGTAAGTGGTGGTGGTGGTGGCAAAGGTGGCAGCAGACGCTGGTGTTAGAAGCATCAGCAAGGAACTGGAGAAAAGGCAAAGGCTTAGATACACTTTAATTTTTATTTCTCATACTCAAATCTCTCAGAGTTGCTTGTTTTAAACATTATGTGGACGCTCAAAGGGGTTAAATAGGTGGGCCTGGTTGGCACAGAACTATAATCCTAGCTACCTAGTGACTAGAGGTTTCAGAGTTCCAACTGTCTTCTCCGGCAGCCATAGTGCCGATATTCCCTATGGTCACTGAGCTGTTTGTCGTAGCCTCGTTCACAGACTTTTCTTGTGATGCCTTTGGACACGGGAGATCCCCGGATGTGGAACTTAGCGTTGCATTGGTGTGTTGGCAAACATCCTGGCACCAAGTAGCCCCTAAGGGAAGGCATGGCAGGACAGCATATCTGTGTGGGCGCCAAACCAGGGTGAAGGAAGAGATGGGACTGATCCGGGCCTGAGCACTTCGCCTGGACAAGGTTCACTGGGTCAGGCTGTTCGCTCTGGGAAAGAGGGAGAAAGTACAGAATGTGTTCAAACACAGGGTTGGGTCAGGGCACGGAGGCCTTTAAAGTCCAGCTTCAGGAAGTTGAACTCCATCCCATAGACAGTGTGTGACCATTGAAAGGGGTAGCCTGGGGCCACATGAGTAAAGACATTGGCAGTGAGCCTGCGTGCAGTATAAAAGATTTGAGCTGGACAAGGAAAGGCCGGTGAGCAAGCTGAAAGAAGATAAAGGAAAAAGAATGAGGCGGGTGTAGTGGTCAAGGGAGTGAGGGGGTTAGCTGTAGAGACTGAGGGACTGTCAGTTACCTACGTGACACTCAGAATAGACGTGCAGATCTTGTGATAGTCACATCTGGGCTGGGGGAGGGGGGGCAAGAACAGTCAGAAAGATTTATTGAAGCTGTTGATGAAAGATGCTGGATAAATGGGAAACTGATGATTGTCCCCAAATCCGCTTGTCATTTAGTTCTTGCCTAATAATACCTTCACTTCTTCTATTTATGCATATTAAGTCGGTTCCTCTGAAGGGCGTGCCCGTGGTGTGAAATAAACACACCTTTGTCTCTGATCACCTACGACTGAATACTGGGAGTCAGTCCTGGGCTATGAGATATGCATTCACCTCTCATCAGGTTCCTATTTCTCCAGGATGAAAAGCAAGCAAGCAAGGGGTCTTTGACGGAGGGTTGAGGTATATTTACAATGACCTGAACAATAAAACAGACGTGACACCATGTACAGCAGTGAGCCACAATAGTATAGAGACCAAAGAGACGTCAGCGCGTGAGTTTCAGGCTGATATCCTGGGCTGAATGAGGTTTCACGATGTTCTTGGTTGATGAATCTCCAACAGATGGTCCTCTAACATTTTGAAATGCTGAATAAAGTAGGTGGACCAAGCTGAATTAATGAAGCGTAGCATATTGTCGGCGGCATTACATTGTTCAAAGCCGTGGAGTCAAGTTCATCAGCTTTCCCAAGGCCAAAGAAAGAAGGGGAGAAAAGCCCTACCATTTATATATCTTAAGGAACTTAATAGACTAGTAAAGTCTATTACGGAAGCCTATTTGACCCGCTGGGCGTACAATCAATATGTTTTCGAGCCATGGCTCTGAATGCAGGCAGTTCTGGAACAATCTCAAGGCAGGTGCCCCATCTGATTTGTCTCAGTCTCCAGGGGAGCGAGGGCTCTAAGGGAGCGCACAAACACGTGATTTGATCTACTGGCACCAGAACTCCCAAGCTACCTTCCGCTCTCACCACCTCAGGTTGGTTTTGTTGTTGTTTTTCCTTGTTGCTCTGATAAAAATGCCTTGACAAAAAATAACCATCAGGGCAGCAGGAGGGAAGCGGAGAGCAATGAGCCCAGTGCCCGGCCAGCATCCTTTTGGTGCAGCCCAGGGCTCAAGCCCACACTCAGAGTGGCTCTCCCCACGTCAGTTAATCTCTTAAGAGAATCCTTCAAAGGTGTCCCCAGAGGCCAGCCTCATCCTCCAGGCGTGCCTGAAGCTTGTCTCCCAGGTGGCTCCAGATCCTGCCGAGGTGACAGGTAACAGTACCATCACCTCTCCCCCACGGTACAGACCTTCCCCCCTTCTTAATCTAATCTAGGTTTGTTTGTCTGTTTGGTTTCCTGGACAGAACTTTTGTCTCACAACCTAGTTGGACGAGAAAATAGGTGACCATGCCACTACCATGCTGCTGGACTGCTTAGGGAAAGCAGGGGGTGACACTGTGACATGCCACTGGAGTTTCCTTTGTAGTCCATGAGTAAATGGCCTATTCCCTTCAGAGAATCTTCTCTAACTCCTGCCTTTCCTTTCGGCCTGAAAACAGAGCCTCTGTAATCTGTCCGTCCCCCTTGATGGAATGAACCGAGGCTACTGATCATAACTGGAGCCTGTCTACTTGTTGATAAAGGTCTCCAGGAGAAAAACAAGCAGAAATGTCCTAAATTACCAGTTGGGTAGTTTAGAAGCAAAATGATTGGTTGTCTATCATGTGATAGATAATATTCTCTTAGATTAAGGACTTAGCTAGCCTTAGCTTCAAGGGTTTGTGTGAGTGTGTGTGATGTGTGTATACTTGTCTGGTATGTGAGTATGTGGGGTGTTGTGTGTGTACACACATGGTATGTGTGTGTGTGTGTGTGTGTGTTTGTGTGTTAATACTAGGTCTAGTTAAATGATCCCTGACTCCAAGACACAAGAGTACTTAGCCTTGGTATGCAGTAACGTAAGAATATGTTGACTAAATCAGACACATCCATTCTTGTGCGGTCTTCTGTGACCTCACAGCATATGAACCAAACATGAAACCCCTAAAATACAGCCTAGTCACCGCTCTGGAACTTTGCACCCTTAGTTGAGACAAGTGGTTCTCAACCTGTGGTCGTGACCCTTTCGGTGCTCAAACAACCCTTTCGTAGGGTCGCATAGACCATTTACATATCAGATATTTACAACTCATAACAGTAGCAAAATTGCAGTAATGAAGTGCCAATAAAAATGATTTTATGGGAGGCTGGAGAGGTGGCTCAGCAGTTAAGAGCACTGGCTGCTCTTCAGAGGTCTTGTGTTTGCCTCCCAACAACCATATAGTGGCTCACAACCATCTCTAGTGGGATCTGATGCCCTCTTCTTTCATAAAGCGTGTATACAGAGAGAGTACTCATATACATTAGAAACATTAGATATACATTAGATAGATAGATAGATAGATAGATAGATAGATAGATAGATAGATAGGCAGACAGACAAGTGGTTTTTATGGTTAGGGATCACCATAACATGAAGAACTGTATTAAAGGGTTGTAGCGTTAGGAAGGTTGAAACACTGATATCAGAGCCTGAGCTTGGTAGTACATCTGCAGTCCCAGCCAAAGTAGCCACGCAAATTCAGGAGTTCAAGGCCAGCCTGGGCAACAGAGGCTGCGTGGTCTCAAAAAAAAAAAAAGATTTTTAGCTGGGTGGTGGTGATGCACTTCTTTAATCTCAGTGATGGGGAGGCAGAGGCTGGTAGATCTCTGCGAGTTCAAGGCCAGCGTACAGCCTGTTCTACAGAGCTATTTCCAGAACAGCTAACGTTCCACAGAGAACCCATATCTCAAAAAGAAGAGAAAGAAAGAAAAAAATAAAAACAACAGGATTTAAACAGGCCATGTTTTGTTTTTTGTGTTTTTTTAAATTTTTATTTCTGACATTTCACCTTTTTTTCAACATTTTCCATGATCAAGTGGAGCCTCCTGGAGGCTCTGTCTTCATCAGCCCTTGGCTTCCTTTCAGACATAATGTTGTACCAGGCTGGTGAAGCACACCTTTAATCCCGGTGCTCAAAAGGCAGAGGCAGGAGGATCTCTGAGAGTTCGCAGCCAGCCTGGTCTACAGAGTGAGTTCCAGGGCAGCCAGGGCTACAGAGACTCTCTCTTAAATACAAACAAACAAACAAACAAAAACAACCTGAAACCAAAATGCAAAATTAAAAATAAATCACAACTTTTTAAAAGTATCTCCTAAACATTGCTCTCCAGGTAGACTGTCTTAACTGGATTTTTTTATTTTTTATTTATTTATTTTGTGCTTTCTTCTCTCTCAACTTCCTGGGTGTTAGGATAGCAGTCGTGAACTGCCGCATGCATCCTGGTAGTTTTTCAAGCCTCCCCCTCCCCACCAAGTCCAGGGGGGAGATTACCTCCCCTCCCCCCAGTCCACATCAGGTGTCTCCTTACCAGAACCCTCACTGAATCATCAGACTTCCTCACAGCTTCCTCTCTGGTCCATTCTCTGTGACACGTACTACATTCTCTTACACACAGGTCACTGTGCGCCTCTCCACCTAAGCAGTGGACACGCCCAGGGCCGAGCTTGTCACGCCCCTCTCTGGGACTCCAGCCGCCAAGCATTCTGCCAGTCTCACAGAGCAGATGGGGAGGGGAGGGCATTTTCCAAATCTTGAGTCTGGATCTGGGTGGGCTGGTTTGGAAGCGAACTTAATAAATTCTGTCTGCTCTCATAGAAACAATGTGGCCTGTGTGTCGGTGTCCTTTCTAGTTCAATCCAGCCTCTTTGAGAAACATTGGCTCTCTAAGTAACCATTATGTAATGAGACAAGACATGAGCCCAGTGTGTGGCAACATGGTATTTGGGGATTGCTGTTTTTCAGAATTTAAAATTAAGCATTTCCGTGTCTAAATCTGATGCAGCTCGTTTACCTCCCAGATAAAAGTACTTCCGGTACTTTTCATTTACATTTTGTGTTCTGGTAACACACACACACACACACACACTTTTATCATTTATCAGATAGCATATGTACACACTGAACTAAAATACAGCACACATTGACAGGCTAATGTTCTTACTGTAAAATGATGATCCTGACAGCTCTTGCTTTTCATGAACTAAGACTTTTTTGCTTTTTATGTTACTTTTTTTGGGGGGGGGGGGGATATAACTTTCAGTAACCCACATCTATCTTAGATGTATGGCTGGGTGATTCCTACCCTAGGTGGAGCGATTGTCATTTGGATCAGTAGCGGCAGTAGCCTGGTGCTCCTTAGCGCCCCCTCCTGGTGACTCACTCTCCCAACTTCTGCAAGGGTAACCCCTGCGTCAGTCTCAGCGGGAATGTTCTGTGCTTTTCTTTTTGAAGCGTTTCACGCAGGAGGCTTCCTCTACAGCAGTGGTTCTCAACCTCCCTAATGCTGCGAGTCTTTTATCCAGTTCCTCATGTTGTGCTGACCCCCCACCATAAAGTTACTCCCATGGCTACTTCAAAATTGTAGTTTTGCCACTGTTAGGAATCGTAATGTAAATATCCGATATGCAGATGGTCTGGGGCGACCCTTGTGAAAGAGCAGTTGGACACCCCCCCCCAAAGGGGCCGCGACCCACAGGTTGAGAACTGCTGCTCGGTGGCGTTATGTATTAGCAGGTCCTCTGCTCCTTTGGCTGGCTGCATTTTGAACTACTTAGCTGCATGCTTTTCATTGTGGCCACACCGATACCACAGACGGACACATACACAATTTGCTGATAATTTAATGTATTTAGTAAGCCCATTGTCACTCTGTGTCAGTACCAGATTGCTGGGTGTGAGAGCTGCAGAGACCTTAAAGGCTGTGGAGTTCGGCCTCCCAGTTCCCTCTCCCAGGCTCCTAAGGTCTGAAGTTAACTACTGCACAGATCGCTGTTCCACCTATGTGGGTGTCTTCCTGAGGTAACTGTGTTGTGTCGCAATTCACGTTCTATTCGGCGGAGGACTGTCTTTATTGCTTTGCTCATTGTAGTGACGCAGACCACGTAAGGGAAGAGAGCTTTAGTTCAATTCTGTACATCATGGCAGGGAAGCCTGGCGGCTGGGGCAGCTCGGCAGTGGCCTGAGCATGAGGCCGCTGCCCCTCACAGTTTCATAGATAGGAAGTAAAGAGTTGGGCTGGAAGCAGGGCCAGACTGTAACCCTCAGAGGCTCCTTAGTTTACCACACACGCCAGCTGAGCCTCATCTCCCCAAATAGTGCCACCATCTAGGGACCAGCCGTTCAGCTCCCGTGTCCCAAACCATGGCAATAGCTGTGGTCAACAAGAACACAATACTGGTAAAACCTAAAAATGCCAACTCTTCCTTGGCAAGAGTTTCTGTTATCTCGAGGCTCCAGTCCCTCACCTGGAGCCCATCCACTTCCCTTAGTGTCAGTTAAATGAAGCGTAGCTGACTCTGTCCGAGAAGCCGTTTAATTAAAACCAGTCAGTGATGGAGAAGGAGGGGGGCCGTTGAGCAATTCCTGTGTTTCTATAGCGGTTTTAGTTTAAAAGTATTGTCTCGAATGTTTTGTGTTCTTGAATGTGATCCTTTCTAAACTCTCATTAAAAAAAAATAAACAAAAACCACAGAATTATTCTTAGGATGGGAAGTCTTAGAGTCAGTTCCATTTCTGTGGTCTCTGCATGTAAAAACAAACAAATCCTTCATCTTCCTGCCAGGAAAGTTTCACAGAAAGGGTTCTGAAGGGCAGAGAGCGGTGGACTTACAGCAATGGGAACTTTGTTGACCTACCAGCCAGGGAGAAACCATAGAACATTCTTCAGAATGTCAGCATCTCTTTAGGTCTAGTTAGCAGGGGCTGGAGAGATGTCTCAGCGGTTAAGAGCACTGGCTGCTCTTCCAGAAGACCCAGGTTCAATTCTCAGCACCCACGTGGCAGCTCACAGCTGTCTATAACCCCAGTTCCAGGGGGTCTGACACCCTCACACAGGCGCACAAGCAGGTGAAACACGTGAAACAAAAATAAACAAATTAGATATAGTTAGCAAACAGGAAATTGGGGAAATTGTCTTTTCCCAATTAAAGCGCTTTCAAGCAGGATTAAAACCCTCAGTTGGTCAGGAAATTAATTGAATATGAATCGTCGTGTTTTATGTTTTCATGTGGAAAAGCAGAAGTTACATCACAACAGATACTCAACTACTTACCCAGTTCAACAGTGGCAAATTTCATGCTTGCTGTACATCTGTGTTTGTGCTTTGCACACACATGTGGGGATGTGTGTGTACATGTGTTGGCAATGAAAGCAATGGTATTCTTGTTGCTCTTGGCTTTGGACTTGAACAAATAAAGTTCCTATCTTCCTAGAGTGTATTGGGTTCAGGATGTGGTGACCATTTTCAGCGCTTGCTCTGCACAAGGCCAGTTAAAGCATTCATAAGCACGGGTTCACACTGACCTCACAGTTACCCTGTGGAATCGATACACCGTCCTCATTTCACACGTAGATTAAGGCATGGGGGGGATAATTTATACAAAGTAACACAACATGGCAGAACTTTAGCTTGAATCAAGTTGGTTCAAGTCAGAAATCTGTGCCTGAGGCTCTCGCCTATGCCACCACCTGGTCATTGACCTCTCCATAGGACACATGGCTATGGAAATCTGAGCTGCCTGGTCGCTGCGTGTGCTGTGAGTTGGCCCTGGCTGGCTGCTCCCTCTGTTTTGGAAATACAGTCAGCCCAACGATAGACTTGGGTTTTAAGATGGGTCATGATGCGGTGCTTATCTTTAAAACCACAATTCACAGTGTCTTTTATTTCTCCGTGGATCTATAAAGTGTTCCGAGAGCCCTCGCCTCCCTCTGAAACAAGCATCTCCGGTCTCTTTAATCTGCAGTACAGTGCAAGCAGGAATCCTGTGCTCGTCTGCGGCTGATGGCGAACATTTAGCGGCTGTGACAGTTGGGTTCTGAACTCAGCCGGAGGAGGAGGGAGTTCCCGTCTGGCGTTATCAGTGGCTGAAACAGAAGTAGCCTGCGTTTTTCATTATGCAAGATATCTTGGGATTTAAGCTTCCCTTGTTAATATCAGGTTGAAAGTAGATCCAGCAATTGCCTACTGTCACCGAGGACTGTCTTAAGTAAAACATTCTGTGTCCATGTATGTGCCCAGCCAGGAGGCTCAGCACAGGCACTGGCTGTCAGCAACTGTGGTAGCAGCCAGGTAGATCAGGACTGCAACCACAATTTCTGCCACTTGCCAGCTTGATAACTACACACAGGCCATGTCACTCTCTCCACCCACAAAATGAGAGTCTGAATTCTAGTCTCTTATCTGTTAGAGATACCTGGATAGATGGGTGGGTGGATTGATAAATGGATGGACAGACAGACAGACAGACAAGCATAATCTGACAGTTTAAGGGGTGAGGAGTATGGCAATGTCAAGAGGGTCAAAACACTTGCCACCAACTCTGAAGACCTGAGTTCAATCCTTTGGACCCATATGATCGGAGGAAAGAACCCATTGCTACAAGCTGCCGTCTGACTTCCACAGCGCTCTGGCATGTGCCCACACTAAATAAATAAATAGCACTAAATTGTCTTGGGCTTTTGTCTTCAAGCCTCAGATCATAGGCAAGCACTCGAGCACTGAACTTCACTCTCAGCCTTAGGATACCTGTATTTTTTAGGTCATACCCAATTGGATTATGCTTCCTAAGAATCAAGAAACTCTACGTGGCACTATTTTCAATGACAGACGGAAGTGTATGTCTTTAGGGATATGTAATAATATGTCTAGTAGTATGATATTGTCTATGTCATAACTCAAACTACTTGGGGTTTTCATCTGAAACATTTATCATTTCTTTTTGGTGATAACATTCAAAATTCTCTCTCCTAGCTTTCACAGTAGGTTTCTGCACTGTTGCTATAATTGCTGTCTGTGTAATAGAACACTGTAACTCCTTCCTCTTGTCTGGCTGTAACATTGTATCTATGAGCAGTCTCTCTCTCCCCGTTCTCTCTTCTTCTGTCCTCTTTTTTTCTAGTCCTATGAACTCGGCTTTTTCAGAATTCTATATATGAATGAACACACACATCTCATTTCCCATGTCTGGCTTATTTCACATAACACTGTTGTCTCTGGGTACATCCACATTGCTGCCACATTTGACAGTCTTCCTGGCTCATTAGATAAATTGAGGGTTTTCTAGTTAATACAAGACGGCCTCCTTATTACAAAGAGTAGATTGAATCAAAACATATAGATGTGTTCGATATAGTAGGCACCTGTGTTCTCAGCATTAATCATAATAGTACTCCAGGGAAATGCTGTTTAGGAAGGGAGAGGTCCCGCCTGACTTCATATTTTGTGCAATGTGACTCTTATTAGCATTTGGGGGCGCTAAAGAGATGGCTCAGAGATGAAGATCCATTCCCTGCTCTTGCAGAGGTCCTGAGTGTGTTCCTTACCAGCCAACCAGGCAGCTCACTGTTGCCTATAGCCCCACTTTCAGGGAGTCCGATGCCCCTGACTTCCTCGGGTTCTTGCATTCACATCTACATACCTACAGACTGACACACTTACATTCATGGAATTAAAATTAAATCTTAAAAAATATCATTGGGTAGTTGACCACCCATACACTACGAGGAGCAGAGGAGACCCATGGGAGTTGCTAGGTTCCTTCATATCTGAGCATGAACAATTCTCCAGTCCGGCTTGAAAGCCAGGTTGTCTTTCCAGCCAGGTCACACCCCCAGCCACAGGTTCTTCTTGATTTCATTGCAAGGAGCCGAACTAGTGTAAACAAGAGGACCAACTGGATGTCCCAGTTGGCCGTTTGTCAACCACTGATTCATTCCACAAACACAGAGGTTCTATTGAGGAAACAGTGTGGGCAGACAGGTGGCTCGTTAGCCAAGCCTTCTCCCCGGGGAGGCTTCCAAATGTTGAGGGAGCAAATGTTACACAAATACTTACCACACAAAGCAGGATAAACACTATAAAGAGGGCAGTTGCAAATTTGCGGTGAGGCACAACGACGGGTCTCATCAGTTCCAGCTGGTCCTGAGGGTGAGAGCGGCTTCTCGGAAGAGTCTGTGTTAGATTTGCGCCTTGGAAGGTGAGTTAGGACCTGGGACATGGGAGGCCACGCTACGCTGGAGAGCCAGCACAGAAACGGGGAAATGCATCAAGTATTCAGGGCTGGGTGCTCGTCAGATACTCAGGAATGAGATGAAGGTTAAAGCCGAGCCATTGGTGAAGATCTCAGCTCTGTGTCTTTGAGCTGTAACCACGGTTATCTGATGCCTCCCACGTTCAGACCCGTACGGTAGAGGTCGTGACGTGACGGCTGCTTATGGAGCTGTGAGGACTCAATAGGTCTGTGTCCCACCCAGCCCAGCCTTATTGCAGTGGTCATACAGAGATCTGCTCCAGGTCCCACACAATGGGAGGCTGTGCTGTGGAGTGTGGCCAAGGCAGGAAGACCCTGCACAGACCTTCAGGTCCTCGATGCTGAAGGGCTGTGGACTGGTGCTATGTTTCTGTTATTCAGAAAGTTGACTTGAGCACAGGTAGCTCCCAAGAGCTCTCACCATGCGTGTTTGGGGTAAAGGAGTCTGTGAATCAGCACTACAGGAGAAAGGGACAGGTCATAGAAGGCAGAAGTTCTACCCCAGGCCTGACCGTATTCTCTCTGCCCATTGGCTAAAAGTTGTGAAGATCAGTTCTAGACTCTTTTACAGCGGCCTCCTCAGTTCTTCCTGGGGGTGCCCGTCTAGATAGAGGAGAGCAAGGTTTCCCCACCTTCCCTTGCTCACGGGCTCCCCCTGCTGCCGGCCACAGTCCAGGACGCAGGCAGAGTGGGCGAGTCTCCAGACACCTTTGAGCCCAGGCTCAAAGTTTGAGCCCAGGGCTTTTCATTTTATTCCTTCCCTAGATTCTGAGTCAGGGAGTAAAAGCTTCAGCACTCAGTTGCTCTGGGTTTACTTCACCGTCTCCCTAGAGGACCGGCAAGCGCTTCTCTAAGGATGTCTCTGAGTGCCAGGGCCTGAGGAGGGGAGGACCAGGAACTAGGTACTCAATTCCCTTCCCAGACTTGCTTGAGCTCAAGGGACATGGGTGTCTGGAGACTCTTCCTAGAAGCAGCTGCTGCAGGTGTTGCCTGTGAGCCTGTGTGGTTTCCAAACTGTTCTTCACTGGAAACTGTGCTCTGTCTATGGTCACCGTCGCTTTCCCTGCTTGTCCTTCTAGGGACAGTCCTCTTCCTCACTCCGACATCATTCTCCTGTATGTCTAGCACACAGGAAATCTCTACCAGGTCAGACGAATTTCATCCGCGTAAATTAGTTTGTGCGAATTCAAAATGTGAGTTATGAGCCATTTTTGAAGAAATGTGTATTTTCCTGTGCATGTAATTCAAAGTAGATTAGCAGCGCGGGCTGGTAGAGGCTTAATGAGAAGATAATTATTTATAATTACAGTATCAAGTGTTTGTAAGCGCTTGAGGATGCTTGAAGAATTTGCCTTTGAGAGCCTTAAACGCTGCCTCACGCACCTTCCCCATGGTATTAGCTTGTGGCGTCTATGAAGAAGGATGGAGCTGTCGAAGGCGTGTGTCCTCCCCCTGTGGCTCCAAATGGTCCTTACCTACAGAGTGGCAGGGCCTCCCTTCTGGGCATGAGGCAGTGCAACCTTGACACTCGGGAGATTCCCCTTCCAGTGATGTCAGGGAGGGAGCCAGGTGCTGGGAGGAAATGTTTTAGTGACAGTGTTGGTGCTGGGAGGAAATGTTTTAGTGACAGTGTTGGTGCTGGGAGGAAATTGTTTTAGTGACAGTGTTGGTGCTGGGAGGAAATGTTTTAGTGACAGTGTTGGTGCTGGGAGGAAATGTTTTAGTGACAGTGTTGGTGCTGGGAGGAAATGTTTTAGTGACAGTGTTGGTGCTGGGCCCGTGGGGCCCATGCTGGACATACTGCACTTTGTTGTCAGGTGGGGACAATCAGAAGGAATATCCTTGCCCAAGCAAATTGGAAACAAACATTGGACAAAGGTACTTCCCTAAAAAAAGTGTCCTTCTGGGTGCCACATAAGGATCCTTAAGACTATTAGTTAGGGACATGTCGGGAGGGACTGGCCTTCTTCCAGAGAATGGAGATATCAGGTCTTCTGAGCAGGTGTCTGTGTGAATGCAGCCATAGGTCTCTAGGAACAGGCGACAAAAGGCTTGCCCAGACTTTTTGTTTTTGGTGATGGGGGTTGTGGTGGTTGTGGTTTTGGGTGCATTTGGCTCCATTAGCAAGAAAGCCAAGTGCAGCCAGGTAGTGGTGACACATGGCCTTTAATTCCAGCACTCGGAAGGCAGAAGCAGGTGGATCTTTGAGTTTGAGGCTAACCTGGTCTACAGAGTGAGTTCTAGGGCAGCCAGGGCTACACAAAGAAACACTGTCGCGGGGGCAGCGGGGGGGGGGGGGGGAGGACAGCAAATACTTGACGTTTATCTAGCTAAGTGTTCTAAGTTCTGTGTTCACAGCCTCAGTAGACGGTTTTCAAGTGTGTGACAAGCCAGGAGGAAGGTGACCTAGTACAGTATACATTGCTAGTGGAAGGGAGGGAGAGCTCAGAGGCCAATGCACAGGAGAGGAACCTTGCCCTCCCTCCAGGCCTGCCTTGGGTTCCCTTCCCAGATGCCAGGCCCTCAGTTGCTGGTCACATGACACTCCCAAATCCCCTTTCTCCCCACCCACCTCCATCCCTTACTGTCCTCTCTTTCCCTTATACTTCTATCCCAGTCTTTTCTCTTGGTGACCATAAATGTTTAGGTGTTGTTACCATAAAAGCAATAACCTTTTAGCCCTTATAAAAGCATTTGGCTTAAACCACGGCTCGCATTTTACGGCACGGATCCGACCTGAGGTGGGGACATGCCAGAGAGCCACACCAGGGCTCAGGAGGCCCTCTTACTGGAAGTGATAAGTGCAGAATTGGGGGTGAAGGGAGATCTTCTGACAGGATTCTCCCTGGAGCCCAGAGTCCACACAAGCCCAGGTGGCCATGTTTACAGCACCGTAGAGTTAAGTTTTCACGGCCAGCCTTGAGCATCTCATAAATCCAAGTTGAGATCCAGTTAAACCGCACATTATCCATGGGCTTCAAGAGACATATATCTTCTTGGTAAGCTCAGTGTTCTCGTAAAAGAGGGCTAGCGTGAAAGATAAGTGGACGCTTAAAAACCCTTAGCATTGTGCCTAATTCACAAGGACTTACTCAGTCCTGTTAGGGAAGCAAGCTCTAGAGGAACAAGGCTCGAACTTTCTGTTCTGGCTCCTCCCTTGGTTAGCAACATGGCCTGCTACCAACTTAACTTCTCCGTGACTGGTTCCCTGATTTGCAAAATCACCAGTAGAATCTACCTCAGAGAGCGGGGTTCATAGATAAGCTCTTGTATCTGTCACTAAGGTGACTTTGTCCTTCTTTGGCTTGAAGCAGGACAATGCTTCCTTGTCCCCAGGAGTCACAGAAGAGTGTGACTTGTGGAGCAAGTCCCTGGTGTGTGTCTCTGGGAGATGTGTAAGGAGCTAGCAGTGTACAACTCAGCAGCATCCCAGATGGGATCGGCTCCGGCAGGGCTCGGGTCCTACAGCTGACTTGAGCTGCTGGCATGAGCAAGAAATAGACCCTAAAAAAAAGAGAAGTTGGGTAAGGGAGCAACTGAGATTTTGACATTGTTGCCATGGCAAAGCCTTGCATATTCTGACTGGCACACTGTAGGAACAGCCTTCACTATAGACCGGAAATGCAGAAGTCAGCTAAGACAAGTTAAAAACAGTAAAATCACTAAGCGTGATAGGAAGCCAGGCCACGGACCCCTCCAAACTCTTAGGTTCTGACCATGCTGTCCCTTGTGGCCTGGGTGTAAACCCACACCTTCAGGTACCCTGAAATACCCATTGTTGTGGAGGTGGTTGCCTGTTGGAAGGACCTGCCCCTTTCCTTGTATGGCAAATTCAGGCTGCCTTTCTATGGGCAGAGATCTATTGCGCTTGGCCTTGGGACTCAGTAGATGGTTACTAGCTGTCTGTTGATCTGACTAGATCCCTGCAAGTTCTGAGCTTCAGGTCAGGTCCCTTAGGGATCTTATAGACCACTGTCTGTTGTTAAAACAGAATGCTGACTTACAGAGAGATTTCTTTGGTCTATGATAATGGAGGGATCAGGTCCAAATAGCACCAGCATCCTGCTGGCGAACCCCAGTGACATCACAGCATGGCAGAGGAGCAGAAGGGGAATCTGACATGTGCAGAAGGGGCCAAGAATACGGGGTGGCCTTACCTTAACCACCCACTCCCGAGTAAGAAAATGGGCGTCTGTAAAGCCAGCGTGACTGTGACTGCCTCCATGACAGCCTTCCTCTCATGGCTGTGCCACCATAGCACTGGTACATGGACCTCTGGGGACTTGTGGGACAAGTTATGTTAGCCAGAGAGGGTACACAGAGGTACACAGCCCCCTTCTCCTGCCGGCTTTGTTGCCTGGGTTCTCGGGGTGTTCCTTGCACATCTTGTTCTCTTCCTGTAGGGACCAAAGAGATAAATAAATGCACAGCAGAAAAGCACCAAGCCCTGAGCTCACTCGTAAGGACCACATTGTGCCAGGACCCGGGGTGGCCGTGAGTTACCTTGGGACACTGCAGGAGGCCTGATTGGCTTCAGAGATGACTCAGGGCAGGTTTTGACGTCTGTCCAAAGCTTAGCCTTTCCTCAGCCTTTGTTCTAGAACATTGAGGTGACAGTGGAAATGTCTCTGCGGCCGGAAGAAAACACAATTAGAAATGGTATTTCACAGGGATGCTTGGTGGTCTGCCTTTTATCCAAGTAATAACAGCCAGGTCGTTGTGGGAGAACGGAAGAGTCAGCCATCCCTTTTCAAAAACAACCTCTCTTCCTGCCAAAACAATATTACGGCTGGCTTTATTTTTTAAATGGGATAATATGGAAGAAGCATGATAAAGAATGACCCCTTGTAGCCCTGTGTTGTAAAAATAGCCATTGGTAATACAATGGTGCCTGCTTTTCCCTCACATTTTGCATAAAAGTACATTTTTAAATAATAGTGGGAAGATGACAGGAAACACTGATTGAAGACATTCTGTGTGCTGGGTTCTGAAGCTTTTTGTTAATCATTTATTCTTCACAGTGACTGGAGAACACGTGTGTGTGTGTGTGCGTGTGTGTGTGTGTGTGTGTGTGTAGAACATTGAGTGTCTTGCTCATTTATTCCCCACTGTATTCTCCTGATGCAGGCTCTTCCACTCAACCTGAAGCTAGGCTAGAAACCAGGAAGCCCCAGTCATCCCCGAGTCTCCACACTCTCCATGGCACAGGGGTTATATGTGTGTGCGCAGCTGTACCCTGCCTTTTTATGTGGGTGCTGGGGATTTGAACTCAGGTCCTCATGCTTGAACAGCAACCTTTACCCTCCCCAGCCCTTCTTGAAAGAATCTTTAAGTCCATTTCACAGAGGGGGAAGCTGAGGCAAGGAGAGTCTTTTTCAAAGGCGGTGTGGTCTGCAAGGAGAGTGCCCAGATGAAAGAGCGTGACGTCTGCCTCCAGGGCCCTCAGTCTGGACTGTGCGGCCGTTACCGGCTTTGATTTGCTGTGTGCTATATTTCCTCAAATTATACGGCATTTACTCTGGTGTCTACCCCCCCCCCCATTCTACAGATCTACAGATTGGGTAATAGAGCATGTAGCTAGTAAATCAGTGCCGGGAAAAACCCGCATTCCCTCGTGCATGCAGTCCGTATCCATGCTGACTGCTGGTGGGCTGGGAACCTCTGACCTCCTCCCTCAGCCTGATTCTGAAAGCAGGTTGCACCATCCCCTGCCAGTTCCAGGATAAGCAATCCAGGGAGGGCTCAGCCGTCTTCCTTGTCTTCCTCACGCATACGGCCTTGTCTCAGTTGACACCCAGGAAACCTGTGGGCATTGAGTGTCGAAAACCAGCTTCGACAAAACTCATAACGTTCCAGGGTAGGAGCATGAGGACTGTACTAAGCAAAAGGAACAGAGACATGGGAGAAATGAGAGACAGAAACACAGAACAGCATTGGAAGGGATGTTCAGTGAAAACTGAATTCTTCGTTTATTCTTCCACATGCTTAAGACGTCACTCCAAACGGGGAGGGAGGAGGCGACAGATATCATTAACATGACACAGGGAATAGATTTGAATTCTCTGACCCTTTGTCCAGGTGGAGCAGATTCTCTACACCCAAAATACTAATTAACCACACCCGAGGTCAGAATATCTCGTTTGTGGCCACACCTGTTGACAACAACTTTGAGAGAGCAAAAATAAGCTCAAACTCTCTGACCTCCAGTCAAGGTAGAACAAGACTCACACCCGTGTGTGTCCCGAAAATTGAGCAATGTATACCTGGCCCTCAATTATCTCTGCAATGGTCAGGCTTTATATAAGAGATCAAAACGTGCACCCCCAAACAGTTGTGCCACTCTGCAAGTGTTTCAAACTGAGATTTGCTGGCAGGCAGTAAGACTGACTGACTTGAGCTTTAAGTGTTGTTGGCTTTCCCCAACCCAGAGTCTTGAGGGCCTGCCAAGCATTGTTGAGACTTTAAAGTAAGGCAGAAGTCAGTTGGCCTCCTGGGGGTAAACATGGCTCTGTAGATAAGGTTGCCCCAGACCTGTAGTCTTTAAGAGAACTAGGCCCATCGCCTTGGGACTACCTCCGTGACTGACTGACCCAGAGGTGTGGAGAGCTGACAAAAGATGAGCTGGTTCAGTAAGATCAGTAAGAAAGACTTACGGATGCGTTTTCCCAGGTAAACCATCTAACGTTTCTCTTCAGACATAGTGGGCGAATTCTCAAAAGAAGAATGTCACTTGTCTTTTAGATACTTATATAACTTAATGCAATCTTATCTGTGAATTCTAGGACAAGAGCAAGTGCCTAGGAGTCATAAACAGGGTTAGGCAAAAAAAAAGAAAAAAAAAGGCAAGAATGTTGTGTAAATAGGCCAAACCATTGGACACTTGGTGGATTACCCTGGAGGGAAAAACCATGTAGCTGTGGTTGACAGGGCCTGGAAGTGCTTCTTCTCTGCTTTAAACTCAATGCGGTTGCAGGGCACAGCATGTTCACATTGTCAATGTTCGTCGTACTTTACATACCAGCATCTTTCCCGGGTGTAAGTTATACGTCATTTAAAGACTGGAAGGAAGTTATACTTTGTTCAAAGGCTGGAAGTCCTCATTTGGATTTGCGTATATCGTCGCTCAGGGCTACTCAGGTTTCTTTTTAGTTGAATCTGTCTGGAACAATCTGGGTACTTGGCTCTACCTGGAATTGCCAGGGCTGCATGGCCAGAACACCTGAGGCTGTGTTTTTTATTCTATGAATCGATGTCTTGAATGACTTCGGTGTAGACGCCTTGAAATAGAGAATGATGTCACCTTTAGCTGATCAGTTGTTGACAACCCTTTGTGAATAAAGGAAGTGCTGGCCAAGGCTGGGTACAGCTGTGACATCATCTCTCCAGTTTCACCCTCCGGCCGATGGCTGGTGGTTAAAGTACAGGGATGAGCAATAAGGACAGGATTAAGTAGGACCACGCGATAAAAGGGCAATAAGAAGGCTCGCAGAAAGAAACGGCTTCTACCAGCACTGAGGAAGCTTGGGGAAAGAGGCATCTGAGGGGCTGTCAGAAGCACAGTAGGATCTTGATAAGAAGAAGATGAGTAGCAGACGCTGTGAGAAAGTCTGTAGGATGCTCATATTCTCCACTCACTGCCGATTGGCTCCCTTAGGATAAATGGCACCCTTCCAAAGCAACCGAGGTTTGAAAGGTGAGCTGGGGCCTCGCACCGACGGGGGTGGGGGGGTGGGGGGATGTGGTTTCGATTGGGAG
Source organism: Microtus oregoni (assembly GCF_018167655.1). Classification (NCBI taxonomy): domain Eukaryota; kingdom Metazoa; phylum Chordata; class Mammalia; order Rodentia; family Cricetidae; genus Microtus; species Microtus oregoni. Next base: position 84,693,052 of record NW_024543060.1, on the reverse strand, counting down.
GTCTGAGGAGGTTACAATCAGTCTGTTATCTCCTGCAAAATTCACTTCCCGGCCTCATGGCTGCACAGCCCCATGAATTGCCCTGTGTGTCTAGGTTCAGTGTGTTTTTGTTGTTCTCTTGTGGACCCTTGGCTGTTCCAATTCAGTTATGAGCCACGGTTACACAGCTTCTGTGAGCTCGCTGTGACCACCCTTCTGAGACCCGAGGATGGCTGGGTACCTGACACTCCTTCCTAACTAACCAAAGCCACAGTTCCTCTGTCCACTTCTTACAAGCATCTTGTTTTCGAGTCCTACAGTGGTTTGGCATTCACGTCCTTCCAGCCTGACTGGCGTGATCCTTTATGATCCTCTTTCCACCAGAGGAAGCAACGTGAAAGGGTCCGTTTCATGGCAACCGTGTGTAGGAAGAGAGGTCAAGAGAGAAAGAACACTAGCAAACTTGTGCAGGTTTTGTAGGAGGCCTCCCTGCTCACCTTTGCCTGTTGGCAGAATCGCTTCCTCCTGATAAGGCACTGGGCAGGATTTGGGATGGTGGCAAAGATTTCATACTCAGTGTTGAAACAGACACTGTGAGGTCTGCCTGTTTAACTCCTTACTAACCTTTTGCTACTAGCTTACTGGTCCCTTCACAGTGTGGGCAGGGGTAACTTCCGCCAGCTATTGCCTTACCTCCTGTTGGGTACCATCAAGATATTATTCTTATCACGGGGATATTAATGCAACATCTGAGATGTTCCTGTTTAGATACTATGATTGGAGTTTCTGTTCAGACTCTGCAGTGGCTTGTTTTTCGTCCTCTGAGGACAGTATCAGAGTAATAAGGTTTGAGGCAGCTTGGATGCAAACCCTGGCTCTACAGCACTCGGTTTCTACGTGTGTGTGTGTGTGTGTGTGTGTGTGTGTGTGTGTGTGTGTGGCTTTCGCATGATCCTTGGTAATAATGATCAAACAAGATAATCCCTACGGGAACATCAGCAAACTTAGCGCACTGTCTGGTTTCGACCTTCCCTCTTAGACCACAAACATCTAACCCCGACCAAGGTGCCCAGTGCTCCTTCATAGTCTTTGTCTGGACAGCCTTCGAGTGTAAAAGCAATGCCATGTTAGCTTTGTGTTATCACAGTGCTTCTCAGCCTGGGGGTCGCATATGAGACAGCCTTCTTAGCAGATATTTATATTAGGATCCATAACAGTAGCAAAATTGCAGTTACGAGGCAGCAACAAAATAATTTTATGGTTGTGAGTCACCACGACGTGAGGAACTGTGTTAAAGGGCCGCAGCCTTAGGAAGGTTGAGAGCTGCTATACTATCATCATCTGCTCACTTGTTTTAATCGCTGGGGTTGTACTTTGGAGTTATTTGTCCCCATATAGAGATGCTGGTATATTATTCAGTTATCAAAGTTAATCATGCACCATTCAGTTCTGTCACATTGGCTTAGTGGTTCTATTAGAAAAATAATTTTCTTGATGGATGTATCTGCTTAAGTTTTTTGTTGTTGTTGTTGTTCTTCTTCTTCTTTCTTTTTTCCCGTCTGGCTAAATGACTGGGTTCTGAATTAGAAGCCTTGCCCGTAGTTAAGTACACTGTGAGGAGCAAGCCTCCCACATACATGGGTTTTCTACCCTGGAAACCGACAGCTACCACATACAGATGGCAAATCAGATACACTGGAGGTGGGGCTTCACATCTAAGCTTTGTACAGCACACCGAAACTGAGGAAGGGATTGGGCTGACCTACCTTTGGAAGCTTGGGAGGGTAGCACGGAGTGTCCATCCTGCGGCACAAGCACTTGGACAGTCTAGGACTTCACGTGTGTGCCATGTGTGTGTGAACCAGTTCTGTCACACGGAATGCCGCCTCTGCTTCAGGTGTCAATGTGTTTCTCCCCTGTTCCTTCAGGTAGAACGCCATGACATGAATACCCTCAGCCTCCCGCTGAACATCCGCCGAGGGGGCTCAGACACCAACCTCAACTTTGACGTCCCAGATGGTATCCTGGACTTCCACAAGGTCAAACTCAGCGCCGACAGCCTGAAACAAAAGATCCTAAAGGTGACGGAGCAGATCAAAATCGAGCAGACATCCCGCGATGGAAACGTTGCCGAGTACCTAAAACTCGTCAGCAGCGCGGACAAGCAGCAGGCCGGGCGGATCAAGCAGGTCTTCGAAAAGAAGAACCAGAAGTCGGCCCACTCGATTGCCCAGCTGCAGAAGAAGTTGGAGCAGTACCACAGAAAGCTGAGGGAGATTGAACAGAACGGGGCCTCTCGCAGCTCAAAGGAGATTTCTAAGGACAGCCTGAAGGAGATACACCACTCCCTGAAGGATGCCCACGTGAAATCTCGAACTGCTCCCCACTGCCTGGAAAGCAGTAAGTCGAGCATGCCGGGGGTATCCCTCACGCCCCCCGTGTTTGTCTTCAATAAGTCCAGAGAGTTTGCCAACTTGATCCGGAATAAGTTTGGCAGTGCGGACAACATCGCTCACTTGAAAAATTCCCTGGAGGAGTTCAGGCCCGAGGCCAGCACCAGGGCCTATGGAGGCAGCGCTACCATCGTGAACAAACCCAAGTACGGCAGTGACGATGAGTGTTCTAGCGGCACGTCAGGCTCGGCAGACAGCAATGGGAACCAGTCCTTCGGTCCCGGTGGGGCCAGCACACTGGACAGCCAGGGGAAGCTGGCCATGATCCTAGAGGCGCTGAGGGAGATCAAAGACACTCAAACCCAGCTGGCAGAGGACATTGAGGCGTTGAAGGTGCAGTTTAAGAGAGAGTATGGCTTCATCTCTCAGACTCTGCAAGAGGAGAGATACAGGTACGTAGCTCAGAGTGTTCCATTGGGATTCCTTTCACAAACGTGAGTTACTAGCCAGGGAGGCTGTCTGCTTCAAAGTCGTGCGCTAATGAATGTGTTTGCAATAAATAGAGATGTGGGTGCAGAGACATTTAAAAATTGATAATCCTTTCCATCCTTCATAACTCTTAAGTTCCATAATTTCTGGCTCATGGCTGACAGTTAGAGGAAGACATTATATGTGTGGGTCTCTTAAAACACCATCAGCCAAGCTGTGACTCACGTGCATATTAAGACATTGATTCATCAGGCATCTGTGATGGTCTTAATTGCGCTAGAGACTTGATTCCCTCCGTAATGCCAGTCAAGTGAATCTGTTTCAGTGGACAATGAGGTAGGTTTTCATTTGGTGTGTCAGTTTCAAATATCCGTATTTTGTTCACTAAACTTATGTTTTAGCCTTGCACGGATTGGAGGGGTGGTTCAGTGGGTAAATGGCTTTGCTTGCCATGTGAGAGTGAAGACGTAAGTCCAGATAGGTGGCACCCATGTAGAAAGTGAACTTGGCAGTGCAGGTCTGTAACCCCAGCACTGGGGGCTGTAGAGACAGGCAGACAGCGCAGGTCTGTAACCCCAGCACTGGGCAAGAGTGGGCACATAGAGACAGCACAGACAGCGCAGGTCTGTAACCCCAGCACTGCAGGCCGTAGAGACAGACAGATTCCTGGAACTTGCTGGCTGGCCAGCCTAGCCAGGTTCAGTGAGAGGCCCGATCTCAGCAAATAAAGTCAAGAACAACTAAGGAAAACACCTGGCTTCAACCTCTGGCCTCTATACACACCCACAGCACAGATATAAAAATGTACACACACACACACACACACACACACGTATGCGTGCACAAACATTTTACTGTGAATGAGAGGCTCTCCAACACCATCTTGAAATTAATCCAAACCTTTTGGGGTCTCTCATCTGCTTGTGAAAGTATGTGTTTTGTAGGCTGGCATTTATATGTACACTGCTTCTTAATAAAGAGTGTAGATAATCAAATATGAGATTATTTGCCCCATTTTGCTCATGAAAAGATCCTCCCAAAGTACCTCAGTCAAAATGGGCTAACATCTAAGAATATGAAATAGATTGTGAATGTTTGTTAATACTGTAACAGTTAAGTTGTAAATCTAATTTACACACTGTTTTACACTTGATGTGTAACTTTATGTCATACTTTAGAATGTGGCTCTTTTCTCTTTCTCATGAAACTTGATTGTGATGCCAAGATTTGAACCCAGGGCCTCGTGTATCTTAAGTGTGTGCTGTACCACTGAGACGTCTCACCAGCCCTGAAACCATTTTTTAATTGTACATCTGTATCTTTGATTTCAGCATGTTCATTGCACAAGAACTGTGTTTCAAGCCACAGCTGGCTGAGAGTGCATTGACCTTAATTTCATCTAGATAGTTTGAGATAGAGTGTGTTTTGGACGCATGTCTTATCCCAAATCACAAATACTCACTTTGTGTGAGTTTTGGGCCGTCTTTGCTTTCACGTGTCCTGTGTTTTGTTTGTGATCCCGGCAATACAGTCACTGGGTGCGTTACCTAAGAAGCTTAAGAAGGCTTGCTTAGAACCATGATAACGTTTAGCACCCATGAAGCTAAACCTGAAGATAATCATTAAATCTGAATTAAGCCTTCACCTGCTTTTAAAAAAAAGTTTCTATCAGATGACCTACATAAGTATCTACCACTGGCCTGGACCGGTCATTCCAGGCTAAGACAGCCTCCCTAGATACTATCCCCTCTTTAAAGTAGGCAGGACAAAGTTTCAGATAAGACCCAAATCCTCTTCTCTGGGGTGGATGTGAGAAAGGAGCTCTCTTTCTCTCGCTTTTGGATTTTTGAATCTGCTAGTCCATAAGTCATCTATAATTTGTGATTAACTTAGTTTTTTTTAAAGATTTATTTATTTTTATTTTGTATGTATGAGTATTTTGCCTGAATGTATATCTTTTCACCATGTATGTGCAGTGCCCATGAGGCCAGAAGAGGGCATCAGATCCCCTAGAACTGAAGTTACAGACAGTTGTGAGCTGCCATGTGAATGCTGGGGTTTGAACCCCGGACCTCTGGAAGAGCAGCCAGTGCTCTTAACCACTGAGCCATCTCTCCAGCCCTTGGGGTTTAGTTCTTTATTAGCACGTAAAGTGAAGAGCTGAAAGGCATGTCAGGGTGTTTACTGTGAAGTGGCGGGATTGACCACGGGAATGGAAAACTTCATTCTTTTTCTCGTGGGCTGTGTGACCATGAGATCCCAGTTACTGGTGGGCAGGAGAAGGAGAAGCCACTGCAAACATGGCCGGTCCTGGCTGCACAGCCATCTCCTCGCTAGGGGCAGCTGCATCCTTTGCAGAATCTATCTGTCGTCATGGCAGCTCTTCCAGGTGCTGGTCTGGCATGGGTGAAAAAAAAATTAATTAAAATAAAAGTTTGATCTCAGTAAAACCTCAGAAATGAGGATATACAGTTACTACTGCAGAGACAAGCCAGGCGGTGCCTTTAATCCCAGCACAGATTAGGCAGAGGCAGGTGGATCTCTGTGAGTTCAAGGCCAGCCTCGTTTACAGAGTGAATGCCAGGACAAACTCCAAAGTTACATACAGAGAAACCCTGTGTCTTAAAAAAACAAAAAAATCAAGACTGCAGAGACAGGTTCCTTCTAGAATTGGGATTCAGGGGTAACCAAAATTGTGTTCCCCAGAAATAGACATACTCTTTCAGAAAGACAGTCCTCTGGGGAATGAAAACAAGCCAGGGTCCCCCTCAGACCAAAAAAAAAAAAAAAAGACATTTTTCTAGAACACACTGTTGGAATGCCTGTACAATGCGCTCATTTTGGCTCCTGTCTTTTCAAGGTATGAGAGGCTTGAGGACCAGCTTCACGACCTGACAGAGCTGCACCAGCACGAGACAGCCAACCTGAAGCAGGAGCTAGCCAGCGCAGAGGAGAAGGTGGCCTACCAGGCCTATGAACGCTCGAGGGACATCCAGGTATGGGCCCCTTCCCGGGTGAACCTTGGTGAAGGGTTTTCTTTTCCTGGCTTTAACTCATCAGGCAGACTAACTTGATACATTTCCCTTGTGCATGGGGAACGAGATGTCTTCTCCACACGGACATTTCTCGTCCACCTTCTAGCCCTCCTGACATGTATTAACAGTGTTTCTGAGATAATTTACCCTGTGCTCCTGTTGCCTAACCGAGTTGGCAAGTAGTTATCGCTGGCCTAATTCCGACACCACCAAAATGTGATGAAATGTCCAGTGTTAGGCAGCCCCGCCTTCAGGCTTCCTGTGTAGGCCAGGGGCGATCGAGAGCCGCCTTCCAGAGTACAGCTACCCCTGAAATCCAGTCCTGCTGCGCCCCACTAGCTGGGGTAGGAGGAGAGGGTGGGGGTGGCATCAGGCATTCTTGGGTAAACATGGGATTTGAGTCCCAGGTCTGTTATTTACCAGCTGTGGTTCTGAGCAAGCCTTGAGTCTCTTCTTTAAAGCAATTGATTTATATGTTGTAAGAATGGCAAACGTTCTACTGCCAGCGTTTACCTAAGTACTGTATGGGTTTCTTCCTCCTCCTCCTCCTCCCCCTCCTACTCCTTCTTCTTCTCTTCCTCCTCCTCCTCCTCCTCCTCCTCCTCCTCCTTCTTTTTCTTCTTCTCTTCCTCCTCCTCCTCCCCCTTCTCCCCTTCCTCCTCCTCCTCCTCCTACTCCTTCTTCTTCTTCTTCTCCTCTTCCTCCTCCTCCTCCTTCTCCTCCTCCTCCTCCTTCTCCTTCTCCCCCCTCCTCCCCCCTTCTTCTTCTATGTACTCAATAGCCCTTGGAGATCGCTTCTATTGTTGGCCTCTTTTCTCAGGTCTGGAGAACAAGGCACAAAGAGGCACAGTGACCTGAACAAGGCACGGCAAGTTGTCCCTTAGGACTGGCAGAGAAGGCTGGACTGAACAGGATAGGCAGGGCCCAGAAGGTTGACAGGAAGGGCTGAGTAGATCCACATAAAGTTTATGTCATAAGCAAAGGCCAACTGTGAGGCTTCCTCCCAGAGCCCCCAAGCTGCTGTGAAACAACCCAAGAACAAACAGGGAGAGTCTCGCTCAGTCTCACGTTTTCAGACTTTCTCTTTAGTGGGTATATGAGCGTCAGGAAGGCCATCCGCCCCCTGAATCACCCCCCACAGGGGAGAAGGCCAAAGCATAGAAGATGGCGTCTCTCCCCGGTGCGTGTGCTGCAATCCGGCTGCATGCCTTGTATTCTGCTCTGGTGGAGGCTGTGTTTGCTGATGCCAGAGGTCTGCTCGGACAGTTCTGGGAAGCAGGGCTTCAGAGCTGACAGGAGACCTTGTCCCTGGAGAGCAGAGGACCCTGGGGGACTGGCTATTCTCTGAGTGAAGAGCCTCAGCATCTCCACTGACTGGCCTGGGGAACTGAGCTATCGTCTATAGAGTCACTCTATTTAAAACATATTTTATTACGTTTACTCCTGTGTGTGTGTGTGTGTGTGTGTGTGTGTGTGTGTGTGTGTGTCACAGCACACGTATGATGATTACAGAACAACTCTGGGGTGTCAGTTCCTCTTTCTACCCGTGGTTCTCAGGAATCAAATTCAGTTCGGGCAGCAAGTGCTTTTAGCCACCGAGCCATCTCGCCAGCCCCGAGGCCATCCTACTTTCGAACAGGCCTGGGACATCCCGGGGTGGTGTCTAAACGTGTCGTTTCCTCACTTAGGAGACGGTTTGGGTTAACATTGTTCTCGTTTTTCTTAAGAAACTTATTCCGGGAGTGAGGAGGTCAGATCCAGGGAGGGGGTCCCCCAAAGGGAACTCTAACTTCAGAAGAGTTCATTTCAGCGTTCCCCAGCTCCGTCTCTAGTCAGAACTAGAAAGAGCTTCGGGATAAATGACAAAGGTCGCGGAGGCTCAAAGCGGGCTCTACTACTCGGTCTCTGTGTGAGCCTGGCCAAGTCAGTGCCGCGTGCCTCCGATGCCTCGTCTTCAAAAAGTCCAGAGGATCAAATAGAATCAGATATTTATTGTACCAGAATCTTCACCAGGCACATACTAAACAGCCAAGAAGTTAATGCTGCTATTCCTTTTTATCTTCCTGTTGAGTAGCAACATCCCCCAAAGGCTTTTAGTTATTGAACCTCTCCCGTTTCCCTTCATTGCTCATATCCTTGGTTCTTGTAAGTGGGCTTCCAACAGGGATGGGCTGCGTTGGTGCCTGTGGCGGGTGCCCACAGACCCACACAATTTCTGCTGTTCTTTTAGGTGATTGACCCTCCTGCCCCCTTTAAAGTCCTGAATATCCAGTTTAAACTACTGAAGAAAACCCCTTCCTCTGTCTTCATCTAAAACAAATTAAATACTGGACCAAGGATGTCCTAGCCATCGGCGGGGCTTATTATCTCTCGGTGCCGTGGACAGATGGCCTTATAATTCACTTACCTAATTTTCTTGTATTTTTCTTTTAGTAAAAAAATCAGTAGCAGTTCTAAGATGAATTCTAAGATTAGTCTAAGGAGATGTGGACTTCTCTACCGTAAACTGAGTGAAAGAGCCGAAAATGACAGCCCTCTGTCTTGGTCTCTCACCCTTTCATGCCATGCCTAAAATGGAAAAAAAAAAAACAAACCTGGGCCCCACAGCTGAAAGCAAGCCCTCCCTCCCGCACATGCCCGTTAGTGCCGACAGCCAGCTCCGTTTAAATGTGAAGAGCTGAAAAAGTTGTATCCTCTGGTCGGGAGCCTAGTATAATGAAAGTTGCTATAGTAACGGAGAACCCTGTTCTTTGGCCCAGAGAGTATATTCAAGCAGGAGAAAAGCAAATCAATGTTGGAGCCATTATACTTGCTTAATGCCCGGAAAGGTGACCGGACCCAGCTGCACAAGCACATTGGGCAAATGATTGCAGCTGCGCTGGTGGAGGTGCGGGCAGGCCACACCGCCTCTCGTGAGGTTCTTTGTTCTCCAGGGGCCCAGGCTTTCCTCTGGAAACTGACATCCTGGTCCTGGCAGCCAGCCAGGCTCTTCTACCAGGATATGGCCCCTGCCACACACAACACTACTCTGTTCCGAGGTGGACGATGAGGGCAAGATGGGCTTAGCCCCTGTCTAGATGCAACCTATGTGCCTCCCAGCTGTGCAGGAAGGCTGGCTGGAGACTTGCTGGCTCAGGGAGGGCTGCTGAGACCTCTGAGATACATGGTCCATCTGCAGGTGAAGAGCGGGGATGCTTAAGTGTTTCCAGTGATATATACTGCGTGGACAAAGTCCCCCAGCATTTTCAGAACCCGGAAGTAATCAGTTTGACCAGCGCCTTGTGTGAAGGCAGGAGAAGATGAACGAGCACGGGCTAAGCAAGTTTTGGGAACATGTTATGAAAAGAGGTGTCAGAGATGTGTATCTTTCAAAGGTCACTTGGGCTATTACGGGAATGTGAGTTGTGGAACACAGGGGTGTGAAATTCACACAGGTCAAAGCCCGGCAAGCAAGAGGTCCTGGCGACTCTGGAATGGAGATTGTGTGAGAGAAAAATGGATTAAGATAGATATTTGGGCACTGTATTGGTAGAGCCAGCTGATGGATGGACAAGAGACAAGTCAATGGGTGCTCTTGAGCGTCTGTCCTAAGAGTTAGCGGTGTTCAGACGCAGCTCCACCCCTTCTCCGTTTGTCCCCGAGAGTGCCCACAGATGCCCTTATTTTATGTCACTTTATCTCCTATATAAGTGTAGCGAAATAGAAATGGCAGGGTCTGATAGCGTGGGACTCTAACCTCAGATCCCAGCACTTGGGAAAGTTGAGGCAGGAGCATTAGAAATTTAAGTCCAGGTTGGGCTACTTCCCAAGAGACCTTGCACCAAAAAAATAAAATATAAAAGCAGATCACCGTAACTGCTGACTTATGATGTTTTATGGGTGCATATATGTGTGTCCACCACCCATGACAGGGTAAAGGGGGTCTTGGGATTCCTGTCTCATACCTCTGTCTCTCACCATCAGTTTGGAGACTTGAAACCGCCTAGGCACTAGGTGTTGTGAGCCGGGGCTTCCAGCACATCTGGGCGTGTGTTCCCACAAGGCCTGCGATTCCAACGGTATTTGATTCCTTGCTGTCCTCTTGCCTGCAGGAAGCCCTGGAAACTTGCCAGACACGCATCTCTAAGCTGGAATTGCATCAGCAGGAGCAGCAGACCCTGCAGACGGATGCCGTGAACGCCAAGGTGCTGCTGGGGAAATGCATCAACGTGGTTCTGGCCTTCATGACCGTCATCCTGGTGTGCGTGTCCACCCTGGCCAAGTTCGTCGCGCCCATGATGAAGAGCCGCTTCCACATCCTTGGCACCTTCTTCGCTGTGACTCTCCTGGCAATATTTTGTAAAAACTGGGACCATATTTTGTGTGCCATAGAGAGGATAATAATCCCGAGATGAGCCGCTGGTTCCCGCCTTCACATCCTCTCAAGTTCTTATTTTGAAGAAAACTCTGTTGCAGACTACCAAATTCCTGAATGAACGGCTGTGCCAAAGATGGTGAGAAGGACTGAAGCCGTGTGCTGTAAATAATTAGCGTCTCCTAACCCGGTAGCAGCTGCCAACGCAGTCCCTGTACGTGGTTAACACAAAACTGCCCCCAGAGTTCTCCCCACATCGCTCACGGCCTTAATCAGAGCAGATCTCCAGCCCACCTGGCGAGCTGGGCAAGGTAGAGCCCCATTCACTGAGCGCTTGGCACCAAGAGCGACCCAGAGGAACGGGCCTCTCTGTGTTTCCCATGGATCTCTGTCACATTGAGCTTCGTGATTGCTAGCAGCTGTGTGCTCTCTGAGCCCCACAAACAGCAAGGATATGGCAGGACTTGGGGAAGTGAGGAAGCATAAGTTATCGACAGTGTTGAGCTCTTGTTGTGAGGGGTGGGGTCTGTGGAAGCTCAGTCAGTCTCTCTGTGATCTATCCCACTTGCCCACGGGTGGCGCTGCGTCCTGTTATGTGCCCCGTGTTCACATTGGTCAATTGCGTATGTCCCTGTACCGTGCAAATCTTATCGCTGCTTCTCCGGCAGAAATCTGCCTAACCAGTAGCCCCGCACTTTACACAGTAGACACTAGGATTTACAAATGGGCTAACCTCTTCTGCCCAGGGAAACACACACCCGATTTCATCTCACCTGGCTAGCAGGGCCCTGCCCTCGGAGCCTTCGGCCCGTGCTTTTGTCCAACTGCGGCCCTGATAGCTCGGGGTGCCGCGAGCATCCCTGGGAGGCTCATGCCCAATCTGGTGATGGTTAGCTATGATAAATCCCCTTAGAGGATGGCATGCACTTTTCGTGATTCACTTTGCTCTCAGGTCTGCAGAGATCAGAGTCCAGGGAACGAAAACAAACGACGCTCATGTCGCTAGGTGTTATTTTTCTTGAAGACCACAAAATCAAACTTCACACATCATATGTGTGCCGAGGCCAGACCCTGGGGGCCTGAGAGGGATGCGAACTCTTGGTCTGATCAGTTGGTGGCCAGGCGAGTGGGAGCCCTTTACCCAGATGAAGTCAGGAGGGCCCACTTAGGGGTGTGAAGGGCAGCGAGAATTAGGTCCATTGTTAAGCTTAGTTGCTGCCGTCTGTCTTGTAGGCACATAGTAGGACAAGTTCTGAGGTCACAGGATAAATGCCCTGCCAGTGAGCAGAAAACATGCAAGAGCCGCTGCATTCGGTGGCTGCCGTTTACTGATGAAGCACAAAGAGGAGAGAGAAGGTTGTACTGGATGCTGCCAGCCAGTCCTGGTCCTCCCACCACTCCTGCCAAAGGTGTAAAGATGCCATTAAATGTTTACTTTCTTCCAGAAGATGTTCTCCAAGATCTACAAATCACCGCTTGCAAATGGCTGTTCTTAGGGACGTTCTCGGGGTGGTGGGGGTGCGTAAAAGCGTGCGGCAGTTTAATACAAGCCCGGCTTCTGTGAGTGGGACTCGTAGAACTCCAGCCTTTGCCCCCCCACACCCAACTTTTAAATAAATAATTAGAAAATTCACAAAGTATTTAACCATCACCCTAACTGATTCCAGAGTTAAGCTTTTTAAAAAGTAATAAAAAATCATGTAGAGACTTGGAAACCAGGGATGGGGGAGTTCCCAGCCCCACTCCCATCCATGACTGTGTCCCCACACAGGACAGATGGAGGTTTCTAGTCCAAGCAGGGAGAAAGAGAGAACCATAACCTTCCTTGATTCTTGTATTTTAATGGCCTGCTCCCTTACCTGGAGGCATCAGACTCCCTCTGTCTACACTTCGAAGCAAGCTGGGCCGTGCGCGTCCCCCATTGTCGTTTGTCAATATTTCCCCATGGCACCTACAACATGTCAGGGCCTGGGGTGGCTCTGAGTGCTGCTAGTAGTTTATAGAAACAGTATGAATCCAGTCTTGGAGGCTTAGTTAGGTCTCCAGGGGAACCCAGGGAGAGCAGGCTTGTTCTCACGCCGGCACACACCCCACCCCTGCACAGCCTAGCAGGACTCTCTTGATAGACACTCTCAGACCCCTGAGGGAGTAGAGAGGGAAGTTAGAGCCAGCACACTCCACGCCCTTCAGTCTGAGCTTTGGGTAGAATCTGTCAGAAATGGGCACTGTCCTGAACTAATGGAGTGGGGGCAGGGGACACGGGGCACCCAAATCATCATGGACTCCTAAAGAATTCATTGAATTCCATTGGCTCCAACTAATTCTCAAATCGCTGTCTTTACCTGGGTATGCCCAGCCCAGATGACGCCCTTGCTTTGGTCTTATGGAAGGTTCATGAAGCGTTTTATTTTTTTAGGAAGATTGCCGAGTTCAAGGAGACTTTGATCGGGCAGTGCATTATTCTCTTAAGGGCTATAACCCCGCTTTTGCTCTCTTGAACACACCGCGTCCACACTGAAGAAATGAATTGTATAAATACACAACTAGAGACAATGGCACAACTGTGACTTACCTTGGGACTGGGACTGATTCCCAATTGAGTCAGCCAGTCTTGTTTTGCACTTTACGTCGGTAATAAACATCTCACGTATTTCTCGGGGGGAGGGAACTATTTGGGATAGCTCCTTTAAGGGACACTGGCGAGGCATTCCAGATGCTGGACTCTGGATCTTTGGTGACATTATCACGATCGATCACCAGTGTCGTGATTACCGAGGACAAACAGAACTTAAACGCTTTAAGGATGGCAAATATGAAAAATGGTCCCTCTGTGGGTTTTGAATTTTTTTTTGAGCTCATATTTTGTATATGATTAATCTGGAACAATCCCCCCCCAAAAAAAAATTGACGTATCAATGAAAGTACTCTCACTGATTTTTTTTTTTTTTTTTTTTTTTACTGTGAATACAGCAGCCCCCATCCCAAGCTCCTGGTTTGTGGATTAGTAGTGTTCAGGTCTCCTGTCGGCTGCCGTCATTCACATTAACACCCTGGCACTCTTGTTTTTTTACTGAAGGATTGCCCTCTGTGTGTACTAACTGCCCTGCCTCTGACAGCAGGCTTCAATACAGGTCGGAATGAGCTGAGGGAGCTAGTTTGCCCCCCACACACACAAGCAACTAATTACTTTTGTTCTTGGGGGTTGAATTCGACATGCCAAATTATTTTGTGTTGTATGGGAATGGAGAGTGTTGTTATTTTGCTTTAGTGTTGAATCCAGATCTAATGGTTTGGTTTTGGAAGAACACGTATGCTTATTGAGAAGAATGAGTGTGGTTTAACAACCTAACTTGCATGTTTCCTTACTTTTGACCTTGGGCTGGGGAAATGACTACAGGTTTATGTGAAGCTAGCAGGTAATTTTTAAGGGGTCTAAATAGACAGATTACAGAAAACAATCAGATTGGCCAGTTTGTATCGAAAATAAAGAGCTTTAAAAAAATGTGTCAATGACAGGAGCTGGGTAACTTGTTAGAAATAAAGCAAAAATTCCATTTTCTGGCTGTGGATTCGGTTCTCTGCTGAAAGAGGCCGGAAGAGGTGTGACACCTTGCGTGTTTGAGGGTGGTCTACATGTTGCCCTTCCCGTATATTTAAAGCATGTCTACTGTGTTTGTCCTAAAAGAAATATTTCAACTAATTGTGCTCTGTGTTTAAGATACGCTGGGGCCGTAGCAGCAACCCTGACAGTCAGGGTTGCTGATCGTAACCTCCACTGCAGAATTCCCGTCTTGTGGGAATGCTACATAGTCCCGTATCTGCCGAAAATTGTAATTTCTCTGTAGATCTTCCCTCATGGTGATGTCACCAATGAATTCAAAGCAGGTGCCATTATTTTTTAAACACTTGATGTTTGCTTTGGTGTTGAATAAAAGAACTAGATTTCTTAAATTTTCACACTTGTCAGAGCCCATGTCTGTAGTGTGTGTATGTTTGTATGTGTGTGTGTGTGTGTGAGAGAGAGAGAGAGAGAGAGAGAGCATGCATGTGCACACACGTGTATGTAAAATAAATTTATAATAGACTCTTAAAAAGCAGCTTTAGATTTAAGGGAAAACTGATCAAGCTGTGTAAAGATATCTCTTGAATATCCTGCCCCTACTTACGCACCCTCATTCCCCAGGATCAACATCCTCCACAAAGCGGTACCTTTTATTTTCAATGTGTATGCATGAGTGTTTTGCCTGCATAGATATGTACACTGTACGTGTGCCTGGTGCACACAGAGGTCAGAAAGGCATGTCTGATCTCCTGGAACTGGAGTTACAGATGGCTGTAAGCTACCATGTGGGTGCCGGGATTCAAACCCAAGTTCTCTGTGACAAGAACCACAGTGCTCTAAACCACTGAACCAACTCTCCAGACCTCAGCATGGTACGTTTGGTACCAGCTGAGGAACCAGCATTGTTCCATCATAATCACCCAGAGTCATCATTCCTATGAGGGATATTCTTGGTTTCATTCTATGGGGTTAGACAAATACATAAGGGCATATATTAATTGTTGTAGCATTATACACAATGGTTTCATGCCTCAAAACATCCTGTGTCTTACCTATTTATCTACCCCTATAGTTAACTTTAAAACTAGTCTCCATTGCCTTCTGTAGAAAGTTGGTGTCTCGGGGTTTCTACTGCTGCAACAAAGACCATGACAAAAGAGCAAGTTGGGGAGGAAAGGGTTTATTTGGCTTACACTTCAGCATTGCTGTTCATCACTGAAGGAAGTCAGGACAGGAACTCACACAGGGCAGGATCCCAGAGTCTGGAGCTGATGACAGAGACCATCAGGGGAGCTGCTTACTGGCTTGTTCCCATGGCTTCTCCAACTCCCACCTTTTTGTAGAAAAAAACCTGGGATCAACAGCCCAGATATGGCGCCACCCACCATGGGCTGGGTCCTCCCCCATTGATGACTAAATAAGAAAATCCCTTACAGCTGGATCTGAAAAAGGCATTTCTTCAGCCGAGGCTCCTTCCTCTGATGACTCTCGCTTGTGTTAAGTGGACACACAAAACCAGCCAGTACAACACAAACACTACAGTCACGTTTGGCCTATTCAGTTGTGGTTGTAGTCCGATAAGTGAATTTGGGTAATTGGGTATCTGAATCTGTATGGTAGAGTTCTTGTATTTCAAGAGAGAAAACTCACTGTGCCTGGGTCCAAGGTGCAGTTCTGCCAAACCCTGGGTCCACATTGGTTTATTGTGGTTGATGCTGATGTATGGCCCGTTTCTGGAGCTCAAGGGGAGGGGGTGATTACTCAGTCAGTAGTTGGAGTACTAGGACATCTTAGTGTTGTGGAGAGAGGAAGTGGTGACTGGGGAACCAAGTCCACATGAACTGGACCGAGGAGGACAGGAATGATGTGGGGGACGCCAGCTGAGTTGTGCACAGTGTCAGAAATGCTGAGACGGAGCAGATCCCTCTGCCTTGAGCAATTTACTCTCAGGGCTTCTTGTTGCAGGGGCATTGGTTCTTTGCAAGAGCCACTTTGATAGTGCGTGAACTCAGCTGGGCTGGTGATGTTGGTTTCGTTAACCCCCGTCCTATGCATGACTAGAGCTCAGATGTAGGCACTTCTTCCAAGGTCATAACCTGGGAAGGAGGAAGTTAGGATGCTGCCTTGGCCTCTCTATAGTCCTGCTCTTTTGGCTCCCTATTTCCAGGCAACTTTCTCCACTGTTCACCCTTCCTGAAACCTATACAAACAAAACCACTAGAATTCCTGCATGACTCTAAAACTCTGAGAGATCAGTCCATTCTCTGTCCTGCACAATTCTCTGACTCTAGAGTCCACAGAGGCAAAACCGTTATTTTGGTGCTGCTGTAATTTGATGTCTAAAGTTAGAAATCTAGGAAATAGAAGAGGATGCTATCAAGATGGGTGGTTGTGTGTGTAGCCCAATATATTCTTAGTCTATATTTCCTAGAAAAAAAAATAAGTGGGGGGGGGGACTTCAATCTTTGATTTCCAGCTAATACTGAACCTGCTAAAGAATAAAGCACTATCTTCTGGTTTTATTATGTCCAGGTTTCATTTCTGTGGCATCAATAAAATACTTCCAACAAAAAGCAATGTAGGGTGCTGGTAGAAGTACGAAGTTGTATAGCTGCTTTGGAAATCAGTATGGCAGTTTCTCAGAAAATTGGGAATCAATCTACCTCAAGACCGAGCAATACCACTCTTGGGTATGTACCCAAAGGATACATACTCATACTGCAAGGACATTTGCTCAACTCTGTTCATAGCAGCATTATTCATAATAGCCAGAACCTGGAAAAAAAAACCTAGATGACCCTTGACCAAAGAATGGATAAGGAAAATGTGGTATGGTACATTTACACAATGGAGTACTACTTAGCAGTAGTAGGAAAAAAAATGATGTCTTGGAATTTGCAGGCAAATGAATGGAACTAGAAAAAAAAAACATTCTGAGTGAGGTAACCTAGACCCAGAAAGGCAAACATGGTATGCACTCACTCATAAGTGGATATCAGACATAAACTAAAGGCCAACCAGCTTACAGTCCACAACCCCAGAGAAGCTAGGTAACAAGGAGGATCCTAAGAGAGATGTACGTGGATCCCTCTGGGAAGGGGAAATGGATAAGATCTCCTGAGTAAATTGGGAATGTTGAGGGAGAAGAGGAGGAATGAAGGGGAGGGAGGAAGAAAAAGGGGAAGGGGAAAAGGGGAGGAGAACATGAGGAACTAGGATGGTCTAGTTGGGGAAAGGAGAGAGAGGGAGAGCAAGGAAAGAGATATCTCCATAGAGGGAACCATTTGGGGTTAGGGAGAAATGTGGCACTAGGGAAATTCCCAGGAATCCACAAGGATGACCCCAGCTAAGACTCTAAGCAATAGTGAAGAGGGGGCCCGAACTGGCCTTCCCCTGTAATCAGATTGATGACTATTTTAATTGTCATCATAGAACCTGCATCCAATAATTGATGGAAGCAGATGCAGAGATCCACAGCTAAGCACTGGGCGGAGCTCCTGGAGTCCAGTCGAAGAGAGGGAGGAGCGATTCTATGAGCAAAGGGGTCAAGACCATGATGGGGACACACACAGAGACAGCTGATCTGAGCTAGTGAGAGTTGACTGACTCCTGACTGGCAGCTGGGGAACCTGCATAGGACTGAATGAGGCCCTCTGAATGTGGGTGACAGTTGTGTGGCTTGGGCAGTTTGAGGGGCCACTGACAGTGGAACCAGGATTTATCCCTAGTGCATGATAACTGGCTTTTCAGAGCCCATTCCTGATGGAGGAAGGTCATTGGCTAATAAAGGCACTGCCCTGGCCCATTTTATTGGTTAGAGGATAGGTGGGAGGAGTAAACAGAACAGAACGCTGGGAGGAAGAGGAAGTGAGCTCAGAGACTCCACAGCTCTGCTCTCCGGAGCAGACGCCTCAGCAGAGACGCCATGCCCCGCTCCCGGGATGAAGCTCCGACCCAGGATGGACTAGGCTAGAATCTCCCCGGTAAGCGCACCTTGGGGTGCTACACACAGATGATTAGAAATGGGCTAAATTAATATGTGAGAATTAGCCTAGAAGAGAATGGGCCAAGCAGTGCTTAAAAGAATACAGTGTCTGTGTAATTATTTCGGGGCATAAGCTAGCCGGGCAGGCGGCCGGGGTGTTGGGGACGCAGCCCCGCCGCCGCCCTTATTACTTCATATGGCGCCCACGTGGACAACTGCTTCCACATAAAGCCTGAGACAGCTTGGGAAGTAATTCTAGAACAAAATGAAAGCATTGTGCCTGGTTTCTTGGTAGCAGCAATTTCTCGGTTCTACTCTGCTTGCTAGAGGCAAGCAAGCACCTCATCTAAGAGAGGCTTCCTGACTCAGCTTTAGCTGCAAAGCCTGCAGCTCATTAAGAGGTCCTGCCACGAAACACTTAAACGGTGTTGACAAAAAGCTGAACGCATGCTTTTCGGTTTTCAGCCATAACAGGAAAAAAGCTGCGCCATTTAAAAATGCCGGCTTTCTGGGCCATCCTGCCAGGGCAAACTCTGACTGTTTGAGGCAGGAGGGCCGACTACAGATAGAGGACTTGTGTGTTGTCAGTGGACATAATGCTGGAACTTACTTGCTGGCAGGAACTTTGAAATACCGTAGAGTTGTGGCAGTAAACATGGCTACAGCCAGTACCTCAGCCATGAGGCTGAAAGCTAAGGAATGGGCTACATCTAGCCAGCAAAGCCACAACTTTAATCCTACTGATATTGCTTGCTAAATTAAAGACTCATGTGGTCAGAAAAAGAGAGATATACAGTAAAGAGAGATTCAAAGACAAAGAAAATTTTTAAATGGTTTACAGTGTGTTAAAAATATATGCAGACTAAAAGTTGAAGTTCATAGAGTAAAAAAAAAAAAGAAAGGAAGAGAGTTGTTGTGTGTGGTAGTACACACCTTTAATCCCAACACTTGGAAGGCAGAGGGAGATTGACCTCTGTGACTTCAAGGTGTGGTAGCACACGCCTTTAATCCCAGTGCCTAGAAGGCAGAGACAAACATATCTCTGTGAGTTCAAGGTGTAATAGTGTACACCTTTAATCCCGAATGCCTGGGAGGCAGAGACAGGCGGATCTCTGAGAGTTCAAAGACAGCCTGGTCTACAGAGTTACTTCAGGTCAAAGATACAGAGAACCTGTCTCAAAAAGCAAAGAGTTAAAAGTAAAAATAAACAAAATAGAGGATAAAACAAAGCTGCACAAATATGGAAAATGCACAGAGAATTTTGATACTGTATGCTATTATGCTCTCTTTAAATTATTTAAATGCTGAGGAAGGAGCAGCAGATGCTAAAAGATATTTATTTATAAATGCTGCTGAACTAATCCAACATAGATATTTTGGTGCCTTGACTCTGAAATTTGGATCTAAGGACATGATGCTTTGGAAAGGAGTTTCTTATTTTGTTTTCACAGAGGATGAGACCCTGTTCATTTCTTCTATTCCGATTTGGTATGATGGACCACGCCTTCCTGAAGGGTTGGTGTGAACACCTTCAGAAAATTGCTTCGCTCAACAGCCAACTGAGATGAAACTAGCACACAGGTTATACCATGAAAGACCTAATTAACGACGCCCCCATTCAGCAGGAAGCAGTTTGGAGAGAAATAACTGCGCCCATATTCCCAAAAAATGATTATAAATGTTCTTTTACATTTAAAGGGGGATATGATATAGGTATGAATAATTTGCATTAGTATAGATTTTGCTTTATTGATAGAGATTTATGGTCAATTTTGTTATATGTATATGTATTTCTGATATTGATTAAGGTATTGTGATTGTGTAGTTCATTATTAAAATGTAATGTATAGTTAGGAAATATAGGTTGTTGATGGATAATCATAAATAATAGTCAAGTTTGTAATCATGTTAGTTAATATTTTCTAGATGAGCGTAGATATATTTTAGATAGGCATTTTTCATATTTTTCAAAGATTATAGAATATGGCATTTTAAATGTTTTAATAACTTAGGACTTTTCATGACAATGAGACACTCTGCTCCTGGCAGCACCAATCTACTTCAAGAAGAAGATGGGCATCGAAGAGGATCCTTATGGAGTTTGATAGCCATTTGGGCAAGAAACTGCTCTTGCCTGGACTATTGCATAAACTGGACACAGAGAACCCGCAGAGAGAGGACTACTGAACTTGCCTAAGGTGAGATGATCTTTCGGGGTTCCTGATTCATTTTGAAAGAGTCTGCGAGACATTCTGCAGGACACAACAGATAGTGACTGAACTGACTTTGAATTTTCCTGCTTTATGGAAATGTCTGCTGGATACCATGGGCCTGAAGGCTGAAGATGGATGCCCCAATGGTACAGAGGAACTTTGGGTGACTGTCCAGGCAGCGAGATGTCTTTGTCATTTCTAGAGTTTGAAGTTTCTTAGTTCTTGTTTACTTAGGTAATATATCTTTCTGGAGTCTTTGATGGAGTTAAGAATAGTTAGTTATAGTTATAGTTTTCCTTAGTTATGATAAAGATTATTGTAACTTTTACTTGATAACTGTTTTGTTATATGTAATTTTGCTATGTTAAAGCCTTTTTTTTGTTTAAACCGAAAAAGGGGAAATGATGGAGGAAGGTCATTGGCTAATAAAGGCACTGCCCTGGCCCATTTTATTGGTTAGAGGATAGGTGGGAGGAGTAAACAGAACAGAACGCTGGGAGGAAGAGGAAGTGAGCTCAGAGACTCCACAGCTCTGCTCTCCGGAGCAGACGCCTCAGCAGAGACGCCATGCCCCGCTCCCGGGATGAAGCTCCGACCTAGGATGGACTAGGCTAGAATCTCCCCGGTAAGCGCACCTTGGGGTGCTACACACAGATGATTAGAAATGGGCTAAATTAATATGTGAGAATTAGCCTAGAAGAGAATGGGCCAAGCAGTGCTTAAAAGAATACAGTGTCTGTGTAATTATTTCGGGGCATAAGCTAGCCGGGCAGGCGGCCGGGGTGTTGGGGACACAGCCCCGCCGCCGCCCTTATTACTTCACATTCCCGTGGAGGGATACCTTGCTCAGCCTAGGTATGGGGGGGGTGCGGAGGCTGGCTTGGTCCTGCCTCAGTGGGATGTGACAAACTTTGTTGACTCCCCATGGGAAGCCTCACCCTCTCTGAGAAGTGGATGTGGGGATGGAGTGGGACGAAGGTGGAGGAGTGGGAGGAGGGGAGGGGGAACTGAGATTGGTATGTAAAATAAAAAAAGATTGTTTTTTTTAAAAAGGGGGGAGCAATGTAGGGAAGAAAAAGGGTTGTTTTGGCCTACAATTCCAGATTACAGCCCATCATTGTGGGGAAGTCAGGGCAGGAACTTTAATTAGCCAGGTCCCATGCAGAATCAAGAGCAGAGAACAATGAGTCCACGCATATTCATCCGTAGCAAGCTTTCTTGTCAAACTGTCTTTGCGTTGCCAGCCTCCAAACAACGACATGGAGACTTTCTACCTTTCTGCCGTGTGGTTTTTTTTTCCCTTCCTCAGTTTGGCACGTCCAACTCGCTCTGAGTCTGCTGGAGAAATCCACACACCTAGATTCCCCCTCCCCTCTTTCTCTGTGTGTGTGTCTGTCTGTCCCTCTCTCTCTCTTTCTGTGTTTGTCTATCTGTCTGTCTGTCTGTCTCTCTCTCTCTCTCCTTCTCTCTCATGCATGCGCCAGAAATCCCGCCTATCCTCTCCTGCCTAGCTATTGGCCGTTCAGCTCTTTAGTACACCAATCACAGCAATGTATCTTCACACAGTGTACAAATCTCACACAACACTCACCGGCTTCCTCCTTGCAACCAGCTCAGTTTCTCTGCCCGTGCAGTTCAGAACACTTGCCTCGGGAACAGCGGTACCACGGTGAGCTGAGGCTTCCTTCCATCAGTTAACTTTAGACAGTCTCTACAGACATGCCCACAGGCTGACCCAGGTAGACAAGCCCTCAACGAGACACTGCCCAGGTGAGTCTAGGTTGTGTCAAGTTGATGATAAAAGCTGCTCATCACCCACGTGCACTCAGATGTGAAAGAAACACGGTCCTGAGCAGCTGAGAATGTTCACATGTGGTGAAGTAATAGAGTCTAACAGCATTTTATAATAGCCTCTGGGTTTGCAATCATAGATGACAGAATATCTTCAACCCCTCTCTCCGCACAGTTACTTTGCATGTAACTAATGCAGGTAGAAGGTTGTGGGATGCCCAGGAACCATGGCAATGCCAAATAGATACGGTATAGATCAGAGTTTCTTACTTCCCACTAGCAACTCCTTTTTGTCTGAAAAATTGTTATGTGACCCCCCCACCACAGGTGTATATGTATACAATTTAGAAATACAATTCCAACATTTACTGATAATAAATCAGGTATATATGTATATAAGCTAGATATGCAAGTATGACCTTTATAACCAGGCTCTAACCCTAGTGCATGGGGCGACTTTGTGGAGCCTATTCTCTAGGGAAAGATACCTTGCTCAGCCTAGATACTGGCAGGGTAGGAGCTTGGTCCTGCCTCAATGAGGTGATGGGACAGACTTAGTTGACTTCCCAGGAGAGGCCTTACCCTCTCTGAGGAGCCCATGGGGGTTGGTTGGGAGGGAGGTGAGGGAGCAGGAGGAGAGGAGGGAGAGGGAACTGGGATTGGTATGAATGAATAAATAAATGAGAAATGAATCTGACATTTACTGATAATAAATCATAATTTTTTATTTTATTCTTTCCCTCTCATTCTGTGTGCATGTGAGTGTATGTGGGGTGTGTGTGTGTGTGTGTGTGTGTGTGTGTGTGTGTGTGTTCTATGCCTTTATGTGTGAAGGGTGAGTGTTCATGTAGAGGCCAGAAATTGGTTTGGGGCACCTTCCTCCATTGCTCTTCACCCTAGTCTTTGAAGCTGGATCCCTCATTGAATCTTGGCTGGCCAGTGAGCTCCAAGATTCATCTGTCTCTGTCACTGCCTCTCCTACCACACCCCCATTGCTGGGGTTCTAGGTGACCATTGTCACACTCAGCCTTCACATGGGTTCTGGGGATCCAAACTCATGCTTGTACATACAGCAAGTCCTTTACCCACTGAGCAGCTACCCGACACCCCAAAAATCGATTTTAAAACAATTTTATATACATTTAATTTTACCACTTACTAAGGACTAAAGCAAATTTGCATACTAATGAGATGAATGTGCTTATTTTTACATAAAGATAAAATCTTGGCTGGGTACTTGATATGGCAGGATGTAGAGCAACTTCAGCGTTTTTCTGAGTTGATCGATATTTTGATTCTATAATCGCCAATGCTGGTACAACATGGTAGATGTATATTTAAGGCCACTTCAGAAATTGTTGGAAATTCTGTCCTAATCTCAAGCCAAGATTCATTTAATGATGTTTTATGAGACTGTATGATCAGCAACTCAAAACATGGTTTTTAAAACCAAACATTTTATCACCATACAACCCAAAGACAGACTAATTTGATCCATGTTGAGGGATGACAGAAGGGAAAAAAAAAATCATGTTTGTTTTCACAATGGAGCCTTTAGGCTTCTCTAGAAGAAAACTGTGTGTACGGTAGACACACCACCCTTCTCGACACACAAAAGGTCTTGAGTCTGAACAAGGGTGCTTCTGGCAGTGGAAGACATGGTGAAAAGTGGAAGTGTTGAATGTTCAGAACCAAGGCTGCAGTGAAACCCTGAGATGCAACACGGGAGACCCCTGCCAGAACACCCCGGATGTCTTACAGGTTTGAGTTTGAATTCTGTTTGATAGGTTAGCATTCAGAATCTTTTTTCTGTTACCAAATTTTATGAACTCCACATTCAATCACATGACCCCGTTGGGGTCTGTGCAGGTTTGAGTAGGAATGGCCCGCCCATAGACTCCTAGATCTGAATGCTTGGTCACCTGGGAGTAGTACTATTAGGAGGTGTGGCCTGTTGGAGAAGTGTGTCACTGGGAGTGGGCTTTGAGGTTTTAAATGCTCAAGCCAGGCCCCATGTCTCTCTCTTCCTGCTGCCTGCAGATCCAGATGGAGAACTCTCAGCTCCTCTAGCATCCTATCTGTCTGCACACTGCCATGCTTCCTGCCACGATGGTAATAAGCCATCTCCAGTGAAATGCTTTCCTTTATAAGAGTCGCTGTGGTCGTGGAGTCTCTTCACAGCAATAGAAACCCTGACTGAGACAGGGTCCTAACCTACAGTTCCGGAAGCCGGGGTGTGGATGCCCCCTAACACTGTTTAAATGCTTACTACATTCAGTACACTGCACAAGGGTTTTCCATACAGTGTCCACTGTGGCCATCCCGATGTTCAGTACTGTTATTCCCACTTCAGCAACGAGGGAATGGGTTCTCAGTGGCTAAGTAACGGGCAGCATCAGTGGGGTGATGACAGAGCTGTTTATTCAGCCACAAGCTTGTGACTCCGGCCTCTTTAGGATCCCACGACATGACACTGTACAAGGAACTGAGAGCCCAGCATCCAGAGTCACTTCTGGTACCTGCCACCGTGGAAGGAATCACTGTAACCCATAGCCTAGTGCAGCCAACTGTCGCTGTCAATTACACGCATAACAGCTCCACACACCTGACGTGTTTGATCTTTGTGGAGCCCTGGGCTGGCAGATTTGTGCATAAAGGAAACAAAAGCCATCAATTAAGGGAACTTCGGTAGCCTCTCTGGCCTCCTAGAGCTCTTGGGGGATAGAATTGGTGGTTGGCTTAGCAGAACAGTTCTTGGCATTTGTGCCTAGCTCTAAGATGGTGGAGTCCCTGATGGCTTCCGCTCTGAGTTTCACGACATCTGCTACCATCTGCGGTGGCTACCTCTGAAATTTCTCTCCCTGCTAAGCAGCCAGAATGTATCCCTGCCAGGCCTTTCGCTTGACTCAAGCAGTTAACAGGAACACGCTTCAGCCATGTTAACAGCTGTTTTGGTGGAGGGTTCTCTATGCTAGCTGAAGCACTGGGAATTGGACATTTCTCCCACCCCGGCTCCGCATTAAAAAAAAAATAGGCAACAGCCATCAGAGAAAGCCAGCCACAACGTGCTTGATCACGTGACCAGTCAGGGGTTCCTTCAGCTAAAGGAACTGTAAGAGGCCTAGACCTTTCTCTGATTCTTTAACTGTCCATATCATGGCAATGGTGCTACCCAGCTTTCCACCAAAGCAGTGTCCTCTCCACGGTATTTTGACTTCTCTTCCATCTTCATATTTCCCTTGTGCTTTGAAGTCAGATTCCAAAGCTGCTAGAGACAGTCTTTCTCTCTCTCTCTCTCTCTCTCTCTCTCTCTCTCTCTCTCTCTCCCTCCTTCCTTCCCTTCCCTTCCCTCCCCTTCCCTCCCCCCCACCTCTCTCTCTCTCTCTCTCTCTCTCTCTCTCTCTCTCTCTCTCTCTCTCACACACACACACACACACACACACAGCAGGATCCAATCACAGAGTAGCCAGCCCAGTCTCCCCAGGGGAGCGTTGTCTGTGAGGTAACTTCCTGTTCTGTGTACTGTTTCCCCTTGTGAGCCAGAAGCAGTCACCTGAGAAAATCAGTGAGGATCCCTGTGAGGAAACAAAAGACACCCACAGGGTCACTCAGCCAGCAGCTGGCCTCACTCAGGATTGTGACTGGGCAGGGTGACAGGGGCCAGAGTCGGGGCCCAGGACTAGCACCTTAGGTGGCAGAGGAGCTGCAAGAGAGGCCGCTGTGTCTGTGTTGGGGGGGGGGGGGTTGTAGGGCCGACATCCTGCAGAGGGGTTACTCACTGCTGACTCAGAAGCAGGTGTTCCATTTGCATGTTATTCCCTTGGAGCCAGAAGGAGTAAAGAACACCAGGAGCATCCTTCCCCTTTCCAAACAGAACCTCCCCAGATCATACAGAGGCCTACTGATGGGCTGTTCCTGACCTAGGAGTATTTCCATGGGGCAGGGCTTATCCAGGTGGCCGGGAGTGAAGATGAGCTGAAAAAAAGAGGAGACCCCCCTCCCCAGGAAGCCCAAGTCTCCTAAAAGAACACCATCACTCCTCCTTGTCTTCCTCATCATCCTCTTCCTCTTCATCCTCTTCCTTCACCTCCTCCTCTTCCTCCTCCTTCTTCTCCTCTTGCTCTTTGTCCTCTTCCTCCTCCTTCTCCATCTCCACCTCCTCCTCCTTCTTCTCCTCTTCCTCCTCCTCCATTTCCACCTCCTCCTCCTTCTCCTCTTCCTCCTCCTCCATTTCCACCTCCTCCTCCTTCTTCTCCTCTTCCTCCTCTTCCTCCTCCTCTCACTTTCACTATCAAGTTTCTTAAGGAAATAAATTTCTATTTCCACACCTCCGGATTTCCTAATCCCCTGAAATCCAGCAGCGGCTCCCTCCCCTCCCCTCTCCTTGTCTATCCCTCCTCCATGTCTCTTATGGTTTGTTTTCCTGTCTCCTGGACACTTTGCACGGCAGCTGTTGTGAGGCACCCACTGGTAATTGACACAGATACTGAGGATCTGAACTCAGGTCCACGTGTCCGCACGAAAGGAACTTTACAAACTGAGCAATCTCCCCAGCCTGAAAGTGACTGTTTTATGTCTGCTCTTGGAATAGCCAGCCAGCTCCTAGTAGTGGTCAGAGTCACAGCTTACTCACCTGGCTTTTCCCAGGACCTGGACAAGGGCCAGACGTGTATGTAGCATTCCATCCATGTAATGAGCCATTGACTGTGAGGAAATTTCCCATGCTAAGTTATTTTCCATCTCCCCGATATTGTGAGTACTTGGTGCCGTGGTTCTCAACCTTCCTAACACTGTGACCTTTTATAGTTCCTTGTGTTGTTATGACCTCCTAACCATAAAATGATTTTTGTTGCTACCTCATGACTGTATTGTTGCTGCTGCTATGATTCATATGTAAATATTTTGTATTTCCAGTGATCTTAGGCCACCCCCTTCCCCCCAGAGGTATTTCGACACACAAGAGGGTTGCAACCCACAGGTTGAGAACCACTGACTTGGTGGGACTGGGACCATTTCTTCGCCTGGCACACCTGTAGGGTTGCTGTCAGGGACAGTGAGCATGAACTGTGTCTCCCAGAGCTCCAACCAGAGACCTCTCCTGGTGCAGCGTGAGAAAGGTCCTGACTAGTGGTCCCCCTGGGAAGCACTCCGCCTCAGCTCCACGCACCCCAACACTGACTTCTACCTCACCCTACCCTTTCCATCTCCCCTCACCCCCAAGTAGAAGAAATCTGGGATCATAAAGCAGGCTTAGTAAAACAGAGTCGGAATCTCACACTGGCTAAAGGACACACACCCCAGAGCCCACTCCGGGGTTCTCTGCTCTTTCTTCAAAGTTTTGTTTCGAACTGACACATGACAGTTGTGCACATTGCTGGGGTTTGGTGTGTACATGCTGCGTGATGATCAAGTTGGGAATGGTATATCTACTACCTCAAGCATTTATTCTTCCTTTGCGCTCCAAGCATTCAAGTTCCTCAGCTATTTTGAAATGTACCATTGCTAAGACTTGTCCCCTTTGCTGCTGTTCACTCTTAATCAAAATGCCGACCACATTTCTGCAGTCCAAACATAGAGACGGTGAGCTGGAGACCAGCCTCCCATAGCTAGAAAATCCTGCTGGGGAGTGGGGCAAGGCAGGCTCAATGGATGAAAACACTTATTTGAGATTAAGCTGCCAATCTGTTGTCCAATCTGGTATTTATAGGTGATTGTACACTGGCTTAATTCATTACCTCGCTGACATAATTCATTACCTCATTGGTATAATTCGTTACCTCAGTAGTATAATTCATTACCACACTGGCATAATTCATTGCTTCAGTGGATTCTTTACTTCAGCATATAATTCCTAAAACTAAAGGCCATCTTCCGTGGGCCAGGGAGATGGCTCGGTGTAAGGTAAGATGGTTTACTGTGCAAGCGTAAGGACAGCACACATATAAAAAGCCGGGCATGGTGCACCTGTAATCCCAGCCCCATGGGGATGGAGGTGAAGGATTGCTGAGGCTTGCTGACTGCTTGCCTAGCTCTAAGTTCAATGAGAGACCCAGTCTCAGAGGAATGAGATGGAACAGGATAGAGTAGAATGCTGGACATCCTCCTCTGACCTCTGTATACACACACACACACATACACACACCAGATCACCAGATGTACATCCTCCTCTGACCTCTGTACACACACACACACACACACACACACACACACACCAGATCATCAGATGCAGGACATCCTCCACTGACCTCTATACACACATGCACAGACACACACACACACACACACACACACACCAGATGTCTTACTGACCCCAGATCCCTTTCATATTTCCCTGGTTGTCCTAACAGCTTCTTCTGCAGAAAAAGGAAGCTGTTCAGAGTTACAGCTGACCTTGGTACCTTGGTTCTCTCTGGTCAGTTCCCCACCCTTTCCTTGATGGTCATGACCTTAGCATCTTCAAAGATTCTAGGTCAGTTTGGGGTATCAGGTTCTTCAATCTGGTGCTTTGTCATAGCTAACTGTAGATTGTCTATCTTTGGCCAGAACTGCAGAAGTGACCCTGTGTTTTTGTTGCCCCCTCTCTGATGGAGCAGTTTCGATGTGCCCCATTGCTGATGCCCCAACCTTGCTCACTCAGTTAAGACCCTTAACATCAGACATTCCTTCTACGTGATCCTGAGTGTCTCGGGGAAGGGACTCTGGGTCTGATTTCTCCCCCATGTTCTCGGTTTTTTCCTGTATCTGTTTAGATCAACATGGAGGCACACACTTAGTCCAGCACTCTTCAGTGACCTTTTGGCATGCCGCCATGACACCTCGAGCATTGCTTTGCTTTTTGACACAGGGTACTCCATGCTCACACATGCCTCTTCTGTCCCGAGCTGCCCACTCTTGCAAGGAACTCAGATTCTCTTTAGTGAAAAAATAGTATTTAAAAGCCAGTATCTGGCCAGGTGGCGGTGGTGCACACCTTTAATCCCAGCACTCAGGAGGCAGGGGCAGGTAGATCTCTGTGAGTTTGAGGCCAGTCTGGTCTACAGAGTGACACATGCTATGTCTGTATGGAAGTATGTGTCCCTAATGTA
This sequence comes from Microtus oregoni, assembly GCF_018167655.1. Classification (NCBI taxonomy): domain Eukaryota; kingdom Metazoa; phylum Chordata; class Mammalia; order Rodentia; family Cricetidae; genus Microtus; species Microtus oregoni. The sequence goes on along the minus strand of NW_024543060.1, from coordinate 84,664,166 downwards.
TATCTACACACACATGCATCTGTGATGGACTGAATATGTCCCCCTAAAATGAATGCATGGAACCCTCTTACCACCAGAGTGGAAGTATTTGGAGATAGGCCTTGGAGGAGGTGATTAATGGAAGATTTGATCATTGGGATGGTGTCTCCATCAATAGTCTTATAAAAAGAGAAGCAGAGACTGGTGAGATGGCCCAGGGATTAAGAGCAGAGGACCCGCCGGGCGATGGTGGCGCACACCTTTAATCCCAGCACTCAGGAGGCAGAGACAGGCGAATCTCTGTGAGTTTGAGGCCAGCCTGGTCTAGAAGAGCTAGTTCCAGGACAGGCTCCAAAGCTATAGAGAAACCCTTCTCGAAAAAACAACAACAAAAAAAAAAGCAGAGGCCCCAAGTTTAATTTCCAGCCCTCACATTGGGTGACTTAACTACTGCCTGTAATTCTAGCTCCAGGAGTCTTTCCACCCTCTTCTTGACTTCATAGACACCTGTACTCACAAGTACACACAAACATTAATACAAATTTAAAGACCTTTTAAACCTTAAAAACAATAAGAAGAGACACCAGAACTTACTTTTCGTCTATACTCTTGTGAGACCACAGCAAAAAGGTTATGTACTAGTAAACGGCCCTCAGCAGGAACCAACTAAGTTAACATCCTGGACTTGGACCTCCTAAGCCTCCAGAGCTATAGGAAATACATGTCTGTCCACACTGCCACATAATCTGCAGTATTTTTGTCATAGCAGCCAGAACTGACTAAGATAATATCTATGTTTGTTTCTATATAATTTCACACAGATGCACATTTAAGGCCATACTTACTGCTGTTTCCGACTGTACATTGGCCAGCAAGAGTGCATGCCTCTGATATCAACCAGCACGTCTAACTTTATTCCAGCTTTCTTCCTTTCTGGACTTGAAACTCTTGTCTCCAACCACAAAACCACTGACATCTGCCGTCTTCATGTACAGTGGCTTTTGAGCCGCTCAGCTTCCATGAAGGAACTGTGTTGTGTTAAACCCATCAATCCAAACTGAGTTGAAAATACTCTAAGCTAGAATGTATCTCACTTCCCTCACCTAGAAAAACATCAGCCTGTGCCCAGGGAAAGACCCAGCCTGAGAATGTGGAGTATCGCATCTACTGAAGGCATGTTGCTTTTGTGACAATTTAGAGTTGACAGATTGTAGGTGGGACCTCAGAAATGATCAACCTTGGCTTTACCGTGCCAAGGGAGCCCAGAAGTCGTTCATTGTGGTAAAGCAGGCCAGCCATTGTCCTGGCTGGTAATGGACTCTTCAGCTATGTGTCATTGGCTGAAACAGTGGTGGTTTGTTTGCTCATTAAGGAGTTTTCTGGAAGCAGGTGGCTAAACCAAGGTTCTGAACCTGAATCTAGAGAATATGACTAAGGCCCTTCTCGGGGCCCTGGAATCCCCCATCCTCCTCAGGATCAAGAGATGGAAAAGAAAGGTAGAAAGAGAGAGAGAGAGAGAGAGAGAGAGAGAGAGAGAGGAAGAAGAAGAAGAAGAAGAAGAAGAAGAAGAAGAAGAAGAAGAAGAAGAAGAAGAAGAAAGGAAGGAAGGATTTCCTTGAATTAGCCCCGCTGGCAGGACTGAGTCGACACTTTTTGTGTGGGTTCCAGAACTAACAGCCCATAAAACTCAAGCCACTTGTATACTCGTGAACTTGGCAGAAAGAAGAAAATGTACTGGTGACAGCCCCTAGTGCTTTCTGTTGGGCAGATGTGGACCACACAGGAGGAAAGTCTGGAGGGGAGGGGAGTTGGGTGATATCCCATGGGTGTAATGTGGGCGGGGGAAGGGGACCCCTCAGCAGGAAGCTACAGGACACAGCATCTCCATGAGGCTGAGGGCAAAGTTCCAGAGCCTCCGCCAAGTCAAGAGACTGCAAGAAGGAATCTCCAATATTGTACAGGAGCCACAGAAGCTCCATGGGAACTCAGCTTTTCCATCAGTGGGAGCCAGAAAGCCAAAAGCAGCCATCGCAGTTCCCATGCAAGAAGTAGAAAGTAGTGGACAAGAAAGACTGTGTCTATCACTTGTCCTTTGCCACCCACACTCCTTGAACAAGCAGCCTAGTCAGGGAAGAGTTAAGGGAAGCAGGAGGAGCATGCAGCCAAGCTGAGGAGCCAGCCAGCGTTCCCTTTCCACCTCTGAGCCCAACAGACCTGGATGCAAACTCGGGTGACTTTTGTTTTTGTTTTATTTTTGCTGTTTGTTCATTTTATTCATCTTGGGCCATTTTATGTTATTGAGACAGAGTCTCGCTGTGTGGTTCTGGCTGGCTTGGAACTTACTCTGTAGACCAGGCTGGCCTCGAACTCACAGAGCTATGACTGCCTCAGCCTCTAGAGTGCTGGGGCACCAAATTCCAGAACTGTGTCTCTGTTTGCTACGGACAGTGACTTCAGCCTGTTTCCCAAGATGAAATCATGGGGCTGGCAGAGTTTTCATCCAGGTGTGGGGAGATTTATGTCCTGAGGAGTTCCCAGGGGTGTGAGAAACGGTAGGAAGTTGCCTATTGACTGCTCTTGTGAGTGGTTGTCAAGTAGAGTCAACATGGAGTAAGCAAGGGGATTTGTTTCTCCTAAACAGTAGTTGCTATTTAGGTGACTTGCAAGTCTGGTTCCTTAGCTCAGTAAAGGTGAGGGCCAAGCTCATTGGCATGTATCCTCTTATCTCCTGGCCTCATCTGCAGCAGTGTTTCCCAACCTGGTTACACTATGGCAATATTTCCACAACCTGGCCTCAAGACGCTGCCCCAGCTCCAGGCCTTGCATGCTTGCTCACCCAAGCAAGCGCCAAGAGCCGGCCCTGCTTGCTCACTCTGTACCTGTTACAGAGAGAAAAGGAAGTCCCTGAACAAGAACAACCTGTGACCTTGGGCCCACAACCACCCCTCCCAGCACAGTTCCTGGGTGCTTTCACTTCCTTATTTCCTAAGACTCTCCGACCCACCCTAAACTGGAACGGTGGTTCCCCCAGTGAACTGATCCCACAGTGAGGTCATGGGTTAGCTAATTGCCCGAGTGGGTGCAGTGTTTCACAGCAGTAGTGTTCAGCCGCGGACACTGCAGGCCTCTTCCTGCTGCCTGAGATCTTGCTTGTCCCCATCACAGGGAGCTTCTTTTCTGAGTCTCTGGCCTCTCCATCTCTCTTCAGGGTTCTGCTACTCCCTCATCTCCATTACAGTGTGTGTGTGTGTGTGTGTGTGTGTGTGTGTGTGTGTGTGTGTGTGAGAGAGAGACAGAGACAGAGACAGAGAGACAGACAGAGAGACAGAGAGACAGACAGAGAGACAGAGAGAGGTTCTGTGTGTGCTTCTGTGTGTCTATGTGTGTATACATGTGCATTTGTATATTTATGTGTGTGTGACTGTGTGTGTGTTTGTGAGAGAAAGAGAGAGAGAGAGAGAGAGAGAGAGAGAGGCTGTGTGTGTGCTTCTGTGTGGCTATGTGTGTATATATGTGCATGTGTATATTTATGTGTGTGTGACTCTGTGTGTGTGTGAGAGAGAGAGAGAGGGGGGGGGAGCCAGAAATCTCCATCAGATATCATGCTTTATTTTGATTTCTGAGACAAGTCCCCTCACTGACCCTGGAGCTCACCAACTGGGCTACACTGCCCCGTGGTCGCCAGGGATCTGCCCCTGTGCTGGGATGTCAGAGTGAGATGGAATGTCCAGCTTCTGTGTGGGTGCTGGGGATCCAAACTCAGAGATCCACCAGCCTCTGCCTCCTGAAAGCTGGAGTCAAGGCTTGGGCCACCACACCCAGTTACCACATTTTAAATTTGTTCTTATGGGCGGTGGTGGTGCACGCCTTTAATCCCAGCACTCGGGAGGCAGAGGCAGGCGGATCTCTGTGAGATCAAGACCAGCTTGGTCTACAAGAGCTAGTTCCAGGACAGGCTCCAAAGCTACAGAGAAGCCCTGTCTCGAACCCCCCCACACACACACACACAAAAATTTCTTTGTACCATCTCTGCATGCATGGCCTTAGGGTGATCAAGGCCCTTCCTTCCCCTTACACAGAATATGCTCTTTCTGTTCACCTTCGTCTACCGGAACCGAAGCTCGACGTGAGTCCTCACTTTGCCACCGTCAAGCCCTGTCACTTCTGCCTCCTGATTAGATCTCAGAACTGTCATCTTGCCGCCTCCACCACAGCCACCTTCAGCTCTCTCTCTCTCTCTCTCTCTCTCGGATGGTCTCGTAGCCATCGCCTTCTCCTTTTTGTTCCTCTTTGCGAGAGGGTGCGATGCCCGCAGTCATGGCAGCCGCTTTGCAGCCAAGAGGTGACAGACGTGACAGCCAGAAGAAGCCCATGTGCTAAGGATGGCCGTGGGAAAATGGCCGTGCCAGCCCTAGGGAGAGGATGAATCAATGCTGGCAATCACCTGCCTGGGACGTGAGGACAGAAGTGTCTGTCCTGCGGAAGCCCTTGCTGACTGTATCATAAAATGCTCCTTACTGATGGGATGATGCAGAAGACAAGACGAACAAATCTGTGACAGGTTGATGTGTGGCTCTTGAAGCAGCTATTTTAGTGTGAGGGACATATTCTAGGGGAAAAGACAAATTATTAATTATTTAGCATTTTCGTTGTTGCCGCCCGTGACATGTTCGACAGATATTATGCCCATCTGTTTTGTACAAAAAGATCCATCTTCATTTGTCTTTTTCATTTAGGATGCTATTCTATTATTATTATTATTATTATTATTATTATATTAAATTATTGTATTTTGTTATTATTTAGACTGCTATTCCGATCACCATCCCATTATTAAAGCTACTACTATTTATTATTATTATTATTTATTAGGTACTGGGGCGTGTCAGGCAAGTGCCCTACTCTAAGCCTCACCTCCAAATGCTCTGAATTTGTAAGATCAATCGGTGCTTCAAGTGATTTTACCAGGCAAGTGTCTTAGGACAGTCACATCAAGCCCTTCCAAGTCACACAGGTCCCTGTTGTCTCCCAGCTCTGTCGGAGTGAAGGTGTGGGAAGAAGGGTTCTATGGGGTGGGTAAGGGAGCAGAGTCCCTGAGTGTGCACTGTCTTGATCCTCAGAGTGTGTGCTGTACCATCAGTGGGGCTCTGAGAGTAGGTGGTTTGATAGTAGGGTCGCAAGTAAAATATAAAGTCCTCGGGGCCTGGGGGACTAGGGACCTTCTTTCTCTCCTGAAGGCAGTTCTTTAACTGGTGCGTGTGTCCTCATGGCCTCCAATCTATCTCGTCCTGCCTTCAGAGACCTGCTCAAAGCCCTCCTCGAGACCTGGGGAAGCCTTAATGAATTGCCCCATCACCTGAGAAGCATGGCGGACTCCACCGCTGAGTTTCACAGTCCAGGCACAGATATTATATTGGGGCTGAAAAGATGACTGGGCTTGTCTGGAAGCTGTGTGTGTGTTTTCAGTGGCTGCTGTCGGCCACTTGCAGGAACTGCCACACAGAGGAAGCAGAAAGATGAGGTATAGGCCAGGGAGAAAGCAGAGGTCCTGGAGGCTGGTGAGAGACAGCCTAGGGCCCTGGGGCCTTTGAAGTACCCCATCTATGTTTAGAAGTCCAGGCTGATTTGAGGACAGCTCGTGACAGTCCTGTCGAGCCTAGGTGTCTTCCCCAATGATCAAGGTTGGGAATGAAGAATTGAGCTTCCATCACCAAGTTCCATCACCTGGGACCAGCCACCCAGACTCTCCTAGGCAATAACCACTAGATTACCTAAAGACATCCTTCCTGCCACCTTTACCCAAGCTGTCCCAAGGGAGACCTACTGACAGTATTGCCCAGGCCATAAGAAGCTTCGCCCATCATGGCTGGCTAGTGACTTCTGATCTTGGGGTTTGGGGGCTCGATGTTAAAGAACTGGGTGAGCTAGGTAAGCAAAGAGAAATATCCATAGACATTGCTCCTTTTGTTCAGATCATTCCTCCTACTATGGCTCACAGCATGGTGGGGTGTTAGATGGGTGGCTATCGTCCCCTTCAGACACTGCCGTTATGAGTGTTCCCTGATGTGTGCATGGTTGAAGGCCATCCTAAGATCGCCCAGGTTGGGCCAGTCTCAGGGGAACCGGCAGTTTCCTTGAGAGTTTCATTGCTGAGGCTCTAGCAGCCTCTAGGGGTTGCCATGGGTTACTGAGTACTTGGTACCTTGTCTGTGATCTTTCAAGCTGAAGGTCTAGATATCTCCTCCAGGTGTCTCCAGAGAGCACAGAGGGTCTGATGGTGGGACCTCAGCCAGGCCTCCATGGGCTGGTGGGAGCCTGGAACTGGGGACAGAGGCTTAACCTATGGACAGTCTTGACGGAGGCAGCTAAGATTTGCCCCCATTCTCAGTGTGTGCGCGCACACAATGAAGAAGACACACAGCCACCTGCCCTTGATGGGTCTCATTCACACCATCACCTCCCTCCCCGAAGCCTCCTAGGCTACTGCAGCCCCCCCACCCCCGAGTCCCAAGCAACTCAGTGTCCAGACACTGGCATAGCAACCCTGTAGGACTGTGGTGAGGGGCTTCAGCTTTCTCAGGAGTCTATCAGAAGCACATACCATGATTTTTTTCCTTTTTCTTTCCTTTCCTTTTCTCTTCTACTTATTTATTTCCCTTTTTTCTTCTTTCTTTCTTGCTTCCACCCATGTATATATGTGTGTGCACACACACGCACGTGTTCATGCAGTCCATGCATGCGTACATGCATGTAGAGCTCAGAAATCAATATTGGGTGTCTCCGTCTATACTCTCTACCTTATTCTTTTGAGACAGTCTCTCAGTGAACCTTGAGTTTGTTAATTCCGCTAGATCATCCAGCCAGAGAGCCCTGTGGAGAACCCTGTCTGCGCTCACCAGGCATACGCGGCTGCATTGCTTGTTTATTGCTTACTTAACGTGGGTGCTGGGAATTAAACTCAAGTGTTCATGCTCGCTTGGCAGGCACTTGACCGTGAGCCGTCTCCCCGGCTCTCGGTTTTATATGATTTATCTCAAGATCAAATCCAATCCCTCCCATCATAAGAACATAAGAGGGTTCAGCAATTCTCATCACCTTGGATGAAGGTGAAACTTTGTAACATGGTCAGCCCCTCTACTCCCCTGAGCCTGACTTCATGTCCTTGCCAGAATGGATTCTCTCAGAACTCCTAGCATCCTGGCCTGAAACTACATGGCAGTCTCCTCTGGTCTCAGCTCTGCAGACAGCACGGGACTTTCTAACACCTAGGTGTGTGTGTGTGTATGTGTGTGTGTACATGTGTGTATGCATACAAATGTGTGTGGTTGTATGTGCATATAAGTAACTGAGTATGAGTTAGTGGGAAAGTGTGTATGTGTGAGTGTGTGTGTGTGCGCACTCACAAATGTATGTGGTTGTATGTTTACATGAGTGGCTGAATATGGGTTAATGATTGGGTGTGCATGTGTGTGTGTGTGTGTGAGTGTGTGTGTATGCACACAAATGTGTGTGGTTGTATGTGCACATGAATATGAGTTAGTGATCAAGCATGCACGTGTATGTGTGTATGTGTTAGGGAATATTAGGAAGGGCATCTGTGATCTACTGCCGTCTTCAGAGCTCTGAGTAGCTCTCCAGAAGAACACTGGAGCACTTTAAGTGAGAGCTCCTACTTTCATGAAATTTTACCTTCTAATTGACTACATAAGACACGAACACATGGAGCCACTAGAAAGTAGTTAAACTGGAGGCTGTAAGCGGGATGCTATCCCGTAAATGCATCTTGGCCAGCACGATGCGTTGGTTTTCACGCTTCAAACTGTGTCACAACCTCACATTTACTACTTGACCATCCTTACGCAAGTGTAGAGTCCCGTGCCTTTCCGTGCACCCACGGGGCTGTACAACCATCTCCACCTCCCGTTCCCAGATTGCTACTTCCTGCAGAACCAAAAATGCTATTTCCGTTCAACTGTCACTGCCGTTGCTCTCCTGGCCCTGACTGTCATCATCACATTATCCCTATGAGCACGACTCTGAGAACCTCGTGCGCACAATACACATCCTCTTGTAACTGACACTTCACCGAGCAGTCCTCCAAGCGCATCCGTGCTGCAACCTGCTTCCGTATGTTCTCCCATGGAAGGCTAAGTCGTTCCTTGGCATGTGTACACTGTACCTCATCACCTGCTCGTCTGGCAGGTGACCCGGGGGCTGCTTCTGCATTTTCACCTCTTGTCACTAAGGCCGTCATGAGCACAGGTGTGCAAACAAATCTTCGAGCTTCTGCCTTTAGAAATTTGGGGATACGTACCCAGAATCGAAGTTGTGAAGTCACATTCCATTCTATTTAGCTTCTGGAGGAACTGGCGCGCAGTTTTCCACAGCGGCTGCCTCGTGTTATATTCCCACCAGTGGTGTGAAAGATTCCAATTTCTCTACATCCTTGCCAACACGTTTTGGCTCCTGCATTTTTTTTTCTTTTTTGACAGAAGCCATCATAATAGGTCTAAAGTGGCCAGCAGTTTTTAACTTTTTTTTTTTTATGTAGTTGCTAATGTTTACAGAGCGGGTTTAGGTCCTCTTGTTTCTAATCCAGATTCCCACTTCATTTGAGAGAATATAAGACTCTGGTGGGCCTCAGCCTGCACTCGCCCCTGGTGACAAGTGTCTGAAGCCAAGCAGCAGTTGTGGCCCTGGCACAGAGCAGGGCGTGCACATCCAGCTAGCCTCACTGGTTCTCAGCATGGGCTTCTGCACATGGGTCCACGGGCAATGCCTCCCCCGCCAACACTATTGCTTTCCATAGCAGGGACAGGAGGAAAGAGGGCTGTTCCATAAACCTAACCTCCATGAAAGCAGAGAAAGCTAGGCACCGGCAGGAAGAGTGGCAGCCAGCACACACTGAGAGATGCCACTTAGACTTAACCTGCTCCTCTCACTAACCTCTTCCCTTCCTGGCCCTGCCGGTATCTGGCTCTGTAATCCTGGCTAGACAACCCTAAGTCTCAGCCAGGAGATATTCTCAGACAAGGGCTGTGCTGTGATCTGGGTCTATCAGGCCTTGTGGAAAAGGAGGTAGCATTTCACCTCTGCGTGAAAGCTGATGTGTCCATCAGAGCTGAGCTTCAGCCACCAAAGTCCACTGCTTCATGGCTCAGCAGGCTAGAAGTCAGATCCGGAGTTGTCTGCAGGGCTAGCCTCTGACGCCTGGCTGCTCAGCCTGCAGAGGTTCCTTCCTGCTGTCCAAACACGATCTTCCTCTGCACCCTGGGTCTGTGTCCTAGTGTTCTTTTCTCATGGGATAGACGCCACGTTGGATTGGGGCCCACCCAAAGGACCTTGTTGACCTCGGCTGTGTCTGGAATGATGCCATTTCCAGATGGTTGGGGCTTCAACATGGGGACTGTTGAAAAGACTCAGCCCAGATAGGAAGGGCAAGGAGGACAGGAGGAACACAGTGGCTGTGGGTTTTATCTTCTCAACACCTGTATTGATTTCCTGTTGCTATCATCACGAACTGTCACAAGCGTCAGTTGAAGGTGTAGAAGTCCACTTGATTGCAGAACTCCTAAAAATCAAATATAGTGGTGATGGGGTTTGGAGGCTGGAAAGGAGGGTCTGTTCCTCCAAGTAGGATAGCTAACTTGAGTCATAGAATAGGACGTGTGGTGGTTTGCATAAAAAACGGCCTGCCTAGAATCATATATTTGAATGCTTAGACACCAGGAAACAGAACTCTTAAAAGGATTAGAGGCATGGCTTGTCGGAGTAGGTGTGGCCTTATTGGAATAGATGTGGTCATGTCAGAGTAGGTGTGGCCTTATTGGAATAGGTGTGGTCATGTCAGAGTAGGTGTGGCCTTATTGGAATAGGTGTGGTCATGTTGGAGTAGGTGTGGCCTTATTGGAGTGGGAGTGGCCTTGATGAAGTAGGTGTGGCTTTATTAGAGGAATTGTTCCATTGGAAGTGGGCTTTGAGGCTTCAAAAGCTTATGCCAGGCCCTTTCTCTCTCTCTCTCTCTCTCTCTCTCTCTCTCTCTATCAGCATGTATCTCTCAGCTACTGTTCCAGTGCCTGCTGGCATGCCCTCATATTCCCCATCATTATGATAATGGACTAAACCTCTGAAACTGTAAGCAAACCCCCAATTAAATGCTTTCCTTTAGAAGAGATGCCTTGGTCATGGTGTCTCTTCACAGCAATAGAATAGTGACCATTCTTGTGATATTTTGGCCAAGAATATGGTTGCTTTCTGCCCTTGTCCTAAAAATCTGCCTGAGGCTAAACTGAAGAATTTTGGATTAACGGTGTTGGCAGAGGAGATTTCAAGACAGCCTAATAGTGACTGTGTCCTGTGGTTATCAACCGTCACTGTTAAGCAGATCTACAGTGAACAAGAGCAAGCAGAGCAAGGAAAAAATGCAAAATGCACAATTTGAAAAGGAGCACCAGGGAATGTTTTGTTGGAGTCAATTCCTGTGTTCAAGGACATAAAACATTTAAGGAAAAACCTGGTGCTAACTGGAATAGAGTGTTGACCTCAGGCTAAGCCCCCTCCCAGCTATGTGTGCAACTTGTGAAAAGGAACTAAAGAAAGCTTAAGCCGTGAAGGAAACCATCAACAACAGAAAGCTGGTGCACATGCAATTGAAGGAGGGGCCGAGTTCAAACCACATCAAGCAATAGAACTTGGAAGTTTTGGCCAAGTGGTTTTGGCTTTAGAGTCAAGGGTACAAAAATCTGTAGAATCTTTCTCTGTGGCTAAGGAAACCCACTGAGGCCAGCCCTGTGTCAGGGGTGTCCCTGCATAGAGGCCCGGAGAGACCATTTCATGAACCTGTGAAGGTGGAGCATGGATGGCATTGGAGACCCCAAGGTGTTAGAGATGTCAGAATCAGGAGACATCTGCCAAGGAGAGCTGTGGACTGGAAGTGGAACCAAGAGAGAGTGAGAAGGGGGTTGCAGTCAACAGAGCCGAAAGGAGTTGGAGATCTGAAGAGCCCTTTGGCATTAGAAATGGAGAAACAGAACTGGGAGTTTTCCCTGATGGTTTTCTGTCTCGCTTTGGTCTAGTATTTCCTCGCTATGCTCCCTTCTGGAGTGGTAATATATATTCTGTGCCACTCTATGTTGGGAGTATGTGATCTGCCTTTTTATTTTGATTTTACAGAGGGTTATAGTGAAGAGATTGCCGTGAGTCTCAGAAGATACTCTGAACGTTTAAACGTTGTTGAGACTGTGATAGACTATGGGGATTTTTGGAGTTGGACAGAATATATCTTTTGCATTTTGATATGGCTTCAAGCCTACAGGGCCCAGAGAGTGGAATGTGTGGGTTTTCATAAGAATGCCCCCCCCCAGGAGCTCATCTATTTGAATGCTTAGAACAGAGTCTAAGAGAGCTGTGGCCATTGGGGAGCCTCTGTTCTGTCTACCACAGCCCCTGCGCTTCATACCTATCCCTACCTTGAAGATCTAGTGGGAACTGTCCATCAGAACACTTCAATGGAGTGGGTACATGGCCCACTCCAGCCCTCTGCAGTGCCCAAGCAACAGGCTCTGAGTCTGGAGTGGAAGAGGTCTAGCCTTCTGGATGGTGGAAGTTCCTGTCTGTACCGGTCGAGGTGGGAGCTGATGGGGAGAGCAGAGCTGGAGAGACGTGGTGCTCTACCCCATTGTCCCCCACTGTTCCCCTCTGTTCCTGACTTCAACCTTCACTTTGGGAATCAGCCTGTCCTTCCTTGTCCTGGGAGTTTCTGACCCTGGAAATCCAAGTCATCTGGACATAGATAGACATAGACAAAACTCTAACATGGCTTTTGATGGAGGGACTGAGGCTGGGTGTGGGAAGACAGCACACAGGAGTGAGTTATCCTAAACATGGGGGAGCTATGTTTCCAGGCCTCTCCATATGTGTGTCCCTCAGAGGCCTTCCACAAACATCATTCTCATTTCTTTTCAACTGGGTGGGATAGGAGCGAGCTGAGAACACTTGCTGTGCTGAGAGGGGTCTCAGTCGCTGTCTTACATTTGCAGGCTGGCTGAGAGCTGGGTGTGCGGTGGCTTGAGGACATTGCTGTGTAAGGCATGAATGTCTATAGGGGCCTCTGGGGTTTGCCACCAGAAATGTGGGGAGCAGAGGAAAGACCAGATGGAGAAAGCTGGGGTTGGTCACTGAGAGCCCTCCGAGTCAGCACAGCGGATAAGCCGTGAAGTGGATGACTGGACTCTTGATTGCTGGTCCAGACTGAATTCTTTCCTGTCAGGAATACACCAGATACTACTCTGTGAACACACGTCTTTCCATATACTCCTCTGTCAACACACGTCTTTCCATATACTACTGTATCAACACACGTCTTTCCATATACTACTCTGTAAACACACGTCTTTCCATATACTACTGTGTCAACACACGTCTTTCCCCTTTTTAATGGAAATTGTACAGAGTCAAAGCTATCGGGATTCCCAACAGGTGTCGGTTACTTTTCTCATTGTGTTGCCCAACAACTGTGACTTAAGGATAGTTTTCTTTGGGCTCGCAACTTAAAAATGCTTTGAATTATGGTGGGAAGGTGTGGCAGCAGGTGCGTGAGGCAGCTGGTCACATTGCCTCTGCAATCAGGAAGCAGAGAGACGAACGCTCCCACTCAGTTCTTTTTCTCCTTGGTATTTGGTCTGGGACTCCAGCTCATGGAAAGTTGACACGTGCAATTTAGATATGTTGGGGAATATTATTTTCAGGTGTGTGACTTTTGTTTACGCTGCATTTGTTTCACTCTGTGAAGAAGCTGTGTTACTGTAACTGTCTAAAGCACCTGATGGGCCGAATAAAGAGGTGCATGTCCAAAAGCAAGGCAGGAGTAAGGATAGGCGGGGCTGGCAGGCAGAGAGAGTAAATAGGAGAACTCTGGGAGAAGAACAAGGGAACAAGGAGAGGAGGAAACTAAGGGGTCAGCTGTACAGCCAACCATGGAGTAATAAGGAAAATTAGGGATACAGAAGTAAGAAAGGTAAAAGTTCAGAGGCAAAAGGTAGTCAGGATAATTTAAGAAAAGCTGGCTAGAAACGGGCCGAGCTAAGGCCAGGCATTCATAACTAAGAATAAGCCTCCGTGTGTGATTTATTTGGAAATTGGGTAGTGGCCTCCCAAAAAACATCAAAAAAGTAAAACATCACACAATAAGGATAAGTCACTCAACATCAACTAACCTAAGCTAGAAAATTCCAGCTAAATATGGTAGTGAACACTACCATTGTCTCAGCACTCAGTAAGCAGAGACAAAAACCTTCTCTATGCAATGAGCTCTGGGTCAGCCAGGGCTATAGTTAGACCTTGAGGTGGGGGTAGAGAGGAAGAAGGAAAGAGAGAGAGAGCAAGGAAATCCATCATAGACCCGCCCAGAGGTCTGTCTCCTAGATGGCGGTTGGTCCCATCATGCTGACAGTATTAAATGTTACATTGTGGAAAATACAATCAGTGGCTACCACTGGCAGGGCTAGTGTGTGTGTGTGTGTGTGTGTGTGTGTGTGTGTGTGCGTGCCATTGCAGATTCAAGCATCAGGAGGCACCGGCCTGCATTGCTAGAGACATCACTCACTAATAACATCGTGAAAGCTCGCGTCAGCCTTCTCGACAATATTTTCTTTGTAATCCCCATACAGATAATTGTTTTCAACCTCATCATCACATGGAAAAACAACCAAAGACAAGGCTCAAGGGCACGACCTGGAATCCAAGCTACTCAGGAGGCTGAGGCAGGAGGATTGCAGACTCAGAACCTGTCTGGGCTATGTAGTGAGCTCAAATCCAGGCTAGGCAATTAAGCGAGATCTTACCTCAAAACAGAAGATAGAAAGAAATATGGGGATGAAACTCAGTGGTGGTAGACGGCTTACCTACATGTTGAAGGTCCTGGGTTCATCCTCTAGCACTCAAAACAAACAAACAAATAAACAAACAAAATAAAAGCAGATTTTACATCTAAACAGGAAGGAAAGCGGTATTGTAGACATGAGTTATTTTTCTACATTTTGCATTCTGGCATCTACCAGCTCTTAAGAATCCATAATTTGTTGTGATGTTTTTCTCATTCTGTTGATTTTTGTATTTTCCTTGGCACTTCTAATTCTCCATTTATTTCTTCCAAAGAATGACCCATTATTCAGAACTCATTACCTGGACCCGTGCCCAGTGAATAAGTCACTCTGAAGAAGAAAGAATGGCCAGCCTACCCAGGAAAACTAGCCAGGGAACCGGTAGCTACCAGGGCAGAGAGGCCGGAGGAGCTAGGGGAGGACCTTGATGAGGGTGGTGGGCAGCCAGGTGCAGGAGGCGGGCGCTCGGTGGCAGCGGTGCACAATGGCTCCTGCCAAGAGAAAGAGGTCTCTTTTCTACCGAACAGATGTTTTCCAACGGCTTAAACCTTCTGCACCGGTGGCAAGTGGCGGGATGATTAAAGGCCAAACCAGGTGGTCCGTTCCAGAATCCTGAAAAGGAGTCAAAAATATGTCGCTCTCTGGAACTGAGATTTATAAGAGCACAGGTAAATGCCTGAAGCGATTCAGAGCTTGGGAGCTTCCCATTGCTCTCGAGAGGCCTCGGGGAAGAAGGCAACCTCTCGATTCATCAAGAGTTGAGAGTTGTCCTAAATCCCCACCTGGGCAGTCCCAGCAGCGCAGCCAACGGAAGACGCTTTCCAAAAATCCTGCTGCGTTAAAAAGCCTTTAAAGAGAAAAATCTTAAAGTGACATTTCACACACTTCCATACACAGATGAATAAATTAGACTGCATGCAACAACACTTTAAGGCCGAAAACATAGACTGTTTCGGTTTTTTTTTTTTTTATCTCAAGACAAATAACACACAGGAGAACTATCTGTGACTTCCATCGCATCCAAAAAGCAATTTTCTTAATATAACAAAGCTCTGATAGATCTTTAAAAAAAAGAAAAGACCAACCATAATAGAAAAATCGGCATTTCATGAGAAGGGAATACATATGCCTCTTGGAGGAAAAGCGATTAGGCTTTATTCACAATGAGAAAATGAAAAATAAAATTCACAGATTAATGTCAGCTATCAGATTTGCAGGGATAAAAGAAGTCTGGCAAAGACAGGAGGAATCAAGCTCTCGAGTAAATGGTTGGCAGATAGATGCAATTTCTGTGGTGAGCAGTTTCACAGTATTCATCTAACTTGCAAGAATATACCCCCTACCCTAGCATTTGGTAATTTGATTTCTGTGAATTTGTTATATGGTCACATATGTATGTTATATGGTCACACACACACACACACACACGTGTGTGTGTGTGTGTGTGTGTGTGTGTGTATAGGATGGTGATGAGGTGGAGGAAGGAACTCAATGCAACGGTAGAGCCCATGCCTAGCAGGCCTGAAGTCTTGGGTTTGATCTCTAGCAGTTTAAAAGGGGGGGGGGGCGGGAATCATTTGCAATTGATTTTTGTTATTGTTTTTTAGATAGAGCCTTTTGCAGCCCAGACTGGCTTCTTGCTCGCTCTGGACCTGTGCTGGTTAGTTTTAAAGGTCAGTTCGCCTGGGAAGAGTCTCAGTTGAGGGATTACCCAGACCACTGTTGGCCTGGGACCATGTCTTGATTGTTGATTTATGGGTGGTGCTGCCCCTGAGCCGGGTTTCCTGAACTGGGTAAGAATGCCAAGCTAGCTGAGCATAAGCAGCAGCAGGTGGCACGGTTGGTCTGTTTCTCTCTGCTCTTGCCTGTGGCTGTGATGTGATTGGCTGCTTGAGTTCCTGACTTGACTTCCTCTCCATGATGGATTGTAACCCGAAATTGTTAAGCCAAAGATAACCCGTTGTTGCTTTTAGTCAGTGTGCTGTCAACTTTATGTCAACTTGGCACAAGCTACGGTCATCGGAGATGTAGGAACTTCAATTGAGAAAATGGTCAGGCTGTAGGCAAGCCTGAAGGACATTTGCTTAATCAGTGATACATGGGGGAGAACCCAGCCAGTGTGGGTACTGCCGTCCCTGAGTTGTGGTCCTGGGTTCTATTAGAAAACAGGCTGAGGAAGCCAGGAGGAGCAAGCCAGTAAGCAGCACCCCTCCATGGCCTCTGCATCAGGTTCTGCCTCCAGCTTTCTGACCTGTTTGAGTTCCTGCCCTGACTTCTTTTGTTGATGAACAGTGATATGGAACCATGAGCCAAATAAACCCTTTGCTCCCCCAGTTGCTTTTGGTTATGTTTTTTCATCACAGCAGTGGAAATCCTAATTAAGACAGTAAGGACGTTTGATCATAGTAACCAAAATGAAGATAGGACAGCAGTTGAGACTGACTTTGAACTTCTGATCCTCCTGTCTCTACCTCCTGAATACTGGGATTAAAAGCATACACACACACACACACACACACACACACACACACACACACCCCAGTTTATGTTTCATCTGTGACTTGCCCTAGGATTTCCTGCATGATAGGTAAACTGAAGCACAATTAATAAAAACTCAGAGAGAGAAATTGGGGTTCAATCTGAAGATCTGAAAAGCAAAGCAGCCAGCCACTGGCTCTTACCTCAAACTCAGTCTGAAATGGCGATCCTGCCTCCAGGAATCTCAGAAGGAGACTGTGTGTGAGAGCTGTCTCCTCCCATCTTATATTCCTCTCCACCACTACCGCCTGGTTTCTATGGCAAACTAGTGTGGCTCGTGGGATTAAAGGTGTGTGTTATTGCTGCCTGGTCTATAAGGCTGGCCAGTGTGGCTGTTTTGCTTTTCTGATCCTCAGGCAAGTTTTATTTATTAAAATACAAGTGAGATGCTACTATAGTAAACACATTCCCAGTTCTGCAATGATTTTAAAATAATAACGAAAATGAGAGACAAGCCATCTTATAGCCAGAGGGAACTTATAAATAAACCCTATCTGTTAGGATTCAGGCATTATACTGGCCTGCCCTGTCATCTGGCAGGATGTACCCGGGCAGTACCCTGGCTAGCCCGGAGTCCTAGTCTGTACGAAGGTGCAAAGGTCCCTTTAAGAGGCAAGCTCTACTCCCTCCCAGTCTTTCTTGCTCCCACAGTTCCTCTGAAGGGGCAAGCAGGACTTTTCCTGTCCCTTCTACTTCTCTCTCTCTCTCTCTTCTTTTTTTTTCTCTCTCTCTCTCTCCCATTCCCCCGTCCCTTCTTAGTCCCTTTATCTCAAACTCCACACTCAGACTCTGTCTGCAACCGTGGTTTGGACCCACCCACTATGGGACCCACTGCAAAGGTCTCTCACAGGCGTGGACCTCACTCACCTCGGACCCGCCGGGGTCCCACTCTCTCCATAACCATAACACTATCCATATGTGGGCATATTACCCTGTTGTATAAAAGATTGAGGAAGCACTGTTTAAACAGAGATGCGATGGTTTTCAAGATACTGAACGTGAAAGAACCAAGGGATGTATAGAAGAATTATGAAGTATTTCACTATTGTGCTATTAAAAGGCCAGGTGGGGAGTTCCAGCGGCACAATCGGTTAGCACATAGTACTTCCAAAATGCACGCGGGAGCTGGGGAAGTGGCTCAGTTGGTACAGTGCTCGCCTGCCATGCACAAAGTCATGGGTTCCAACCCTGGCACACACAAATGGTATGGAGGTACGTGCCTGCAATTCCAGAAACAGGGAGGTGGGGGCAGGAAGACCAGAAATTCAAAGTCGTCTTCAGCAGCACAGCAAGCTCCAGACCAACTTGGCCTTCGTGAGGCCCCATTAGGAGGGGTGGCGGCAGGGAGGATCGTGTGTGTGGATTTGAAGAAACATAACCTGCGGGTGAGAGTAAGGCAGAATGTCATGGCGGCAGTTACTTCCAGAGGGAGGTGAGGGTGCCTAGGCAGGTGTTGGCTCTAAGTAAAGAGCCCAGTGTTCTGAATTGTTGAAGAGCGAAGAGAACGAGGTGAACGTAAGCAGGAGCAGGCAACACGAGCCCATTCGTTTTCTTCCCTCTTGACTGGGTGTGACGTGACTAGCTGCTTTTTTCCTCTTAGTGATGGACTGTAACCTCCGAGGCTCACGGGGAGACACAGGAGCTATCAATCCAGTGGGTGCCTGGGGCAGGCCCAGTGTTGGTATTGAGGATTCAGGAGAAGATGAAGCCTGCTCACAAGGAGCTAACTGCTACATAAAGCACACATGTGATGGCCAGATGGAAGACAGATGGAAGGAACGAGGGAGAAGAAAGGAAGGCGGAAAGGTGGTCAGGTCTTAAAGAAAATAGCAAACAGGAACTACAGAGTAGAGAGGGCATAGCCTTGTTTTAGATAGAGAAGTGGGTCTTCCATGCAGACTCCAGCCATGCCCATCTCTGAGGTAGGAAATCCAGGAAGCAAGATGTGCCGTGGGCACTTTCTGAGGAACAGTGAAGAAGCCAGCGTGGAAAGGGAGATTATGATAGGTCCTGTCTGTGGGTCCACCACTCTCCAGGAATGGCACGAGCTCCTCAGCCTGCAGGGGTGTGACCGCCCCTCCTGGATGCCCGCAGAACACCTGTCACCTTTCCCGGCTTTTGGCGAGTGGCCCAAAGAAAACAGCACCAGCTTTGGAACGTGGACGGTAAAGCGGGGTGGCACATTTGACACTGGCGTGGAACGTAACTTTCAGCCGGAATTTGTAACCACTTCTCCATGAAATAACCTTCCGGTCCCCATCTAACACACCTCAGTGTCTGTCCCCACTGCTCCATTCTCCTAGAGAGCTTGTTATCTTAGCAGAAGGCAAACACTTGTCCTAAGACTGGCTCGCCCCGACCCGTGCGTTCCAGAAACCATCTTCTGTGATTGTCTTCTGAAAGATGGCCTGGCCCTGTGGGACCAGAGCCTCCCCCTGAGTGAGTTCTCTCTGCATGACATGTGCTATGCAAACTCTCCAGTCACACTAGGTCCTGGCTCTAGAAGACAACAGATTCCCCAGGGGGAGAGTGTGGAGTCTCTTGTAATTGGACAGTTGGCTGCATCCCGCGGCAATGTTTACCGAGCACATCAAAAGCCAGCCCAGGGACCCACATGTTTGCTCAGTATCCACACGGCAAATAGCAAGAGCCTCCCTCGACTGCACGGGTCAGAAAGGATTTTCCTCAAATCTAAGTGAGCCTCCAGGGTGACGGCTCATTCAAAGCTGCGGCAGACAGACAGGGTGTCCGGGAAGATGGGTGCCAGGCTTCCTCCGGCTGGGATGGCCACCAACAAGCATTCCTTCTCATTTTGCGTTCTGGCAACAGAACCAAGCCTGGAAGACAGAGGCGGACCCAAGCCTGTCCAAGATCGGTTTGGAATGAGAGCCCAAAGGGCAGCTGTGGGGAACGGCAGGGAGGCGGGGCAAGGAGGAAGGCCCACTAGCTGCGCTGCAAAGGAGACGCACAGCTTTTATGCACATGATTAGTGATGAGCCGGTTGCCTGGCAACCGCAACCCCTTCCCCCTTCTATCCATACCCCTCAGGCTGCATGTAATGTTTGTGACATTTTTCTTTTCACAGCAGAGACAGGGAGTCTGCCCCCTTCATTAGCGGAAGATGGTGCCACCCCAGCAAGCCCCCCCCCACACACCAGCTTGTTAGAAACCCTCTCCCTAAAGCATTTAATTATTAATTGCACATCGGGCTGATTGCTGTATCTAGATAGCCCTGCAGATAGTTCACAGAAGTGAAAATGCTTGGAGCAAGACCCGGCACATGGGAAGTGCTCAATGGGAAATTAGCTGAGAAATAAATTTTCTTGTGGGCGATCCCAAGGCACCACCAGGGAGACCTCTCGGTCTGCGTCTGTTCTTTAGGGCCATTTCTCTCAGAGTCAACAAAAGCTAGAGGCAGAGGAGTCCTTCAAAGCACCTTCCCATCCAGCTGCCTTTGTTTACCGGTGGGGAAACTGAGTCCCAGCAGACAACTCAGAACACCAGAGCCTAACGGAACCCAGATCTCCCGCTCTTTGGGCTGTCTCCACTAAACTTCCAGTTCTCAAAATATAGTGTGCCTAGAACCCACCTGGAGTCCATCAAACACGCAGATTTAAGATCCCCCAAACCGCCTTTTATTCTCTATTATTTCCCTGGGACCGTAATGACTTACCGCAGGCTTTACCGATTTATCATCAAAAGTCTTAACGTGAGTTTAAAGACAGAAAACGAGGACCCAGGAGCCTGAGTTCCTCTGAAAAGGGGAGAATGTGACTTTGCCATTTCCAGCTTTCAGGCTACTCCCGTTCCTTGGCTTGTAAAGTCATATGTTCATATGCCTGGACAGGATGTCTGTGGGTCACTGGTTTTGTCCGGGCTGCTCCTCAAGCAGCTCCCTGGCTAGGTGTCTAGAGTAGAGCCCCAAATCTGCAACTCAGGCCCTCTTCACTCTCCTGAGAATGAAGGAGTGGGGTGTGTCCAAGACCGGTTGGGAAGCCCAGGTTACCACACGCCTTCCTCTTTCTGGCAGTAGGGAAGGCTGGCATTCTAGGCCCTGGGTCCCCCAGCCAGAGTGGGAAAGCCTGCCCCACTGTCTTGTAAACAGGAAACCAAGACTGACTGGGCCTCACTTTTATGTGTACCCAGGAAACCCAGAGAGACCCTCCCAACCAGGCTCTTTTCCTCTGGGAGACCTAAGACTTAGTGATATGAACCCCTGATCTTCCCACCCCATCCCCAAGAAAAAATTTTCTATGCTGTCTTCACGGTGGGGAAGAGTGAGATCTCACAATGAAATCTAGGCTGGTTTGGAGATCACCATGGTAGCTCAGGCTGGCCTCGAACTTCCCATCCTCCTGTCTCTGCTTCCCAAGTGCTAGGATTTCAGGCTCACACAGCCACACCCGGCTCTTTAAAACATACACGAAGACCGACGTGCTAAATTAACTTTAATAACATGAGGTAGAAACACTGGCGAAATCCCGCGAGTTGTCCTTGAGCACTGAAGGGAACCGGGCACTGAAAAGGACCTGCATGAGGGTAACAGGCCTGCCTGTTCCTGCTCAAGTCCCAAGAGGAAAATTGGAAAAACAAAGGAGCCCTCCCTTCACTGCGGCGCGTGTGAGCACTAGGGGGCAGAGTGTGTCCAAGAATGGCAAGGCAACCGCCGCTTGCCTTTGGTGGTAAGGGTGATTTTTTTTTTTTTTTAAAGGCCGGGCTTATAGTGTGAAGGGTCATTGCCTTTAATACAACCTTAGTCAATAGGTTTCTAATTGGGCTATTAATCTAGGGGTAAGTGTGACACAGGAACCCCGGAGGGTGGGGTGAGAGGGGCACAGCCGTGACTAATGGGTAGCCTGCGGAGCTGTTTTCAGGGGTCAGCTCTCTCAGAATCTTTGTTCTCCTTCCGTGTGGATTGACACCAGTACCCCACCACCACCGCCAGCAACTCGGGGCTGTGTCACAAAGCAGTGGGTTTAGAAATAGAGACGCACGTCAAATGACAATCCTAGAGTTGGCTAGTCTTCCGTCTCTGCAGCTAGGATGCAGATAGCAATAAACATGGGATTTATTGTTACATGTTTGCAGACGAATCCGATGATGCCCACTGAGCGGTGTGTGCCCTCAGATCTGATGGGGGTACTGGTCTGTACCGGGCTCTGAGCACAGCGGTCACGGTGACTACACACAGCACCTAGATTCTTTGCTTGGGAATTAACCCCAATAATGTGTAACTCAAGTGACATTTGGAATAATTTGAATTTTGCAGTGGCCTGTAGATTTGCTGCTCCGGTGACAGCGTCATTAATGAGAACTCCTTAGACACCAGACACTGGGACTTTCTTATTAATCTCATTTAAGCAATATTAAAAAAATCTATAAACTAAATACTATGGCCATTATCCATATATATGGATATGGAATATATATATATATATATATATATATATATATATATCTTGTGTGCACTTTAGTGTGTACATGCACACATGTGGATGTGAGTGTGTGTCACGGCACATGTCTAGAGGTCAGAGGTCAACTCTCAGGCGTTGCTTCTGGTCTTCCCCTTGTTGAGGTAGGGCCTCTCTTGCTTCTGATGCTGGATAAATCCCCTGCTGGCCAACCAGTTCCGGGGTTCGCGATTTTCTGATCTCTGTTGGGATTGTAAATTTCTGCTCCCACATCTGGCTTGACATGGTTCTGAGATTGTATTTAGGTCATCCGTCTCATGCAACACCCTTAACCACTGAGCCAGGCCCATAGCCTGAGAACCTGTGTTTTATTTTTGAAGGTCTGAGGAGCTGAGAAAGTTGTCCAAGATGACCTGGCCAGGAAGTGCTCAAGCAAGCTTCTACTGAGTGTTGACACCAAAGTTTGGTTCCTGTCCTCCCAGATGCTTGAGCAAGCTTGTCCCAATGGGAAAACTCGGAACCCCAGAATCTGATCTTCCATCTTGTGGTTGGACTTGGTGGGTATCTTAGAAAACTCTGCATCCTTGTTGGATCTGACAATCTCAAGATATGGCATATACTTCATAACTCAACTGGCCACAGAATCAAAGTCACCTGAGATATCATGGGCCCATGCAAGGGCTGAAGTCAAGGGGTGCCGTCTTGAGATCTGTAGGGACTTAGTACTTCAGAAAGAAGTTTTGTGGTGTTGGTTATTTGTTTGTTGAGACATATAGCTTTGGAGCCTGTCCTGGAACACTTGCTCTGAAAACCAGGCTGGCTTCAAACTCACAGATCCACCTGCCTCTGCCTTCCAAATGCTGGGAATAAAGGCGTGCGCCATCACCATCCATCCAGAAGAAAGTTTTTATAAAACAAAAATTAATAGATGATGCGAGGACTTGAATGGGATTATGCCCTGGCTGCTGGGAGGTATAGGGTGTATATCATACTCCTGCTTGCAGGCCTGCCGGATGGCAACCATACATGGGGCACAGAGAGGCATGCCTTAGTGTCTCGCTGTCATCAGCTGAGGGCCAGCTGGAGAAGGAAGCCATGTTTCACAACACATCAGGAGCCTGCTGGGCAGTGATGCCAGGGCCAGCCTCCAGGTAACTTGATTGGCATGGGGACCACAGTTTACCCCCAGAAGAGAAGATAGAGGATGTAAGAAAGGTTTATACTTCTACGCCCCAAACCTACTAAATACAGTCTATATAGTCCATGGGAGGGGCGAAGAGGAAAGCTTCTATTCCAGTATACGACTGAAATTTAGGACAGAAGGAAGGCAAACCTCACTGAGGGAGAGAAATCATCCTGATAAACAAAACAGTAAGACTGAGATCCAAGTGGGAAGGGGCAGCTCCACGGTATAATCGATAGATTAATCTGGAAGGGGAAAACACACGCACATTTCATATTTATCTCCCCGGAGTGCTGACAATCTTCACTAACCCTGTTACTCAAGGGGAGATCAATACATATCCTATATTCTGCCGTAGGTGAAGGCCTGGAGCCTGCCCTCTGAGATCTTCGCAGAGTCGTTCCTGGACAGCTTGCGGGGCTTCGCCCTCTGAGTGGGTCTTGGGTACTTGTGGGGAAAGAGAAGAGTGTCTCTTGTTAGCCACAAGTGTGGCTGCGGCTCCCTGCTGCTCCTACCAATATTTGGGAGGATATTTGTCTTCTTAAGTGTCCTCCCTCTGCTCACAGCCCTCTGGCCTTGAGGGATTAGCATCAATGCTTTCCTCTTCCCACTGTGTCCCCGTTTTAGACTTGTCTCAGATTATACAGTAAGGTCATGAATCTCAGACCCAAGGATGACATTCACCCCAGCCCTGGGCTCCTTTACCATCTGACTATGAATTAAAGCCATGCAAGTCCTCAGAAATGGTGGCACACACTTGTAATCCCAGAATTTAGGAGATTGAGACGGGAGAATCATAGGTTCAAGACCAGCCACAAGTTATACTGTGAGTTCTAGGTCTACTTGGATCACATGGGGAGATTTAGTTGGGGATGGAGAACAGTAGCAGTTCAGAAACAGACATCACAATTCCTTCTGTGATAAAGATGATGTCACCAATGCATGGGAGGAGGGAGACTATTTCATAAACAGGACTTGGATAACTGGCTCGCTGCATGTGGAAACCCAGCCTTTAAATTCTCACCTAAGTGAGACAAAACACAGAGAGTGCCTCCGATTGCAGCTCCTTGGCACCCCAAATATCTTAACTAAAGGAAACTGAAAACAAAACACAGAAGCCAGGCCTCGTCGATGTACATGCCTCCTGTTCCCTTTTCCTATGGGACCCTGAGAACTAAAATTCCCCCTGCCCCTTTTCCTCTGAAGCAGACCTCCCTCTCCTTAGAGGAGCAATTTCATACAAGGGTACCAAAGAGAATCTCAATAGATAGGCCCTTCTGGGTTCCCACCACCAGTTTAATATTATTAGATCAGAGCCCTTGTCTTCTGCACAACTGTCCGCACGAATACATAGACTTCCCCATTTCTTCATGTCTTCATTTCTGAACGCTCATATATGCAAACGTCTATGCTGAACATGCTAAATCCAATCCATTTTTTTCTAATCCATTTTTTGTCATGGGGATCTTAGCCAAGACCTAAATGATGGGTGAGGAAAAGACCCTCTCTCAAACAACGTGGAGGCAAGGACAAACACCCACGGTAGTCTTTTGTCCTTCACATATGTGCTGTGGTGTGCATGCCTCCAAATTCGCATGCATGCATGCATGCAAACACAAACATGAAGTAAAATAAAAAGGTATTATGGTAACATGACTCGTTAACAGCAGCAGGTGGTAGACATTATACTACACCAGCCTCTCCCATGCTATGCTAATAGAGAACACAGATGCATGGGTAGGCTCAGCCTCACTTGGTTCAGATTAGCACGTGCACATACTGACACAGATATCTGTAAATGGTTTTGGTTTTAAAGTTTGTAAGGTAGCGTTTGAATGTCACTGGGGAATATCCTGCCGAGTCTTTGCGAGAAAATTTCCATCACGAACTTGGTGATAGTGGGAAGTAGATATGTAGACACATCAAGAACCGGGGCCTACTGGGAAGTCTGGTTATGGGGACTGTGGTTTTGATATTGGACAGCTAGCCATGGGGGCAGCCAAGCTTTCTCTGTTGTGTGTTTCCACCATGGTGGACAGGCCCACACGTAAGAGGGCCGAGCTACTGTACCGATACATCCAAAATGGAGCCAAAGTTTCTCTTCGTAAATTGATTTTCCCAGGCCTGAGACATAGATTTGAGAATGAAATGATAACTTGAAACATACCTGTACAAGAACTTTAAAAGCTAAAATATGGTTTCAGGCCTTATCAGTCAATAAGAAAAACATCTGGCTTAAGAGAACTGGAGAGAGGTTGTGAACACATGCAAAAGAGAGACAAATGGCTATTCAAGTAATAATAAAAGAACATTAAAGCTGAATGTAATGATAGTCCTCTGATTCCAGCAGCCAAGAGACTAAGGACGCAGAATCCCATGTCAGCTCAAAGCCTGAGCTGACCCCGACTCGTGGGGTAGGGGAAAGAGCCATCAAAATAGACTGCGCAGAAAAGAAAATTTAACAAAAATTTTAAATATAGAACTGTATTGAGCTTTAAAAAATACAAGTGTGATGTAACCACTAAGCTATACATATATTTATTTGCCTCTATATAGTAAGTATAATATATATATATATACTTATATATCTACAATTAAATGTCAACTTTAAAATATTCAGTGATGAGTATGGTTGCATGTTGGGCACTGTCTTGTCTGTAAACAAAGGTAACAAGCCACTTCCAGAAAGGAGTTTTCCATGATATAGAAAATGCCTTTTTCCAGGGTGTGCCTGGGGATGTTGCTCCCTTAGAGGGCCACAGCATGACCTGGGCCCGATGGTGCGTGCCTGTGGTCCCAGCATTCCCCTGGTGGAGCAGAAGATGAAGAGAAGAGACCGAGATGGGGTCGGTTGCTTCCAGATGCACCCTGCTCCTCGCCTGATTCTGTAGCTCCCCAGTTAGAGTGTTTCTCCTTGAGTACTGACATTGTGTGTGCCCTTGTAGCTGTTCCCTGGCCACAGAACGTTTAAAAATAAAGTGTGCTGCGAACAGCGGTTTGAGCAGGCGCCGGTTTCAAGTTTGTTCTATTGCTGGAGCTGTTGTGCTCACGCTGATGAACACTGGAGTACAGGGAGCCTGTAAGATGCCATTAAAGACCTGAAGCCGCCTGTCCGTGTGGCCTCTGGCGGGTTCTCTTTTAGGACAGGGCCCGCTGCTGAGGGTATCGCTGGAGTAGAATTAAAAGCGAACAGAATAGGTGCTATAGAGAAAAAAAAAAAAGAGCAGCTGGGCAGTGGTGGCGCACACCTTTAATCCCAGCACTCAGGAAGCAGAGGCAGGTGGATCTCTAGGAGTTCGAGGCCGCCTGGTCCACAGAGCAAGCTCCAGGACAGGCTCCAAAGTTACAGAGAAACCCTGTCTTGAAAAAAACAAAAGAAAAAAAAAGGCACAAAGATCCGGAAAACGGACCAGGTAAGCATAGGCAGAAAACCTTGCAAAACAAAATGTACACTCAACTTTTAAAAATTATTAAATTTATTTTGGTGGGGCGGGGGGGGGGGGGTGGCTCATGCCACAGCGCATGTGTGGAGGTCAAAGGCCAGTTTACAGGAGTTGAGCTAAGGATTCCGGGCTTCGTGAGAAGTGCCTTTATTCAGTGAGCCGTCTTCCCGGCCCCCGTTAGCCTTTTTGACTGTAACATTTTATGTCAGAAGAAAATAGGATACAACAAGGTGGCTAACTTTGTAACATTAGAAAAGTCATCCCTAATAAAGAGTCCTTCTAAAAGTCCAAGAAAATAAAACTAGTATAAAAATGAGCAACCAAGGCACTGGGTTAAGCTTTGCATTCTCTCCTCCTCCTGCTCCTCCTCCTCCTTCCTTCCTTCCTTCCTTCTTTCTTCCTCCTCCTCCTCCTTTTAATGTGTGTGTGTGTGTTTTTTAGACAGGATTTCTCTGTGTCTCTGTGTAGCTGCCCTTGTTGTCCTGGAACAAGCTCTATAGATCAGGCTGGCCTCAAACTCACAGGAATCTGGCTGCCTCTGCCTCCCAAGTGCTGGGATTTAAGGTGTGCATCACCACTGCCCAGCTAAACTTTGCTTTTACTTAGCATTTGTTAGTCTCTGGGTTTTGTCTCCAGCTTTGGGTAGTTTGATTAAAAATGGAGATAAGTTATCATAGGAAGTTATTAGACAATAAGAATAGGAAGTAGAACAACATTGCTGAAGGTCATGAAAGCAAGACAGAAAGACTGACTTAGATTTAAAAAGCACAAAAACACAACAAGAAAAATCCAAAGGGAAGGATTTTTTTTCGTACTGTTTAAGTGAACGAAAATACTTCAAGAGATTGACACAAACCATGGAAGAATCACATAAATGAGAATAAGAACTCAGATGTAACGCAACTCAAGAACAGAAACATAAATGTCCAAACCAATTGTAATGGACCCAGTGAACAAACACAACGGTAATGCATTCTGAGAAATAGGAAGTGAAAATAAGGGGGGAAATGTCAAAAGACATTAAGACAGAGATCACCTTTGGGATTGAATGGTTACGAGCAAAGAAGATGCAACATATGGATAAGAGATGTGCCCAGATTAAAACATTAAGCAAGAAAATCAAAGGAATACTAAGTGCAGTACCATAGGGACTTTCTGAAGTAAAGTAAATTTGAATGTACAGATTGAAAGAGATGGTTGAATCTAGATGACCAACACCAATATTGTAAATTTTCTGGACTTTAAGGAAGAGAGATAAAAATAATATACTTATACATCACGTGACTTTATGAGGATAGTAGATTTTCACTAGTTTTTTTTTAATCAGAACATTTAATGCCAGATTAAAAAAAATAGAAGAAAAAAAACTGTTTAGGATACTCAAACTGTGACATTCAAGTATATATAAACAGTTAGGGATTATTGTTCTTCCAAAATTTTCTAGGAAATCTATCAGAGAAAAAGCTTCAGACGCCAGAATCACTAGGACTGGTGGAAAACATGAAATATATATATTTGTAGATAAAAATGAAAAACTGGGCAGGAGAGCCTAAGGGTGTGGCGATTCTGTGATCTGGCAAGGTGCATGTGTTGCTGGGTCCAGGCCTCCTAAGTTCTTGCCTACTTGGAAGAATGATGCCAAGACAGACAGGCTGACAATTTAAGATTGATTTATTTATTTATTATGTATACAGTGCTCTACCTGTATGTACACCCGCAGACCAGAAGAGGGCACCAGACCTCATTATAGATGGTTGTGAGTCACCATGTGGTTGCTGATAATTGAACTCAGGACCTTTGTAAAATCAGCCAGGGCTCTTAACATCTGAGACAGCCCCATACAGATGGTTTAAGCCAGGGTTTATTAAGCACAGAGAAAAAACATAACAGCACACTCCAGAGAGCTGAGGGATGGGCTGACCCAAGCGTGGGTAGCAGCAGCAGAGGGTGACTATTTTGACTTAGGACTCAGCTTGAAAAGTTCCCAGTGGTCAAAGGTAAGAATTAAAATTTCAATAAGAATAATGAATTCAATGGATTTTAACATTTCAAATATATTTATAGTAATCAATTCATAATACTGTAAGACTAAATGGTCTCCTTTGGAGAATTACGGGGAATCGATCCATTGTTTTGTAAAGCTGATAAAAGAAAAGAATCAAGCATTTGGATTCCTTGTATAAACTTTTAGTGGGTAGCCATGAGCAGATGAGGGGATGTGTCCTTCCATAACACAAATTCAATAAGCAAGACAATAGTTCTATTATTACCACATTGCAATTCAGATGCATTAATGGATCCGTTTATGACACATTAATGCCACTAATATTAAAAAGCAATGAAAAACTTTGCCTGTAGACCCAAGCTTGCTCAAGACTCTAGAATCATTTGCAGGAAATGCAGGGCACAGGAATGAACTGGGTTGTACCAAAATGTACGATTGTTAAAATTCAGAAGGTGGGAAATTCTATAGATCGAAAGACCTAAATTTCTCTCTCCCTCTCCCTCCCTTCCTATCTTCCTAATGCCAGTCTTATTATCTGACCAAGGATGGTCTCAGAACCAATTCTGCCTTAGCTTCCCAGTGGCAAGAACGATAGATGTTTATCGCCATACATGGCTAAAAAGCCCCAAGTTTTACTTTTCGTCTTCTTCTTTTATTATTATTATTAATTTTGGTGGCTGTGTGTGTGTGTGTGTGTGTGTGTGTGTGTGTAAAACTCTGTAGACTAGGCTGGCCTTGGACTCACAGAGATCCACCTGCCTCTGGGTATTGGGATTAAAGCCATGAGCCACCACACCTCATTAAACTCCAAATTCCTAAACAGATACAAGCAAAGAAAGGCACAGAGGAAAACAATAGATTCAGATACTTAAAAGGTATGTTTAAAAAAAAAAAAACGACTGTAAAACCCTTGGATTTAAATGTCTATATCATGAATAAATGTGAATGAATTATTATCATTATCTTCCGAGGATGCAGAATCTGTGTATTATGTATAGTCAACATGGTGTTTAACTTTGGAGAAATAATGGAGATAATGCATGTGGTAAGATTTCTGGGTGCTGCTGAGAAGTGGGGCACACACCTTTAATCCCAGCACTCGGGAGACAGAGACAGGTGGATCTCTGTGAGTTTGAGGCCAGCCTGGCCTACAAGAACTAGTTCCAGGACAGGCTCCAAAGCTACAGAGAAACCCTATCTCAAAAAAACAAAAAATAGCCGGGCGATGGTGGCGCACGCCTTTAATCCCAGCACTCGGGAGGCAGAGGTAGGCGGATCTCTGTGAGTTCGAGACCAGCCTGGTCTAGAGAGCTAGTTCCAGGACAGGCTCCAAAGCCACAGAGAAACCCTGTCTCGAAAAACCAAAAAAAAAAAAAAAAAAAAAACGTGTTCCTGGTGTTAGTCTAGTTAAACTATCCCATTTCCATCAATTATCATAAGAAAATAATCCAAATTACCACCAGAGACTCAGTCAAGTCATTACCTGTAAAAATAGAAGATAATCTGGGAACTCAATATAGATGAATTTCCAAATAAAATATAAATATGATAAATTATACATCCAGTAACATTCATGTTTTGAAAGACTGTTTAGTGTTATATAAAATATTCATGTATGACTTAAAAAAACATATATAACTATACGGGCAGAACACAGACCTCCAAAATCCTCTCTCGTTAAAAATAGAGGAGAAACTGGCAACATCCTCAGTGTGGACCAGGGGCTGTTAATTCAGGAAGGCTAGATTTCAGCCGTTCAAAGCTGGGAGCGTTGTGGCATTTTTATTTTATTTGCCCTATTCTCATTCTTCCAGTCACCAGAGGGGTCACCACAGCTTTGGGACTCCTTCAAAGCCCCAGGCCGAGGAAATAACATTACATCACCAGCCAAGGTCACTTAAAAGAGCCCGGTCAACAAGGCCATCCATCTGCAAGTGGCTTGACCCAGAGGTCACCCAGTGCGAACAGCCTTTTCCCAGAGACTGTGACATCACTGGCTGTCTCCAGTGGTGGAAAACATGTGGGCTAGCTAACTACAAAGCTCATAGTGAAAAATCTCGAGGATTCGATGTCCGCAGGGGCTTTGCAAAGCTCAGGCGTATTTGTGGGGCCCTAGAAAGCAGTGTTCATATACAAGGCTGTGCATAAGTCCGAAGGCACGTGAGTGAAGGGAAAACCAAGGAACTATGGTCTCACGTCTGTGAACCTCGGGGCTTCGTGGAAGTAGTAAGTAAAGGCTATGGAAACACTGGAATTGTAAAGAGCCTGTGAAAATCAAACCTAACGTGCACACTGAGCCCCCAAAGAACGACCAGGAAACTGGAGGTAATGGTCCACACCTTTAATGCCAGCCCTCCAGAGGCAGAAGCAGGCAGGTCTCTGTGAGTTCAAGGCTAGTCTTGTTTACACACCAAGTTCTAGCCCAGCCAGAGCTGCAAGAGCAAAACAAAGCAAAACAAAACAAAACAAAACAAAAAACCAACCAAAGAATGATCAGAAGAGTCCCTGAGCCCAGGCGTTTAAACAAATCGTTTACAGGTGTGATTAGCTCACCACCAAGCTAAACAGAGATTGTAGCAGCTACATACAGCAAAATAAAAAGATTTTACGGTTAGTTTAGAACAGTGACTATACAAACTAGCAAACAGAATCCCAACAGAAACAAAACACGTGGGTGAGGAGAAAATGATTCCTAGTAATGATGTCTGGGTATTTTTCTGTTCTATATTTTGTTTTCATTGTGCATGGCGCTGGGTTCCACGGTGATGTTTTCATACATATATACCATGTATTTTGAGCTTATTCCCCGACACACACCACGTCCCTTCCTCTCTTTGGTTCTTCCTCATCCCAGCTCCACTCTTTGGTTATTCTAGGCGGTTTACTTCCATGTCTATGTGCATCTGAGATTCTCTGTAGTGATATAAAACCTAGGGACCTCAAAGAAAATATGCTATCCTTAGAAACCTGTGGCTGACTTGACTTGTTTTATGTGATTATTGCCAGTCCCGTCCACCTTCCTACAAATGCTATAACGTTGTTCTTTTTTTTTTTTTTGGTTTTTCGAGACAGGGTTTCTCTGTGGTTTTGGAGCCTGTCCTGGAACTAGCTCTTGTAGACCAGGCTGGTCTCGAACTCACAGAGATCCGCCTGCCTCTGCCTCCCGAGTGCTGGGATTAAAGGCGTGCGCCACCACCGCCCGGCTCGTTGTTCTTTTTTTATGGTGGGCAAAAAATTCCATTATGTGTACATAACGCATTTTCTTGATCCCTTCCTCCGCTGATGGGCACCTGGGTTGGTTTGCTTAGCTACCGTGGACATTGCGGCATTAGACATTGATGGGCAAGCAGCTCTGGCATAAGGGGACTCAGAGACCTTTAGATGAATAGTCAGGAATGGCACAGCTAGGCCCTGTGACAGTTCTCTTCCGTTGCTGAGGAGACTCATACACAGGAAATGGTAGGTGCAAGAATTGCATTACTTTATTTTTATTATTTCTTTATTTTGGTTTTTCAAGACAGGGTTTTTCTGGGTAACAGTCCTCCCTGTCCTGGAACTGGCTCCTATAGACCAGGCTGGCCTCGAACTCATGGAGATCCACCTGTCTCTGCCTCTTGGGTGCTGGGATCAAAGACATGAACCACCACCGCCCGGTTAGTACTTTAACTGTGTGTATATGTGCATGTCTGTGTGTGGGTTTGTGCATGTAAGCACAGAGCTCACGGAAGCCAGATGGTGGCATTGGATGTCCATGGAATCACAGGGCATTGCAAGACTCCCACACGAGTGCTGGGAAGGGAACTCAGGACCTCGGGAAAAATAGTACAGACTTGGGCTGGAGAGATGGCTCAGAGGTTAAGAGCACTGGCTGTTCTTCCAGAGGTCCTGAGTTCAATTCCCAGCAACCACATGGTGGCTCACAACCATCTATGAGACCTAGTGCCCTCTTCTGGTGGGCAGGCATACATGCAGACAGAACATTGTATACATAATAAATAAAATAGTACAGACTTTTAACTGCTGAGCTATCTCTTAAGCCCTCCAGTTTACCTTTCTACCTACCAGCAGTTTGAAGGATTCCCTTCTGCCTGTCTTCACCTGCATTGTTGTCTTAATGCCTTTCCTGTCTGAGCAGAGGAAAATAGAATTTCAGTGTGGCTTTAATTTGCATTTCTCTGAAAGCTAGTGATGGTCATCCTGTTTCCTGTCCGTTCATATTTCATCCTTTGGGAACTGTCTGCTTGTCTGAGTAGAACATTCTAAAAAGATTTTGTTGTTTGATTTCATGCTATTTAGGTTTTTTTTTTGAGTTCTTTGCATGGTTTCAGGACTATTCATTCATCTGAGCTAGGACACTTCGTTTCCCATTGTGTGGGTTGCCTCTTCCCGTGGGTGCTTCTTTGCTGTGCAGAAGCTTTTGAATTCCATGAAATCCCATTTGTTAATTGTTGCCAACTGAAAACTGGTGCCCGGTTGAGAAAGCCCCCGCTCAAGCTAATATTATGAAGTGTTCTCCACACAGCCCTCAAATAGCTCTGGAATGTGGGGCTTACATCAAGGCCCTCGATCCACTTGGCAGTTGATTTTCAGATAGATTGAGAGATAACAACTTCATTCTATTCTTGCCATCTTTGTCAAGATTCAAATAGCTTTAGCTGCATGGTCCTCTACTCTAGTCCGTTGAGCTATGTGTTTGGTTTTGTGCTGATACCATGTTGTTTTTGTTAATATGGCTCTATAATATAACTCAAAGTAAAGTGTTAACTCCGTCATTGCTCCTTTTGTTCAAGATTGATCTGGCTATCCAAGGCCTTTTGTACTTCCCTACCAATTTTATTTTACCAAGGTTTTATTTTCTTTTTCTGTGCTGGTGTCATTGGAATTTTGATGGTAGTTATATTGAATCTTTAGATTGCTTTGGGTGGCATGGCCATTTTCACAGTGTTGGTTCTTCCAATCCATGAGCATGAGAGGTCTTTTCATCTTCTAGTGTCTTCTTTGATTTCTTTCTTCAATAGTTTAAAGTTTTTTGTTTTGTTTTGTTTTTTGAAATGGTTTCTCTGTGTAACCCTTGGCTGCTGTGCTTGCATGGCGGCACCATTTGCGAGCCTCAGGCAAGGGCCTGGAGATTTAAACACACAAAGACACACAGACAGAGACACAAGTCATCCTTGAAACAGGAATGCCCCAAGAATGCCCCCTTTATTGTGGATCCAGAGCCGCTTATATAGGAATCCTTAACTGATAGCCACTCCCCAGCCAAACCCACCAGAAACCACTCTCCTGCCATCAGGAACTCCTGAAGGTCTCGTGCTCAGAGCAGCTGTAGGCACTCAGATCAGGGGAAAACAAGTTGTTTACAAGAAATTCAGGATCTGGGAGTTCACTGTTGATTAATAAAAATGGTTTAATTTAAGCTGTAAGAGCTACTTAGTAACAATCCTAAGCTACGGCCAGGCTTTTTTTATTTTTAATTTTTTATTTATTTGGTTTTTCGAGACAGGGTTTCTCCGTGTAACAGTCCTGGCTGTCCTGGAACTGCTTGGTAGATCAGGCTGGCCTCGAACTCACAGAGATCTGCCTGCTTCTGCCTCCTGAGTGCTGGGATTAAAGGCATGAGCCACCACTGCCCAGTAAACACTGAAGTTTTAAAATAATTGATTTCATGATATAGGAATCATTTAAAAAAAACTGTGTGTAATATAGTCCTGCTTTTCTTCAAGATACTGTCATTGATAGAAATCTTCAGCAACTTCTTTGTTTCTGCTGATTGGTCACAAGTCACCCGACACTTTGTTGCTCTGTCGCTCTCTATCAGACCTGGTTTCTTATGTAGCCACCGAGGGGGTGTGTGCTGAACCCTGGACGGTGACGGTTACTTCCATGTGAGTGAATCTTCATCAATAAGAAATAGTAAATGGGAAGGGATTAGGCGACACCTTCCCTTGATTTCCTCATTTTCAGGGCTATTCTAAGAGGAAGCTCTAATAGCGCCGCTGAGAAATTGAGGGCGGACTCCGCTAACGTGATAACGGCTACTTCAGAGGGAAGACGCGTTTCAGCGTGGCGCTGATTGAATCTACTGATGGATTGCACGGCTGGTGTGAGAAGTGCAGTCAAGGGTGAGTCAAGGAGTTTGCTCTGACAACTGATAAGTGAAACAGAACTTTATCAAAATCGCCCAGAATGCAGGCGAGGGAGAAGGTGTGTGTGTGTGGGGGGGGGGGGGGGGGATCAAAACTCAATTTTGAATATCAAATTTGGAGTTATTATGGTTGCCCAAATGGACACATATGTAGACTAGACAGCATAGGGTTCAAGGGACGGGGCGGGGGGAGATCAGAACATAGAAGGCACTCCAAGATCTAGATCTGGATAAAAGTTCCACCAGGACCTGAGTGCAAAGATGAACAAGAAGAGGCCCGCTGCAGTATTCGCTCAGTGTGTAGAGTGTCGACCTGGCATCCTGGGGGTCAAAGGTTCAGTCCCCAGCATCACCTCCAATGTGTCGGCAGAGACCCACGGTGGAAGCTAGAGGTTCAGGACTTCAATCTTATGCATGGCCTCAGCCAGCTGGAGGTCTATCTGGATGGACTACATTAGACTACATCGGAACCACAAAAGGCAAGTTAGAGCAAAGGAGTCCTGGGGGTGAGGGTGTGTGGCTCTCTGGTGTTTAAAAGTCAGGAAAATGAGGAAGAAACCTCAGAAAATGAGACTTAAGAAGGAAGAGCCAGTCCACTGGAAACAGAATCACGGAAGCCAGGGTGATGGAAGGGACAACTTCACTAAGAGGAATCCACTGAGGAGCGAGGCTTCATAATATCTATGACAATTCTAGTGTGCTGGTCTCCTGGATCAGGGTGCTCTCTGATTCCTCCCCTACAACCATGAGGAAGCCTTTTCTGTGAGCCCTTCTTCACTGTCTTAGAGCTTGAGAAAGTTCAAAAACTGAGACTGTCTTACATACATCGAATGATATTTCTCCTCTTGAGTGCCTCAGGCCATCGCTTCTGAAATCACCAACCACAGGGAGGGGCCCTTCAGCAAACTGAACTCCTCACACCTTGGAATCACAGGCTTGCCGGTGTCTCGGGCTCTTCTCTACAGCCCGCATCAGGGCTGATGCTCCATTGAGCATGATTTCATGCAAAAGCATCTCATCTCTCATACTCCAACTCTGCCTTCTTGACCAGACTCTTTGCAGCTATTAAATGTTGTTCCCTTGCCTCCCTGCTGACAAGATCCCTTCTCATCAGTTAAATTGCAGCTTTAGATTCATCTCCATTCCCTGTCACACACCGCCAAATTGAGAAATGTCTATTCGTCATTCCGTAGAGATTTTGAGTGTCGGCTCTACAGAGCCCCTCCGTCAGTGTTGCACAAGACGCCAATAATTATGACACAGGCTTTGTCTTCAAGTTCCATTCAAGGTAATGAATGGTAAAGAGAAAAAGAAACGTAGCACGTACAGGTAGTAAAAACTAGACAATAAATCAGATTTTAAAAAATCACCCCCTAGTCACAGTGATGCCCGGTGGGAGTGAAGGAAGATAGCGTTTGAGCTGGGCCGCAAAAAGAGATGAGCAGGATTTCAATAGAAGGAAGGGAAGAGGTGGACAATCTGGAATAAAAGTGAGTGATGTCTGGACGACAGGGAGGTCCATGGGAAAGTAAACACACTGTAGACAATGGAGTGGAGATGGATAGAATTGAATAGTGGATGCTCGTTAGCTTCTGAATAATGTAAAAACAGTGTAGGAAGAAGAGCTTGGAAGCTGGGGTCAGTATGAAGAGCTAGAAGACAAAGAAAGTCATAAGCCCGTGTGCCCCTGGCACCGAGTTAGTGCTAGCTCTCTGCAGGGCATTTCTCACCACCCAGGGGTTGGTCAGGAGCCCATTGCTGAGCAATCTTCATGACAATGGGGATATATATATATATATATATATAGCGATTGGATTAGCTGGGCCTGGGGCCAGGCTGAGATGTGATCTACTCCAGCTGGGTCTGAGGGAAAAAGAGTGGGCCCAAAGGAAACTTAAACCAGCGTCACCAGAATGGAGAATGGTTCCAGGGAATCCAAATATCCTTCCTCGCCATTTCCCATTCATTTCTTCACAGCTGAGGTAGTTTGAATGGATTTGGCCCCCATAAGCTCATAGGGAGTGTCACTATTAGGAGGTGCAGTCTTGTTGAAGTAGGTTGTCCTTGTTAGAGGAAGTGTGTCGCTTGGGGTCGGGCTTTGAGGTCTCCTTTGTTCAAGCTAAGCTCAGTGCGGCACACAGTTTGCTTCCTGAAGATCAAGATGTAGAACTCCCAGTTCCTTCTCCAGTACCATGTCTGCCCCCATGTAGTCCTGCCATGATGATAATGAACTAAACCTCTGAAACTGTAAGCTACCACAATTGAATGTTTTTCTTTTATAAGAGCTGCCATGGTCATGGTGCCTCTTCACAGCAATAGAAACCCTAACTAGATGCTAGAGAGATGGCTCAGAGGTTAAGAGCACTAGCTGCTCTTCCAGAGGTCCTGAGTTCAGTTCCTAGCAATCATACGGTGACTCACAACCATCTATAATGGGACCTGGTGCCCTCTCCTGGTGTGCAGGCATACATGTAGACAGAACACTGTATATATAGTAAATAAATAAATCTTTTTAAAAAGTAACTCTAACTAAGACAACTGTGAACCCCCACTCTACCAAACACCACTCACCAAGGTCACCGGCTAGTTTTGAAGGTCAAAAGACTTTTGGAGGCCACACAATGAAGACATATCTATTTATTTGGTGCTCTGTAGGTGGAAGTTTCTGTCCCTCAAGCTGCTCCCAAGTAATCACACAGAGGCTTAACAGTAATTATAAATGCTAGGCCAATAGCTCGGGCTTATTACTAGCTAACTCTTTCTCATTTCCTGTGGAAATTCCACCTACAGTACTCTACCCTTTAAGTATCAGCATTACTCTAATGTTTAGTTTTTATGTCAATTTCTTCTTACCCTCCCATTTTCTTCTCCCTAGCTCACTCGACAACTGAGACACTTTCTCCTCCCATCTGTCATAGGCTTCCTTCTGGTGTTACACACCTTACACTGGCTTCTCATGATTTGTGTGTTTTGGGTACCACTGTGAGTCATTATAGCTTGAATTCCTGGCACGTAGCAGTAGACTTATTACTAGATGAAAATCGAGTATGCTAGCAACAGGGTTAACGGAGAGACGACGATGATGTCACGGCGGTGAGCATAGAGTTCAACAGCAGGCGGTCTCCTTTGGAGAAAAGAGTGAACTTGAATTTAGATGTGCTGGGTCAGTGACAATAGGACAGGGACTCCAAACAAAACCATCCAGAGCAGTGGTTCTCAAACTGTGGGTCACAGCCATTAGAAAACATGTATTTCCTGTGGTCTTAAGAACCCCCAACCACAGCGGTGGTGGCACATGCCTTTAATCCTAGCACTTGGAAGGCAGAGGCAGGCAGATCTTTGTGAGCTCAAGGCCAGCCTGGTCTACAAGACCAGTTCCAGGACAACAAGGGCTGTTACACAGAGAAACCCTGTCTCAAAAACCAATAAACAACAGCAACAAAAAAAAAAAGAACCCCCAACCATACATTCATTTTCATTGTTACTTCATAACTGTAATTTTGCTACTGAGCCATGTCTCAGTTCCTAAGACCATGGAAATATGCGCGTATTTATTTATTTATTTTTTAAAAAAGGAACTCTATTCAATATAGCTTCTGCACTTTGACACTGTCTACCAAGAGCAGTGGTTGGCAACCTTCCTAACGCTGCAACCCTTAAATACATTTCCTCATGTTGTGGTGACCAACAACCATGAAAGTATTTTCATTGCTGTTCCATAACTTTAATTTTGATGCTATTATGAATTGTAATGTAAATATCTGATATGCAGGGTATCTGCTATGTGACCTAATGGGGTCACAACTCACAGTTGAGAACCACTGGTCTAGTGGAATCACTCCAAACACTGTGCTAGAAGGCGGTGTGTTTCAGATTTGAGGTTTTTGCTTTTGCTTTGAGACAAAAATCTCTCTGTCCTAAATCCCAGGATCTTTCTGCCTCAGCTGCGTGTGAACTGGTGTCCCAGGCGTACGCTGCCCATGCCCAGCTGCACCGTGCCATCCGTAAGAGACCTTGCTTGTTTTAGTCCACCCTCCAGTACATAGGAGCACAAAGCAGGTGCTCACTTAGTGCTTGTAGGGTTATTGAACTGCACAGTGTGAGAGATTATTTGAAAGAAGCAGTTAAGAGCCCAAAGTGCTGTTTGACCTGAATCCAACTCAACATAGTTTCTGCGGTTGTGACTTTGTCTACCTAGTGCAGTGGTTCTCAACCTTCTTGAAGCCATGACCCTTTAATACAGTTCCTCATGCTGTGGTGACCCCCAACCATAAAATTATTTTTGTTGTTACTGTAATTTTGCTACTATTATGAATCATCTGATGGTCTTAGGTGACCCCTTGTGAAAGGGTCATTCGACCCCTTCCCAAAGGGTTGAGACTTTCGTGTTGAGAACCACTGACCCAGAGAGAGCATCAGAATCCACAGCTGTGGGCTCAGTCTCTATGCCGCAGGTAGCAACTGCCTTTGTCTGCCCTGTTGCCCATGCTTCTGATTGACTCACTATAAACTGGGTCCCCTATGAATGAATCAAGCTCAAGGCCTGACATGAAGCCGAAGACAAAAGCAGCCTGCTTCTCTTTCCTAAAACAGCATCAAGTTCAAGGGTTACAATAAAAAAATTGCATTTTCTCATTTCTTATCCTAGCCAGCACTTGGATCTAGGCTTGAGTTCCTTGGGGGGGACACATCATCATTATGCAAGATAAGAAAAGAAAAGAAGCCCATGATTTTTTAATGCTTTATTTATGAACCAAATAAATATGTAATTATAGCTAGAAACAGAAAAAGGACAGGCAGTAGGGAGTGACTGGAAAACCGCTGGCAGGGTGTATTAGTTGCTGTTCTTGTTATCACCAAATGCCTGACAAGAAGCAAGGGGTTGGAAAGATGGCGAGGAGTTAGGAGCAATCGTTGCTCTTCCAGAAGACCCGAGGTTGGTTCCCAGCACCCATGTTAGGAGTCTCACCACTGCCTGTAACCCCAGCTAAGAGGATATGATGGCATACCTCTTCCAGCCTCTGCAAGCACCTGCACACATGTGGCATTCACACAGAGAGACAGACACATCTACATGTTATATATATATATATATATATATATATATATATATATAGTATATGTAGGAATATATACACATATATATACACACACACACACACACACACATATATATATATTTTGCAGCTTAAGAAGGCTTTCCATTTATGAATAGAGTCCATAAAGGCAGGGAAGGTGTGGTGGCAGGAGCAGCTGCTGTGGTGACAGGTGACAGGTGCTTGTTCATCTCAGGACAGACTAGGAAGCAGAGAAATAGTGTCCATATTTGCTAGCTCTTTGTGTCCCCAGTTTTCTCTCCAGGACCCCAGCCCTGCAGTAGTGCCATCTGCATTCAAGGTAAGTCTCCCCCGCCTCAGACTCAAAGATATGATTCATTAATGCCATAGTTAGATTAATTCTTAATTCAGTCAATTTGACAATCAAAATTAGCAATCAGGAATCCATACCCCTTGTCAACTCATACCCAACACATCACCTTAAAGCAGAATGCTGCTGCCTTCCTGGCCCACATAGGTTCTCAAAATGCAAATGTGTTCACTCCAGCTTCCAAGATTCCTATTTTGTAACACTGCTCCAAATTCTCTTTTGGATCTCAAAGCAATCGCTTACTTGTGAGAAATTATAAAATTAAAACAACAACAACAACAACAGCACAGCAGCAACAAAACCCAACCTGCGTACTTCCAATGTGTAGTATCACTGAGTGAATGTTTCCATTCTAAACGTGAGGAATGAGGGCACAGCAAGGAAAGCGTAAATCAAAGCAAACCTGAGACCCAGCAGGGAAAACACCAGTCTCTGCGGCGCCATGTTCAGCATCTGGCGCTTGTCCTCGCGTCCTCTGTGCTGCAGAGGGCTTCAGCAGCCCCTTAAATGCAGCTCTGATTCGGGTGCAATTTAACATAGTTCTGCCGTGAGCAGTACCCTTGTCTTCTCTCTTGGGGTTGTTTGCTTCAGTGGCTGCTGCTTTTTTTGGTGAGAATCCCGTTTCTGGCATCTCCAATGGCCTTGGTGACCACTGCAACTTAGGCTCTACCCTCACCACTTTACACAATGGCCTGTCCCTGGCTTCTTTGCCTGAACGTGACCTTGCCACAAGTCCCCTGGCCTTAGTGACTTACTGCGACAGAAACTTTCAGGACTCCATAACTTTTGCATTCGCTTGTCTCCAAAACCAGCACCCTGTAGATGGCATTGGCCAATCCTGTGGTCAGCTTGGGCTGTAACCTGGGCCCCTTTAGATCATAGGATGATCCAAAGGTTGCAATGGCTGCCCTGTGCCTTCGTGGCTGAACCTGGGGAAAGGCTTTCCAGCAAGCTATCACTGGAGGCTCTATTTAGGCACTGTCCTTCCAAATGACTCTTCACCCTGGAGTTTCCCAAGAGTGCTGTGCTGTCCTTGGGGCACTTTTCCTATGCCCATTGCAAAGTTTGAGATTTTTCCTCAGGGTGCTAATCTCTCTGAGAGTTACAGCCGCTTTGTCTGCCTTGTCTACCACTTTAACTGCAGTTTAATGGGGAGGGGAGGTCACACTCCTTTTCTTCGCAAACTGTATACTTTTTACATCTTTGCGCTCCCGGTTTCATTGTAAATCTGGGTGAATGCAATAAACAATAACCCCACCACTGCCTGAATGTTAGGCTGTCTTTAAAAATAATCTTTCTATCAAACAACTTAGTCCCTTACTTTTCAATTAAGCCTCATTCAAGTTTTCAGTCTCAAACAAAATGCCCTTAGGTTCTTTGTGATTATGTAGCTGCACCTCTGTGAACTTTCTGGAGCAGTCTTTACTGTATGCCTTTCTAGTGGTGTTCTACCTTCCTGAACACCCATGGAAATGGCCCCTTATGCTCTGCTTACAACACTAAGAGCTTCTCAGGCCCACAGTTCTCAATTTATCCACATTCTGTGTTCAGACATGGTCAAGTCTAATACAAGATACCAACTTTCTGTAGTTTTTAGTGCTATGACAAAAGGAAACATGAGGCCTGGGCCATAGTGGCCATGCCTTTAAACACAGCACTGCGGGGTGGGGGCAGAAGCTGGGAGATCTCTGTGAGTTCAAGGCCAGCCTGGTCTACAGAGCAAGTTCCAGGGCTGTTACACAGAGAAACCCTGTCTTGAAAAACCAAAACAACAAAACAAACAAGCAAACAAAGCATGAGGAAGGATTTATTCCAGCTCACGGTTGGAGAAGGCAGTGTCCATCACAGTGGGGAAGACTTGGTCAGAGGTGGGAAAACATGGCTGGGACTCATCACTTCCCAGAAGACATTTCTCTTTCTCTTTCTCTCTTTCTCCTTCTCTTCCTCTTTCTCAGGAACCCAACCATGAGACATTGCTGTTCTCATTCAGGCTTTCCCTTCCCTCCTTATCTAAGCCTCTCTGAAAACAGTCTTACAAACACACCCAAAGACGTGTGTCATGAACATCTCCAGTGTTTTATTTTTTGTTTATTTTGTGAGGTTTTGTTGTTGTGTTTGTTTTTGAGATGCAATCTCCCTATTTATTACTGGGCAGCCTGAAACTGATATGTAGGGGAGGCTAGCCCCCCCCCCCAAAAAAATTTAACAATGTTCCCTCTTCTTTTCCTTCCCAAGGGCTGGGTTAAGTATGTGTACCACCACACCTAGGTGTTTCTTACTAAATCAAGTTGGTCTTTGAAATGGGTATGAACACCTGAAATGAATTTGAAGAGACTGGTAACTGATTAGAATTCCAACACCAAGGAAAGACCAAAATATTGAAGGTCCAGAGAGGCTAGTTACCTTATCTTGGGCTAGCTTTAGCCCCAGAATACATTCCTTAGCCACCTCTGTGACAAAGAGATAAAGACATTGTGGGAATCTATTAACTTAGCAGACTGCTAGGTCTATACCAGCTCCAGAGCTAAAAATGCCATCAGCTAACATCTTCAGCCTGTAGAAAAGCTTCTCCCATCTTGCTATAACCACATTTCTGATGCACCCACCGATGTATTTTAAGCTCACCGTGATTATGACTCTCTTTGTTTCGTAAAACAATGAAACCCCATGAACCTGCTTTCGCATCGGACCGTGGAATTTGAGGGTAGCTTCCCTTTGTGTTCCCAGACCATGTCATTCAAAGTGGCTCCAGACTAAACTATCTCTTATTCTCTCTAAGATAAGGGCTGTGGTTTCTGCACTGACATTAATCATCAAATATGGATAGTGGGCACAATAAATGAAAAATGCTTCAAATGGCCAGTTATTAGGAAAATACAAGTTTAAGTCACCATGAGACATGACCTGTCATCATCTGTTGAAATGGAAATTTTCAAAAAGAAAATTTTGATGAAAAGTAGAGAAAAGAGCTTGCATATTTTTGGCGGGTATGTAAATGAATATCGCCATTATGAAAAAAAACTGTTAGAAGTTTCTGGAATAAATTAAAAATACATCTGGTGATCTCAGTGTGTTGAAGAAAATGAACTCAGTATGTTGAAGAGATGCCTACCTGTCCATGTTTGCTATAGTATAATTCTTAGTCGTTACAAGAAGTCAACATAAGTGTCCATGAATCATGAGTAAAGAAAACATGAGCTAGAAACACAATGGGATCTGGGTGCAGTGGCCCACACCTTTAACCCCAGCAGCAGACAGGCAAAGGCAAGCGGATCTCTGTGAGTTCAAGGCCAGCCTGCTCCACATAATAAGTTCCAGACCAGTCAGGGTCTCAAAAAAGGAAAAGCAAACCGAAATAAAAACAAACAAAAAAACCAACCAAACAAGTAAAAAAGAAACACAATGGATTACTATTTGGCCCCAAGAAATTCTGTCGTTTACAACTGTCTGGTGAACCTGGAGAACATATCTTCACTAAAATATGTCAGATTGACAAATACCTCATGCTTTCACGGCTTGTGAATCTAAAAAATGTCAGATTCATAGCAGAGAGTAGAATGGTGGTTGCTAAGGGCTGGAAGTGGAGGGACTGGGGAGCTGTTGGTGAAACAAACAAACAAAAAAGAGGCAAATAAAAAAACAAAACAGTGGTCTGTGGAGAAGCCCCAGCCACTCCTTGGTACCCATGAACACGGTGTTAAGTGTTGTTGGCCCCCTGTCTTCTCCGTCATTGTTCCTATGTGAGAAGGGATAATTCAGAGAATTGAATACAGGGGTTCTCATTGTTCCAGTGGGCACCACCTGCCAAGATAGACTCCACATTTTGTCTCACAGAGCTCCACCTCCTAGCATGGTCATTGCTAAATCAGGTGACACTGACTAGGTTCATTCTGAGCACCAACTCTACCCAGCTTGCTTTTCTGCAGTAATCATTGCTGAAGTGTGCAGTGTAAATCCCTTTATCTAAACCCAAATCTCTAAGCCCTTAAAAAAAATTACACACCAATATTTAAGGAAATTAAGTAACCTATGTCTTCTATCTCCAAGATGACTTTTTGGTCCAGTAGGACAGGACTGTTGGGGGTGTTTTTGTTACCACCTAGGAGACTCGAATAGGGCGAATTTTCTCTTTCAGTTAAGGAATGAAAAGGCAGGAAAAACCTTGAGTGAGATAGGAAGCAGCAGAGAAATCCTGAACACATCCTACAGGAGTAGACAGAATCAGTAACGGAGGAAATCCTTTTCGTTAGTCTGAGGAAACCACACGTACAGCAGGTATCCAGGGAGAAAGACCCT
Organism: Microtus oregoni; assembly: GCF_018167655.1. Taxonomy (NCBI): domain Eukaryota; kingdom Metazoa; phylum Chordata; class Mammalia; order Rodentia; family Cricetidae; genus Microtus; species Microtus oregoni. Next base: position 84,619,859 of record NW_024543060.1, on the reverse strand, counting down.
TTGCAAAGTTTAGTGGGAGAACACAGGGACCCAGCTTCTCCTCAAGGGCAGGGAGTTTAAAAGGCTCTAAAGTTTTCCTCCCCTAATTTAGGGTTATTCAGTTTGAAGAAAGGCAGGCTGGCTGATTGGCCCCCGACTGTTGCCGAAGCTTGTTCTGATCAGGCCTTGAACTTGTTGAACTAGTCCACTAGCAAGAGCCTGCTGAGAAGAGAGAAAGCCGGCAAGGTCTTGTTTCAAACTGCCAGGTGGGAGGGTAAGGAAGAAGGCCTCGTGTCCTTGTGTCCACGCTGAGGCTGAGGGACCGACCAGTGGGGCCCAGCCCTGGGAAAGAAAGGAGGATTTGGGATGGCTGTTCACAGCAGAGGCCACCACCAGGATAGGACAGTAGAGGAAACACTGTGGGCTCTTTACAGTTTATATCAGGGGACAAAAGTGGTCAGACAGTGATATACTTGTGCTCTGTTTGAATGCCTAAATCTTGGGGAGTGTACTAGTCAGGGTTGCAAAGAGAAAGAAAATCAGTTGCTTCATACAGATATGAGGTTTAGTATGAGAATTGGCTCAGGATTATGGACACTAAATGGACTCATTCTCAGCCATCTTCAAGTTGGAGAACCAGGGAATCTGGTCCCATTCAGGGTTTAAAGACCTAAAGAAGAAGCCTGAGTGTGAGTGTGTAGGGAGTTGGGGGTGTCAACAGGGTGAAGTCTCAGATTTTGCAAGCCTGAGAACCAGCTCCAGTTTCTAAAGGCAGAACACGGACAACCCTTCTCCAGCACTGTAGGCAGGGGCAAGTGGGTCTTTGAGTTCAAGGCCAACCTGGTCTACAGAGCAAGTTCCAGGACAGCCGGGGCTACAGGGAGACACCCTGTCTCAAAACAAAAACAAAAACAAAACCCCTAACCAGAAGTGAATGGATTTGCTGCTCCTCTCTATTTTGTTCTATTTTGAGTTCTAAGTGCACAGGGACTCACCACGCCCACTGCTTTACTCAGCTCACCAATCAGACTTTACCCTCTTCCCGAAAGACCCTGACAGACACACCCCAGTTGCATGAAAACCGGACAGCGCGCGTGTAAAGACTTCAGAGCATTTAATCGGGAGGATGATAAAACTGATTGGCATTTTGGAAAGACGCTAATTTAGTGCAGAAAAATTAGAGTTCAGACCCATCCAGGACACTTCTCTGTCCCATTTTTTGGTAGTTAATGACTTCCCATGGCTAGCCCCATTTTATAGGGCCAATAATAATATTTTTTTCTCCTAGTCACCTACCTTCTCATCTCCCTCAAAAAGCAGCTGCCTGAGGACTCCAAGATGACAGTCAACTGGATGCTGCTCCAGCCACACCTCTTGCTGAGTGTGAGCCCAATTCCTAGCTCCCCCCCGCCATGTCACTCCATGCCCACAGGAAGTAGCCAGACTTGAGCCGACACCCCTATATCCAAGGACTCTGGGATGTCTGATTGAAAGTGAGACCCCAGTCCTCTGACACCCCTATATCCAAAATGTCTGGCATGATTGGAAGCATCACCCCAGCCCCTGGCATCCATCCTAAGTCCCCTCCCCCTGGGAGTTGCCTTGGTCCAGAATCCACCCCAAGAAAAACCCACCAAGCACTGACCCCTCCCCAGGGAATGTCAGGACCACTCCCACAAGCTATTTAGGCTACAAGCCCAGAGAAGGAACACGTGGTCTCCGGGGTTTGCCTGGGCTCCTCTCTCCTCCTCTTTCCCCACATTATGCTTTCTCGGCCAACCCCGGGAGAGCGCTGCATTAAACGTGGGCTTCTTTGATTTGGTCTAATCTGGTCTGATTGAAATTACTTGCTTCAGCGGAGCGGCTCCTCTTAAGAATATTCCTAACAGTCTTGGCACCACATTTGGGGCTTTCCACGACCCTGACCACTGCCTCCTTGTATAACTAAAATAAATGTCACAGGGTTCCTTTGGCCCACACCCAACAATGATGTCATTGTGATTTCTCCCTTTATAAATGCTGTGGCCCTGAGCTTTGGGGGCTGAGAATTCTCTGTAGAAAGAGTCTGTTCTTTGCTAGCTGGCTTAAATAAAGCCAATTAGCTTGGCTTATCTGCATTCTGTATCTGGTGGTCTTCAGTTTCTCATCTGGACTACAATACAGTGAAGAATCACAAAAAAGGATGTCAACCAAGTAGGAAATAGGCAATGATGAATAGGTACAGAAAAGAAATACTAATGGCTCTGAAATTTACAGATAATTGCTCAGCCTCATTTATAGTAAAGAACTTGCAGATTAAAGCCATTTTTTTTCCCTCTTAAACATCAGATCGGCAAATTCTGGGGTTTAATAATTGTGAATAGCACATTACTGGCAGGGTGGTAATTGTTAAGACCTTGATGGAAGGCACACAGAAAATGCCCATCAAAATACTGAAGAATAAATCCGTTTTATGGTACTGTAGATTGAGCCTAGGGCCTTACATAGGTTATACAAGCTCTCTGCCAGTCCCTGAATCATTTGATTTCTATGAATTTAACCTAATACTGTAGCAGTCACAAAAACAATGTTAAAAATTCATGTCGCCAGGGTTTGAAATAGCAGAATGGCATAGGTTCCCAGATGCCTCTTTATCCTTAGAGTTCCCCTTGATTGCCAAATGCAAGCCACTGTGACAGATGCTTCTATTTCTTACATGCCACATACTGAACATTGTTCCTCCTCAGGGCCACCCCATATCCTCTTCTCTCGAGTATCTCTTTGTGTAACGCCCATCCACATCCCTTTGGTTCTTTGCTCCACATGTCATCACCTGCCATTTGGCCAAGGTTGTTATAGGAAATTACCATAGTTGAGCATCTATGTGCAAGTGAATTTATATGACAGATTAGTATATATATAATTTATATATGTAATTATATATAGTTAATTATATATAATTAATAGTATCAGTGTGTCCATATAGGGACAGCCCTATAGAGATCACAATAGGGACTTAAGGGGGACATTAAAACATATTGATGTGCCCCTAGAAACACTTTCGAAAAGAGACGCTGGCGAGTTGGCAGGTAGACGTTCTAGTTCGTTTACTTTGGGCAGCTCTCCTGTACCAATGAGATAAGTGGGAATGGGAGCAGGCTGGTGGGATCCAGACATACTCCTTTTGTGTCCTCTGCTGCACACAATGCCATCCATAACCGTCCTGTCTGCTGACAAGAAAGACAGAGACGATGGATGACAAGGAGGTAGGTTCCCTGTGAAATCTACCCACCAACAAGGTGGGTAAGTCACACATACCAAGTAGTAGCTCTGGGAACACCAAATGGATGAGGGAAGAAGTAACTAATTGTGGCCTGAGACTCGCATAGCTGACGGTAGATGCAAATACAGAAAGTACTATCTAGTGGCTGGGACAGAGGGCACCATTTGGAACCTCAAGTCACATTTCTCTAGGTCAACCACCATTCATAAACCAAGCATCTCTTTGATGGTTAACAGAGAGCTCTACACACACACACACACACACACACACACACACTCACACACACACCACCCATCTGATTATTATGTTGGATGGCCCCTCTGGTTGCTGCAAGGTCAGCTTTGTGGAAAAAGAACAGGACATATCTACACATGAGGAGAGTTCTTTTTTGTGTTTCCCAGGTAGTGTGTTTCTGCCTGCTTTACAAGGGAAGGATCCTGGGTTCTTTCTTTGTCATGTGTTTCTCTATGCCATTCAAGGGACAGCAGTTATCCTGGTTTAAGGCCTATTGCGTGCTTTCCCATCCACCTAGAGTTCAACTGCAACCTAGTATTATTTGTCTTTCGAAATGAAGATTACCTGTATCCAAGTCAGGCAGTGGTGATGCATGCCTTTAATCCCAGCACTTGGAAGGCAGAGACAGGCGGAACTCTGTGAGTTCGAGGCCAGCCTGGTCTACAGGGTGAGTTCCAGGACCGCTAGGACTACAGAGAAACCCTGTCTTGAAAAACAAAAAAGAAAAAGAAAAAAAATGACCTATGTCCAAAATCCCAGTGATCATTGCTAGGTGGGGCTGACAGGCTTTGGTCCTACGGTGGTGCTAATAAGCTTCTGCTCTATTCTGTGTAAGCATGTATTCTACAATACAAGCTTGTATGACATCTACAAAGTCGTATCTCAGTGTGGGTTGTAGGACCCACGGAGTAACAGATAGACTTTTCAGATTCAGACATAGCTTGTCATTGTTTGTGCCCCCATTCAAGTACAGCCTTCATTCATTCATTTATTTATTTATTTATTATTTTTGAGCCTGTCCTGGAACTAGTTCTTGTAGACCAGGCTGTCCTCCAACTCACAGAGATCCTACCTGCCTCTGCCTCCCGAATGCCAGGATTAAAGGTGTGCGCCACCACCGCCTGGCTCTTTTGAAATTTTTTAATGGGTAAGAGTTAAGACTATTTCCAGACAAAGGAAACATTTTCTCTAAAATCCAAATAAGCTAACCGGGTGCCAGGCTTCTAATGTCATTAGAGTGGCAGCCTTTCAGATGGCCAGGAATCCGACATGATCATCAATGATCAACCTCTGTGGGCGTGGGCAATGTCGCTTGTTCACAACTACCAGGTCTAATCAATATCGTTCGATAGGCAATGCCTACTATTCTACCATACTAGGAAAGGGCTCTCTTACCAGAGCAACATCCAGTGCATAATCTATTTAACTCAAAGGGGCACAATCACTTCCTGCGGACTGTGCGAACAATGTAATGTTTTTTTCAAAATTTCCCGTCAGTCTCCTGAAGCACTGCGTCCCCACATCTCTCTCTGTCTGAGCCCTGTTAGCACCGCAGTATATGGGTCATGAAATCCAGGAGAGTCAAACACGGTAACAGGGGCTACTCCTTTAGGAATTCATTACTCTTTGCTGTCATTTACTCTCCCCATGCCCAGAAGTCTAAATTCTTGAAGAGAAGCTGCACCTAAATAAAACATTAATTGTGAAAGAATCTTCCTTTGGAGTGAGCTCAAGAAAACGGACCATTTGCAACATCAGAACATAGGCTTTTTATTCTTTAATCCTAGGCATTAACACAAAGCATATAAATCACTGTGAGGTTTAACAAGCAGACAATCCAAGTTTTTCTAGAGCAATAGACACGAGTCCCGGGAGATTGAAGTTGGTTGTGTGTTCTGGCTGGGTTTTGGAACGGAAGGATTTATGCCCCATGTTGAAGATCTTGCCTAGAATGTTGTTTTCCTGTTTATTACCCTGTATCCCCTTTCCTTCACATCCAAAAGCCCTTTCACAACCCTGAATTCCCTATGATGATATTTGGGGGGAATGATAGCTCCCCAGTATCTTCTCATGATACTGGACATAGATTAATCCAGTTCTCCCCTTACAAGCTCCATTCTCCCAAGTACTGGCCAGCGGATATCCAGTAATAACACCAAGCTGAGTGAGGAAACCAAAAGCCAGAAACAAGCATCTTCGGTGCTGTTGAGTTTCCTGTGTGGCTCTCCAGAGTCCTTTCTGCTCGCCAGTAAAACAGTCTTGAATCTATCATCACATCACATGCAGGTCTATAATATATATTTGTTCTCCCCAAACAACGCAGGGATCAGGGTCATTCTTCGTATATTATCTTGCAAATTGCTTGTCCCGTGTGGTACAATGCTCCTGGGATATCCATGTCATTGGGTTGTGGAATATTACTGTAACTATGTAAAGGCATGGTGCATTTGTTTGTGCTGCATTTGTTTAACTATGCAGAGAGGTGCTGCATTTGTGTTAGCTTGCCTGCCTAAGGCACCTGATTGGTCTAATAAAAAAGCTGAACGGCCAATAGCGAGGGTGTAGAGGAATAGGCAGGCTGGTAGGCAGAGAGAATAAGTAGGAGGAGGAATCTAGGCTTGAGAGAGCATGAGGGAGAAGGACAGTAAGAAGCCCAGGGCCAGCTAGCCAGGCAGCTGCCAGGAAGCCAGGCAGGAAGGAAGCCTGGAAGGGGATAACAGAATGAAAGGTAAAAAGCCCCAAGGCAAAATGTAGATGAAGTGAAACAGGTTAAAATAAGTTGTAAGAGTGAGTGGGACAAACCTATAAACTAAGGCCAAGCATCTGTAACTAATAATAATAAGTTTCTGTGCCACGCTTGGGGGCTGGTGATCAAGAAAGCGTGCTACACCATTGCATGTGGTTCTCGTACATTCCTTTCATCGGGCTGCTTACATTTTATTTGATTGTTGGTGGACAACCGGAATTGTTCTTGTTTTGTTTCGCTTTTGGCTTATAAATGATGCAGAAATGAACATGGAGTTTTTCTTGCATGCACGCTGCACTGGTTAGTTCGTTCATCAGCTTGACACAAGCTAAAGTCACCCGGGAAGAAGACATCAGCTGAGCAGTTGCGTCCATCAAATTGGCCTATGGGCAAGTCTGTGGGCATTTTCTTGAAAGTGATTGGTGGGGGAGAGCTCAGCTCATGGTGGGTCTGGTCACCTTGCCAGGCGTCCTGGGTGTACGAAAAGGCAAGCTGAGTAAACCACAAAGAACAAGCAGCATTTTCCATAGCCTCTGCTTGAGTCCTGCCCCGCCTTCCCTCAGTGATTGACAGTGATTAGGCCGTGTAAGCCAAATAAACCCCTCGTCCCTGAAGTTGCTTTTTGGTTGGTGTTTTAGCATAGCAATACAAAACATATTAAGTCACATGCCCGGGAGTGGAACGCTAGATCATAAGACATCTTCAGTCCCACCAGATAATGCAAAGCTTTTGGTTGCAGAATATCATTTTCAGGTGTGGGACTTCTGTTTACGCTGCATTTGTTTAACTCTGTGAAGCTGTGTTACTGTACCTGTCTAAAACACCCGATTGTCTAATAAAGAGATAAACTGCCAATAGCGAGGCAGGAGCAAGGATAGGCAGGGCTGGCAGGAAAAGAGTATAAATAGAACGAGAACTCTGGGCGGAGAGAGCAAGGAAAAGCTCTTGTTCTCTTGAACAAGGAGAGGAGGACTTCAGGGGCCAGTCACCCAGTCTGTCGTGGAGTAAGAAGGAAAGAAAGGTAAACAGAAATGAGAAAGATAAAAGCCAGAGGCAAAAGGTAGTCGGGATAACTTAAGATAAGAAAACCTGGCAAGAAACAAGCCACATTAAGGCATTTATAACTAAGAATAAGTTTTGTTATTTGGGAATTATTTAGTTACTTGGGAGTTTATTTGGGAGCTGGGCAGTGGGCCCCTCACAATAGCCAGAGTAGAGCATCACACAGCAGCTTTTTTTTCTTTCTTGTGTTGTGTGGGTTTTGTTGTTATTGTTGTTAATTTTCTTCATTTACATACCAACTACTGTTTCCCCTCCCTCCTCTCTTCCTGTTCCCTCCCCCAACCTCCCACCTATTCCCACCCCAGTCACTCCTCCTCTGTTCTGAAAGGGGCGGGCCTTCCATTGGAATCAACAAAGCACTATCAGGTCACCTTGTAGCTCCTTCCCTTACCTCAAGGCTGGGCCAGGCTTCCCCGCGCAAGGAGTAGGTTCCAGAATGCCAGCTCACACACCAGGGACTGGTCCTGATCCCACAAAGCAAAGCCGGGCCGTGGTGGCACTCGCCTTTAACCCCAGCACTCGGGAGACAGAGGCAGGCGGATCTCTGTCTACAAGAGCTAGTTCCAGGAGTGGCTATGCCAGTTTACCTCCTCCTCAACAGTTTGTAAGTGTTGCAAAATCTTTGCAGTCCCACTGACGTTTGGCATTTTATGTATCTTTGTACCACCATGCTGTCCAAGTGCAGTTTTATGCTTGCGAATGGTTTTGCCAAATTGCTCCTCACAGAGGTTTTACCAATTTATACTCCCCCTGGCAGCTTATGAACAGCTGTATTATTTTTTTACACCTCAGTCAATATTGAAAGCAAAAATTATTTGAACAATAGCTACATTTATTGTTAAAGTTGTGCACAAATCAGTTATACAAGAGCAAATATATAACAAAGTTGGATTGGTCAATGTATTATTATCTCTTAATACCTTGGTTGGGGGGGGGGGTTGTTTCTTGAGATAAGGTCTCACTGTGTAGCCCAAACTGGCTTGGAACTTGCTATGTAGACCAAGCTGGCCTTAAACTCAGAAACCTTCCTGGCTCTGCCTCCTGATACTAGGATTAAAGATATGTGCCACCAGGCCTGTTTCTTTGAAAATTTTTATTCCCCTTCTTCCTGCATGTTATAACACTTGTCCATTTTGAGTATAATTTTGAACTTATGAATTTCACAAGTATGCTTTTCGTTAGAAATTTTACATTCACACCTTGGCTGGGGAGTCTGATTTTTAGGCAGCCCCTTTGCTTTCAGATATCACAATAGTTTTCATTTTTTTTTTCTGCCTTACTGCAGTCAATCATTTCTCCTCCTATAAAAACTTTTAATTTTCATATCTTTCAAATTTTAGTTTTTACGTTAAACAAGTGAAAATGTTATCTAATTTTAGGCTGCATTATTTGCTAGAGAAGCTATGTAGCTTTAATTTGTAGTTACCTATATGTCTTCTAATATAAATTATATCTTCGTATAAACTTATAATGTCTGTAAAGATCTAAGGTCAGACATTTAAGAGCAGAGCATCAAGTAATGGAAACTTTCCAGATGAAAAAAGTGTGACTCTGCAGAGAAAAAAAAAAATTAACTCTGGAGATCTTATTATTTCAATTTCTCACAGGCTCTTTCACGCCAATAATTGAAAGGGAACTGCAGATGTAATATTAGATTTTTGACACAGTATCAAATTAAATTTTGTTTTCCCTCTATGAGACTTAGAAATTGTGCAGTACAGAATTAGAAAGATGTTTAAAAATAGCATTTACGTAATTGGACTTGATGTGAGTCCGCCTCCAAATAGCCACACCACGCTTGTCCATTGTCTCTAGTGATCTTCAAAGAATGCATTTTTTTAAAGCTTTTATAATGAAGAAAAGTATACATAAATCGTCTTTGCAAGGTCACAGTGAGTCAATACAAAGGTCAAGAGTAAAATTAGCTTTTAGTCTCTCATTATGGTCCAAAGCCTTCAAACCCCTGCAAGTTTTTTTACTTATTAGGAATTTAAGTGTTTCAGAGATGAAAGCCTTCAGCCAGCAAATTGTTAGTTAAAGACAAAACAAAAACATTAGCATTGCAAGTTTCCAGGGTGTTGAAAGCTAAGTGTTTGAATGCTAAAATCCTTGACATTTAAAAAGCTCAGGAGCCAAGCCTACCGAGAGCCAACTAACATGCAAATTATAACAATTTATTTCTCCTGGGCCTTGGCATACTTCTTTTGGGTGCCAGAAGTAGAGTGAGATATTTGAGATTCAAACCCTTTAGAAATGTGTGTAATTTAGAACTATATTCTCCATGGAAAAATGTCTGCATCATCTCACTCTTCCTTGCCCTATGAACTGACTGAACTTCACGCCAATTTGGGGTTCGCGTGGACTATACATCACTCGTGTGTAAAACATCTATTGATTTTTATCAGGCTGCCTTTCGTGTCCAGTTGGTGAGGTTTGGGTTTTCCTGTCTCATCTTCCAACTTCCCCAATTTCCTCCTAAGTTGCTTGGGTCAGTAATGAAAGTGTGATAACGAGAGGCAATGAATGAGACAGTTTTGAGTTCTTTCAAGGAATTTGGCTGTTAATGGTACAGAGGGGATAAAAGCTAACTGTAGAGTTCTCGTTCTTTTTTTTTTTTTTCTCAATCCCAAGACTAAATATGCTTGTAGGAAAAAAAAAAGTTTGCTTTTCAGTTTCATTCTTTGACAATATATTTTCTTGCAACCCTATATCTTACACTCAGGGGGCTTTTTTGGTTGATTTTGATTCAACCACCAGTCTACAATTAAGGTAAAATAACTGGAAATTATCTTGAAGAGCTGAAATATAGAGGTAAAAATTCCCCCCTTTTTTCCTACCCTTTTCACAAACCATGCTTGATTTGTGACTGAGACACCCTTACCTAGAGAAGTTTAACAGAAAACCATACAAATTTGTGTAATACAAGCTTCACGTGACCTGGGAGCCTTCATACATGAAGACTCAAAGAAACAGAAAAACCTATGTATTTTCATGTTTAGATGTAGGGTGAAATGGGTGATTGTGTAGAGAGGTCACTGGACAAAAGAACGTGATCTAATGTAATTGATATGAGTAATATTTAGCCACGTCTGTTTAGATCGCTATGTTCCTGAGTCTTTGGACACAGGGACAGTCCTTTTCTCTGAGACAAAGGCTCCATGACGGCTGTTCGGAAAGGTGAAGTTACCAACATTGTTCTGCTGTTTTCCTCAAATGCCAGGCTGCTATATTTTGGAGCAGCCTGAACCCCACAAGGGATGAAAGATGTCAGTTCCCTTAGCCCCCCTCTCCCCCCAGAGCCTTCCACTTGCAGGAGGGGAGAAATACAATGAAGTCTGATACCAGGAGGTACTGCTAAGAAAATAAAAGTGTGCCCTGAGAACCTCAATAGAAGCATCTCTCGGATCTCCTGTTTCTTATATCCTGTTCTGATACACTGAGGCCACTCTTGGATTGCCTTTTTAAAAGTCCTACAAACTATAGTATTTTCAGAAATGCAAACTTGGTTACACATTTTAAGAAATACTTGCAAAACTAACATGCATGTAGTCACTATCAGAGTCAAGGACTGGCGTGGGAAGATGGATCAGCCTGTGAAGGATCTGATGGCCAAGTGTGAGGATGTGAGTCAGGTCCTCAGCACCTACGGTCAAAACTTTGTGTGGTGGCACACACATCTGTAGCCCCAAATCTAGGCATATAGAGACCAGAGAATTCCTGGGGCTTGCTGACTAACAATCTGTTTAGCAGTATCAGTGAGTTCCAGGTTCAATGAGAGACTCTGTCTCAAAAAATGAGCTGGGGTTGGAGTGGGGAAAGTCAGGTTTCTTTAAAGATATAGCCACTGCTAGATTGACCACACTCCAGTGAACAGCCCACGAGAATTGGAGCAGTATAAATTGGACTCAGCAGGTTATTTTTTTTTTAAGAAGGGAATTGAAGTTGGGATGGGTGGAGGTGAATTTGGGAGGAGTTAGAAAGTGGAGTGTTGGTGGGATATTAATCAAAGTACATTGTTTGACATTTTGAAAAAATGAGATTTTCTGTGCGTATGTGTGTGTGTGTGTGTGTTGTGTTAGCACAAATTCTAATTGATCTTAATAATAAAAACCCGGAGACAATTATTAAGGAATGAAAGCTGAAAGATCAGAGAAGCAGAGCAGCCAGCCACTAGAGAGTTCTTACCTCTACCTTTGCTCAGACCAAAAGGGCAATACTGTCTCTACAAATCCTCAGACTTTGTCAGGGGTCCAGCCTCAAGGAGGAAATCAGCATATTCCAGGGGTGGAGCATGAGGATTAGCAAAAGGAACAGAGATGTGAGAGAAACACAGAACAGCTCCATGAGAGACATTCAGTGAATACTGAAATGATCACGTTTATTTTCCACAAGCTTATATACTTCACTCCAAAAGGGTCAGGATCTCTTATCTGTAGCCACACCTCTTGTCAGCAACTTTGAGAGGCAAGAACTTGTTCAAACTCTCTGACTCTCCTCTGTTTCTCTGAAACCTCTGGCTGCCTCTGAGCTTCTGTCTCCTCCTGCCTTACATTCCTTTCTCTGCCCAGACTAACCACTCCTGTCTCCACCTCCCTAGAGCTAGGTTGAAAGGTATGTGAATTCAACTACTGGAATCACCTTTGTACGAGCTCCCTTTGTCTTTTAGACAGACTTAGTCCTGTGTAGCCATTGTGGCCTTGAATTTACAGAGATTCTTCTGCCTTTGTCTCTTTGAAAGACCCCCCCCCCCCCCCCCCCCCCCCCCCGCCCAGCTTATTAAACAACTTAGCACCAGTAACGCCATTTTACAAGGCTTGTACTGAATATTCAGGGTTTGAACAAAGGGCAGTTTAAAAGCTGCCAAAACGAGCTAGAGACACCTGTGGCTGGGCCGGGGGAGGAACGGGAATACCGAGAATATGGCCTGTCCCAGGCGGGGAGGAACGGTGAAGTCTGCCCTAGATAAGAGCCAAGGCAGCCCATATCTGAATTCTCGGGAACTAGAGACCTTGTCCCGACCTGAACTCGGCCACATTCAAACTGACCAATGAAAACCCTGTAACTATGCTTCTCGCTTCTGTACCACGCTTTTTGCTCCCCAAAACATATATAAACCCATTACCCTGACCTGGAGGGGCGCAAGTCCTCTGAGAGACTTTGTCGCCCCAGGTACCTGTGTATCTGAATAAACCTCTTGCTGTTTGCATCCGTACAAGTGGTCTCGCTGTTCCTTGGGAAGGGTCTCCCCAGAGGAAAGACACTCTTGGAGGGTCTTTCATTTTGAGTGCTGGCATTAAAGGTGTGTACCACCACTGCCTGACCTCTGAGACTAACTAATGGCTTAGCTCTGTACTCTGATCTTCAGGCAAACTTTGTTAGATTACAGACAAAATATTACGACAGTGTGTGCTGTTGAAGTGGTTAAGGCCTTCACACACGTGTGCACATCTGTTCACAGGAACCTACACACTAAATGAAAATTTAAAAGTCAAACAGTGCTCCCAGAACTTAGCTGTTATCCATGCAAATGTCTGAGCTGAAACTTGAAGCCTACAAAAGAGCCAGCTAGGAAGATGATCTGAGAGAAGCCAGAGGCAGTTCATACTTCTCTTGCTTAAAAACCAAAATAAAAAAAAATCTTGAAATGCTTGAGGGAGAAAACAAGATGGCTAAAGCTTGAAGACAGGGTTGGAGGGTGGGGGCAGTCATAGAAACATGAAGCAAGAAGAAGGAATCGGGATTAGTAGTTGTATTCTATGGGTTAGAAGCTGTATTCTAAGAGTTATGGGAAGCCATTGGGAACTAAAGCGAGCGTGGTAAATTATGCTGTTATTTGTGTGGGTATTTGCTGTGCACTTGGTGCCAGAAAGGGGGGTACGAGGCCAGATCCCCTGGAACTGGAGTTGCAGATGGTGGTGAACCCCCTTGTGGGTTCTGAGACTTGAACCTGGGTCTTCTGGAAGAGCAGCCAGCGCTCTTCACGGCAGAGCCGGCCATCTCTCTGGCTATCACCGTCTGATTTCTAAGTTCAAAAGATCATTCTTGCCAGTCTGTAAAAAGTAGAAGCAGAGGACTTGGCTAGAAAGTTACTGTTTAGGTGGGCGGGAAAAGATGGTGGCTCTTCTAGGTTCATGTCTGTTGCTGTGACAAATGCCTCAACAAGAAGCTACATAGAAGAGAAATGCGTATATTTGGTTTTCCAGGTTATGGCCCATTATTGCAAGGAAGTTAAGGCATGAGCTTAAGTCATCTCATCCACAGCCTAGTGGAGGAAATAAAGACTGGGATCCTTGATTGCTTACTCTTCTTTGCTTGACTCAATTTCTTATACAGTTCAGGTCCCGGCCTAGGGAATGGTGAGAATGGTGATGACCACAGTGGGCTGGGTCATCTTTCTATACCAACTAGCAATCAAGCCAATCCCCCACAGACATGCTCACAGAACTGACCTGATCCAGACAATCCCTTAGTAACACTGGACATCTGTTTGTCCAACACTAGGACTCCAAGACAGCATCCGCTGCGCCACCGAGGAGAAGAAACCTACGGAAATTCAACCGGGAGAGCTGCCAAGCTGGATATCGATGCTACACATTGCCCCTAAAGGTATTGTCAGAGCAGTTCAGAGAGGCTATGACCAGTACTACAGGTACATGGAGCATGACCAAGCTTAGCATGGTGTCTGAGGAGAACTGCAGAGGGGTCAGTGTGGGGCGCTTACGGCTGCTTGTGTAGCTCCCATCTGTGAAACATTCAGTGAAGGCCGAATCTTTCTGCATGCCGAGAGCTAATGCTGTTGGCAGTTAAAAACCCAACCATCCCAGTGGCCTCCACTACAAGTCGGGACGGTGGAAGTGAAAAGTAGATGAGCAACAAATCTTGTGGCTGAATATGATGGAACTTATTCGTATGTTCACAATGAAATGGAGGGGGAAATGAGAATTCGTAGCTTGAACTTCAAGATTCTAGGTTAGGGAGCAGTGATGTTTACTGAGACAGGAGAAATGGAAAGACAAAATTATGTTAGGCTTTTTACCTTCCAAAGACCTTTCAAAGTGTGTGCTGAGCAAGCAGTGAATCTGGAGTACCTGTGGGGTATCTGGACGTGAGGTGTACATGTGCAAATTATCATTTCATAAAAGGCATTGACAGCCACGAGAAAGGGAGGCCGCCTCTAGATAAAGAGGAGGGACTAGGCAAAGTATCTACTGATCGGGTGAAACAAAGGATCTAGCGAAATGTTTGGTTAGTAAAGGGGGGTATGGTGGGGGGCTCCGCAAAGGTGGAGAGCAGCTTAAGAAATGGCCAATTTTATTGAAGGCTGTGAGGAGGAGCTCTGGTGCGATTTTTGAGTAAACTGCTTTATCCACTTACAATCAATTTCCCTGTCTTAAAATGTGTGCAAAAATAGTGCTGTACTTACACAGTGTTGGGAATATTAAAAAACGTAAGGTATAGGATGTCCTATGTGACTGGCATAAGTGATAAATGGCAGTTATTATTAGTCTCTTGCTGTTGAGTTCTGAAATCAATAAGGCGGTATGTAAATATATCAGGGGAAATGTATATACATTTACAGGAGAAGTACTGAATAACAGGTCTAATTTTATCACATCTTGCAAATCATTCTTTAATGTTCCTTTGAGTCTTTGTTTCTTTTTAGCTCTCTGGAGTCAGGGCTTGAAATACAAGAATTCCTTCCTCTCCGGATAGTCAAAAGTTGCTATGACAACTGGCTGGAAATGAAAGCCCTCTATTTTATTTATCTGAGGATGACGTGTTTCGAGAGAGGCAAACACAATTGTCATAGATGTTGCCTTTAGAAGAGCAAAGGCAGGGGTCATGCTCCTTCCCATCTTGCCAGTATTCCTTTGTTTATACACATGCCTTTGTATCGTGTGTGTGTGTGTGTGTGTGTGTGTGTGTGTGTGTGTGTAGACAAAGTCTTACCCTTTATTTCTGGCTGGTCCTGAACCTAGGATCCTATTGCTTCACTTTTCAAAGTGGTGGAAATACAGGTGTGTGCCACCATACCTGATTTCTTTCATGCTTTTAATAATTACTGAGGTCTCTGATTCTATAGTCTGTCTTAAAATTTTTATTATAAACTAAAACTTAACTAGTAAAAGTTAATAAAAAAGCTGGACAGTGGTGGCATACATCTTTAATTCCAGCACTTGGGAAGTAGAGACAGTCAGATCTCTGAGTTCAAAGCCAGCCTGGTCTACAGAATGAGTTCTAGGACATCCAGAGCTAGACAGAGACCCTGCCTCAAAAGAAAAAATAAAACAATCAAAAGTTAACAAAAATATTAATTCACTTTAAAGAGCTAGTTCCAGAACAGGTTCCAAAGCTCCCCTGTCTCAAACAAACAAACAAACAAACAAAACAAAACAAACAAAAAAACCAATAGTACTTTTGCTACATGTTAACTTAGAAAAACTATCTGTCAAAAATATGAGTGACATTCACTTTTTCTTTTCAACTCTGCTTTTCAGTAATTCAGTGTTTCAATATTTCATTTAGAAATTCTCTAGTAGCAAAGTTGGAGCTGTTGTTTTACAGGCATAATACTAAATAAACTATTTCCTTAATAGTTTTTTTGATAGCATGTATGTGAGAAATAGCCAGCCTGAAACTACATAGGTGTTTTTCCTGTTGTGCTTGCTACATATCAAGTAAGGTGCACTGCCTGCCATTTGAACAACTGTTTTTAGGTTGCATTTATAAATCTATGACTAATTCTCAAGACAGCAATCTATTGGCATAAATGTAAGTATTTAGAAGCCCCCACCCACCCACCAGCATCGAGGACCTTTTATAAGAGTTTAAGAAAAAAGCAACAGGGCAAGCAAACTGTAAATCTTGTCAGTTGCTAGGGGGAGGAGAATGGAGAAGAGGAAGAAAAGGATGCTTTTTTGAGTTAAGGTCCAAGAAAACAAGCATGCTCAGCAATGGAAGTCAGCAAGCCACTGCATGGTAGGTGATTCTAAGAGAAAGACTATCCAGTGTTGGGACAAGCATACTTCGAATTAAAATAGGCAGGCTGGCAGTGAAGGTCTACAAAGGACCTGTATCCTAATATCTGTTTTAATAGAAAACAGTTGAATGCTTGTATCTGATTCTGTGCTCAGTCTATTTTGGTATGTTCTGGTTAAAGTACAAAGTGAATCTGGCCCCCGACATGTATGTAATTGGAAAAGGGTGAATATTTTAACATCTGTTGGGACTGTTCTCTGAGCCAAGCAACCACCAGCTTTGGGAGTTTGGTTGGCTCCCCAGAGTGAGCTTGTCAGAATCATGGCTTAGTTTGTCCTTGGGACCTTATAAGGGATAGATGTTGCTTTTGTCTTCAGATGGGAAGGAATTTTAGAACAAAGTCTTCTCACGGAACTGGAGAGTGGTCTTTATACTACTCTTGCTAGGGGTAAGTTTTAAGGGAGTTTTGTCCCAGTGTAGAATCTGAAACTGTACCACACTGTAACATCTGTTTATGTAGCTTGCCCTTTGGATAGCTGTCATCCCTGCATGACATTGTAATCTTACCTATTGTTTACAGATCCTCCAACAGCCCGTCATATTTGATTGCATCAGAAGGTACCTACTAGTGGGCTCTGAGGTAGAATGCTGGCCTCAGATGCATAAAACCCCCGAGTCCCGTCCTAGCACCACAAAACAAACAACAGTTACATTCACAACTATTAGTACTTATTTCACTACAAAAAAAAAACCTTTAAATATTGGTATGTAGTTAAGCTCATGATGGTTGATAAGAGTTCCTTAAAAATTCTAGTTTCCATATGAAAACTCAAATTTTATCATTGGGAATAAATATCAGCTGTTTTCTTTGAAGTGGTTATTTTTCAGGAAATAATTACCAATACCCCAGACCAAGCAACAGCTGCTTGCCAGCACTCGTTCAGGTGACACTAGGGTTCTGGTGGTTAGTCCGCCAGCTCAGTTACACAGGGGCGTTCCCTCTAGTCCACTGTTACACTTGCTGTCTGTGCGCACACAGCTGAAGTGGTGTTTGCAGCCGCCCAGTGGTGGTGCACGCCTTAATCCCAGCACTTGGAAGGCAAAGGCAGGCAGATCTATGTGAGTTCCAGGCTAGCCTGGTCTACAGAGCAAGTTTCAGGAAAGGTTCCAAAACTATGACAAAAAAAAAAAATGAAAGAAATAAAAGATAAAAGAAGTGATGTTTGCTTTTAAACAGCATCAACACCAGTCAGGAGTGACTTAAAAACTTGAGTTTTGTGCATAGCCATAGATATGGACCTATTTGCAATCTTCTACATGTTGACATTTAGTTATGGCAGTATCATTTGTTGAAGAGGCTTTTTTCCATTGCACCGTTTTAGCTTCTTCATAAAAAATCAGGTGTTCATAAATGAATGGATTAATATCAGGGTCTTCAATTCAATTTCATTGGTCCATGTGTCTGTTTTTATGCCACTACCAAGCTGTTTTTATTACGATAGCTCTATGGTAGAGTTTGAAGTCAGGGATGGTGATGTCACCAGAAATTCCTTTATTGTACAGGATTGTTTTAGCTATTCTGGGTTCTCTATTTTTCCATTTGAAATTGAGTATTGTTCTTTCAAGGTCTGTGAAGGAATTGTTTTGGGATTTTGATGGTGATCGCATTGAATCTGTAGATTGCTTTAGGTAAGATTGTCATTTTTATTATGTTGATCCCATGTATCTAGAGCATAGGGGATCTTTCCATTTTCTGATATATTCTTCAATTTCTTTCTTCAGAGACTTAAAGTTCTTGTCATAGAGGTCTTTCACTTGTTTGGTTAGAGTTACTCCTAAGATATTTTCTATTTGTGGCTATTGTACAGGGTGAGGTTTCTTTGATTTCTTTCTCATCCCATTTATTATTTGTGTATAGGAGGGCTACTGATTTGAGTTAATCTTGTATCCCCCTATATTGCTGAAGGTGTTATAGCTTAGGTTGTTCCCTGTATCCCTGCTCTCTCCAAGACCTTTATTATGAAGGGGTATTAGATTTTTTCAAAGGCTTTTCCTCCATTTAATTTTATGTTGACTGTCGGCTTGCTGTATGTTGACTGTCGGCTTGCTGTATGTTGACTGTCGGCTTGCTGTATGTTGCTTTTATTATGCTTAAGTATATTCCCTATATCCCTGCTCTCTCTAAGACCTTTATTATGAAGGGGTATTGGATTTTTTTCAAGGGCTTTTTCAGCATCTAATGAGATGATCATGTGGATTTTTTCTTTCAGATTGTTTACTTTTTATTTTTTAAATATTTATTTATTATGTATACAATGTTCTGTCTATATGTATGCCTGTAGGCCAGAAGAGGGCACCAGACCTCATTACAGATGGTTGTGAGCCACCATGTGGTTGTTGGGAAATGAACTCAGGACCTTTGGAAGAGCAGGCAATGCTCTTAACTGCTGAGCCATCTCTCCAGCCCCCCTTTCAGATTGTTTATATTGCGGATTACATTGACAGATTTCCAAATGTTGAATCAATCCTGCATCTCTGGGATGAAGCCTTCTTGGTCATGTTGGATGATTTTTTTTTTATGCGTTGTTGAATTCAGTTTGCCAGTATTTTACTCATATTTTTGCATCAATGTTCAAAAGGGAGACTTGTAACTCTTTGTTGTATCTCTGTGTGGTTTGGGTATCAGGGTAACTGTAACTCATAAAAGGAGTTTGGCAATGTTTCTTCTGTTTCTATTGTGTGGAACAATTTGAGGAGAATTGGTATTAACTCTTCTATAAAATTTTAGTAGAGTTCTTTGCAGAAGGCATCTGGTCCTGGGCTTTTTTTGGTTGGGAGATTTTTAATGACTGCTTCTATTTTCATAGGGGTTATAGATCTATTTAAATTGTTTATCTGGTCTTAATTTAATTTTGGTATGTGGTACCTATTCAGAATATTGTCTGTTTCTTTTAAAATTTCCAATTTTGTGTAGTACAGGGTTTTGAAGTGCAACCTGATGATTTTCTTCCAATTTTTAATTTTTATTTTCTTCTATTTCTTTAAGGGAATTTTTTATTTTCTCTTTAAAGGTCTCTATCATCTTCATAAAGTTATTTTTAATGCTATTTTCTTCTGTTTCTTCTGCATTGGGATATTCAGGTCTTGCTGTTGTAGAAACAGCAGGTTCTGATGGTGGCATATTGCTGTTTGTTGAATGTATTCTTGCACTGGCATCTACACACTTCTTCCTCCAATCGGTGCAGGCAGTGTCTGCACCTCTTGTTACAATTGGTACAGTCAATGTCTTTGTCTCAGGAAGCCATTGAGGACACTGATGGGTTTTGTGGGCAGAGTGGGACTTGTAGATTACAGGGTCCAATGGGAGGGGTACAGCAGCCTACCTACAGGAGCCTTGCTTTGTGAGCAGCTGGTGCAGCTGACAAGGGTGGGGAAAGGGGCCTGGGCTTAGGGCCTAGAGGCTGAGCTGTCCAGCTGGGAGGCTAGTCACTCACCTCTTGGTTCTACCAGTGCTGTTGCTGTCCTTAAAGTCTGTATTTGTAAAGAAAGCAGTCAACAAGTGTCTGTAAAACAGCTGGAATAGATCTGTACCTTGGAGACATTGCAAAAGTTAGGGCTTTGAGTCAGCCTGATAAAAAACATCTTAAGTCTACACTTAGAAGACAATCAAAGGAAATTTAAAATCTTGAGGGCTCTATCAGTTTATCCAAACATTTTATTAATATTAAAATGCGAAACCTTTGAAATCTCAGAGAAACACAACCAGAAAAACCCATGATAAATGACTCTTAACATAGCTAGACCAAGCCAATTTTATGGTATGAACCAATTTGATTATTATCTTTTTAAACATTATTAGAAAATATATTTTACCAGAGACAGGAATAGTTATTATTGAGAACAGTCATTGTATGTTCCTTTAATGAAAAGTTACATCTGAAACCTGTTTTTTTTTTTAATATGAAGCTTGTGAGCAAGGCAAACCTGTTTGTCTTTTTTTTTTTTTTTTTTTTTTTTTTTTTTTATAACAAGATTGCCTAGCTGACAAAGCTACATTCTCAGTGATCTGAGAAGGATTAACCAAAATGGCAGAGGGGTTAGTTCATAGTCTTTACCTATACAGACATCCCAGGCTCCTATAGACTCTGTGACAATGAGGGCAGAGTTATCAGGACAGCAGCCTTGGCTGCCAGGCCCAGGGGATGAGAGGCTTTCCTGTGGAGAAGGAATATGGGGAGATCAACCTCAATTGTCTAGGCAAAGGGGGGCATCAACTCTCCAGTGTCCTGCTTGTCCACAGTTTGGGCTGAGCCTTGAGAGAAGGCAGATATTGGGGCAGTTTCCCCTAGTGGTCAGCTGGTTAGCATTACCATTGTCCAGGTGGAGTTGTCTATTGTTGTGTCTGCTGACATTTTGGAGATCTTGGGAATCATTGATATGATCTGAGAGTCTCTGTCATATAAGTTTAAATGTCTTAAATGCCATATTCAGCAAATTTCTGACGGTTTGTGGACTTGAGCCAAACAACTCCTGTTTTTAGTTTGTTTTAGGTTATACCTTGAAAACCTACAAGAGGCTAGATAAATTTTTCCTGTACTTGATTACATTAGTCCTTAGCATGACTTATAAGTATAGTTCTGAACATCTTAAGACTTAATCATCTTTAACAGTTCATAATAAAAATAATTTTTGAATTGAAGTTCTTTTTAGTATTAAAATAAGACTTCTAACTCATAAACATAGTCTACAAACAGACTGGGAATATTCCTGATCCTTATATGGTGTATCATTATAGGAACAAGAGTTTTCTCATTTGACTCAGTTTACCAAAATAGTCATAGCTTAACAATGCTGGCAAAAACAAGGAGGTTAGGCATATATCTTTAAGCCAGTTTTTGTAAACTTGAATATATCTTAAGAGAGACATTCTTAGCCAGGCACTGGTGGTGCATGCCTTTAATCCCAGCACTCTGGAGGCAGACAGGTGGATCTCCATGAGTTCGTGGCCAGCCTGGTCTAAAGAGCAAGGTCCAGGACAGACTCCACAATACTACAAAGAAACCCTGTCTCAAAAACAAATGAACAATACAAAAAAAAAGAAAGAAAAGAAAGAAAAGAGACATTCTTTAGGCCAGTGGTTTTTAATTTTTTGTTGTGCATTGTTATGCAAGCATTTGACAAGCAGGTGACTCTAGGCTACTCCTGTAAAAAGATCTTTTGACCCCTAGAGTCTTGAGGTTGAAAAACTGCTTCAAGTTGTTTGTCAGTCTGCTTAAGGTCACTGTCTTATTGCATCATGATATAGAAATATCCCAGTTTTCGGTGCTTAGCAGTTGTGACCCTAACTTCAGTTGGCCAGTGACTACACTGGGTGTTTGGGATTCCAGTTTAGTATTGAGCCTTTCTCAGGGTGAGCCTTTAAACATAAAAACCATATTTTGGGGTTGACATATTTCAATTGACAGAAACAGTCAGAAGCAGAACTAAAGGGGTTAAAAAGCAACATTAGCACATGTGAATATTTGCCAAGAACTGTGGACACTGATGGATTAGATCTCAGTTTTAAGGCAACCTATGTAGCCTTCTGATTATTAAGCTTGCATTAAAGTTTTGAGTTAACCTTTTTGTTACAAATATTACGGATTTTTAACTATGTCCAATAAATTTATAAACCAATAATTCCTTGGCTGCACTTCTTTAGCTCTTCCTGTCTGCCAATTTGACCCCAGACATGGAGACTTTTAAAGCCAGTCTGGATCTGAAAAACGGTGAGCCATAACCCAGTTCCAGAGCCAGCAATTTAATAAACAGAACAGTACAAAGCAGTTTTAATATTATCTATACCCAGCTGACATTTGAATCCCTATTACATTAGCTTTAATGGCGAGAACACCCAGAGATTAAATTCTGAGCCCGGGATGGCTGGCTGCAACAGTAACAGTTGAGCTGTAGCTGAGACACACAGAACACAGTAAGCTCATGCATTTAAGACCGGTCAGACATGAACATGCAGTGGCCACATTTATGCCAGATGTTTTTTTTTTTAAACTTTTGTCAGCTATAATTTTAAGGAGGGGTACCTTGTTACCCATTGACTCCAATTTTCACGGGCACTGGAGAAAGCTGCCTACAAGCCCAAGTTCTGCCTTCTGCAACCACATGTGGTCATTGAGTTATTTCAGGTTGCCGTCCTGGGCAGCGGTGATACTTGGTTTAAAGGGGTTGTGGGTGCAGTGCTCCTATAGCAGAGCCAACTTGTCAGCTTTTGAATGTGAAACACTGAGCAACAATTAAGCAACTAAAGAAAACTATAGACAGACAGACAGACAGACAGACTTGGACAGACTGCTGCTCCAAGGACAACTTCTGAAAATGGTCAAGAATCAGAGTCAAGGGTGTGGGAGCACTTGGCTTCTGTCCCATAATGCCAGTCTTAAGTGTCAGACACAAAAGCAAACAAAAGAATGTAGATTCCACTGGACCCCTGGAGGAAACATTGATCCCTTCTGGTCAACGCGAGGAAAAACTGAAACTCGGAAGATGGCTTGTCGCTGACTGACAGAGCATGACTCCGCCTTGTCTATGCTGAGATGCCAGAGGGATCCAAGATCAAATCCTGTACGGAAAGGTCCTGGAACATCTCCCAGTTCCCCAGCCTGTGGTCTTCCAGTGTATCCACCAAGACCTGTGCAGGTAGTTTAGAAATGGGCCCTGTCAAAGTACAAGACAAAGTGAAACCAAACGAAACAGACAGACACTTACTGACCAGTCAAAAGCTCCAGGGGTCTCAGGGGTCCTGGTGGATCTGGGGGATCCTAGACAAGCCCCCCAAAGATGACCAGCAGTCTGAGTTCATATGCAAAAGCAAATTGCCTTTATTGCAAGCTCAAGCTCGGACTCTGCCCTGTTTTGATGCAGCGATTGGATCAGAGAGCCCTGAGCTCAGCTGTGTTAGGGTTTTTAAGGAGTAAAGGATTGGGCGAGGGCAGGGGATTGTGTATTCAGATGGAGTTGAACTGCTGATGGGGCAGGAGGGGAGCAGCAGTCTTATCAAACAGAGATTTGTACTGACGTTGCTGTAAGGAAATTGGCAACCTCTATATAAGTTATGTAAGCTATTCTTAATGTTCTGAAGCATCTCGTACTTGTTTGTCTCAGTTTTGATTGGTGCCCCGCAGGGTACAATTTGTGTTTTTTTTCCTGGTTATTATAAGGGTGAGGCCCAGTCCCAGTATTGTTAGCCTGCAGCCTGTTATGGCTGCACTGATATCAAGCCTCCTCAATATCAAGTGGCATCTAGATATATTTCAAAAAATTTAACCACATATCACAATGTCCTGTGAGGACAGTTTGTAATTCCTTAATGTCAAATATTAAGATTTTTTTTCTTTTTTTAGGTATTTTTAATGTTGCAGATCAAATCCATAATTTCACACGTGTTGTTTGCGATTTTTAAAATAGTTTATTTGACTCAGTGTCTATAGGGTTTGCATATTACATTAGGTTGATTTTTCTTCCTTGGAGAACAGACTAAGCTGGGCCATGGTGGTGCACGCCTTTAATCCCAGCATTTAGGAGGCAGAGGCAGATAGATCTCTTGACTTAGAGGCCAGCCTGGTTACCAGAGCTAGTTCGAGGATAGCCACAGTTGTCACAGAGAAACTCTGTCTCGAAAAAAAAGAGAGCACGTAAGCAGACTTTAAAACCAGGCTGTTTTACCTGGAAGCTATCCAATTTGGCTTGATGTTTCATTTTTGAGATACAACTATCACTTTAAAACAATCTCCTGCCATTGATGTTCTTGAGGAACTGGACCGTTTGTCAATTTCCCACATTCAGGATTTGTTAATTTGTGACCCCATGTATTATTTTGTCATTCTCCTCCTTATATTGATTGTGACTGTTAAATCAAGAGCCTTCATCTATGGGTTTGATGGGGAGGAAGCAAGAGTATTTCACAAAGAGACCTATGGCCTTCTTATCACAGCAAAAGTCATTTTTATGTTTCTTTTTGTATGTGTTGTTTTGTTGTTTCTTGTTAATATTGATTGGTAGTGTCAAGTGTTTGATGGTATAATCATCTGTATGGACCTTCTCATTAGCCCTTGGTGATCAGAGGGAATGAAGTGAGGAGAGAGGTATATAATAAATGGAGCTGTAAGAGAAAACACAAGGGGTAAAGACTTTTTTTTATTATATTGTAATCCAATATAATGGGTTCACATATTGTTAAGTGCAAGCCAAAATAAGCACAGTCAATATATAAAAAAAGGAGTAGAGAAAGATTACTTGCAATAGACAAGAGAGAGCACAGGTGTTCTTCCCAAACAAAGCTCTTCCAACAGAGACAGCATGGGAATTTTATTCAGAGAGCCTATACAAACTCAAGTCAGGGGTGATCCAATACTAGGCATGCTCAGTTAAGGAGTACATTCCTGAGCAAGCTCAGTGAAATCTCACAATTTACAAAGAAGATACAGTAGACACATTCTGAAGCATGGTTAGCTCAAACTGATCAACTGACATGCCTCAAGGAATGCTCTGCTTATGCCATAAAATTTCAGTGGCAAGAAAACAAAGAATGCCCCAAAGGTGCATTCACTTATAGGGTTTTGTCCCTAAAGGTACCTGTCTTGCTTAGTGGCTAATGACATAATTCGCTCTGACTAGAACATTCATCGTGAAGAGAAACAGAAAAATCGAACAAAGGATTCTATCAGTTGGTGTTAGGCAAGCTTTTGTCATGGCCTGCTCTAGAACTGTCTAGAACTACAACAACATATGAGCAGCCATGTTTTCACAGGAGGCTACAAATGAGCCAAAACAAATTCCCAGTTACAAAAGCCAACCCATACCTATCTTTCTCTGAAGAACCTGCACGCGACAGAACTATACTGTGTGCCCAATATGGTAGTATTACTTGAGACCAATCAGACACCTGGTAGCATGTCAATAGCATGGACTTTTCCAATTTTGGAGTGGCTAGTGGTCCATCCTGACAGGGATGAGGACTTATTCTGACTAGAACATTCATCGTGAAGAGAAACAGAAAAATCGAACAAAGGATTCTATCAGTTGGTGTTAGGCAAGCTTTTGTCATGGCCTGCTCTAGAACTGTCTAGAACTACAACAACATATGAGCAGCCATGTTTTCACAGGAGGCTACAAATGAGCCAAAACAAATTCCCAGTTACAAAAGCCAACCCATACCTATCTTTTGCTGCTCTGCCTTGCAGGGCCTTAGCCTATATTATTGCTAGCCAGGGCCTTAAAGATCTAATTTAATTGAGCATCCAAACAAGGATAAGTAAAAAGATATATGTGAACTCCTGACAAGAGAAGCAACAGGGCCATCCAGTCTGATAGAACACCAGGCAACCCACTGAAGGTGTTAGGGATGAGGAGAGATGTCTCCTCCCACATTCCCTCCAATGTCAAGTGCAGCAGCAGCCTCAGTTCTTGTGTTCCACAAGGAAAGAGACTGACATAGAGCTCAAGCAGAGTGAACGAGCTGCCAGGGTTTACTTCAGCAGGTGAGAAGGCAAAGAGGGGAGGGTGGTCTGAGCCACGTGCCAGTGGCAAAGGGATACCTCTAGCATCTGGACTTTGACCACCAGTTTTCCTTCCCTTGTCCATCCTTGGCGGAGTATGAGAAGGTGTCCTTTCTAACAAGAAGCTTTCCTAGAAGCCATTACCCACAATTCAGTCTGTTACAATTAGATGCATGCTTATCTATGACTGTGTAACTATCTATAAAGTGTAGATGTTTACTAAGGAAAGGGCAATGATGTCTCACACATGCTCCTGCAAGGGTGGAGGTGGGGCTCCTGGGGCCAGCTGAAACATCTAGAGCCAGATTTTGTTCTTCCCAGAGTTCTGCACTTTCTCTTCTCTGGGCAATTTGGCTATTTCATACCCAGTTGCAAACCTTCTTATTTACCTTCCTCAGTGTTCCTGACCTTGCTGTTCAACCCTAAAATTCATCTCGACCCTAACATTCGTTTCCAATGTAATAATGGTTTAGCTGAAGTGCCAGCTCAGAAGCAGGATTTCATAAGGATTAAGCGCCATCCTTTAAGAAACAGTACGTACACTAACACAGAGAGACCTATAAGGTATTGTTCCTACTAAGAAGAACAAAGCAGAGGAAGCAGAAGTGACCCCACTGACTTGTTAGGGGACACTGCTTCCTGTTCCTATAACCCTTTACTCTGAAGGCTTCCAAATGGGTGAATTTCTGTCAGGGAACAACAACAAGAGTCCCATTAGACCATAAGTTATGGCTACTGTTTGGCCATTTGGAACTCTGGGAACAGTTATGAACAGGCAAGGATTTCCTATCTTGGCAGTGGTAACTGAGCTAGATCAATAAGAAATCAAAATGCTACAAGGCAGAGAAAAACACATAGGTGATCAATCTGGGAACATTTTGATTCAAAATTGTAACCGTGGGAGGACATGCGCAGCAATTCCAGAATGAGATATAGTTACCAGCACACATTTTCCATCAGGAATAAAGATCTGGGTCATACGAGGTAAGCCCTTAGGCTTATCAAAAGCACAACTAAAGGGAAATCGAATCCGACAGACAATGAAGAATGATGAGCAGTACTTGCAGCCGAAGCCCACTGAGTGACAGGAACTGCAGTTTGCCTTCATAAAAGACATTCTCAAGAGGATAGACCCATGGGGATCATGGCGGAGCAGCTTCCCCCACATGATGATTTAAGAGCGCCCCTGCTCAAATGACACCAATGAAAAGCAGGACTGTAGAGACCATGAAGAAGACAAGACATGCGGATACAAATGCTTGTGAAGGTACAGCAGGAACTGATATGCATGAAGATAAAGTAGACGACGAAGATGAAAGCCCTGAGTAGGAATTCTGGATAAATTGTTTCCAGAAGGGTTAGAGAAATGACTCAGCCAGTGAAGTGCTCCGCTGCCATGACAACAGCCCCAGTACTGAGAGGGCGGAGACAGGCAGATCCCTGAGTCTCACTGGCCAGCCAGCCTATCTGAGCTGATGGATTACAGGTTCAGTGAGAGACCTTGCTCCAAAGCATAAACTGAAGAACAGATGAATGGAAACGCCCAAGGTCAATCTCTGTCCTCCACACCCATGTGCACATAAGTGCAGACATACACACATGAGCAGGTACACATACCACACACGTAAGTATTTCCAGCAGAAACTAATAATGGCATGGTTCATGTGCAAAGATCAAGACATAAAATAAAAACAATACTGAAAATTCCATGAAAGCCGGCAGTGCTGAGAAGCAACTACTGGGCAATAGCAAACTAGGAAAGCATTTCTTAATGCTAATGTAAACTTTCCTACCATAAAAATGTGAAAAATTCTGCCAAAAAAACAACAGACCCAACCAACCAACCAACCAACCAACCAACCAAAAAACCACACACACACACACACACACACACACACACACACACACACACCTCAGCAAAGAGTTTAAGACTAGCCACTAAAACTATGGCTAGCTGTGATGGTAAACCGTGAACTTGAATCACACTGACAATGAAATGTGACCCCAAAGCCTGGATAGGAAAACCCAGGGGTGGGTTGATGGCAAGGCTACCAAGTCTGGAGGCTGAGACACTTCTCTAAGTTCTGATGTATCTCCCCTGCTTACCATAAACAAAACTTAAAAGATGTGCTGAAATTTCCCCCACAAGTTTCCAAGTGACTTCTGAGGTCAAAAGAAGGAAAATCTTGTAAGTCAATCAGAAATGTGAACATTGGTGCAGGTAGTTCCCTCATCTTGTTTTCCAGGCTGGAACTGAACTCCTGAATTTTGATCTCCCAAAATTTCTTATTCTGTATCCAACATCCTGGTTGAAAAGAAAAAAAAATATAAAAGGGAAAAACATCAAAACAGTCACCTTGGCACACACAAACTATTTTAGTATTATTTACAGTATACACACCAGAGAGAGAGAGAGAGAGAGAGAGAGACAGACACATACACACACAGGAGAGAGAGAGAGAGAGAGAGAGAGAGAGAGAGAGAGAGAGCAAACTGAGGACTATAGTTAGCCAACAGTCTTCCAAGTGTTGTATCTTGGGGATTCATCATTTAAGCTCTGAGCTGTAAACTTCCCTGGATTTTTCCCCACCAATGGCTGAGCACAGCCATGTCTGTTCAAAACTGGAACCTCTCAAGTTATTTCCTGCACTTTGGAGTCTTATTGCCATGGCCAAGACTTTCTTGGAGCTCTATTGCAGAGCCTACACCAGCCTTGAAGGCTCTCTTTGTCTACTTTCTCCCTTGAATTTTAAACCCCAATTCTTTTTTTTTTTTTTTTTTTGGTTTTTCGAGACAGGGTTTCTCTGTGGTTTTGGAGCCTGTCCTGGAACTAGCTCTTGTAGACCAGGCTGGTCTCGAACTCACAGAGATCCGCCTGCCTCTGCCTCCCGAGTGCTGGGATTAAAGGCGTGCGCCACCTAAACCCCAATTCTTTTAATCAATGCCTACTTCTATCTTGCTTACTTCTCTCAGACTCAGACTAAGTTTTGTACTGCAGGATGTCCTGTATTCCTGGGGCCTCCTAAATTGCTATCTCATTAGTCCCTAATTTTTAGGCAATATCTAGTTTATAAAACACTTCTTTTGAGAACAACTCAGAGTATGATTATTAAGATCACAAAATTTTACTTATAGATTAAAAAATGAGAGAAGCTTGATCACTTCTTTTTTCCTTATTCTCAGTTATTTTTTTCTATTCTATTTCTATTCTCTTCTAGCCTAATTCCTGACTCTGTATGGAAACGAATAGCTTTATAAGTTATATAAGGTTGTAAGTATCAAAGAGGCTGTACAGCTTCAGAATTCAGAGAAAAAAATTAGAAAGCAATCATCTTCTCAATGGTAAACATGGAAAAAATCAGCACATAGTGGATGGAGACATTTATATAAATAACCTACCCTTTGAACTCTTTGTGAGTATAATGTTTTGAGTCACAGTGTTTTCCACGTTTAGTCCAGGAAGACGCTCTTTGAAAATGGAGGTGCTACGAAATAACCAATACTCTAGGTAGTATCATCTATAAAAGTGAACACTGTAGTTAGACATTTCTCTCTTGCCCACAAGTTCCCAAATAACCACTCAGAGGCTTAATATTACTTATAAATGCTCGGCCCGTAGCTCAGACTCATTACAAGCTAACTCTTACACTTAAATTAACCCATATTTATTTACTCTCTGCCACATGGCAGCACCTTTATTGGTATGGCACGTTCATCGCCTGGTGACTCCTCAGCCTCTGCTCTTATACTTTCCATCATCCTTAGTTAGATAACTCAGCCTATACTTCCTGACTGGCTACTGGCCAATCAGAGTGTTATTATACCAATACGAGTGACAAATCTTTACAGTGTACAAGAGAATCATTCCACAGCAAAGAACTTTGGCATATAGTTGTTTGATGGGTATGTAAAAGTGATTAATTTTTTTAAACCATGGTAAACACGATTATCTACTCTTTCAGAGAACTTGTTTGGAGTAAGCGTGTTGTTATAGAGAACATTACTCTCCAAGGGGACAAAAGTTGGGTTTGGGACAAGCCCTTTAGATATTACCATGATTTTTGGTCTTCCAAGGAGCCCCAGTACAGAAACAGATATTCAATGTATTTGTTTCAGGTTTTCAT
Organism: Microtus oregoni; assembly: GCF_018167655.1. NCBI lineage: Eukaryota > Metazoa > Chordata > Mammalia > Rodentia > Cricetidae > Microtus > Microtus oregoni. Next base: position 84,590,141 of record NW_024543060.1, on the reverse strand, counting down.
GGTCATGTGCTGTGAAAAACAGGGGTGTGTGTTAGGGGCAGTTCCTAAAATGCCTTCTGAGCATCAGTTGTGAAAACAGAGAAATCTGGTCTAGAGGAGAAAAAGAAAAAAAGGAGAGAAGGCGAATGAGAACCTAAGAGAAAGCATAACTACTCAAGAGAGTGTGGGGCTGGAGAGAGGGCTCAGCCATTAAAGGCTAGGCTTACAACCAAAACTATAAGAGAATATGGGAAGGAGAAGATAACAGATGAAGGAAAAATGTGTGTAGATTTTAAGACAAGTATCGTCTCATTTCCCACAAAGCTATAGAAAACAGAAGTCCCCCGCCCTTGATATTCCATAAAACAAGCTATTCCTCATGTATTATTTCTGTCCCTGGCACCAAACTATGAAATGTGGAAAGTAAAAAGTAATACTGCAATGCCTGCTCTGTTAAAAGACTTCTTATATCCCTCAGCATGCTATGTTTTGTTCAAACACTCCAAATGTCCTCCCTTTTTCTTATTTAGAATTTAAACTTGTAAAAAGATTTCCTTATTAGGTTTCTCAAGTCCTAATATTCCATGAATTAGTAACGTTGGTTGATAATACCAAAGCCTTTAATTTTATAGCATTTACCCCTATTGATCTTCCATAATAGACTGGCTCGTTTATTATTATTTGGGCACTTATTTTTTTTTTCTGCAGTTTGAATGTATTCCTCAATGTTATAGAGTGTTGTTCATCCAGTATTGGTTTCCAGATGCTTTAGTTTAAGAAAATTTATAGATGCTCAAACTCCTTTTAAAAAACATATTTTGTATGTAACATATGTCTCCTGTATCCTTTAAAATTAGACCCCCCCCCCTTTCTCTCCTTTCTTTTTGGCTTTTTGAGATGGAATTTCTCTCTGTATAGTCTTGGCTGTCCTGGAACTAGCTCTTGTAGCCCAGACTGGCCTCGAACTCACAGAGCTCTGTCTGCCTCTGCCACCCAAGTGCTGGGATTAAAGGCACGTGCCACCACTACCTGGTTCTAAAACCTGTATTATTTGTTACAGTTTGGATCTTAAATGCCCTCCTGAAAATTCTTTTGGTAAACAGTGACTTCCCAGTATGGTACCATTAGGAGGTGGTAGAGCCTTTTTAATGGGTAAGGCCTACTAGGAGGTCTTTATTATGGGCAGCATGCCCTTGAAGGGAATAGTGGAACACCACCGCCACTCCACTTCTTCTATTTCTCTTTCACTTCTGACCCATGAGTGGTTCTCATCCTTCCTGATACTTCAGTCCTTTAATATAGTGCCTCATGTTCTGGAACCAAAAAATTATTTTCGTTCCTACTTCATAACTGTAACTTTGCTACTGTTATTATAATTTTATTTATGTAATGTAGATATCTGTGTTTTCTGATGGTCTTAGGCGACCCCTGTGAAAGGGCCATTTAACCCATAGGTTGAGAATCAACTGCATTCCTTGCCATGGTGTGTTGCCTCACTAGTGGCCCCCAAAAGGCCAAATGATTATGTACAAAAATCCCAAACTACAAGACACAATACACTTTTTTCTAAATTGATCATCTCAAGTTTTTGTTATAAGCTGACACACATATAATGCCTACTATAATAGAAATACTATGTAATTAAGGAATGACAAAATTTTTTGGATGTACTCAGTACATCATAATTTTTTTTCTAGCTCTTAGATTCAGGGTTTCTCTGTGAAGCTCTGGATGTCCTAGAACTCGTTATGGAGACCAGGCTGGCCTCTAACTCAGGGCCTTGAACTCAGCCTGTCTCTGTCTGCCGGGATTAAAGGCTTGTTCCACCACATCTGGCCATAATGATCAAAAGGTCAGTGGTTGATATGACTGTGCTTATCATGTTCACCATGTGTAACGTTTTTTTAAATCAAAAGGTACTCACATGGGTTAAATTTAACGTACGTTTGAGCATATGAATGGGTCTCATTACAGCGTTTTCATACAGTGATGTGTGCGCCATTATGCTTTATTTGTACCTCTCCTTCAATGCCCATTTTCCTACTCTCCTTTTAAAATTAAAAGTGTGTGTGTTCGTGCATGAGTATGATGTGCATGTATGACACACATGCAAGGGTCAGAGGACAACTTGGTGGAGTCTGTTCTTTCCTTCCACTTTTTAGTCAGGTTCCCAGGATCAGACTCAGGCTTGTGCGGCAAGTGCTTTTACTGGTGAACTCATATTGCCAGCCTTCTCCTCCTCCTCTCTTGCTGGTCTCCTTCCTCCTCCAAATAATTTCCTTTCTGTTTTCATCAGACACAATCTTTTCAAATGGATGTTTTCCATCTCACAGAGTCCATGGATATCAACATATTGGCCCTGAGGGCTGACTCTTGTTTCATTTTCCTGAGAGCAGGAACACTAAGTGGTTTCCTAACTACTGGTCAAATTTCTCAGGTATCTTGATATCAGGAAGGGAGTGGCATTCCTAGCAGTAATTAGTGTTTCAATGAATCAAAAGGTGTCATTTCTATTAATACTTTTAAATATATAAGCTGTTGTGGCATAGTTAGTAATAAAATGCACATATCTTAGATATTCAGTTTGTGAGTTTTGAGAACTGCATTAAAAGTAACTTGACACAAAATATAGAATTGTTTATCATTAAGATTCTTTAGACTTTTTTTCTACTATGTTGCTGTGTCTTAAAGTCACCTTGAAATTTATAAACTTTTTCTTGGATTCCATTTGAACAGAACCAAATATCATGTACTCTGATGTGCTCAGCTTCTTGTATATAAAAAATATTTGTGAGATTTATCCATGTTGTTGAGTGTATAGACAAGCATGTTCCTTTTTTTAAAAAAATCTATTATGTATACAGTATTCTCAGTATTCTGTCTGCATGTATGCCTGCACACCAGAAGAGGGCACCAGACCTCATTACAGATGGTTTTGAGCCACCAGGTGGTTGCTGGGAATTGAACTCAGGACCTTTGGAAGAGCAGGCAGTGCTCTTAACCACTGAGCCATCTCTCCAGCCCAAGCATGTTCCTTTTATTGCTTACTTGTAGTCTAGTGTGTGACTGTATAATTTTCATGTTCCTGAGATAGGTGAGTGACTACTTTTTGAATAAGGCTGTCCTGAACATGTAGTATTCTTGTGAACTTGAATTTAATTTCAGTCAAGTAACTGAGATGAATGGCTCATGCATAGGTTAGACTGCTGTTTAAACTGTGAACGTTCACTAACGAATGTTGTCCTAACACCAGTGATGTGTGAGTTCCAGCTGCTTACATCGTTACTGACATTAGGGTTCAACAAGACCGACTGTAGCTCCTCAGTGTGTTAAGTGGAATCTACAGACATTCATTTCTCGTGACTAAAGATGAACTGAACAGTCTTCGTTTTATCAAGATACTCATAAAATTTATCCCTAATCATTTAAAATTTTAGGTTAATTTATTTATTTTTCATTTTTTTGAGCCAGGGTCTCATTTAGTCCAGGTTGTTTTCAAAATTTCTGTGTAGCGTAGCATGATCCTGAACTCCTGATTTTCCTGCTCCCACTTCTTGTGTGCTGTGATTTCAGAAGTATGTTTCATTATGTTTGCCCCTTAATTATTTTAAAATGTATGATACAGAAGAATGAAATGCATTCATAATGTTGCACTATAACCCATCTCCAGAACTCTTTTTTCATCCTGAACAACTGATATTTTGTACTCATTAAGTAGTAACTTCTGGTTTCTACCTTCCTCCAGAGTTGGCAGCTATTATTCTGTGATTTAAGTACCTAAGTGGAAACATAGATATTCTATTTATTATCTTTTTCTGACTGGTTATATTCTATTGCATGACTAGCTCCCATCCCCACAGTGAAACCATACTGTAGCATAGGTCAGAACATCCTTTCTTTGTAAGAGTAAACAGTGTTTTATTGATGAATGTTACCATGTTTCACTTAGTCATCCATGTGCAGACATTGTTTCCATGTTTTAGCTGTTTCGAATATTTTTGCTACAAACATAGATTTATCTCTAAGCCTCTGATCTCAACTGTTTTGGGTATATACTACAAGTGGAATACTAGATTTGGTAATTCTTAACTTTTTGTCGAACTGTAACCCTGGTTTTCAGAGTGGTTTTAAAACCTTGCCATCAATTCACAAGTTTCAATGTCTCCACATTCTCACCAGGATTTGTTACTTCCTGGGTTGTGTATTAGGCACTGATAATATTTTAACGAGTGTGCAATGGTGATTCAGTTTTGATATACATTTGATTCATGATACTGAGCATCTTTTTATGTGCCTATTTGCCATCACTGGAGAAATGCCTATGCATTCTGTACTCTTGCCCCCTTTTCAGAATGGGTCTCATCTTGCAGTCCAGTCAAGATCATATTCCTTCTGCTTCCACCATTACCACTTCCAGCTTTCTGTTTTGTACTGGGATTACAGGTATATACCTATGTTTATGTGCATGCTAGGCAAGACTCCACCAGGTAGCTACACCCCTAGTTCCAACCCTCAACTTTATTTTTATTTTAGCTTTTCAAGTCTCTGTTTATGCTCATGTGTGCTCAGGTACCTCAGGAGGCCAGGAGAGGACACAGGATTCTCCTGAGTTGGAATTACAGGCAGTTGTTGGCTGTCCGATGTGGTTGCTGGGAACTGAACACTGGTTCTCTATCAGAGCACTGAACCATTTCTCCAACTTCCCAGCCTTCAACTTCCCAGCATTGTTTTCGAGTTTAGTGCTTCACATACCTGGGTATCTTATAAATGATTTACAAATATTTTCTCCTAACTATGAGTCAGTTTTTACCATTGATAGTGTCTTTTATGCATGTGTATATGAGTGTATGCATATGTGTGGAGGTCAGAGAAGAACCCTGGGTGTTTGTGTGCAGTATTATATTGTTTTTGTTACTATGGCTCTGTGATATAATGTGAAATCAGGCACTGTCCTTTCTCTAGCCTTTTCCCCTTCAGGATTGCTTTGACTATCTGGGGTCTTTCATATGACCATATGAAGTTTTACAATTTTTTCCTCCCCTGCTATAGAAACTTTTGTGTTAATTCTATGCCTGATTTTAGTGGAAGCAGATTTCCTATTTCACCATTAAGTTTTCAAAAGATGATAACCATTCTACTTGAGGAAGTTCCCTTCTGTTCTTAGCTTGCTGAAACTTTCTAATGTTAATGAGTTTTGAATTTTGTAAAATATTTTTTCTGTATCTATTGGGACTATGGCTTTGTTCCATTAGTATTATGTTTCATTAATATTATTATATTCTTATATTATTAATCCTTGCCCTATATTAAATTTCATCATCTTTGGTCATGGTGTCTAATTTTCTTTCTTTCCTTCTCCCTTCCTCCCTTTCTCTCTCTCTCTCTCTCTCTCTCTCTCTCTCTCTCCTTCTCTTTCTCTCTCTCTCTTTTGGTTTTCGAGACAGGGTTTCCCTGTAGCTTTGAGGCCTGTCCCAGACCAGGCTGGCCTCAAACTCACAGAGATCCACCTGCCTCTGCCTCCCAAGTGCTGGGATTAAACGCGTGCGCCACTACTGCCTGGTGGTATCTCCTTTTCCTGGTACGTTTATAATTAAAAAATATGACTTGACTTTCATAAAACGATGCTTATGAATTAAAAATTCCAAACAAAGTTAAAACATCCAAATGATACAAATCACTGTCTCTCTTTCGTTTAGATTTTTGTACTTTTATATCAACATACATACATTCATATTCTGTACACTGTGATTTGTATTTTGCTTTTATTCTTGGGCAAATACAACCCATAGTCTATGGACATATGTAATGGAACGCTTAATGGGTCTAGTCTTCTACTGAATGAACACACCTCTCTTTTGCCAACTTTTATTATCAGCTGTTGAAAGTTATACTTGATCTTCTAAGAGTTATATGTCGGGAATGCTTTTCTTCTTGCAAATGATATAAATGTATTTTCTATGGCTATTTTCAATTTTATGAATATTAATTACAATCTTTGTTGTTTCATGCGGTTTATTTCATTCTTGGAAAAGGCCTCTTTCTAACTAACCTCAGGGTGATCAATACATTCACCTTTGAGTTCTATTTAAAAAAATGTTACTATTTTTAGTTATGTGTGTCTACACGTAGGTACGTGCACACGAGTGTAGGTGCTCACAGAGGTCAAAGGTGTCAGATTCCTCTGCAGCTGTAGTTACACACAGGTGTGAGCAGCAGGATCTGGGTTCTGGGAACCGAATTTGGGTCTGTTGGAAAAGTAGGAAGCGCTCTAAACCATCGAGCCATCTCAGCACAGATTTTCTACTATTTTTTGTAATGGTTTAATTTTTTTCTCTTTTTTCTTTTCTTTTTTTTTCTTTTTTTTTGGTTTTTCGAGGCAGGGTTTCTCCGTAGCTGTTGGTTCCTGTCCTGGAACTAGCTCTTGTAGACCAGGCTGGCCTCGAACTCCCAGAGATCCGCCTGCCTCTGCCTCCCGAGTGCTGGGATTAAAGGCGTGAGCCACCACCGCCTGGCTTAATTTTTTTCTTTTTTCTCTAAGTGTTCATGTAGCAAGTGTTCATGTGTGAGAGCTTTCCTTCCACTCGCTTTTCCTCCTAGTCATCTTTCCCACTTACCTGAGATTTCTAATGGATGGTTTCACTGGTTGCTACTGTTGATTTCAGGATCTGGGAAAACCGTAAAACATAATTGAATCCACACAACTCCGGGTTAAGGTCATTTATAAAGATGCTGCAGCACTGGTTCGGCAAGTTATTACTGTCAATGTCACATTCAGGATTTCCGGTTTCTCTATTCTGGTGGTGAATGTGTCTCCCACGTATCTAATTACAGAACACTATGCTTCTGATGCACCCCATCCCCCCATTTCAAAAACGCCACAGCTCTGTTGCCCTTGTTCTAGGAGGTCAGAGATACAAACGGAAGCTACGCTATTGGCACAGGACGCCTGTTTCTCTCACGGCGCTGGAAGCCTAGTTCATTTCAGACTTTAGGTAACAAATATTGTCAAAGGTGGCACCAAGTGTCAACTTCAGTTAACAGCTTGAAGACCAGGAGCTCACTGTCACTCCCTATGAGGAGGCGAGCCTACAGGAGGACACTGGGAAAGGAGGTCCTGACCTGACTTCCCTGGTGACAAGCTGGGGGCGACTCCGCACTTGCGGGATGAGTGCCAGAGCCCGAAAATCCGCCCAGCAGGCCGCCTGCCGGACAGAGGTGGCGCCGCGAGAGCACCGTCCTGGTCCTCAGAAAAAGGAGGTGTGACAAGGGCGGGAGGAGGGCAAGAGCGTCCCTCAACCCACCGGGCATCGGGCTTTGAGGTGAGACCTGCTCACGACACGAGTGTCCGGGGCGCGACCTGCCGATCCTCGGGCTCGCGGGCTTTCGATGCAGCCCACAGGGGACGTCCCAAAGCGGCGTCCTCACTTCGGCCACCGCAGCAGCCGTAGCCGCAGCCGTAGCCGCAGCCGGCGCAACCGTTTCTGCAGCCAGGGTCCCTCCACCAACGGCTCCGGCCCGGGGCGGCGCGCGGCGTCGATGACGTAGAACGGGGGCGGGACTTCCTGCTGGCGCGCCGTGGCGGCTCGGGACTAGGGCGGCTCGGCGGCGCCGAGTGGCGGGCTGCCGGGCTGAGGGGGCGGCGTGTCTGCCGAGGAGGCCGGGCCGCGGAGGAGGAGCCGGGCTTGCCGCCGCCGCCCTCTCGGCCCTTCGAGTTTCCCGGGCTACCTCAGCTGTCCCCAGCTTCCTCTTCAGCCCGCGGCGTGAGCGGTTGCCAGGACCGCCCCAGGCGTGGCGGGCTGGGCCGGACACCCCAGCCGTGGGACCCCCCGACTCCTCGGCCCCAATGCCTGGGCGAGCAGATTGGAGTGGCTGGCGGTGGTCGGAGCTGTTCCGGTGTCCCTCGGGGGCGAGCGCGGCCGTGTTCCTTGTGCAAGCTGCAAGGACTGAGTTTGGTAAGTAACCTCTCATTTTAGGTTTGGGTGGGACCCTGCAGCCCTCCTCCTCCACGTCCGCCCTTGAACCTCGGTTTTGTTTCCTGGTAAAAAAGGAGGAAGCGCGTGTTAGGAAGGCAGGCTGTGAGAGAGGAGCTCGGGATGCGGTCTTTCGAAGCACGTGGAACTCGTTACGGGGCTCTTTGGTGCACTGCGGCATGCTAGCCAGCTGAGTAACTGGCTTCATGTGAAGCACCTCCAGTTTAATTGGTGGTGGAGAAGCTACGCTGTCATTTTCCTTGTTCTTTAAGACAGTTGTGGTAGTGATGTGTGCAGGTGTTGTTGAGAGCTATATTAAGCGTGGTTTGGGCTTGATAACTTTGGCGAATCCTTAGTTCAATTTCTGACTATAATAAAAGGACACTTTGGCCTTTACTTAGTGTTTTAAGTCTTTGGCCACCTAATTGGCAAGCCACTTCCTTCTCAAAGATGTCTAGGATATAAGGATAAATTTCTTCCGAACTTTCTACTATATGACGAATTCATAATATCTTCCAACTGTTAGTATAAAGTACTAAATGAGGTCTAAAGAACTGAGTTGGTGGTTAAAGCTGTGCTTCTGTTGCCAAGCAACATCACCGTAAACAAGTCTGATTTCAACCAGAGCACAATTAAATGTGGCTTATTGATCGGAGTTCAGAGTTCGCTAGATTTATACTTTTAGCCTTTATGTGGACGTGGTAACATTTCTCATCTTTTGTATTTAGATTTGACTTCAAACCACTTTAATTAGAATTAGTAGAACGCTTTGATTTTTTTTTTGGCGTCACGTGACTCTTTGGAGCCTTGCAGATGGGTTTGAGTTGTTCTCTAGCTGTTACTTATTCCAGAATCTTCCCGGTAAGACCGGTGCTCACAGATTATTAGAGATGGGTTGATCGGGATATCAGAATTAGCCAGTAAGGGCTAGAGCTAAAGGGCCAAGCAGTGATTAAATGAATACAGTTTGTGTGTTATTTCGGGCATAAGCTAGCAGGCAGCTGGGGTGTTGGGGACGCAGCCCCGCTGCCCATATTACTACACATTTCTCTTTGAGTATTTCTTTTCTAAGGCGATAAAATCTGCAGACTGTCTTTAGTAATATTTTTAAATAACAGGATGATAACAGTTTAGAGTTACATGCACCATTTGAGAGATTGCAAGACACAAGTTTTTAAGCCTTGGGATTACAGTAGGCTCACTCTCTACTTGTTGAACCCTTAATGATATAACTTGTAAGGTAAATTAAGTTTTTTATTTAATTTACTTTTTAAAAGTGGTCTGTTTGGTGGGGAAAGTAATAAGAACTGGTCTAGCCTTGTAAGCAAGGCATACTTTGAATTGGCAATTTCTCCACCTCTGCCTCCTGAGTTGTGGGGCCGAATGCAGATGAGAACATAACTGCTTCAAGGTATGGTTGAGGAGAAGTATCATTGTAGATATGAGGGAGAGAACAGCCAGAGGCCTCAAAGAAGGGTTCAGAGTGAACATGGCAAGCGCAGCAGACCTGGCCTTGAGAGGGGAGAGCGAGAGGAAAGGGGTCCTGGAGTCTAGAGCAGAGCAGGAGATTGGGTAATCGTGGCTGAGGTTATGTAGGCCAGAGAGCTGGGGGGAGGGTGTTAGGAACGAGCTCCCTGCCGACGCAAAAATTCCCAATCAAGCCAAATCAAAACAAGCCAAATTGGAGATCTGTGCTCTCGGGTGGGTGAAGGGGAACTGGGAAGAAGAAAGGGATTTGCCAGCCAGGATGACTGAACCAGGTTTTGCCAGTAGGAATTGAGGGAGCTTAGAGGCAGGCATAGACCTTGATAATGCTAATGGGTACGACAAGCATGGGTTAGTGGAACAGCCATTTGCCTCCCCTCTTTTGCCAGAGATAAGAAGATTGGCCCCCGGGCAGTGGTGGCGCACGCCTTTGATCCTCAGCACTTGGGAGGCAGAGGCAGGAGGATCTCGAGTTTGAGGCCAGCCTGCTCTACAGACTAGTTCCACATAAATGCCAGAGTTTGGGAAAAGGAATTTCTTGGGACCTAACAGGGACTTCAGGCCTGAATGGCGGGCTTAAATGATCTCTTTGTTGTTGTTTCTATATTGTTTATATTTGTTGTTTTAGATTGAAGCAGGGTTTTTTTCCTTTAGCTGAGGCTGATCTGGAACTCACTATATATCTCTCATTGACTTCAAACATCTGGCATCCTTTTGGCTCGGTCTCCCCAGTGTTGCCTATAAACTGACAGATGATGTCTTTAAATTCAAACTATTAGTTTGGTAGTTTGAATGTAATTGCCCCCATAAATGTGTAGGGGGTGTGGCTCTGTTGGAGTAGGCTTGGCCTTGGCGGAAGTGTGTCACCATGGGGGATAGGCTTTGAGGTTTCCTTTGCTCAAGCTTTGCTCATGGTGACGTTCAGATGACTTCCTATTGCTTGCAAGATGTGGGTCACTCAGCTACTTCTCTAGCACAGTGTCTGCTTGCACACCGCCGAGTCCCACCATGATGCCAATGGACTGAAACTCTGAACTGCATACCACCCCAATTAAATATTTCCTTTATAAGAGTTGCTGTGGTCATGGTGTCTCTTCACAGCAGTAGAAACCCTAAGACAATTAACGATAGGAATTGGAACCTCAGGATTATATACCCTTACTAAAATATGAGCTCAGAAAGCCAAATTCATTATAGTTGTCTTTTCCTGTGTCCTTCAAATGCTGATGTTGAAGTAATGAGCCATTGAGGAACTGGGCAAGATTTAAAAAATTGATTCGTATTGTGTGATAAATACCTTAGTGTTGGGACTGTCCTAATTCAAAAAGTGCAGAAGAATAAATTCCTAAGAGAAAGATTAGTGATTTGTCGTATATAATGTATTAGGCCCAGTATCTACTTCTCTTACATTGTTCAGCTTATGTATACTTCTGGGAATATGCTTCTATCTGTATGAGAAATGTTCTACTGGGGCTGGAGAGATGGCTTAGCATGTAAGGGCAGTCTTAACTGCTCTTCCAGAGGACGCGGGCTCAGTTTCCAGCAGCCACATGACAACTTACAGCTATCTGTAGCTCCAATTCCAGGGGATCTGACACCAGTGCACATTAAAAAAAAGTCCTACCAACTGAATTCAGAATATACTCACCTCTTGCTGTGTGTGTATGCACACATGTGGAGGCCAGCTGGAATTCACTAGTGCTGGAGTTACTGGCAGTGGTGAGCCCACCTGTGTAGGTGCTGAGATCTCTGGTCCTCTGCAAGAGCAGCACACTCTTTTAACTGCCGAGCCATTTCTCCAGTTCCTCCACACCACAACTGAGTTCTTGACTCAAAATGATTTCTTCAGAATTATTTGTCCTTGGCTTTCTGAGCTCATATTTATTATGGAAGAGGTGCCTTATCCAAATTCGTTTTCCTCCATTATTCCTTAAACCTGCTTTCTGCTTCCAGTATCAGTCTTCTTTGCCAGTTTCTTCCTTTAAAATAAAAATCTAAATTACACCTTTTCTTTAAGGTTCAATTTCACTATGACATTTGAAATTCTATAGTATGTATTTGTGAATCCTATTTATTTGATACTTGGACTTTGTGATGTTATCTTTTTTCCTTCTTGACTAGATTAATCTCTTTATGAGCATATTCTTTGTTTTTTTCTAAACAGAAGTTGTTGATGTTTCTTGAATGACAAATACTCATTTGTACCCCGATCCTTCCTGTAAGTCAGGACATGTTTGAAAAATGTAGGAAGGGCAGCTGTAAACCATAAGATTGGAGATTAAAGAACGGGGTCACTGGAATCAAAGCCAAGGTTTTGTTCCTAGAAAGTGTGAATGAATATTTGAGAATTTCCCATGACATTAGCATCACTAAGAATTCCCTCAAGAATTCTGGCTCCACTCACGTGTGCTTGGTGAATAGGGTCAATTTCCTGGTTCTTCCTTAGAAGAACCTTCGTTTTAAAATGTGAACCCTCAGTCTCCTTCCTTTCTTCCTCTTGCATGCTCCTGTTGTGTCTCCATCTCATTCCACTCCTTTCCATCCTACTTTTTCCTCAGTAAACATTTACTTGATGAAACTATGTCAGTATTTTAATCTGCTTCTCAGAAATTAGCAATCCTTTGAAGTTGATTGCATGTCTATTTTATGTCAGGATGACCCTTTCTGGATAGTGGAAAGATCAAGTCTAGTACTATTTCTTTTGTGCTTGAACAATATTCTAGGAGAAGAAAAGTCATGGGCACTAGAAAATGGTCAGTTATTGCCTTCTGTGTTAGGAATATTCTTAAAACGAGCCTCTCTGCCCATGCAAATAATTCCATGCAGACCAAATCAGACCAAATAAAAGATGCCATGTTTAATTGCAGTGCTCCCTGGTGGCTCCAGAAAGTATGGCAAGGGGAAGAGAGCAGGGGAGACCAGGTGTTCTTTATCTGGGCGGTATCCTAAACAGCCTGTGGGAATGGTCCTGACCCTCCCTGGGGAGGGGTCACTGCTTGGTGGGCTTTTCTCGAGGTGGAGTCTGGACCAAGGTGCCTCCCAGGGGAGGGGGCTTGAAATGGAGCTTCCTGCCCCATTCCTGCTCCATTGGTGCTCTAAGGATGAATGCCAGAGGCTGGGGTCTCACTTTTGACCAAACATTCTGTATGTTATGATTTTAAAGTAGTTTAAATAATTAAAATTTAGGACTAGGAGGAACCTAAAATCTGATCTTTCCTTTTTGGAAAATGCTTGCCATTGTCAAAATATGTCTTTAAAATTTTAGGTAATTTTAGTAAGCTTGTCCTAAATCCATACCTGATATTATAGCTAAGAGTGGCTATAGGTGAAGGTATAAAGGAATGAAGTTGGGTACTGGAATATTTTTGTAAATGTTGGCTTACGTTTTAAGTGACCTTGCCAGCCTAGCTTCTAAGCCGTTGCCCAGTAACATGCATGCACTAAAACATAGCAACCACTGAAAGCTATAGGGATTTCCAGGGTGCAGTCCTATCTCTAGTGTTCGCCTTTATCTTTCTCATCTACATCATATTTTATTTTAAAGCAGGTACAGTATTAGAGAGCAAAAAGTATGTGACATTGAGTATATTTTTCAGGGTGCTGACGTAACTTCTTGTATGATATTTCACAGAGATGCAGTATAAATGTTTTGAATAATAGTGTATATAAAGGATATCTAAAGAGACTGGATCAACCAAAAATCTGTAGAAAAACTATTAATTATTAATATCAGCCTTCTTTACAGCTAGGATGTATTACTAGCTAAAACTGGAGTGGAGTTGGAATGTGTTTTTCTTGTGACTTCTGGAGGTACGTGGAAACCTTAACAAGTAAGCATGATTTCTTAGCTCTGTGATGGTGTGAGAGGAGAAGCAGAGGTTCAGGAGACCAGCCTGAGTGAATGTGTAAGGGGCAAGTATAAATCCGATGTATTTCCTGCCTCCAAACCTCCTTCAATACAGTCAATCAGAGGCAAGTAAATGTATGTACATCCTGATGTATTTCCTCCCAACACACCTCCTACCTAGGTACAGCTCAAGCACATTATACATAGTTGGGTCAAACAAACTTGTTTAGGGGAGTTAGAACAGGTAACTTGTTATCTTCTATAAACAATAGCCTCCAGCACTTTAGGAACTATCTGTCCTTGGGCAAGAGGCTCACAGGTTTGAGGCATTTTTTGTTTCATGAATCTCTTAGGCACAGTGATTAAAACTTAAAACATTGGCTCTCATACCATCACTGTTCTAGACATTGGAGAATAAGACTGGGCTGTCTTAATGTATCTTACTGTCTACAATCTTAAACATCACATTGTCTGCTGGGGAAATTAAGTAACTTGTGGTTTAATGCAGTAAATGTCATAAGAATAAATGTGAATGTATTTTGGAGCATATAAGAAAGAGATTTGACCTAGATCTAAAAGTCAAACACACTAATTTCAATAAGTATGGTTTGAGGGTAAATACAGACGTAGTCAGTTTAGACTGGAGGGCATTGAGTCAGGGAGTAGGATGGAGGAAAAGCTTCTGGGCGAGACAGAAATAGGAGTCATTAGCAATAGTGGTAGTAAAGATTCTGGATATAACTGAGGGGGAAATGTGTGGAATCAGAGAAGGCTAAACGGCTGCATGCAGTGTGTAGATGGAGACTAAGGTCTGGGAAGTCAAAGTGTGTATAGTATGTGTATTTACTGATGAAATTGTTACTCAAGAAATGTTGACACTGTAGTACTATCTGTAAACCTGTCTCTGGAAAGTTGTCTTCTGTAGAGATCTGAACTTGCTAATGAAGACAATTAAATCTTTGGTTTGTGCTGTGGAATAATCCATCTGTACACTGTGAATATATGTTGCTATATTTGGTTTAATAAAGAAGCTGACTGGCCAATAGCTGAACAGAATAAAGTTAGATGGGAAAGCTGAACTGAGAATGATGGGATAGGGAAGAAGGCCAAGGGTCAGAGAAGTCACCAGAAGACACAGAGAAGCAAGATGGGCATGCCGTACTGAGAAAAGGTACCAAGACACATGGCAAAGCATAGATAAGAAATAAGGGTTAATTTAAATGTAAGAGTTAACTAGTAACAAGCCTGAGTTACTGACTGAACATCTGTAATTAATATAAGCCTCACTGTGTTAATTTGGAAGTGGCTCCTGGACAGGGAAAACTCTACCTACAAGTTAGCGGTAAAACAGGGATGAGTTCGGAGCCTGAATTCTGAAGTCAAAGACTAAAATCTTGGCTATGTAAATTTTACCAGCTACTTAGCTTTTCAGATCGGTTACTTTTTTTTTTTTATCATTACTGTTTTTATGTGGGCAATGTTACTTTCCTGAACAGTTGTTTGGTATCAAGGAAGGCAAGTTGTAATGCCTAACTCAGTCATAGTGCACATTAATGCTATACTGTATTTCATCCGTCCTAATGTATTCTTATGAGATACGTACCCTTCTCTTTTCTCCCTTTGCATACTTCTAATCTTCATCTTTTTAGAGTGGCCGGGGTCAGGGAGGTGACTCAGTAGCTAAGAGCACGTGCTGCTCTTATAGAGGACCTGGTTTGATTCCCAGCACCCACACGGTGTGCACAACCATCCATTACTCCAGTCCAGGGGTCTGATGCCCTCTTCTGACCTCCAGGACACTAAGCATGCACATGCTAGATACATACATGCATCTTGCATATAATAAAATATATAAATTTAATAAAAATTGATCAGAATTCCTACCTTTTCTACATGGATGATATTCTACATTTCTATACACTTTCTGTAATGAACATGTTGAGTGTCCCTTTTGAAAAATTTTGTATTACTAAATATATACAAAAATACTATATATTGTAAAAATTTTTTATGTGTCTTGGACATTAAGAAATTAGAGATGATTTTTGTGGCATGATTTCATGTTTTCTCTAATGTGTTTTGAAGTGCAAAAGTTCTTAATGAAGTCTGTTGATTTCTGTATGTTCATGTGTACTATTCCTTGTTATTATATAGTGGTTTTTTTCCTTTGTGGGCTTTCTTTTATTTTTCATTTACATCTGGGATCTATATTGAAATACTTGAGGCTTCTTTTCTCAATGTGACTTAATGTGATTTTTTTTTTTTTAGCATCAGAGACTGTTCTTTTTCTTTAAGTTGTTTGGACATCTTTGTAAAATCTCATTTGGATAAACAGCAATGTAGATATTTAAGCTTTGAATTCTGTTCATACTTTCTGTTATAAATGTGTGTTAAATTCTTACTCTAATACCACACTACCTAGGGTATTTCATCTTCTCCCTATTAATACAGAAAATTTAGAGCTCACTCTACAGGTCTGTTAGAAAAAATGTCTGAGATTTGAAAGGATTTGAGGGTAAAATTACTAATTTAAGAAAATTGAATTTTTTTTGAAGTTTTATAATTGTATTTATGTACAGAAAACTAATTGAATTTTTTTGAAGTTTTATAATTATATTTATGTACAGAAAACTAAGCAGTACATTTAACCCAGTTTAATGGCGAGTTCTTTGGCCTTTGCCTTTTCCAGCTTGGCAATTCGAGCCACAGATTTAGGACCCAGGACGTTGCCTCCCCAGTGGCGGCGGATCTCATCATATCTGTCTTTGTAATTGGTCCTAATAGCTTCCACCAGCTTGGCCAGAGCACCCTTGTCTTCTGAGTTAACCTGTGTGAAGGCAACAGTGGTGCACGTCTTCCTATGGACCAGCCGCCCCAGCCTGGCCTTTCCCTTGATGATACAGTAGGGGACCCCCATCTTGCGACACAGAGCAGGCAGGAAGACCACCAGCTCAATGGGGTCTACGTCGTGGGCAATCACCACCAGCTGAGCCTTCTTATTCTCTACCAAAGTGGTGACTGTATTGACGCCCGCTCGAAGGACAGGTGGTCTCTTAGTCGGAACATCCCCTTTGCCGGCAGCTTTCTTCTCAGCACGGGCCAGCAGCCTCTGCTTCTTTTCCTGCTTGGTCTCTGGCCTGTACTTGTGGGCAAGTTTAAGCAACTGGGTAGCTGTTTGCCGGTCCAGGGCTTGGGGGAACTGGTTAATGGCTGGAGGAACTTTGAGCCGCTTATAGAGGATGGCCCTCTGCCGCTGCAGCCTAATGTAGCGGGGCCATTTGACGAAGTGCGTGAGATCTCTCTTGGGCTGGATGTCCTGCCCAATGCCGAAGTTCTTAGGCCTCTTCTCAAACAAAGGATTCACCACCTTCTTCGCCTCCTGCTTCTTCACGACGGCGGGGGTCGGGGCCACCTTCTTCCCCTTGGCCTTCTTTCCCTTGGGCATCTTGCCGGGCTGGAGGAGAGAGAAAGAAAAAGGGGATTGTGGGTAATATGTAAGCAGCTTCAGAGATCCGAAAATTGAATTTTTTAATCTATCAACATATACTGTGTGCATGAGTAATTAGAGTTTTGGTTTCTCTTAGCATTTTTTTAAATTTTAGTGTAAATACCTCCCGTGTTTGTTATGGTTTCCCCTTCCTTCCACCCTTTTTCTGTTTGAGATAGTCTCTCTCTCAGACAGCCCTGGCTGTCCTAGAACACTCCATCGACCAGTGGTTCTCAACCCTTTTCCTGCCCAAGACCATTGGAAATATCAGATATTTACATTATGATCCATATCAGTAGCAAAATTATAGTTATGAAGGAGCAACAAATATAATTTTATGGTTGGTGGTCACCACAACATAAGGAATTATATTAAAGGGTCGCAGCATTAGAAGGTTGAGAATCACTGCCATAGACGTGTTGGCCTTGAACTCAGAGAGATCCACCTGCTTCTGCCTGCCTCCTGAATATTTGGGATTAAAGACATGCAGCACTATACCCAACCCATTATATATTTTTCCTAAAGAAATTTGTAATTGTTGATGCTCTTGTGAAAGGAGTTTTCTTAATTTGATATTCACATCATTCATAGCTAGTATTTAAAAATATAGTCAACTCGTATATTGTTTCCATATAGATAACCGTGTCTTTGAATAAAAGAATTATGCCTTTCTTTCCAGTCTGTTATTCATTCATTTGTACTTACCTAAACTCATGGTATAGATTCTTCAGTAAGATATTGCATAGAAATGTTGAAAGTGCGTTGTGTTCTTTCTTTCTTTCTTTAAAGATTTGTGTTGATGTGCATTGGTGTTTTGCCTGAGTTTATGTTTGTGTGAAAGAGTCAAGGTCCCCTGGAACTGGAGTTACAGTTTTGAGCTGCCATGAGAGCGCTGGGAATTGAACCCAGGTCCTCTGGAAAAACAGCCAGTGCTCTCAACCCGTGAGCTCTCTCTCCAGCCCTGTTGTTTGTGTTTTTAAGGTGAAAGCATGCACATTTTCACTATCAAGTGTGATGTAAGTCCTTCATCAGATTGAAGAAGTTCCTTTCTTGTTCCTAGTTTAAGTTGTTTTAATCTATAATTTGTGTGTGTGCAAACATGTGCATGTCTGTGTGGAGGGCAGAGGTTGATATCTGATATCCCCTAGTAACTATCATATTTTCTGAGGTAGGGTCTTTTACTGATCATGGAGTTTACTAATTTGGCTAGACTGGCCATCTGACAAGTTCCAGGGATCCTCCTTCTCCACTTTGGATTACGGGTGTTCATCATTGTGTCTGGCTTTTTCTGTGGGTGCTGGGGATCTGATCTCAGGTCTTCATGCTTTCATGGCAAGCACTTTACTGGTTGAGCTATCTCCTCAACCCCAGACTGTTCTCTATCTTAAGCTTGTTTTATGACTCAGTATATGGAACATCCTGAAGAATGTTCCTGTGAGTTCACTAAGGATGTATATTGAACTAAGTATGGTAACACACACCAGTAGTCCCAGCACTTAGGAAACTGAGACCAGGGGATCTCGAATAGAAGACCACCCTGGGCTATATAATGAATACTAGAAGACTATGCTGGACTGTGTAATGGGTTCTAGAAGACTACCCTGAGGTATATAATGAGTTCTAAGCTATCCTGTATTAAGTAGTGAGATCTAGTCTTAAATAATTATTTGCATGTTTTGTAGTCTTCGGGTGGAATGTGTGTCACTTATAATCATGGTGATTAATAAGGTCAGTCAACTCCTCTATACTCTTACGTACTTTTTGCTTTGCCTTGTCGTTCATTTGCAGTCTTCTCTAGTTAACTGTCTCCCCCTTCTTATATGTCCGAGTTCTGTTAGACACATAAACACTTGTCACATTGGTGTACCGGTCCTTTTGTCTTTGTTAAATATGATTAATATAGGATATAATTAGTATTAGTAATATTCGTTGTCTTAAATTTTGTTTTGTCCTCTATAGCTATTATAGCTTTCTTATGATTGCTATTTGTAGGACTTAATTTTTTTTTTGTCCCATTTCTTTTAATCCACTTATGTCTTTGAATCAAAGAAATGTTTTGTAAGGAACATGTAGTTGTAGAAAAACTGAACCAGCTTAGCATTCTCTGTTCTTAGGATGGAGTTAATTAGTTCATTAATGTTTAGTACAGTTGTTGATATTGTGGGTTTATGCCATTTTCCCAAGTTTTCTAATTATCTTATTTTTTAATAAATTTTAATAAATTTTTCTTTCAGTAACTATTGTGGAATATTTTGATCTCACCGTGATATTCCAGATGTCAATGAAGTTTATCTTGAATCAGGGGGTGGAACTATCTTCTAGCTGGACAGAATTAGCCATAGAGAAGCCAGCAATTTGGATAGAGAAGACACTCAGGAAGGAAAGGGTGAGATGGATATTTGAGCTTCCTTTTGGTTCTGGAATGAGGGAAGAGACATGTCTCTTGTGGTGTTTCCAGCCACAAAGCAAGATCTGCTTGTTGCTAGTCAGCTTCTCTGAGCTAGCAGGTTTTCACCCCAGCCTTTGGCTCCTGAGTCTTATCGATAAATAGAATGATAGAGACTTAATTTAGACCTACATGTTGCGGCCTTGGCTCTGCTGAGGGACCAGAAGTCCTGCCTGAGTGACCACAGGAGTACCGGTCTTTGGAGTTGCAGACGATAATTAAAATATTTGTAGATTCATGTGCAACCACTAAGTGGATAGAAAAACATCACATAACTTTAAAATATTTATTAGTGTACCTTTCAAATTCTGTTTTTTTTACTATATTTTATAATGGCTTTTCTAGTAGTTAAAATAATGCATTTTAATTTATAGCAGTCTCTTCCAGAATAACACTATAAATTCTATTAAAGTACAGAACTTCCCTCCAATATAGCTCTTTTTCCTTTCCCTTTTTGATACTATTGTTATCACACATATTTATTACAGTTATGCATAGTATAAGCCCAATAATACAGTATTATAGTCATTCCTTTGTGTAGTTTTATGTCTTTATATGAAATGACACTCTATACCATTGAACCTAGTCCTATTGATTTTTAAGCTTAGTTTCTTGTATCTATATAGCTTTTTATTCAAACAAGAATCAGCATGATGTGTTCAAACTGACCCATGCATGAACCTGTGCATGGTAAGGGTGAATTTAAATCAGGCTATTTTCAAGTCTGTCCTGGCTTTACATTTTACTGGTCTTGATTGTCTTTCTGTGTACCAGCTCTTTTAGATATGTGAGTGGCCTGTGTCTGCTTTGATATTTGGTCTACCTGTTTGCAGTTTTTGTTGTGTCTAGGCTAGTGGACAATTCCCAAGTCCCTATGGTTCTCTTAATTTCTCAACCCAGTTGGTTCTTTGCTTGTCCTAAAGAAACCACTAATCTGAGGTTTGGGAACTATTGTTGCTCTCTGCTTGTCGCAGAGATCTCCACTTGACAGCTGATAATGCACCAGAAAACAGATCACCTTCAAATGATGCTGAGGTTGTTTTCACTGTTAAAGTCTGTTGAATTCCTTCTCTCACCCGTCAGTGTGAGGAGATGGGAACAACCAATAGTAGGGATACCATGGACTCAGGTTATTGTTATCCATACCCGTTGTTTTCATGATTGAATAATCAGACTGTTTAAGCCTTTGGTTGGGTTTCAGAGCACTGAAATGACTGGGTTTTGGCTCTTTTTGTGAAAAGGATTTGTAGCTTTATTCCATTATGTTAGAAGTAGGAAAACTGTATGGCTTATGACTGAAACTGTTTTCTTCTCTGGAGGATAATATGTATTTTGTGCTTTTTATATTACTCATAATTCTTGGTATAATATTAGATATTTATTTATTTATTTTATTTATTTATTTAGGATTTCTGTCTCCTCCCCACACCCGCTTCCCATTTCCCTCCCCCTCCCCCGATCAAGTCCCCCTCCCTCATCTGCTCAAAGAGCAATCAGGGTTCCCTGACCTGTGGGAAGCCCAAGGACTGCCCACTAGATATTTATTAGTCGCTTCAAATATACTCAAGTTAGTTTCTTGATTTTTCTCAAGTATCAACTGTGTTTCTTGGATTTGTTTCTTTTGTAAGTTTTTAAAAATTAAAATATAGTTACATCATCTTTGCCCTTCTCTTTTCCCCTTCTAGTCCCTCCTGTGTACCTGCATGCTCCTTGCTCCTTCTTGAAATCATGATTTTTTTCTTTGTTATCATTACATGTTCCTTGGATTTTTATATAAATACAATGATATTTATCCTATATTTATCAGAATGTGATTTTAGAGCATAATTATTTTGACATTTATACATTCCTTACTATTCCTGAGTGATATTCTATTATGTAAATAATACCACAATTTGTTTCTCTATTCATCTTTGATGGATTTGTGTTTAAGTCTCAGAGTTGTTATAAATAGTTGTGTAAAATTTTTGTAGGGACACATGCTTTCATTTCTTTAGTGTGACTATCTATAAATGTACTGGCAGGATAATATGGTCAGTATAGGGTCTGTGTGTTTGGGACACATGTGGGTATGTGGGGAAACCAGAGGTTAACATCTGTCATTCCTTGAGAAGCTATTTTTAAAGACAGTTTTTAAATGTATTATTTTATTTTTTTATTCATCTATTTATTTTACATCCGGGTCGAAGCCTCCCCCTAGAGACAACGTTGGGGCATCCAGTTTACCTTGTAGCTGTTTTCAAAGGCACAATGATTTTACTCTTGGCCTATTTTGCTCTTCTCTTCCCTCTCTATCAAAGAATTAGGGAACCAGCTTTTGGAGAACATTCCATGAATAATTGAAATAGACATGCTAGAGTCTGGGACAGGAGGGGCCTTCTTTTAGAATTTACTTTGAACAAGTTTCAACAGCACATGAAAACTTATCAATATATTGTACATTATAAGAGACAACCAATAAAGTAGAGTTTTTATAGAATTTCTTTGAAAAATTAAAACTTTCTTTGGAAAGAGCTATTACACAGTGTCTAGAGGGGGAGAGTACAAGGAGGACAGAGTGCAGGATAACAATGTCTTGAGGAAAATACATAGCCAGACTCCTGCCACACACAGCAACAGCTATTTTACCTCAGACTGATGCAGACTCTCAATATTGTTTCTTCAGATGCTAGTATTTAGGATTGACTTGACTGATTTTGGTCTGTGGGCCAATTGAAAAATTGAAAGAATATTTGGGGTGAGGAAATAGCTTAGTTGTTAAAGTATTTGCCTTACAAACATGTGACCATGAGTTTAGATCCCTGACACCGTGCAAGAAACCAGGTGTGGTTTGTGCACCTGTAATTCCAACACTGGAAAGGCAGAAACAGGAGGGTCCCCAAGGCTTCCTGAGCTCCGGACTCAATGAGAAACTGTTGGGGGGGGGGGAAGGAAGGAGGAAGACATATGACATTGACTTCTGGCCTGCATGTGTACCCATGCGCACACATGAGCATATAAAGAAAAGATTGCATTTTGTCCTAACTACATAACCAAAATTCTGAAAGAGAAGAAGCAACATGTATGTGTATGAGAGACTGTAAATTAAACCCAGCTGACAGCGTGCTAAGGGGCTATGTAGGGATGAAAAAAGAAATGTTTCTATTATATAGAGATGTATTTAGTGCATTATGTAAAATTGCTTTAGAAATTTATATTTGAATAAAGACCAGGAAGGGTTGTATTAGGAGTTAGTGGTGAAAGCGGTAGGTGAAGAAGAAAAGGTCGTTCAGGAAAGAGCAAAGAATAAACTCTGGTGTGTTGTCTAGGAGGCTTCTGTTAAAATTTGCTAAGTGTGTGGCTGGTGAGGTAGGTCTGCAGGTAAAAATGCCCTCTGCTAGCCAGGCCTGATCTCCATGACCCACACAGTGGAAAGAGAGAACCTGCTTCTTTAATTTGCCCTTTTACATGCATGCTGTTGTAAATATCCACATATTTACATGCAATAAGTGTAATGAAAATATATTTTTAAGAATTTGCAAAGAGTATAAAGTACTTGAGTTTGGCAGTGGGGCACGCAGCACGATGGCTCTAGAAATGGAAAAGAATGATTCAAATCAACAGATGAGGCTGTCAAGATGGCTCAGCAGGTAAAAGTGTTAGGCAAGCCTGATAACCTGGAACCCACATGAAAACATGGATGTGGTATGCATCTGTAATTCCAGCAGTCCTACGGGAGATGAAAGATGGAAATGAGAGCTGCCCAGAAATTTAGAGACGATAGCCTACAGTACCAGTGCAAAGCAGAAATGAGAGACCTAGCCACAAGGTGGAAGGCAGGAACTGAATTGTGGCTGTAGCACGTACACACCCATACTTAATAATTAAATAGATATTTTTTTATTTTATTATTTTTTTTTTTTGGTTTTTCGAGACAGGGTTTCTCTGTGGTTTTGGAGCCTGTCCTGGAACTAGCTCTTGTAGACCAGGCTGGTCTCGAACTCACAGAGATCCGCCTGCCTCTGCCTCCCAAGTGCTGGGATTAAAGGCGTGCGCCACCACCGCCTGGCTTAAATAGATATTTTTAAAAAGTTAACAGATGATGGTGAATCAGTAGTATTGATACTTTGTTGCAAATAGAAGTTGAAGATGTTATGTATTATGAAATTAGGAGAAGGTAACACTAACCAAATTTTAAAAGGAAACAGCTAGAAAACTTGAAGTTAGTGAGTATAGATTTGGGGAGCAAGTTTTTCCATTCTAGGTTCATGACTGAGACCTTCCCATACTAAAAGTGACCATAGCAAATCAAGAGAATACAAATTTAGCCTGGCGGTGGTGGCGCACGCCTTTAATCCCAGCACTCGGGAGGCAGAGGCAGGCGGATCTCTGTGAGTTCGAGACCAGCCTGGTCTACAAGAGCTAGTTCCAGGACAGGCTCCAAAACCACAGAGAAACCCTGTCTCGAAAAAAAAAAAAAAAAAGAGAATACAAATTTACTCCCCTTCCCCCCTTAAAATTTTAGGGATTGAACCTAGAGCCTCGTACATGGCAGGCAAGAACTGTACACTGAGCTATAGCCCCAATACCTTTTATGTGACATGGAACCATCAGAAATGAAGAGCAAAATGAAACAGGGAAACATGTATTTATGTAGTCATGCAGAAGTGTGGTTGAAAGACAACAAGGTCATGGCAGTAAACTGGGAGAGATTTAGCAAGATTTGATAGCCCAGGTTCTTCTTGAGGGCTTTGTGCTTATTCTTTCCTCATCCCTGTGGATGAGGGTCTTATGTCCTACTTACAGGAAGGTCAGATATTGTTAATTTAGTTAATTTTCTCTTGCTGTGATAAAATATAGTGACCAAAAGCTACTACGGAAGAATTTATTTGGCTTATAGTTGTAGAGAGCTAAGAGGGAAAAGAATCAAAGGATAGTAAGGGATAGTTCTAGCAGGGAGGGGTGGCAGTAAGTGGTGGGCATGGTGGCAGCAGCAGGGTGTTGAGAGGTCAAATCCTAACCTTAAAGTGGGAAACAGAGAGAATAAACTGGATTTAGGGCAAGACTATAAGCCCTTCAAAACCTGCCCCAGTGTACCCTTCCTCCAGTAGGACTGAACCACCTAAACTTTTCCAAACAGCACCCACTGTGAAGCAGCAGTTGGAATACCCACGCTCACAGGAGCATTTCTCATTCAAACCACAGTCCAGGAAAATATGTAGGGGAAACAATGTGGGGAGGGGGTTACAATCCTTTATTCCCCATTTGTTGTTTTATTGCCCTGTACATTTTTCTCTGCTCCCCTCCCTTCCTCCCATCTCTCCTTCTGCCCTTTCCCATGATTCCCACGCTCCCAATATACTCAGGAGATCTTGTCTTTTTCTCCTTCCTGTTTAGATCCATGTATGTCTTAGAGTCCTCTTTGTTGTCTAGGTTTTCTGGGTTTGTGAACTGTAGACTGGTTTTTCTTTGCTTTATGTCTAAAAGCCACTTATGAGTGAATACATATTATATTTTTCTGGATCTGGGTTACCTCACTCAAGTTTTTTTCTAGATTTATCCATTTGTTTGTAAAATTCAAGATTAAGTGTTTTTTTTTACTGCTGAGTAGTACTCCATTGTGTAAATGTACCACATTTTCTTTATCTATGCTTTGGTTGAGGAGCATCTAGGTTGTTTCCAGGTTCTGGCTATGACAAATAATACTGCTATGAACATAGTTGAGCACATGCCCTTGTGGTATAAATGAGCTTTCTTTGGGTACATATCCAAAAGTGGTATTGCTGGGTTTTGAGGTAGACTGTTTCCTAATTTTCTGAGAAATCGCCATACTGATTTCTAAAGCGACTGTACAAGTTTGCACTCCCATCAGCAGTGGAGGAGTGTTCCCATTATTCCACATCCTCTCCAGCATAAGCTGTCATCAGTGTTTTTGATCTTGGCCATTCTGACAGGTATAAGATGAAATCTCAGTTGTTTTGATGCATTTCTCTGATGGCTAAGGATGGTGAACATTTCCTTGCTTCTGCTATTTTATGTTGTCGAAGTATAATATTTTGGCGCAGTGAGTTCCTGAGTTCCATCATTGAGCTTCTTCCATTGTAGATAGGCTGTATGATTTGAGCTGGAGGTATGTACTAAAAGAGAGATTGGGAACTTGGGTGTATACCCGTGACTCAAAGAGAAACAGTAAATGAGCTGTGAGGGGCAGTCATACTTTTCTTAGGGGGATGGTCCTGTGGGCCAGACCCTTGTCATGGTGAGTGAGAAGAGAGAATGAGATGGGTCAGAGAGATGGGAGCGGATTCGTGTCATGTAGCTGTATGCATAAAAAATTAATTTTGTGCTTCCTACTACTTAGCATTTTTTTGTTTTTTGAGACAAGGTCTCACTGTGCACATGCTGGCTTTGAAGTCACAAAGATCTGTCTCTGGAGTGTTGTGATTAAAGCTGTGTACCACCATGTCCAGTCCCTTAGTGTATTTTATTTTATTTTATTTTTTTGTTTGTTTGTTGTTTTGGTGTTTTTTTTTGTTTGCTTTTTTTAGATTTATTTATTTATTAAGGATTTCTGCCTCCTCCCCGCCACCGCCTCCCATTTCCCTCCCCCTCCCCTGATCAAGTCCCTCTCCCTCATCAGCTCGAAGAGCAATCAGGGTTCCCTGACCTGTGGGAAGTCCAAGGACCGCCCACCTCCATCCAGGTTTAGTAAAGTGAGCATCCAAACTGCCTAGGCTCCCACAAAGCCAGTACGTGCAGTAGGATCAAAAACCCATTGCCATTGAACTTGAGTTCTCAGTAGTCCTCATTGTCTGCTATGTTCAGCAAGTCCGGTTTTATCCCATGCTTTTTCAGACCTAGGCCAGCTGGCCTTGGTGAGTTCCCGATAGAACATCCCCATTGTCTCAGTGTGTGGGTGTACCCCTCGCGGTCCTGAGTTCCTTGCTCGTGCTCCCTCTCCTTCTGCTCCTGATTTGGACCTTGAGATTTCTGTCCGGTGCTCCAATGTGGGTCTCTGTCTCTGTCTCCTTTCATCGCCTGATGAAGGTTAATATTCAGGAGGATGCCTATATGTTTGTCTCCTTAGTATATTTTAAAACAGTAAATATTTGATGACAGGTCATTATAAATTACCGTCCTAATTATTAGTTCAATCAAGATTGGAATGTTTTCGTATTTTAAAGGCATAATGCTTTTAATTGGCAAGAAAGGAGTAATAATATTTTATTTTTATAGTTTATGTCATATGTTACTATTTTCATGTAAGGAATCACTAATGTGAGAGATTTTGCCTTGGATTACAAAAGTGATTTCGTTTTGCATCATGTAAAAATTTTATTTCTGCTGATAATTTTGCTAAGTGAAGGGAATAGTGCAGTATTTGTGCTTATAGTGTTATAAAGTACTTATGTTTATCTTATATTAAGATTTCTTTTGAAAGTTTGCCTTTAAGTTTCCAAATGGATTATTGTATATATCCAAACCGCTGCAGTGCTGTGGTTTTGGTATTGCTTGTTCTCCGAAGCATCCTTCTTGCATTTCTGCTGTAAAGTTTGTGTAATCTGAAAAGTTTTACCACAAGGTGTCATTGTAACCAATAAAAAGAATTTCCTTGTAAAGATGTGTAACCTCAATTGTACAATTATATTTCTTTGTTTTAAATTTTTTTGTTTCATGACTTTATTAATTTTTAGATTTATATATATT
This sequence comes from Microtus oregoni, assembly GCF_018167655.1. Classification (NCBI taxonomy): domain Eukaryota; kingdom Metazoa; phylum Chordata; class Mammalia; order Rodentia; family Cricetidae; genus Microtus; species Microtus oregoni. The sequence goes on along the minus strand of NW_024543060.1, from coordinate 84,563,241 downwards.
TTTAATATAAAGAAAAATAAAGTAATTCTTGTTCTTGGGTTTTATTTTTACACAAACATTTGCTTTCCACCCACAAATTTCTGAAGAGTGTGTTGCTATAGAGATGGTTTGTTTGAAGGAAAGAATAAGAAGGAACAGCAGCAGGTGGACATTTAAGGAACAAAATCCATATTTTCAAGTCTTTGTTCCTGACAGCTTTAGAGTTTAGACCCCTCCTTATCCTTTGGAAGAAAGGTGGATTCTGAGTATTTTACTGTAGTGGTATTCGCAGTTAACCAAAATGCTTTTGCAAAAGATGCTGTGCTTGATTTTTTTAATTCATTCTTTTTTTTTAATACTTTTTATTTGTGTGTGTGTGTGTGTATGTTGAGTGGTACATGTGTGCACACACATATAGTATGCTTATGCATATGTTTGTATACATTTATGTGGAGACTAGAGATTGACATCAGGCATCTCCCACCTTATTTTTTGAAGCAGATTCTCAGTGAACTTGGAGCTCATTGATTGACCAGGCTAGCTGACCAGCAAGCCCCAGGAACCCTCTTGCCTCTGCCTTACCAGGTCTGGGAATAGAAGGAACGTGCTATCCCTCCTAGCTTTTTATATGGGGGACGGCCTTCTGAACTCAGGTTCTCAGGCTTGTGTGGCAAGCTCTTTATTGACTACGCCATCTCTTGACATTAAAATGAATTTTAAAATTATTTTTGAAGAAAAGGATACCAATTTCTGCAAGTTCCT